>NC_089844.1:176423728-177023728 GCF_035609145.1 Eleutherodactylus coqui
ATAGATGGTCTAAACTTAGAATATGCCAGATTTATCAATGAATGATAAATCTGACGAATTTTAAAGCTCTCTGGTCTAAGACTGCCGGGTCTAAAGGTGCTCTTAGATGGAACTATTTTTGTTCAAATAAATCTTTGAAATGAAAGTCAATGAATCGTTTGCTTTTTGTTGGTCGTTTATTTAATTCAGACGTAAAGACCATCATTGGCTCGTTCGCTTCCTCTCACTCACTATTACAGTGAATATGAAAGACTGAACACTTCGCTGCTCGAGAGCTAACGAGCTAGCGCTGACGTTACTTGTTCAAACGAGAATCAACTTGTCTAAAAGGACCTTAAGTTTGCGCTGTCTAACTTTTCAGTATTACTAAAGAAGCTCCTATATTTTTTTTCAACTGTAGAGAGGGGAGGAAGCCCCTGCTGGGCACCACTTATCTCCCCTGAGACTAGAAGGATTTGGTGTATTGAAATCCAACATGCCTGACTCTTCCCTCAACATCTGCTTTCAAGAAAGAGTCAAGACCCCCCCCCCCCAATGAACACGCTACAGTTGGCCAGCATACCCCTCCCCGAGTATGTAGAACTAATTGTCAATGTAGTCCTTGTTATAATCAGATTGAGAAAATGTCCAACAGTAGAATTATCTATATGGTGTCGCTGGTGGCGGTGGCCTCCATGATGTCAATGGGTTGTCCGTCCTGTACCAGTGCAGCGCCCCAGGAGCGGGCCCCACCCAAGGAGACAGCGGGATAGAGTTTGGGCCTTGTCACGGGGCTCTACTGTCTCCCACCCGGAGGGTAACCAGGGACACATCCCAGTGGCCGAGGACAGGCTATTAAATGGGGATAACCCAAATGCGGTTTACCTTAGTCCTTTGTCACGTGTGACACCACCGTCCTCTCTGGTGAATTCCAGAAGATGTAATAAAGAGCCAACACACACAGAGTTGACTTTTAAAGGCTGAACCAGGAATGATCGGTAAAGCCGTTTACTTGCAGAAGAACATGAACAAACTTGAAACGGTCCGTAACAATTTGTATCTACCGGCAAGACACTCGTGCAGGAGGACTCATGGTGTGACACAGAGGAAACATGGGAAGCCAGAGGGATTTCACAGGCCTAGTTAATGCGGGTCTCTGTTTCTGGACAGTTTTCTTACACACGCCAGCTCTCTACCGGTACACACTCACGGGATAGTACACTCGATGCTGCACAGTGGGGTCTCTCAAACTTGTGACTCTTCTCTTGCTCCTAGTTACGAGGCTTGGGTAGAAGGAACCCAGGACACATACATACCATGCACTCCGCTTCCTTTATCTTCCCTACACACAGACTAAAGGTGTCTGTGTGAAGACAGGTTCCTCTCCTAGGTAACCCCAAGTACAAGACTGGAAGAAGACAGCGGGGAAAAAGCCCAATCATGCACCTTGGACCCACATATATATCACAAGGTCATATGACATACAGAAGATACATTTCCAGACAAAACCCAGACAGTAACCCATTCAGTGCTGCAGCTATGCAATACACATCAAATCCGCTCACATAGAAGACACTGACAACACATAGGCACAAGACATACACAGATCCTTCAGAAAATGTCTAGGAAATTCTGTAAATTAACTTCTGTACACTACACCAGTATCCGTAATGGGCTAACGGTGAGAATCCAACATTCATCACCTCTCAACAGGAGCTCAGGGAGCTTCCACAGCACACACTTGGTCGATAGCAACGAGTATGATCATTGGTCGTCCTAGTAATGGGGTTCTGACTGATCCTGCTTACTGACTGCTTCCCTGTCTGCTAGTCATTATTGCGGAGAATAGCTATTCCTATGCATTTACTTCCCGACTGGAAACCAGGACCGGGTCATGTCTTTTCATGATATGCCATATGTACAGTATGACTATGAGAGACATCAGGAATCACAGTAATAATGGAGCTCTGTCTTCCTCCTGCAGCTGCGGTCAGCTTCCTCGCCGTCTCCAGTGTAATCACCATGTCGGCTCCATTCTTCCTTGGAAAAGTAATTGATGTAATCTACTCCAATCCCACCCAGGATCTGACGTCCAGCCTTACATCACTGTGTGCCTTACTGTGCGGGGTCTTCTTCTGTGGAGCTGCGGCCAATGGGATCCGTGTCTACCTTATGCAAATCTCAGGTACATGGCGGAGTGCGTGACTGTAGGGCCGCGCAGTGTGGGGTGCGTGACCACTGCCGAGGTCGAGTATGAGGGAGATGAAGAGTGCTAACTGCCCTTTATAGCCATTCTATGCCTAGATCAGCAGAGGCAGTCACAGACACCTACATCACTAATGATCACATCTCATCCTCTCTCTAACGGACACTTTTGTGGCTCCTCCCTCAGGACAGCGGATCGTCCGCGGGCTGCGCTCCTCACTCTTCTCCTCACTGCTGAAGCAGGAGGTCGGCTTCTTTGACCAGACTCGTACCGGGGAGCTGATCAACCGATTGTCATCAGATACAATTCTAATTGGCAGGTCGGTCACGGAGAACCTGTCGGATGGACTGAGAGCCCTGGCGCAGGCGTCTGTCGGAGTGGGGATGATGGTAACGCTGCATGTGTATGATCTATAATGACTGCTCACCATAGACGGGCAGATACATATATACATTTAATATCATGTGTTTTTCTTCCAGTTCTTTGTTTCTCCACAACTGGCCATGTTTGTTCTGAGCATCGTCCCACCACTCGCCATTGTCGCAGTGATTTATGGGAGATATTTACGAAAAGTCTCGAAACTGACCCAAGACTCACTTGCTGAAGCCACTCAGGTATCTGCTCTGTGGATGCGGGTTTGTTACTCTACTCTCGGGGACTCTCTTCTCATTTCATAGGTTTGATTGAGTTTCGTTGGCTTTGGCAGTTTATTTCCGCTCTATTCCTGCATGTTACCTGCTGAGACCCTTGTGCAGAGTAAGAGACCTCATTTCCCTCCCATTTCTTGGCGACCCTTGGGTGGCTCTTTTCTTGGCGACCCTGGGGTTGCACTTTCATCTCCATACTTTGCTCTCCCTCAGCTTTCGGAGGAGCGTATTGGGAACATCCGGACGGTGCGAGCTTTTGGGAAGGAGATGCTGGAAATGAAGAAGTACGACGGTAAAGTGGACTACGTCCTGGACTTGGCCTATAAGGAGGCTTTTGCCCGGGCCGGTTTCTTTGGCCTTGTAAGTATTGACATGATGTCTATATTGTTGCTCTCCATCGCCATCCGTCATTGTGGGGTCCTTACTCGCATTGGTGGCTTTCTGTACTCTTCCCTTTTATTCTGGTATTAATCACAAATCTGCTCTGTGTTTGTGTCCTGCAGACTGGCCTGTCGGGGAACCTCATAGTGCTGGCCGTGCTATATAAAGGGGGCCTACTGACAGGCGCAGCGCAAATGACAGTGGGCGAGCTGTCCTCCTTCCTGATGTACGCCTTCTGGGTGGGGATCAGCATTGGAGGTAAGCAAAATATTAAACATGGTATTTAGAACGTAACAGAAACCTTATGCAATGTGAAGATTCGCTGACTCTCGGGACCTATGAGCTGCGGGCACTCGCAGATACATCAGTTTCGGAGAAGTCCTGTGATACTTTCCATCCTTAGAGAAGGAAGGAGCAGTGGTATAGCTATAATGGTTGCAGTTGTGACCAGGCCCGTAAACCAGAGGGGCCTGCAGGTCCCCTTCACCACACCAAATGACCTGCACTTAATAATATTAATACTACACTATGGGAGCCAGACCAGTACACTCTCGTGGCCTCCCGACAAACTGTCTGTGGTGGTACAGCAGGGTTGGTCAGATACAGGGTCCATCACTGAGTTGCCACTTGAGGGGCAGAGCCTCCTTGCTATGTGTGGCTGACATGCATCTGCCTACTAGACATAGGAGGAAGGGGTGGGAGCGGAACCTGATCACAATGCCGGTGCCGACTGCCAATGCAGCATGGTGCTGCTCTGCTTCTTTACTGTTGGAACTAAGAAGGAACATATCACATGTGCACCATGAGGTGTAGAAGTGTGCCTTGCTTTGTTTGTATGTATGAAAGCCTGCGTTTGTGTGTATATGCACATCTGTATATAATATATACCTATATCTTTCTGTGTAAACATGGGCTGTATGTTTGTAAGTGTAGTACGTGCACAATTTTATTGTGCTTTGGGCTTTAGATTGCATTCACTCTGTATTTTCTGCGGCCAAATCGGCACCTAAGAACGGAACCGCATGAACGTATTTGTGCAGCGTTTCGCACACATAAAATTTGCGTGTGCAATACGCAGTAAGTTGATTTCAATAGGTTCGTTCACATAGGTGAATGTTGTGTGCGCTCTCCGTTCACATAAAAAAATACCCAGCATGCTCCATTTTTCCTGCACACATTGAACTAATTACACTAATTGACCATTTCCATGGGAGGATAGCTGCACGATTTCTGCACTCGATGTACAGCAGAACCTTTGCACCTGGGCCAATGATGAGGAATTAGCTGCGCACCTGGGAGGGAGATAGTTACCTGGAGACTAATCTCTAACCTGTAGATACGGGGACTATCTGCGGCTGGCCTCATATCCGATGCAGCTGTAATTGCCTGGAAGTAATGTATTTATGGCCGCACTTTGTATTCCAGGCCTCAGTTCTTTCTATTCGGAGCTGATGAAGGGATTCGGCGCCGGTTCCCGTATCTGGGAACTGCTGGACCGGAAGCCTGTGATGCCTTTCAATGGTAAGTACAAAGATAAGTTGGAGACCTGCATATCGTGGCTGGAGAGACAAACCAGGGAGAATGTATCCATGAGCGGGCAATACTCATTCTATATAGCATTGCTGTGCACACAAGGGTTAAAGATTCCTTCCCATGTCACTAATTAATGATTTATGACTGATGGATGCTAAAGATTACAATTGTTTGGTGACTGATGATGGTGATGCCTGAAAATTCCCTGAAAGGTCCCACTAAAATTTCAACTTTATTAAAAAAAAAAGGGGGGAGCAAATGCTAAATGGACAATGTCCAAAAAGGAAACAATATCATATGATCCAGACAAAAAATATTAAAATATAGTGTGACCCAGCCAGAGGAAAAAAAGGATAACGATAAGATATTCCACCTTTATCACAGAAGGGACAAACTCATCTGGTAAGGTTAGAGGAATAGTGATCACTCCGCGGTATATTGGTCAAATCCCATTATAAAAAGATGGAAAAGAAACAAAAAGAAGAAACTAAAGCTGTAAACATGGGAAGGATGTGGAGTCTGAATTATTGTGTACCAGGGGATGTTGATAAGGCTCACATCCAACTAAATGTACCATTCAGATCTTCACATCTCCCAAAAAAGGAATACCAAGACCCAGTCCCACCTCATTCTCCCTTAGAAGGAAATCAAAAAGTTGGGCATAAGTCTAAATAATCTTCTAATGTCCCGACGGTCTATACGTTATGTCTGTAGATGATGCTCACTGCTACGTGAGATAGAAGATCTTACTAGTGATGATGTGGCAAGGCCAATAATCTGACTGTCTATAGCTAGATCTGTAGCTGGAAAAATTATTTGATGGCAATAAATGTCCCTAATATCTTAGATGGTTTAATATAAACTCTCCATATATGATGATTCTCCTGCTCGATGCGTTAACTTGATTGAAACTATAAAAGGGTAGATGACAGTCGCTGAACAAGATGGAATTATGGCTAAGGCATTTTAAGGATATTAATGAAAACCTTTCCAAGAGGCAGCCAAGAGATCCTATCCAATACTGCAGACAAAGCACCAGCAGTCCTGATGGTGGACTGGTGGCAAATGAGGAGCTCAGCTGAATCCTTCTAGCGGAGGTTCTAAAAACCCCAGAAAAATGCCGCCTACCTGTGAGGCTCATACTACCCGGCCAATCATGTAGGAAGTAAAGTGCCTGCCTACCGGCTACACCTCTCCGCGAGAAAACCGCGCCATCCCATCGTATGTGACGCCTGATCCCAGCTGCCTATAATAAGTGATGTATGGGATCTGGGCTGCACATGCACGGAAGGCGACCAGACAATGCCTGAGAGCGTGATCAGAAAGAAAGGTGCCCACCACGCAGGACCGCCACTATACCAGACCAGTCGGGTCACCAAAATACTGCTGGATGCAGGCAACAGCATCAATGCAATGCACAATACTGGTATTTAAGAAAGAACTTCCAGCACTCGTATATCATAAAAACAACCATATTGGCAAATATAGGCTGGACTAGATGGACATTGTCTTCATTCAGCCTAACATACTATGTTACTATGTACATGAATTGTTGTATGATTTGATGAATTTATTTTAAAAAGAGCGCAACCCGCCCCAAATACTGATAATTGAAATACTGAATCTTTTTTTTAATCTACCAAGAATGATAATGTAAGTACATATTAATGAGAAAACCCAAAAATTAAGACCCAGCTACATAAAAGTTATTAAAAATGACAAAAATACTGAAAAAACCACTGTTCATTATGCCAAACCCCCGCATGGTAGTGCGGAGGATGATAATGTGTGATTAAAAATAATGAATGCTAATTTGTGGAGGGTAGTAGTGAGTATGATATGTGAATAGCACAGAGTGGAGAATTCATGATATGTGAGTGATAGATGACAAAGAATGCGATTGCTGGTGACTGATGATTAATAAAAGATGGTGATTGATGGGTAAGAGTGTAGTGAAGATTATGTCTGTGACTGAACATAATGGGTGATTTTTGCATGATTGCGGGAGAATGATTATTCATGGAGGATATGTGTGATTAAACATTATGATAGATGATTCATGGATTATGAGTGATGGATGCTAAAGATTACATTTGCAATTGATTGATGGGTACAATGTGTGATCATTTGTGATTGATGACACATCATAATTGATGAGAGAGACAGACAGACGCACGCAAATCTACTGTTTTTAACGTGTTAATTTACTGCATCGTCGCCAGCTCTGCTAAATCCTTGTAATGCTGCAAAGTCTAAGTGGATTTCAACTGTTTGTTTCAAAAAGCTTCAGTAAAACTGCATGCTCCCAGCTTACTTATACAAGCTACGGGACTTGTCTCAAGTTATTTCGCCATCGCTACATTTGGGTTTTCAGGTGGGAGTATTGGCGTCACCCGAGACAAAACAACTGTTTACTTTAAACGTACCCTCGTACATTATTTGTACCACTGTGCGACAGCTGGGCAGAGCATCATTTCCGTCATTGTCGAGAGGGATTACAGAGCCACCTGTGACAACCACCTTGCAATCCCTGTGGTCTCCCCCACTTTTACGCACCTAGCTCGGCCGTTGCAATTGTAGAGAGGATGAGGATGCGATTTAAACATGATGATGGCTCATGATTACAGCTGCTGGTGATTGATGAATCGTCTGTCATCCCCATCATCCATGAATCGTGGATGATGACTGATGGATGAAGAGTGATTTGAGAGGATGGTAATGATGCTATGTTATCAAATATAATGATGGTGATGATGAATGATGGCTGATGGATGGTGATAATGATGAGGACTTGTAATGGCTGATAACTGATATCTAACTAATGGTGGTGACAGTGATGTTGATGTGATTGATGACTGGCATCTGATAAAACTGATGATGAATTACGATGCCTGTCTGACTTATGATTCTCTATCACTTCTATGTTGGCCATTACAGAGGGTTTAGAGATTACACCAGAAAAATTTAAAGGTGCCTTGGATTTCCGGGACGTCAGCTTTGTGTACCCCAGCCGGCTAGATGCTCCTATATTCCAAAGTCTGAACCTCTCCGTCCCCCCAGGATCAGTCATGGCAGTGGTGGGACCAAGTGGCTCTGGAAAATCCACACTAGTTTCACTGCTATTAAGGCTATATGATCCCAGTACAGGTAAGTGCCGGTTCGATACAGAATTGAAGACGTGGGACACTTCATCATTCCTGCACCGTTTTTTTTTTTTCTTCTTCTGTTTTTCCTACCAGTCTTCTCGCACAATAGGCTAAGCATGGTCGTACTGTCATTTACCTGGAATATAATTTTATTTGCTATTTGTTTTCCCAGGATCCATCTATATTGATGGCCATGACATGCGTCAACTCAACCCACTTTGGTTACGGTCTAAGATTGGCACTGTCAGCCAGGTAATCATCACCACCCTTTATTTATAGTGTGCTGACGCCCGTCCAGCCTTGGATAGTCTGTGACTTGGGTTGGGCTCTGTGTCAAAGTAGCTCATGGAAGTGAGATGATGTGTGATGCAGCTCAGTTTCTACATAAACAACGTTCTCGTGTCACCTTGGTAATGCAGAGAATAAGGGTTTTGGTGTAAAAACAAAGAAGAAAGCAAAGCTGAAGCATCACTGACCTCCCACACTCCATTAATATTTTCCGTGTACATAGTAATGAGGTGCATTCTCTTCCCTCTATTGAGGTGACACATACCGAGGTGATGATAAGGTGGCTTGTCTTTGTGGTCCATTAACCCCTTGAGTAGCGGGTTTCCTACCACCCTGTCAGACCCACCAGGGCAGGTTTTTTAAAATGGTCTAATCATTGAATTTCAACTAGTTTTGCAGTTGCGTTTCAAGAGCCATAACTTTTTCATTTTTCCATTGACATGGCCATATGAGGGCTTGTTTTTTTGCGGGACAAGTTGTGATTTTTTTTTTTTTAAACAGGAGGGAGGAAAAAAAGAAATGGGGAAAAAAGAAAAAAAGGGGCCATGTCATTAAGGGGTTAAATAATGCATTAACTTCCTTCTCTGGGTCATTACGACGCACACGGATACCACATGTGTGATTTGTATTTTTGAATTTTTTTTACCAAGTAAAGGAAGCCAAGCACTAGCTCTCCCTGCCACAGAGACCATCGGCTTGCTTTTGACAAGCCGATGGTCTGTATGGCAACCTATAAACAAAGCAGGAGACTTAGAAGCAGGAGATTGCCGGCAGATAGGCAATATCTTCTGCTGGTTTTTCAAAGCCCTTGCTTTGTTCTCTGTGGGTCTGTGCAGGCAGAGCACACTGTCACAGCTTGTGGCATTGTGCTCTGCAGCTCCCATAGTGATACATAGCCCGGAAATCTTCCGGGCTATATCGCTATGGGCAGTTGAGCTCGTCCAGGAAAATTTCCGGGCGTGCCACTCAAGGGGTTAAGGCTGCACTGGTTTAGCAGGATAGTCTCTCTGGCATTAGACTGTCTTGTCACTCCTCAGCCCCCTTTTGGAAGTCTCTGGTCCTGCAAAACCCACAATATATTTTTGGACAATGAGGTGTTGCCCATCACAATGTTATCCACCCCCATAATGTACAATCTGCTCCCCAGCTGTTCTAATCTACACTTTGCACAACTCTACCGTATGTATTTTCTTAGTCCCAGTTGTGGTGAGAAAAGTTGCGGGAGGATTTTACTATCTTATGGCCTTTTCCTTTGTCATTGCTACAGGAACCAGTTTTGTTTTCCTGCTCTATTTCGGAGAATATCGCTTACGGAGCAGAAGACCCGTCTACTGTCACACAAGAGCAGATCCAGAGGGTGGCCGAAGTTGCCAACGCCATGGGATTCATTGAACATTTTCCAAAGGGGTTTGACACCGTTGTCGGGGAAAAAGGTGTTCTTCTGTCAGGTACGACCAGCTCAAGGTCTGCAAGTAGCCATCCAGAACGGATATACTTATAGACCTGATGGCAACTAGTGCATTCAGTGAAGGTGGGTTGTCCTACTCAAGATGGTAGATTATGAAAGTGGATGGTTGTCATGTCCATCTCACTGGAGGCCACTGCAGACTCCTTTCCAGTAGTACAGCTTGATCTTACAAGTTGTCAGTGTCCCATTAACGTTAACCCCCCCCTTTTTTTTGCCATATTCGTTTTTTCCTCCCCCCCCTTAAAAAAAAATCATAACTCCTTTATTTATCCATCAATGTCGCTGTATGAAGGCTTGTTTTTTGCGTTTTTTTTTTTTCAAAGACATTTAATTTTTTTCAAGTATTTTCTGCGGTCATCTTGTGCGCGCAATAACTTTTTTTATTTTTCGTCGACGTAGTTCAGTGATGGCTCATTTTTTTGTGGGATGTCCTGTAGTTTCCGTTAGTACTAATTTGGAATACGTATGACTTTTTGATCGCTTTTTATTGCGTTTCTTCTGAGAGACAGGGTGACTGAAAAAGTGCATTTCTGGCGTTCTTTATTTATTTTTATTTTTTTCGGACGACGTTCACCGTGCAGGAAAAATAATGCACTACTTTGATAGATTGGACTTTTATGGACGCGGCGATATCAGATATGTATTTTTATTTTATTATTTAGACTTTTTAATTATAGATATGAAAAAAGGGGGGCGATTTAAACTTTTGTAAAAAAAACTTTATTGCTCTTTTTTTCACTTTACTTTTGAGTCCCCAGGGGACGATCGCGGCTATTGCCCGCAGGTGTCAGCTGTACTAAACAGCTGACGCCCGTGCTGTATGTAGAGAGGTCGCCCCGCGACCTTTCTGCATACATACCACGACGCTCCAGGACGTAAATGTACGTCCTGGAGCGGGAAGGGGTTAAAGTAGTTTGCACAAACCAAACTTGTAGTTTCTGATGGTTTTCTGGACCATGTATGACCCCCTCCCTATTGTGGAGCACAAAGTAGACTTCAGCAAGAGAAAAGGCCCAAATCATCTGGTTGGAGATCTTTTTCTCTTTGCGTCTCTTGAATTCTCGAACGTGATGGAAAGTTTTTTTTGTAACTCTGACTCTTCTCCTCTTTCTCCACCATTTGTTTATTTTTCTTTGATGCTGTGTTATTTTATTCTACTTGGCCAACACAGCGATCGCTCTGTAAATAACCCAAAAAAGGCTGGTGCCAAGTCCAAAGTCTTCAGTGCTCCTACAGATGACTGCAATTGGTCCATTTTGAGCATTCCCTCCACATGATGTAGACCCAGAAAGGTATGATGGGGAATTGTTGGTACACCGATTTCCATGCAGATACAAAGGACTAAAATAAACAGAAACTTCTCTTATCTAATCCTGGCTGTGGAGCCATCAAGCCAACCGTACCCCAAGCACAAACTGGAGGGTTACAGTAAGACGTAAAAATAAATCCCAATCTGTCTCTGTCTCTCTTATACCAAGGCACCAAATATCAGAGTAGGATGGCACAGACTTTGATTCATACAAATAGTTTAGAATTTATTAAAGCCACAGTTAAGCTACACCAAGAAGGACCAACATTTTGGGCCACCGGCCCTTTTTCAAACACAGTGTGAAATGAAGCAGGACCATGATCATTGAGTGATGCCACCGGAGCATCAATGAATGCTACAGTATTTGCGTGAACTGAAGTGTGCGCTGTGCTTTGATGTCCCTCTCTGAAATCTGCACCTCGGTGTAGGAAAGAGGGTAATGAAAGGTTGTTATAGTTTTTGTTTCCTCATTGTGACCCTCGCATTGTCAGATACTGGTGTATGGGCTGCTAGGAACATGATCGACACTGATCTGATGGCTTCGCTGCCAGGATGTGATGACGGTTATTAACTTCAGTCTCCGGCATTCATATGGAGATCGGTGTAATGGCAGTTCCCCATCATACTGCGTCTGGATCTACATTGTGCAGTGATGATGCTCCTAATGGACCAATCAAGTGTGTGCTGGCTCGGTTAGACCAAGGATCCCAATTAGGACTGAACTTAGTCACTTTTTAGTTCAGGTCTTCAGTAATCAAAATCTGAAGTTTAAAATGTAGTTTTTTCATCGCCCATTGAGATGAGATCTGCATCCACTATATTTATTTATTCATTTTTTTATATTTTTCAGGTGGACAGAAGCAAAGAATCGCCATTGCCAGAGCATTGCTTAAGGTAGGTCGTCTTCTGACCAGATACATGACTGTTCCTGCAGGGTCTTCAGGCAGGATCATAGTCTGGTTACAGGATTGTTATTGAGGTTGTATGAAGGGGAATGACTAAGACAAACGTGACAGAACGGTCAAAGTGGTTTGTATCTACAGGTGACATAATCACGTATATTACATTAGATATCATGTATCCATTACTAAGCGCTGGCCATTTGGAAGCTCAACGGTCTTTTATTTCATTGACCTTCCTTCCGGAAAGATTACAAGGAAGGTTCTACTTCCTTCTTTCCAGAAACAGTGCTCCACCTGTTTATGTTTGTGTCTCGTTTTGCAGTTGGCCCCCTTGACCTGACACCTGTTTATGTTCGTGTCTCGATTTGCAATTGACCCCCTTGACCTGAAACCAAAGTATCAGACACGGACCAAGGACAAGACCATTTCTTCCTAAGGCATCCTTCATACGGTCAACATGACATTGCTGCGAGAAAATCGCAGCGATATTGCATTGCTGATCCATGCGATATTGCTGCATTTTCTTTCAGCCATACTGTGATTTTGTAGCCCTGCAAAGTTGCAAATGGTGATACAAAGTCGCATGATTTTGTAGCACCACATGTGAGAGTTTTCGAGGAGGGAAAAGGGTGCTTTGAAAATAAGCCCTAGCTGCAGTAAAAAGAAAAAAAACTTCATCTAGAATCGCTGTCAGCCTGGCCGCGTGTTCTTCCTGGTCCCCGGCACTTCTCTTCAGCTAATCTTGTGGCAGAGTATTGAAAAATCCCCGCCTCCAGGAAGCGCTGGCTGTGATTGGCTGAGGGCTCAGCCAATCAGAGCAGCACTGGATGCACCAATCACAGCATTTATTTTGATATCATGGCTAAAAGCCTCTTCCATTTTTTTTTCTTTTTGCATTTACATGTTTCGAACAGAGTTCTTATTCATAGCTAGATATAATGGGATGCTTGGAATATCGGATTCCGTTTTAGTGGCTCAATCATCTACCTTTGGCACGTGGGGAGCACAAACCTTTTTTTGCTTGGAAGAATTCATATTACTCAGGTTTTGACATGAGTATGTGTCCGAATGTTGCTGCATACTGTGTGATGCAGTTCAAGTCTATGGAGGTGTTATGCCCTATGTATAACATAATAAGATGAGTAAGCCTGTCGACGTAGTTGTGCAAGGGCTCAATTTTTGCGGGATGTCCTGTAGTTTCCGATAGTATAAATTTGGAATACATACAACCTTTTGATCGCTTTTTATTGCATTTTTTCTGGAAGACAGGGTAACTAAAGTGTATTTCTTGCATTTTTTATATTTTTTTTATCGGACGACGTTCACCGTGCAGGAAAAATAATGCACTACTTTGATAGATGGGACTTTTATGGATGCGGCGATACCAAATACATATTTTTATTTTATGATTTAGATTTTTAGTAATTGATATGGCAAAAGGGGGGTGATTTAAACTTTTATAACTTTTTTTTTTTTTTTTTTTTTACAATTTAAAAAACTTTATTGATCTTTTTTTTTTTTTACTTTACTTTGAAGTCCCACTGGGGGACTTTAACATGCGATGCTTTGATCGCTCCTGCAGTATGACGTAATGCTATAGCATTACGTCATACTGCTTTTTTACAGGCAGTCTATCAAGCCACCCTGTGTGGATAGCTTGATAGGCAGTCTGCTAAGGCAGCCCTGGGGCCATTCATTAGGCCCCCGGCTGCCATGACACATGCACGGCTCCCCCGATCTCACCGCGGGGGGGCCGTGCGGGACGCTGTTCGGGGGATTTAAATGCCGCTGTCAGAATTGACAGCGGCATTTAAAGGGTTAATAGCCGCGATCGGCCGAGCTGTAATAAACAGCTGACGCCCACGCTGTATGGAGGGAGATAGCGGCGCTACCTCCCTCCATACACGTCCTGCAGCTGCAGGACGTAAAAACACTATAGGGTGGTCACTAAGGGGTTAAATTTTTTTTTAAATGAAAAACGTTTTTTAACGGTTTTCCAAACATCTTTTTTATTTTAAACTTTTGCTTAAACTGTTAATATTTTTTATTTTTGTACTGTTTTAAAAATGTTCTTAAACATTTTTCTTTTAGTCCTCATAAGGAACTTTATACTTGCAATCATTTGATCACGTGTACTATATACAGCAATACTTTAGTATTGCTGTATATATCAATTTTCAGTCATGCCTATTAAGCTCTGCCACATGCGGGGTTAATAGGCATCCATGCATGGCAGCCTTGCAGCCTTTATCAAGCTCTGGGCTGCCATGTGAACCCTTCTGTATAGCATAATTATGTCCTAGTTGGGGGTGGATGGAGCGCCAGAGGGGGCTCCCCTTTTGGCTGGCTGTTGAGGTGCAAAGTCAATTTTTACTAAAGCATCTAAATAGTTATTTGCCACAATCAGAGTTAGCTTCTATTGCAGCAGTTTCTGCCAGCTGTTAAAAACATCTGATAGCTGCCAAGTATCAAGCGGACTCTGATCCGTACAACCTTTGCAACCACATGACTTATGTTTGCGTGAGGTGGTAGGGAGTGGGTTAGGGCCGCTTTCTGGTATCCATAATCTAGATATATAAAGGCGAAAGCCCTGACTGACTTGCCACTAATTCTCTAACTTCCTACTGTCGTACAAACATGACATTTGACACGACTGTTCTTTAGGTCGTGAATGGGAAAAGTAGAGGGGTTGCAACTTTGATTATTCAATTCTAAGTGCAAAAGTAAGTGACTCCCTATGTAGTGTAACTAATAAAACATCTGTACAGCACAAACGTGAAATTTGGCATGACCATTCTTTGGGTCGTAAATAAAAAAAAAAAAACTGGTCGCCACTTCAATATTCAATTCTAAGCATGAAAAATTGTGCAAAAATCCATGGTTCATAAGATAGTTATTTTCTCAGAAACCATAAAGCCTAGGAAAAGGATTTGCATACTGAACAGAATCTGCCTCGTGTGTGTGTGTGTGTGTGTGTGTGTGTGTGTGTGTGTGTGTGTGTGTGTGTGTGTGTGTGCATACTGAGGAGAATCTACCTTACGTGTGTGTGTGTGTGTGTGTGTGTGTGTGTGTGTGTGTGCATACTGAGGAGAATCTACCTTACGTGTGTGTGTGTGTGTGTGTGTGTGTGTGTGTGTGTGTGTGCATACTGAGGATAATCTACCTTACGTGTGTGTGTGTGTGTGTGTGTGTGTGTGTGTGTGTGTGCATACTGAGGAGAATCTACCTTACGTGTGTGTGTGTGTGTGTGTATACTGAGAAGAATCTACCTTACCTCTGTGTGTGCATATGCTGAGGAGAATCTAGCTCGCCTCTGTGTGTGCATATGCTGAGGAGAATCTAGCTCGCCTCTGTGTGTGCATATGCTGAGGAGAATCTAGCTCGCCTCTGTGTGTGCATATGCTGAGGAGACTCTAGCTCGCCTCTGTTTGGATATACTGAAAGGCTGTAAAGTGCATAAGGAACCAGCCATGGACTGCAGGGATGGAACATGCCTTTACGGCTAAGAAGGGCTGCAACCTCCAGTCTGGGAATAAATTTGAATAAAAAGAGGTATTACCTTTTATGGGTAGAAAGTGAGGCGAGAGGGAGGGGTGGCACATTCTGCAGAGGGACATCAGTATATGCAGTCTGAGGAGAATCTAACACTCTATGTGTATACATATTTTATTACTCGCTTCCTTTGAAGTAACAACAACTTCATAACATTTCCATGCGATCAACAGGTAAACAGCCTGGTTTATCAGCTAGTATACTATAATTGCACTTTGAGGTCTGTATTACAGTTTCAGTACTTGGACGCGCCACAGTACTGCTAAACCAAATGTATTCTGGACCCCCATTAGATTCTCTTACCCAGAATTCTCTTAAGTGATTTTTTTTTTTTCTCTCTCTTCTTTAGAACCCAAGAATTCTTCTTCTGGATGAAGCAACAAGGTATCTTATTAGTTATCACTAAAATCAAACATGTTGCTGCCTTTAAACCGTTCTCATTTGTTACTTGTTGTCTTGATTATCGATGTCCGGAAACTTTAAAATGGGGGGAAAAAAAATACGAATGCTTTAAATTGATAAAAGAAGTAGTACTTACCTTACCCATCCCCTGCTGCTCCTGTTCTGATGCTTCCTGGGGTCCTCCGCTGGTTTCTGTAGTTCCTGGTCCCTGTTGGCCTGGACATATGACAAATGCACCCAGTCAGTGTCTGTAGTCGGTTACTGCCATGGTCCATGATTGGCTGCAGCAGTCACATGTCAACAGGGACCAGGAAGTACAGAAACCAGCGGGAAGAGACTCCAGGAAGAGTCAGACTGGAAGTGACGGGGTAAGATCATATTAAGGTCGCCTGAGCATTAAAAAAAGAAGTTTAACCCTCTAGATATGGCAAAGATGGCCAAATCGCTCCTCTGACACACTGTAAATGGAAATATTTGGTCCATGTTCAGATCTTGCTGCAGGACTGGAATGACCTCTTTGGAGGTTCTCTCTCTGCTGGGATCTAATCAGATTTGTGGGAATACAAACCCTAAATGCTATCATGGAAAGATCTGCAGTTTTAGAAGTGGTGAATAACTGAAAATGACCTGATGACCGGGAACCTGCATCTCCGTTACATGACTCTGCCCAATGCTTTATATGTTCTTTTGTCATATTTATTCCCTCCCCCCACTAATAAATCGCCAACATATTCTGCAGTGCTGTACAGAGGTTGTTGCCTTTCCCATCAGCCCTTGTCGCTAATGGCGTTCACAATCCAGTACACCAAATGTCATATACACATTAGGGAGGTTTATTAAAGGCTTTACTCCAGTTTCCAGGTGTAAAAAGTAGCAATTTATGGCACATGTGCAAAATCACTTGCAACTTTTTGCCTCTTTGTGCCTCTCTCATCACACTTGAAAAATGTGCATGGCCCCTAAGGAGGGTCGTGGACTCCCAAGACTGACTAATTTAGTGGTATTTACAGGCACTGGTATAAATGATAGTGTAAATCTCCACTTGGCACATGGACAGCCAAGCCTTAAATAAAGTCTTCCCATAGACTCCATGCAGATGTTGTTCCTGGCTGGATTTGAACCCAGGATCCCCGCCCTGCTGGACAATAGAGCAACCTTTGAACATTTTTGTTGCCTTCTCCATCATTGCTTATTCTTTGATTCCTTTTTGCTTTTGTTTCCGCTTAGCGCTCTGGACGCAGAGAATGAATACCTTGTTCAGGAAGCTCTGGACCGTCTGATGGAGGGACGGACTGTTCTCATTATTGCACATCGTTTGTCAACCATTCAAAATGCAGACGCGGTGGCCGTCCTGGACCAGGGCCGAGTGGTGGAGTGCGGGAAACACCAGCAGCTTTTAAAGAACAGAAATGGCCTGTTCAGTAAACTGATGGAGAAGCAGTCCAGCCTGCTGCGCAATAGAGACTCTGCCCTGGGCGCCCTGTGACGAGCGCACCACACTGGGTTTTAGTATGGTTTGTTTTATATAGGAGATGAACTTTTCAGATGTTTTCGGGATCAGTTTTCAAAATCTTTTTAATTTTTTTTTTTATACCGACATGTTTTACACACTGGTAAAATGTCTCCTCCTGGGAGGTCTCCTCTTGAGTAGTCTCCTCTTGAGTAATCTCCTCCTGGGTGGTCTATCTGTTGCTGCTTTTTGTCATTCCATCACGTATCGAGGTTGCATATATCTCCCGGATGTCGTACACGGTGGTGAATAAAATTATATATTATAACATTATATTACATAAAGTATGAAGAAATAATAAAGTTGTATTTTTTGAGAACTTTTTTTGGATGTAAGTTATTTCCAGCACATTTTGCTAGAACAAAAAGTGCAAATTTTCACAGATCACTAGAAGTGTTATCACAGTGCAATGTTTCCCAACATGGGTCTGCACAGGACAGCATCTCCACTGCGGTGATGTCTCTATAGTAGATGTGTCACAATGCCCCCCCTCCCCTGCTGAGCTCTTATAATGTGTACTGACATTCATTACATGCGTGAACCATATTTCCCACTTCGTCCATCCTGACAGCACACATGGAGGTTGCCCTTTGACCTCGTTGGGACAGGAAGAGGAGAGTTTAAAAGGCCGCCTCCCAACGCCATTCTCCAGTGTTCTTCCTGTCCTAACGGGACACAAAAAGAGTTCCGTGTGTGCCGAGGATGGATTTCTTACCTGGATTCGGCAGATCTTCGTACGCCACCACCCCGCAAATGTCGTACTTCCCTGGGGAGGGGGGGGGGGGGGGGGAGGGTGGAATGTCCAGTGGTTCCTGCATTGGAGAGCAGAAGGCCCCTCCACAAATGCTGCGCATTCCTGCGAGGAGGCAAAAAAGGGTATACAATTACAAAAAGCCTGGCTTCTGCTGTGGCAGCAAAGCACAGACTTCCCCTTGTCTAGCCCTTACCAGGTGGAGTGGTTTGCAGCTGAAGGTGGCTCTGGGACGGCCATGTCAGAGGGCGCTGTGTCGGCCGGGAACGCGGCCGCTCCTGCAGATAACATGGCCGCGCTTGTTAGCGGCGTGCAGCGTTGGCTGGTAGCGCTGTGTTGGCTGGGGACGCGGCCGCACCTGCGAGTGACTGGGCCGTGCTTGCTGGGTGCGTCGTCTGGTGAAGCGTGCACGTTGGGCATGCCACTGATGACTTCAGACGCAGGGAGCGGACTCAACTGCCTGGAACGCTCCGGCAGGCGCCAAATTCAAAATAAAAGGGGGCCTTCTTCCCTGGAAGCTCACCCTTCTGGGAATTCTGCCAAGACTTCTTCCTAACCAGCTCTGCAGAAGTATGGAAACTGTGGAAGGAAACGGGGGAAGTGTAGCAAGCATAAGTAGTCCACTTGGACAAAAGACCTAGTGTAACTGCACTATTATTCTCCAATTTAATAGCCTCTCCTGCATTTCCATTGCAGGAGGATGCATCCAAAAAAATGGAATCTAAAAGAAGGCTCAGGAAGGGCACATTATGCGCCAAAAAAACTGGGGGATAATACCAAAAAACCTGTACGCGTCGAGCGCACATCTAAAATTGTTAAGGAGGAACAACTATCCTTAATGGAAGGTATCCGCCTGATGGCGAGGGAGGAAGTCCAGGCAATCAAAACTGATCCTGCTTCCCAACCTACGCCTGGGCCGTCAAGTCCTGTAAAAAGGGCTCGAACACAGGACCTGGCTTCCTCAGACTCCGATGAGTCAGACTTACATAACATAGTAACATAGTATGTAAGGCCGAATGAAGACATTGTCCATCTAGTCCAGCCTGTCTATCCTACTGTGTTGATCCAGAGGAAGGCAAAAAACCCCAAGGCCAGAAGCCAATTAGACTTGGACATGTCTGAAGGTGAAATCTCAGATTTGTCCACGCCAGTCTTCTTAGAAGATGACAAAAAGAAGTATTAGTTTTCCAATTGTGATTTGGAGGAACTAATAACAGCTGTTCGTAACACTATGGAAGTATCAGACGTCCAACAACCCCGGTCCATTCAGGATGAGATGTTTGGCGTGCTGAGAACCAGACGTCGCAAGTGTTTTCCCGTTAATCAGACACTAAAACAACTGGTGGAAGATGAGTGGGAAAAGGCAGAGAAGCGCTTATCGATGTCCAAAGGCTTCAAGGACAGGCTCTTTTTCTCTGCTGACGAGACTAAATTATGGAACATAGTTCTGAAAGTCGACATTCAAGTCACTAAATTAATTTAAAAGACAGCACCTCCATTTGAGGATGCTTCACAGCTTAAAGGGGGTTGTCTCATGAAATCAGCTGGGGTTATACACTTCTGTATGGCCATATTAATGCACTTTGTAATGTACATCGTGCATTAATTATGAGCCATACAGAAGTTATTCACTTACCTGTTCCGTTGCTAGCGTCCCCGTCGCCACGGATCCGTCTAAAATCGCCGTCTTCTGGCGATTTTAGACGCGCTTGCGCTGTGCGATCTTCTCCATGGTGAATGGGGCCGCTCGTGCCGAAGAGCTGGTCCTCGTAGCTCCGCCCCGTCACGTGTGCCGATTCCAGCCAATCAGGAGGCTGGAATCGGCAATGGACCGCACAGAGCCCACGGTGCACCATGGGAGAAGACCCGCGGTGCATCGTGGGTGAAGATCCCGGCGGCCATCTTGCTAAGGTAAGGAAGAAGTCGCCGCAGCGCGGGGATTCGGGTAAGTAATAAACTTTTATTTTTTTTAACACATGCATTGGGTTTGTCTCGCGCCGAACGGGGGGCCTATTGAAAAAAAAAAAAAACCCGTTTCGGCGTGAGACAACCCCTTTAAGGATCCCATGGACCGGAAGGTGGACGGGCTCCTCAAGTGTGGCTGGGAGACTACAGCCAACCTGATAGACGCTAACATTGCGGCTACCTCAGTTGCTCGTTCCATTTTCATATGGCTATCACAGTTAGTCGCATTTGAGGCAAAGAACTTCAAGAGAAGAATTAGCGGAATGCATTCCTTTGTTAAAAAAAGGCACAGGCTTCTTGGCCTATGCTTCGGCTGAATTAGTCCGGTTCTCAGCAAAAAAATGCAGCATTACGCAACTCCGCTAAGCATGCGTTGTGGCTCCGAGCATGGTCGGGTGACACCGCCTCAAAAAACAAATTGTGCTCAATCACCTTCCAAGGGGAATACTTATTTGGTCCTGTGCTCGACAAAATCCTAGAAAAGGCAGGAGACAAGAAAAAGGTATTTCCATCAGATTTTTCCTCCAGGAGCCGCACAGGATTCAGACAGTCCTTTCGTTCAAAAGGCCCAAGAGGCAAAGGCAAGACGGGCAGGTGGTCCTACGCGAAGGGAGGTAAGGGTAAAACTTCCCCTTTCTTCCCGCCAAGACCTGAATGAAAATAACCCAACAATTCCGGTAGGGGGCCGGTTACGCCAATTCGCAGGGAGATGGTCTCAGGTTACTGAGAACCCCTGGGTATAGGAAAATGTTTCATTAGGGTATTGAATTGAATTTGATTCCTTGCCTCCTAGGAAATTTTTGGTTACCCCCAAACCAATCTCCGCTTCTGCAAACCAGATTAGAGGAAGGGGTAGAGAACCTATTACAGATAGGGGCGGTGGTTCCAGTCCCTTCATCTCAGTGAGGTTTTGGGTATTATTCGCCACTATTTTTGGTGCCAAAACCAAATGGTTCTTTCAGAATCATTCTTAATTTAAAATCCCTGAATAATTATATATAATCGCCATTTCCAAATGGAGACCGTGAACTCTACGATTCCGTTGATTAATCAGTCAGACGTTATGTGTACGATCGACCTGAAAGATGCGTACTTTCATATACCGATTCATCCTGCGTACCAGAAATTCCTCAGGTTTGCAGTCAGAATGAAGTCAAACATTTTTCATTTCCAGTTCGTTTGTCTGTCGTTCTGCATTTTAACCGCCCCAAGAATTTTTTTAAAGGTAATGATAGAACCGACAGGATTCCTTAGGAATCAGGGTATCTGTATAATACCTTATTTACATGGCTTGTTACTTGTCTCGGGGAGTTCCGAGACTATGGAACAACAACTAAACATAACGTTAGGTCTTTTTTCGGATCTGGGGTGGCTGATTAACCTTGAAAAATCAAGTCTTCAGACAGATACCAGGAAAACTTTTCTGGGAGATTGATTAGACTCTTGCAAATGTTGCTCTTTTTACCCTCCAGTAAGAGGATGGATTTAATCTCTTCCATTAAGAAATTTCAGAAGAAAAATTGGGTCTCCTTCACCAGTTTCATAACTCTCTGTGGGTCACAAAATCACTCCTAATATATTGCAGCAAACATCCAGATTGTTTTTCTTCTCAAAAAAAGGAAGCAGGAAGATCCTATTGCTGTAGTCTTGACCCTAGAAGTTCTGCCTTCTCCTTTGACAAGTCAAGGTCACAAAAGAGATCGCTAAATTCTGCTTAACTCAGTCTGCGGTTTATCATCTTTTACCTCAAAGTCAGGGTCATAGGATGTGGAAGGCTTGTTGGGTTCTTCTTTTTCCACACTTTCTTCATTTTCTACTTCAAGCTCATAATGTTGTGGTGGAGTAGGAACTGATAAACTATCTGAATGTGGAATAGGTCAAATAGCAGATGAAAGATTGGGGTATTAAACTGTTCCTGTCTTCTTCATTGACAATCCTGCCTTTTATAGGCGGAGTAAAGCAGAAATAGCCGTCATCTGTATGGTTTGTAGGCTCCTGCCAAACCATAGGCACAGCAGAAGCCATAGATCGTTTTTTATTTTTCAGCCATTCTCGTAGTTAAACTGAACAAGAGTTGCAACATATATATGGAGCCTATGGCTTATCCTGGTCCCCCACCTTCATACCAAAATAATGATGATAGGCAGTCTTCACAAGATGTCAGATTGCGTTTTTGTGACAAATGTTATTTTACCACAAATGTAACAAAAATTATTCAGTAAATTTACACATTTTTGTCGATTTTTGATATAGCACATTACAAAAAGAAAAGCAGAAACAATATGAAACTCAGTCATAGCAACATTTATTATGTTTACAACCTACAAACATATGGAGAACATTGTGTTATGTCAGTTGAGAGGTGTGACAGCTCCCCAAAGAAAACAATTCCCACAAAATGAAAATGTAAATTTTTAAAAAAGACATGTCACTGTATCTGCAATGCAAGAGCTAATCAGTCATTTTTATGGTGATTTTTGAATTCAGCAGATGGAAATACATAAGATTACGCTAATTTTGAGCCTGGGCAGTGTAATCAAGATCTTTTTGGGGGGTACAGTTGGCAATGACAGATTTCATAGGTAGTCCAGGTATAAATTCCAACTTGACTTTATTTAGTCCAAGACAACAGAGTTCACCGTTGATCCACAGAAACTTGTCCAGCAGTGGCTTGAAAAAAAAAACGCAACACCCACCCAGCCACTAACTACACATATGGATGTTTCTTCATCTACACATAAAAGGCCACCATACACATTAAAGTTTGGTTGTCCAAGCTCCCTAATAATAAGAGGGCTGGACAACTCTGTATTGTGTATATAGGAGGCTCAACATTTCCCAGAGAGTTGATGTTGGGGGGCAAAAGAAGGATTAGATGTGTTGGAGTTTCAATGTCCTATGCACGTGTTCCTCAAGAGATAAGCCACTGCCAGAGATTTGCAGCTTACTCTCTGAACACATGGACATTCGACCAAGCCAAATATTTATGTGTATGGGGGAGCTGGAGAAACAGCTGTTAGATAAATGATCATCTGACAGTTGGTGAACGTGTATGGGGACCTGAAGTCACACAGCAGACCTCCCACACTGGCTTTTTGTGATTTCTTTTTATGCTTCTGAAGGTGGTATAAATATTATATTACCTTTATTCTACAAGTCATTACGATTATGACAATACCAAATCTTATAGAGGTTTTATTATGTTTTACCAATTTTGTGCTTATATAATTTAGTAAAAAAGAAAAGACTGTGTGTAGTGAAAGCAAGATGATCAGAAAATGACTTTATTTTATGGAATTTTCTGAGCTGGATAAATAGTGCAATGTTATAAAGAAGGGGTTGTTATCCACTGCGACAATACCAAATATGTGTAGTGTTGTTTTTTTGTTCTTTTTTTTTTTTTTCATTTTTCCTTATTTAAAGTCATGTGTAAGTGGGGAAAAAGTTTTTGTTTTTTTCCTGTAAAAATGTTTAGATGCCATGGCAAGCAATGACTGCATGGTGTAGATGAGTGATTAGATGAGCAAATCCTCATCATTTCCCTTTCTGAGAAAGACCCCATTTGTGACAAGCAGTGAGCAAATATGCTCTCTGATGGGGCATGATAACCTGCAGAAAAGTTCATGTCACCCTGCTCCTGGGACAAGGAGATAGATAGGAGGATCACAGATCTCTGCTGCAGCTGACATGTTTGTTTAGCAGTGCAACTTCTCATATGAAGATATCTCTCCTGTGGGGCTGATTATTTTAGGGGCTAATTTACATGGGTCGACAAATCACTCTGATTCCCATGATAGGCAAGAATCTGAACAATTGTTGTTCTGTGTAAAAACATCCACAGACTGAGCAATGAATAATAAGGTGTACATTATTCATATTATGTGTGCGAAAAAGCTGAACAACAAATCTGCCCATGTAAACTGAGCATCTGCATTGCCCTTGTAAAAGGGGCCTGAGGGGAAGACCTAACCTCTGGGCAAGCCAGTTGCACGTATCTGGAGCTCCCACAGTGCACTTCCAGAATCCAGGTCATCCTGCACCTCCTGGACCCCATCCATCTCCCAAAACGAAGACACTGGTTCCCCCTGAGTGGTGAGGAACAGATAGAGAAGTTTCCTTAGCTGAGAGACTGCCACAGAGGTCGATGACATCTTGAGGCCTAGTGCAACCCATTCTGCCGCTGACCGAATAGTGATTGCAAGTCACATGACTGCGCCCGCCATTGACATTTGCACCCTCTTCCTCAATGCAAACCTTCCTATTTGCTGGCGGACCACAGAGCTGGCTTCGCCAGACCCAGATTGAGGCCCTACTGAGTGTGGGATCCAGCGAGGGATTTGTGAGGCAGCGCTGGAGGAGAACACTGAGCTCCAAACCCTGGTGACCAGAGGCTGCGGCATCCCTGGACCTGTACCACTGCCTGCCTGCAGGAGCACTCAAGCTGACAGAGGAGAAAGGGGGTTGTGGGTTCTTTCTGGAGGTAACTGCATCCAGACTACCCAGGTGGCTATGAGTGTAGCGGACTAGCTCCAAACATTATATCCTGACCCATAATCCAAACACATTCTGACCTGCCCACTTTCCTAGTCATAAGAAATAGTTTGGAACCCCATATAACAGTATAATCCCCCACTTGAAGAAAGAGGAAGAAGACAAAAAACTTTCCATAAAAAGCTTCTTCAAGCACCATTTATTCTCTACTACCACCTAGTGGTTTAACCCAATATATCATCCAAAGGTCGTGGAAAAGAGGATCACCCGTCTCTCACTCAGGCTAAATGGTTAAAGCGATTGTTCAATATATAAATGATACAACACCCAGATAGGCCCTGCTAGCTTATAAATTAAGCAGCTGTTACCCTGACAATATATTAGGAGTGATTTTGTGACCCACAGAGAGTTATGAAACTCTGAAGTCACGCTTACAACCAGTGCCCATAGAGAACAAACTCCAGAAGGGACCCTTACGTTTCTTTTCCTTCATCCAGATTCATCTACTTTTCTCACCAACTGCTTAAGAATAACTAAAAACCTGAGTCCCACACAACCAAAATCTGATAAACATGCCCAAAGTCTCATAACAATAAACAGGTGACCTTCTAAAATCCCGCGAACGCCTAATCCTCCCACTCCTCACTCTAGGACATTTCTCCTGCACTGAACTCAAACTCAACCAGCCATGAAGTGGAGGCTAATGCATCTAATGCCTCACCAGAAATGTTGCTATGCTGAATACAGGCGTTCTTGCATTCAGAACTCTCCAAGACATCAGCTGACATAACGGGCAAACTTGCAAAAGAAATCAGAGACCTATGCCGCTGGACGTCAGCACTGGGGGAGAGAATGAATAATACCACAACAGTGTTGGAATCACATGAGAAAGAGGAGGAATAACTGTATGATGATTTAACAAATTGGAAGGCACAGAGCTCTTAAAGATAATCTGCGCATACGAGGCATCACAGAGACTATAAAAGATCTGTGGTCATCCATAACTGCTTTATCTCAGTGTGATTGCTCTCATTAAGAGAAACAAAGCAATCTAGTAGATATGAGACCTTTTAATGGCTAACAAAAATACATGATGTTACAGCAAACTTTTGGGAAATCGACCCTTCGTCAGTCTAATAAATGAAACTAGTTAGAATGGCACATAATTATAACATACAGATGCGGAGGGGAGGAGAACACATTCCTCTTGATCTAAATAAATGTTCACACACAGAAATTTGAGACTTAAAAAAACACAAGACAATCTGAGCAGAGAGATAAACACTAAATCAGTCCACTGAGCTGAAGAATATGACAGTTTTATGATTTCTCTTATCTCTAATGCACACATAAGAAGATAGAAATACTACCTCAGCAGCACCACCTATTGGATGGAAGCATTCTTACAATCAATTTCTGAATTCTTAAGAGAAAACAAAAAATTATTGGGAAGAGGACACCCAACTTGACCTGCTTCAGAGCTTTCATATTCCCCACTTGTGTAAGAATCCCGGGCTGAGGTTCATTCCATTTTTGAGGGTATCAAACATGGCCATAAACTTATACTCCCAAATTCTTCTGTGACTTGAAGTTGCCCTTCAGTATGATAACTCTCATCTGCTCTATGCTATGTCCACAAAAATTACAACTGTTTATTATTAGAGATGAGCAAGCACCAAAATGCTCGGGTGCTCGTTACTCGAGTCGAACTTCCCGCGATGCTCAAGGGTTCGTTTCGAGTAACGAACCCCATTAAAGTCAATGCGCGACTCGAGCATTTTTGTATATTGCCGATGCTCGCTAAGGTTTTCATTTGTGAAAATCTGGGAAATTCCAGAAAGTGATGGGAACGACACAGAAACGGATAGGGCAGGCGAGGGGCTACATGTTGGGCTGCATCTCAAGTTCCCAGGTCCCACTATTAAGCCACAATAGCGGCAAGAGTGCCCCCCCCCCCCCCGCACTGTCAACATAAAGATCGTTCTCCTCTGCCACAGCTGTAACAGCTGTGGCAGAGAAGAACGATGTTAGCCCATTGAATTCAATGGAGCCGGCAATACAGACAGCTCCATTGAAAGCAATGGGCTGCCGGAATACATACCTATACAAGTTTGGTATCGTAGCAATTGCGGTGTGCGGTCTTCTGCCTGGTGAATGGGGCCGCTCCGGCGCGCTCGTGCCGGAGAGCTGGTCACCGCGTCGTCATCGTAGCTCCGCCTCCGTCACGTGGTGCCGATCAGCCAATGAGGTGGCTGTATTGGCAGTGGAACTCGGAAGACAGAAGAAGAAACTCCACGGTGCACCATGGGAAGACCCGCAGTGCACCGTGGGAGAAGACCAGCGGCGCCATCTTTAAAAGAAGAAAGGAAGAAGCTGCAGAATGCTGATGCAGGTAAGTGCAATGTGCTTGTTAAAGACTAACACATGCTTTCTTTTTCACAGGGCATAATGCAGGGGTCCATTTAAAAAAAAAAAACGCTTTCGCCGCGAGACAACCCCTTTAACTGCGGGGACCCGCAGCTAAGCAGGAGTGCACAGTGTGCAGAGCAGGGGGTGCTGTGGCACATGAAACATTAAGGACCTGATTGCAGTTAACCAATCAAAGCAAACCACAATTGCATATAAGTGGACTATATTAAAAAGCTTCACTGGAAGGGCCTAGCTCTAATTTTTCATATGATCTCCAGAGATCCAGACATTGTATATCAAAAGCACGGCTAGAGAAAGGTGCTGCCTGTTTCATTTGTGTGTTGGACATTTAGAAGTCTGCTGGTTGCTCTACTTTTACAAGTCTATCCTTTTCTCCCCTGGTGTTCTGCTGCCACCTACTGTCAAGATAGGGAATGGCGGTAGTTCAGATTCTCTATTAGCAACATAGGCTCTCCCCCCTACTATGCTTCTGTAGAGCCGGATGCGTTCAAGAATGTGTCCTTAAACTCAGCTTCACCAGAACATATGTGATATGTCATGATATAATACTCTATTCAGCACAGATCAGCACCTTTTGGCTTGTTTTCAGATTTTAAAAGAACTATGACTAAGAGCAAAGGAAAAATATCGAAGACCCCATCTAGAAGCACTCTGCCAGATATGTTTGCATCTCAATCCCAGATAAACCCTCCTTCCCCGATGGCCTCTTAGAACCCATTGGACCCTGAAGTTGGAGCCGGACCAACGAAGCTAGACGTATTACTAATGACCATTCCGCTTTGCCTGAGCAGATGAAGAAGATCTTTAAAACTGAACTGTCCGCGCTGTGAGAGAATTCTCTAATCAAATCCGAGATCTAGGTGTCAGAGGACAGACAAGTTGGAAAGAAGGGCAGATGACATTATAGACACTATGGAGGCAGATCATAGTCATGTGGCAGATCGGGAAGCTAAAATTGAACTGTTAGAGGCCAAATATGAGGACTTGGGGAACCCGTCTCAACACTCCAATATCCATATACGAGGGCTTCTGGAGTCAATTACAGCCTTGAAAGAGACAGCAATTAACCTATTCAGGCGCTATACAAATAAAGATTATTATTATTTGCAACGTTATTGTCACAAATTGATCAAGCTTATCTGAGGATTGATCGGATCCACAGAGCTCGACCTCCAAATCTGGACCTCCCTAGGGGTGTTGTCCTAAACTTGCACTACAGCGAGGTCAGGGATCAGTTGCTGCTGGCAGACAGGAGTCTCACACCATTGCCAGGAATGTCGTCTTTGGTTCAGTTGTATGCCGATATAACCCCAACAACGCTGGTGAAGCGGAGAGCCTTCCGACCAATAACGCATGCTTTGAGCTTAGCCAATATTAGATATAAGTGGGGCTTCCTGTTTGCACTCCTCTTCCAACACCATGGAAGGTCATATTCAGTCAGATCCCTGGAGGAGGCATGCCGAGCTCTGGAGAGGGCATAGATTGGGATGAAAGACCCCAGGAAACAGGCCAGTCATGCCCTAGTCCTTGACGAACTGGGATTACTCTACGTTCCCTGTAGAATGTGACCAGACCCTCTATCCAGGACTCTGGAGCTGGTCAGTCCAGTTCATCATAGGGGGCAATGATATACAGCCCTTCTCTTGATCAGGTATAGGGATTTGAAGGGAGGAGGGATGGTGGATATTCATAGGTTATAGCTATTTTGTTGATGTTGAATTTAAACGATTATTGGGGTGTGTCCTGTAGATTAGTCTGTGGGAGCCCACCGTCATACCGATTTTGAATGTTTGCATATGTTAACTAACGTGACACTAAAGGCCTATTTAGACACAACCATTATCGCTCGAAAAATCACTCAAAAGCCATCTTTTGAGAGATAATCGTTGTGTCTAAACGGGCGGCCATCGTGCACTGTTCGTGCACTATTCGTTCATCGCTGATTTCTAACAAGCTCGAAATCAGCAATGAGCCTTGTCAGTGCCACGTGTGAGTTCTCAGCAGGATACCAGGTGATAGAATTCTTTCAGCTGGTATCCTGCATGGAGCTCTCAGCGATAGCTTCAAGAACAAAGCGGCTCTTGCAGTTCTCAGTGCTGTCAGCTCAGTGGGATACCAGCTGAGAGCTCCGAGAACAGACACTGTCTTCTGCAAACAGCAGGAGCCTTCAGTTGCCCACTAATAAGCTCTTAAGTAGCTAATTAGCTACTTAAGAGCTTATGCAAAGTGATTGCAAAACGGTTACTTAAACTGCCGTTGAAGCAAATTTTGAGAGATTATCTTGCCGTGTAAATATACCTTAAGTGCTAATTCAACAGTGGATTGATAGCTGCCGGGAAGTTTAATGATGGTCGGCTCTCTGATAGGAAAGACCGATTTCATACTTGTTCACAAAGGTCTTAGCACCTTGTTTATAGTGGGTTTTTGTTTTGTTTTGAGTGTGACGTATTTCCCATTTTTTTTAACTAAGGTTCCATGTCACCAGTTACTCAATAGGTCAGGTTAGAGGACAACTACAGTGAAGGCTGGAGGTCTCGTGAGGGAAAGCTAAAGTGCTCCTAAGTCAGGACATCTCATGGTATGTTTAATCTCCCATAATGTAAGAGGGTTTACCTCTCCAAGTATGAGAAAAAGGGCTTTCCTGACATACTTAAAACATAAGCCAGATGTGATCTGTATCCAGGAGACCTATTTTTCTCACAACTCATCCGCCAGATATTTTAGTCAACGCTATTCTAGGAAATAAGGATGATTCAGAAATGCGCCTTATGAAAGAATTATTTCCCCTGCTTAAAGCATTGCCACAGGGAAACGGAAGGTGAATGTTAACTCACCTGGTGCTCAAAGAGTTAACCCTGTCCTGGGAAAAGTCCTTCGGCAGCTTTTTTCCAAGACAGTGTGTAGTGATTACTGCTGTCCGTGATCCACCTAGGTTGTGAGAGCCGTCAATGATATACAAGCTCAAATGAATATCCAAGAGCTTGCCATAGTAGATTTAAATGAAAGAAGAATGGATACGCCGCGCTACATGGGACTACGAGTGTATGATTTCACAGAAGTGGAAACCAATTGGCAAGTGAACAGAATTTAATGGAGCAACGCGTTTTGGCACTATCCTGTGTCTTTTTCAAGGCAAATGATATGATGTCCTCTATGGCTTACATCAGAGCACTATTCTAGAAACTTTATGGTATAGAAACAACAACAAAAACAAAACAAAACAGGAGAGCACCTCAAGAGTTTGTCAGTAGGGACTCACCTGGTGTGGACACCTGGGCCCTATGGGGTGACCAGGTACCTCACCTGTGGTCTTGGTAGAATACTTGTGGGTCGGATCCTATGTCAGTGATATCCGCTTAACCAAGGGGGAAGCTGCATGGATAAAGAGGAGCCACTCCAGATGAGGCTCCCTTCAGCACACAAACAGAAAATAAAACAAAAAAATACAAAAGTCCTGCTCTCCTGGCAGAGGCATAACTTGAAGCTCCTGGGCCCCAATGCAAAACCTGGAACGGGGTCCCCAACTATATGGAGAAAAGAGGCATTATGGGCCCCCCAAGGCTCCTGGGCCCGGGTGCAGCCGCATCCCCTGCATCCTCTATAGTTACGCCCCAGTCTCCTGGGATCGCCTAACATAAATAGATTTCAGACACTAAGTAGCCATAGAAATAGGAAATTCCCAGTACTTACTTGGGAGGAGAGGGGTATGAGTATACAGAAACCCCCTCCTGTTAACATTATCATGGGCATAGATAGGTGGTATAAACACGGTTAGTGGGTCTGTCAGAATAAAGTAAAGTAAAGCCTTGGCTTGAGAAAAGTGCGATATTGCACCGAAACTCGTTGCCAGAACTGTACCTGCCTAATAAAGGATTCCCTTTACTTTATTCTGATTCTTACTTTATTCTGAACAAAGACGATTGTAGTGGCCCTGAGTTAGCGGGGCCCCTCCAAAATGTTATGTGTTTGCCATTGAATTGTCAGTGTCTGCTATGTAGCGTGCATTTGCTATGTGTATTGCACCTCTGCAGCACTGAATGGGTTAACTTCTGGGTTATGTCTGAGAAATGTATCATGTTGTATGTCATGTGATAGTGATATATATATATATATATATATATATATATGTATATATATATATACACACACACACACACACAGTAAACCCTTGAGTAGCATTGCTCTTAAGTAACACTGTTTTCAACTTAAGTCAATGTGTCAGGGTAGCGGCGGTCCCTCAAATAAAGTTGCATTCCTCTGATAAGGGCGCCGACCACTCCATGACCCCGGGCACCGCTTAGTGAGCTGGCGCGCAGCTGATGCCGGTCACTTCCTGTTTCTCCTGCATCAGCGTGCACCTACTCCTCCCCCTCCCCTCTGCACAGTGCCGGCTGTACATTGCTGTGTCTGCCTGCCTCCTGACACAGTACAACAGCTAAATCCCCAAAGTGCCGGCTGAACGCTGCCTGCCTCCTGAATCCCCACTGTACTGCAAAATGTAAGGACTGTACAGATGAGTACAGTACAGTAAAGAAACGTTTGCAAATAAATACTGCAGTCCCATGTCAAAGCACAGATAACACAGTGATAATCTTGTTATTATAAAAGTATAAAACATTACAGGGCGTAATAACAAAAATAGCAAAATAACAGAAAAATTTGCCAAATACAATCGCAAGAAACATATATACACATTTACGAAACAGAAATATTTGCAAAAATAACAGAAATATTTGCAAGAAATAATAGCCAAACATATATTCATATATACAAAATTTTACAGAAACAGTAAAAGAGTGAAAACCGGTCCGGCCGCATCCCCAATCTCACACATCCCATTTACACAACAAAATTTACATAACATAACAAAACATATCACAACAAAAACAAGACAACCTATTCCATAATCCAGTAGTGCTGCATATTCCAACCTACTAAACAGAGAAAAAACACACATTAGTAAAACAAGAATAAATAAATATATATATTTTTTTCTTCTTTTTTCCCCCCTTCCCTCTAAACTACACACGCATTACCCTCTACCCATACCATGGTCCACTGCCAATACCTGCCAATCATGCTTATGTACATAGTTTAGTTTTTTTTGTTTGTTTGTTTTTTGTTTTGTTTGTGTTTTTTTTAAAATACACCCACAGAACGTAATACTAACCCCCCACAAAAACTCAACATAATACCCCCCCACGAAAACACATAATACCACCCATGAAACATGATACCACCCACGAAAACACATAATACCACCCACGAAAAAACCATAACACATAATACCACCCACAAAATAATGCATAATAATGGGCAGCCTAAATATACAGAACAGGAAAAATTGACAAAAATTTAACCATTACCTCCAGCCCTGGTTTGGGTCCCGTAAGCCTTTTATTCAACTTTTAACTTAAAACAAAACAAAAAGCTAGGGTGAAAAAATCCAGCCCCCCACTGGGAAACAGTTGTCCAGGCTAGGGAACCCCAAAGCAAAAACCCCTCCAAAGGAAGGCTGCTCGAGGCCTACCCAACCTTTCAAACTCAAGAGAACGCACCTTCACCAGGTCATCGAGAATATTCCTACTTACCTCGTGCTCGAGGAGGATTTTATGCTGCGTCGATACTAAACACCGTGCGTTCCACGTGTGATACCTAACCACTAGACTTACTAAAAATAAAGTGCAGCGGTCCCTGCCACCCAGATCTCTGAATGCTCCATAATGCCACTCGGTGTAGGTAAGGTCAGCCAGCCAACCGATGGAAGCCCCTACCCTCTTGTATACCTCTATATTAAAGGGACAATGAAGCAGGAAGTGGTCCATGCTCTCCAGAGTGTTGCCACACATCTCTAGGGGACAACCCCTGTCCTCGGTGTTCTTGTGCTTCAAGTTGTCCCCCACATACAGCTTACCATGGAAGCAGCGCCTGGTCAAGTCCCAATACTTTGAGGGGATTCTTACCGAATTTAAAAGAAAGAAAGCCACCCTCAAATACCCACCTGGGCAGTCTCTGAGGGCCAATGGATTCTGAAAGTAGGTTGCCAAAACCCTCTGGTCCAGCACACGCCTGACCAGCGTCCTGACTTCCCCCACGGTCAGCCCCCATTGGCGTAAAACCTTCAGAAACGGTGCAACCTAAGCCGGAAGATGTCCGTGAGGTGTACAAAAGTCCTTCACACACCCTCCTGTCTCCCACTCCTGGAAGAACGGCCGAAACCATCCCTTACAGGAGGATACGCATGGAGGAGCCCTCTCTTTCCAGAGGTTTACGATATTAGCTTCAAAAAGGTATACGAGGAATACCACTGGGTTGACGATACCCAACCCGCCTAGTCTCCTCGTACGGAAAGTAACCTCCCTCTTGACTGGGTTCAACCCATTTCCCCATAACAGCTGAAAGACCCGTGACCAAAGAGATTCTAGCAAAATGCAGACACTTCCCAGGTACATCAACAAAGGGAGCAGGTAAGTCTTGATCAAGCAAACCCTTTCACTTAGGGTCAAAGACCTCCCTTTCCATTGATCCACCTTTTGAGCGGCATTCCTCAACCTGCCTTCCCAGTTTTTCTCGGGATAATTCCCTTGGTCAAAATCGATGCCTTAAATTTTAGCGGAATTTTGGGGTTCTGGGAGAGCCTCCGGTAGATCAAAAGCAGGATCTCCCCCTCCCAGCCAGAGACTCTCACACGTTTCCCGATTGATCTTTGACCTGGAGACCTCCGAGTAGCGGACAACTTCCGAGATCACCCACCCAGCCTCCTCATGAGAGGAGACAAAGATAGTAACGTCATCAGAGTACGCCACTGTCCTCAAGGCCAGGCCCGGCACCCCCAGGTCCATCCTCACCCCCGCCAACGGTCCCCCGTTTACCCTTCTGAGGAAGGGATCGACAGCGAACGCGTAAAGCAAGAGGCTCCGAGGGCATCCCTGACGGACACCAGACCCGACTACAAAAGGCCGGCCAACAAAACCCTTCACGAGTGCGAAACTCTCACCCCTGAATACAATGTTTTTAACTATTTTACGAACCCCACTGTCAGACCGTATCTCAAAAGGACAGACCAAAGGTACTCGTGGTTTGCTCGATCAAAAGCTTTAGCCTGATCCAGAGAAATTAAAAACCCCTTCCAGAGACCCGCACTGCCCTGTTCCACAGCCTCCCGGACACTCAGCACGGCACTAAATGTGCTTTGACTGGGAACGGAGCAGTGCTGAGCCCCAGAAAGGAGCTGGGGTGCAAATTTCACCAACCTACTGAACAGCACTTTTGCCAGAATCTTTCTGTCCGCATTGAGGAGCGCTATGGGACGCCAATTCTCAATACGGAGCGGATCTTTACCCTTTGACAGAATAATTAGGGCCGACTTCCTCATTGACTCCGGCCCGAGGATAGACATTCATTAAAAACCTCGGTCAAGAGGGGAACCGAAATTTCCTTAAAGGCTTTATAAAACTCAGATGCTAAGCTGTCTGGGCCTGGCGACTTTTTGGACTGAAGCCCATCAATCGCCAGTCCGACTTCTTCTTCCGTAATTGCTTCTGTCAAAGCGCCAAGAAAGGGGGGTCTACTCCTGGTTCGGAAACGGTTTCCGCCAGGAAAGCCGAGATTCCGTCCCGATTAAGTTCTTTCCCGCCCAAGAGATGCGAGTAGAAGGATCTGACAACCTCCAGGATCCCTGATCTGGACCTTTTCAGGGAGCCCATACTGTCTAGCAGACCCGTGACCAATTTACAACTCACTGACATCTTACAGTTCTTGTAGGGGTCAGGTGAGCGGTACTTCCCAAAGTCCTTCTCAAGAATCAAAGATGCATGTCTATCATACTGACATCTCTTGAGCAATTATTTCACTCTGGAGATCTCCTCGCGGCTACCTCCAGTCGAGACCAAACGCTTGAGTATCCTCCTCAGGCTCTGATACATATGCTCTCTGTTTAGGCTTCTGAGGTTGGAGATCTGTCGGAAGAACCTTCTTACCCGATGTTTGAACATCTCCCATCACTCTGACTTACTGCTGCATATGCCAAGTAGCGGTTCCTGGCTCTGAAGAAAATCCTCAAAGGACCGTCTTATTTCCGCTTCTTCCAGGAGTGACAAATTCAACTTCCATAAACCTTTGCCCATCCGAGGGGTCTCTGTCACATTCAGAGAAAAAAGAATCATACAGTGGTCGGAGAACTCCACCTTGACCACCGATAACGGTGAGGAGACTGCTTCCTCCTTTAAATAAAACCTATCTATCCTAGACCTGCAATAACTACCTCTAAATCAAGTGAATCCCATGCTCCCTGGGGTGTGCCGAACGTGGACATTCACAAGGCGTGCCTTACTAACTACGCTATTTAATGTGACGCTATCATAGCCTAGCCGGTCATTGGAACCTCCTCTATCACAGAGCCCCATGACATTATTAAAGTCTCCTCCAAAGACCACTTGCCGGCTTCTTAAAAGGTAATGCTTAATTCTCATAAAGAGGTCTTTGTGCCCCCCCCCCCCCCTGACTGGGATCCATAGATGTTAATAAGACGCAACTCTTGACCTCCCATGAGAATATCCAAGATCAGGCACCTCCCTATTTCCAGCTCGATAACCCGTCTGCATTCTACCTGTGCGGTCTTAAAAAGGACTGCCACCCTGCCATACGGCTCGGCCGCAAGAGACCAATGGGAGGCTTGGCACCTCCACTCACGCTTGACTTTGTACATGACTGACAAATCTGTCAGCCTGGTCTCTTGCAAAAATAAAATGTCAGATTCAACTCGACTGAGAAAATCAAAGGCCGCAAACCTAGCCGCATTTGACTTAAAGCTGGCAACATTAATGGATGCCAGCGTCAACAGGGTGAGTGCCGCTATCATTGGTGATCGAGCTAGATGGCTTTCCTCTTTCTCTCCCCCTCCTCGCTGTCGGAAAAAGAGGTCTCTTCTTTGTTTATTTTTAGTGAAATTGAGACATCCATATCACCGCTCTCATCATAACCTTCACCTTTCAGCTTCATGGTAGCCCCCTTCCTGGAGGAAACCAGGTCCCCCACAGAAAGAGACCCAGCGTCCCCCGGGGTTCCTTTCTCAATTATCTCTGCCACCGCCTCCGGCACCTCACCCCCAGCCTCTCCCCCTGGCAGGGAAGAGGAGGTGTTATCGAGGGCTTGGTACCGGTTAGAGAGGTCGACCGTGAGGGAACCGATGGGGCCTTCCTTTGGTATCTGCACCAGAGTGAGTGGGACTGAGTCATCCCATTCTAGAGAGGAAGAATACCTATTTTTCTTTCTTGTTCTTGCCTTACCCTTTTTTTTCTGCTTTTGCCATTTCTCATTTTCCTCATCAGCACTTTCTTCACGGGAGGATTCGGCAGAACTGGCAGCCACCTCCTCTCTTTCCATCCTTCTGGTTTCCTCATTCACATCGCTATCCCCTTGGGGCCTCAGCAGCTCGACTCCCCTCCTGCCCTGGCTGGCCAGGCACCCCGCCGAGACCCTGTAGCTCTTCCTCCTCCCTGTTGCCACCAGCTTCGCCCCCGGAGCGACGGGCCTGCTGACCCTCCGACTGAGCTCGGCCAATGTTGGCAAAGGATAAGGGACAACGACTAAATGGGGGCCCTAAAGCACCACAGAGGTTACACCGAATGCTGCCACAGGATGAGGATGGGTGGTCTCTGCCCCCACACAGCGCACACACCAGCACCTTACACTGTGCGCTGAAATTTGGGGGGTCCCCGCACCTGTGCAGACCTTCGGCTGCCCCTGGTAGAAAACCAGAATCCTGTCCCTTCCCAGGAATGCAGAAGAAGGGATGTGGGTAGCGGAATTAACTGCACGTTTCAACTTTACCATGAAAGTCCAGGCCCTGTTTTTCTGGGGAGAATGGAGAATCTCCCCATACCTGCCCATCCAGGTCATGATGTCAACATAAGAGAGAGACTCGTTACTAGTCAGAATGGTCACTCTCTTAGTGTCATTCTGGCAGGAAATTGCTTAAACCACAAAATCCCGCCACTCGGGCTCCGTCTGAGCCAGCTCGTATTTTGACCAGAAGAGCTCGAGCCCCTCTGGTCTCATGAAGCTGACATCGAACAGGGAGGTCCCAAAGGGGTGTATCAAGGCAAAGATGTCACTCACCCTGAATTCCATCCCGAGGAGAAGCTCCACCACCCTAGTACGGTTAGGGCAGGCATCGCTGCCTCCCCATCGGAGACGAACCACATTCCTTCTGGACCCCCCTGCCCGGCTGTAGGAAGTGACCATGCCTCTTCTCCCTGCCTTTGCTCTCGGAAGGCCCCTGTGCCAAACCTATCTATCCAAAAGGATAGGTCGCGCTTTTCACCCTCTATAGTGACCGACCTATCTCCCCTCTTTAAGGCGGATAGGAACAGCTCGTGTGACCTGGGGTCCCTGAAGCCGGGAGGTGAAGGTCCCCCACTTACCTTGGCAGCAACACTAGCGTAGCTCCTAGGAGCAGTCACCGCCGGGGCGGCAGCTGGACTAGGGCCCCCACTCCTCCCCAAACCACCAGACACTCCACCCTCACTTGTGACTTTTGTAAATTTATTATCACCTTTATCTCCCTCAGATACTCCTCCACCAGCAGACACCCCAACATTTAATCTTGTATTATTTAGATTCCCCACACCCCTAGACTCCCTCACGCACACCACTCGCTATCATGTTGCTCCCTTCATCCCTTTCACACACCTTCATGCCTTCCATACTTTCACGCTCATCATTCTCCCTATTCTTTGCGACCAGACCGGTAATGGCTCCTCTCTTGGCTGGAAGAGTAAGGGGCACCCGGCGGCCCGGAGGTTCCCCAGCTGCTCCCCCCATGCCTGCAGGGGAGCAACCCAGGGTCGGTTTCTTAAATGTAGTCCCCTCCGAGCCTCCGGACCCACCCCCCTCCTTAGCACTAGGGGGAATGGGACTTCCAGCCACACACTCAGGACCTTTTGCTCCGCCCCCTGCCGTCATACTCCGCGTAACCCCGGCAAAGGAATTCCGACGTAAGCTTTTATAGGTTACAGGAAATGGACCCTCCAGCCGCGCTCTCCGTCTTCATATTTGTTGTAGGTTCTTGTATTGGGTAACCACTTTTTTGGGGGTCCACCACAGGGCCCTTATTGGGGCCACCCAACGCCGGATAGCCCCCAACCTCCCACGATGTTTGGGATCACCCAATGCCAGGCAATACCCTTTATCCAGGCCCACCGCAGGGCCTTTCTGGGGCCACCGGACGCCGGATGACCCTAAACCTTCCCTGAACTTTTGAGATCACCCGACGCTGGGTGACACCCCTTACTTAGGCTCACTGCAGGGCCTTTCTGGCGGCCAGCCGACGCTGGATGACCCACCCCCCCACCTTTTCCTCCACCTTTCTTGAACTCTTGGGATTACCCGACGCCGGGTGACCCCCTTTACTTAGGCCCACCGCAGGGCCTTTCTGGGGGCCACCTGAACCCCCCACCTCCACAGCCTTTTTTGTCATTTTAGCTGGATCATCCGACGCCGGATGACCCCCACACTTAGGAATCTCGCTGTCAGACACCAGCTTCTACCCGTCACCCCTCCTTTCATTACAAACCGGGGAGGGGGGGGGTTGGATCAGGATGCCTAGCACTCTCCCCCTGCCTTTGCACTGAACCCACATTAGCCCAGGCAGGGTCGGACCTGGGGGCTATCCATGCAGCTACCTCCCTTCCCTGGTTCAGAGGCTTGCCCTGGGAGGCTGGCATACCTGTACTCCACCTGGGTAATCTTTTTGCCACTTTTCTTCTTTTTAGCCTGGTGGTCTCGCTCAGGAAGGTCATTGCCAAAATAGAGAACCTCCAGGCCTACAGGGGATTCCAGATGTCTTATGTACGCCATCAGATTCCCCCCCACCCACCCCCCCTGGGCCGCTGTCCTCACCCTCTTCCCCAGAGTAGTCCGAGCGTGAAATAATAGTAGTTTGCCCGGCTGCTCCATGTTGGACACTAGGTCCTTCATATCACAGACCCCAGACAGAGCCAGCTGAGACCCTTCAAAAAGGTCAAAATTCCCCAACTTCTCAGCACCCCTGAAGATGGCCGCCCTCCTCTGAATCAGGGTGAGGATCTCTCTTTTTCAATTCCTGGATGGCCTGGTTGTATTGGGCCCTCCTTGACCCACCTGAATTGTTGGCCAGGGACCTGGCTGCCTTTAACTCCTCCTGGAGCCTTCTGATAGTGCCACCGGTACTCCTGGGTCCTTGAAGCGAGTCTGGCAGCAAAGATGGTAACGTCCTTCCGAGGCCACAGTGTCCACCAGTCCTCGATGTTAGGACTGGGTCTCCCCCAGAAGTACCTGGCCTGGCTCCATGAGGGCCTTTGCTGGAAGTCCCAGCAGCCGAGGTCCCGGAGGGCCGCCATTTCTCACCCTGGCTAGCCCGACATCCACCTCGGGTGGTCTCCAGGAGGTGTGCAGGAGACACATCGCCTCGTCTCCTGCTAGATCTCCTCAGCCCCTCCTGGGTAGCCGGTTGCAATACATCCCCACCCTCCGCCGACTGACTCTGGGTAGGAGAGAGCAAAAGTCCCAGGGCCTGGAGGAGAAAGAGAGAGGCCTGGAGCTCCAAGCACCTGCTCAAAAGTGAGCAACACCCTGCAACAGGAAGTGATAGTGATACTGCTAATAAGGTCCTTGCAGTGCTATGTCAAACCACAGATAACACTTGATACATACTGCTAATGATGTCCCTGCAGTCCTATGTCAAACCACAGATAACACAGTGATATGTACTGCTATAATAATGCCCCTGCAATGTTAATTTATTCTTTACAATTGTGTTTTATATTCATTCAGTATTGTTATTGTTTTTGGTATTAAATACCAGAGTTATTCTCTATTAAATGGGCTTTGGTGTGTTTTTTTGGAATGTTTAGAACGAATTAATTGGATTTACATTAATTCCTATGGAAATAATGTCCTCAACTAACATTGTCTTCTCAAAGTCTATTGCTTCCAGATGGATTAATGACGTTAGTTGAGGTTCTACTGTATATATACGTCTATGCAAGGTAGTCTATGCAAGTCTGCAAGTGAGAGAACCCCACAGACACACTGGTCTGTCTGTGCGGGGAAGAATGGAAGAGGCTCAGAGATACCCTTCGGCTTGGCTTGGGGCTGCCCTACCTAGGATGTGCCAGTGCGACCACTAAGCACCGAGGGAGAGAGAGAGGAGAGCACCTGAAGCGTGAGTGTTGACCGGTAGAGAGTAGGAGAGAAAGAGAATCGTTGGGAGTGGGATCACACAGATAACTGGGACTGTGGATTGTCTGGATTACCCCAAGAAGTCCATCCAGTCACACCACCTTCTAGAAGTGTAACTTGTGCCGAATTGCTATTGCCTTGTTAGAAGTTTGCTGAAGTTGAATAAACGGACATTACCGACCTTTCCCGGTTTTATTCAGAAAGTTATCCCTGTGCATGGACTATTTATTGCAACTTCAGGTTCACCGCAGAGGATGGAACAGTGGCATCCCGAGTAACAATGGACTTTAAGGTAGCTGCTAGTTACTCTCTCACTGTGAACTCCCGCAGCAGTAACTTATTCGGATTCTGAGCTAACCTCAAGGGAGGAGATGGTAGAGCTACCGTGACAGAAATCCTTATCTACCCCGCCATCTCCTCGACTGCTCTTCAGATACTGCGCATTACAGCTAAGGAAAAAGTTGATGCCATTGATAACTTGGAATTGGGAAAGGCCCGAACAGCTTTACAACCATTTATTATAAAAAATACAAGGACATACTAATTGAGCCACTACAGAGCATGCTCCAGACTTTGATGAAAGGAGACATCCCGCCACAAGAACTTCTAAATTCTAACCTAACGGTGATCCCCAAACCAATAAGCACCCTCTTTCTCCTAAGAATTATAGACCCATTTCACTACTGGATATAGACTATAACATTTTTACGTCTATTCTGGCCACCCACATTAATCAGTTTCTTCCTGAATTGATCCATAAAGACCAGGTCGGGTTCATCCCACATAGACAAGCCCCAGATTATATTAGAAAAGTTTTAAATATCATTGACCAGGCACAAAAGAGTAACACTCCCCTAACTATCTTAGCCTTAGATATTGAGAAGGCATTTGACTCCCTGTCATGGGATTATTTATTGTGTGTATTGCAGCAAATTGGGTTTTGGGTGGCATTCATACAAGGTCCCTTAGGTCTCTCTACCCCACTCCTTCTACTCTTTTAAATCTCCCTACTAATAAAGAAACTCCCATGTAAATTAGGTGAAGAAAAAAAACAAATACATAGGTAGTAGAGTGCTCAAGCAAATGGTCAATGAATAAAAACTATAATATATCAAATATAGCCACAAAAAATCCACTGATATATGGACCCAAAAGAAACACCAGACACTCAGTGTGAGTGCCCAGGAAGCAGAACCAATACAATGGACCCCAACTACAACTATGGGGACAAACAAAATGGAGTCTGCGCTCCTTCAGTTATAATTGAAGGAGGCCTGAACAGGTCTGCAAAAAAATTTTTTTTTAGCTGCATGGGATATTTTAGGTAAATTTTATGTTTTTTAGGGTGCTGAATCCAAAAATAACCTCCATTTTCCCCATTATGTACATTTTGTTTTGCAATATATGAGGGGTTTACATTATAAATGCATATGAGCGATGAAAAAAAAAAAATCACAATTTTATTACAATGAACTAAACATATTATTTATTAAAAAACACATTCATAATATTTATCATTCCGTGGTCACTTTTTATGCCTGTGAAACCTTTCTCCTTCTCTTTGATGCTCCTTCGATTACACTTTCGCTTTCCATTTTTTGTTTCTTGCTTGAACAGCCAATAGTAGTCAGCTAGCATGGAGATGTCCCAACTTTCTTGGTTGCGTCTCTCGATATCACGGACATCCTGGTGAAATGTTTCATCCTGTTCTTCATTATAGGCTCCAGTTTTCAGGAAAATAGCAAAATGGGAGTTTAAGAAATTATCTTTTGAGCTCATCTTGCATCCTTGAGCTTTAACCGCAGCCAACATACATTCTACAAAGGTGAAGAGGGTCTTTAGTATTCCCCAAAAACTTGTGAGTCCCACACTTCTTTTTCTTTTTCACCCATTGCTTCTGAAAAGCAGGGAGCAGATAAGAGTTTTCGTATGTCGAGGCCAGTAAAAACTCCCTCTTTTAACTTGGCTTCAGACAGTTTGGGGAACTTGAAACACAGAAACATATATGAAACATTCCCCAGCTTTTGGCAGTGATTTAACAAACTGCTTCATAAGCCCTAATTTAATGCAAAGAGGTGGTAAAATCTTTTCAGGTGGAACCAAGACAGTATTAATGACATTTTTTTCACCGGGTGTTAAGGCACCTCGCAGTGGCCAGTCAGTTTTTGTCCAGTGGAGGTTTCTGGCTCGACTCTCCCACAAGCATAGGAAGCAGGGATATTTTGTATAACCAGCCTGCTGGCCCAACAAGATAGTCAGTATTTTGAAGTTTCCACAAACCATCCAGCGCTGTTCTTAATAGTTGCTTTTCTTAAGAATCACAGCCAAATCCTTATAGCATTCTTTCAAATGCACCAAGCCCCTATAGGAAGTGATCCAAATGTATTTCTATTATGCAGAAAGGCTGCTTTGAGGCTTGTTTTAGACAAATCAATAAATAGGCGCCACTCAGATGGATCATATTCTATTTCAAAGCACTTCATGAGCCCTTGAACATGATTACAAAAAATGAGATTTCCCTCTTTGGAGAAAAACTGAGTGAATTTTTTCTCTCGGTATCTGTATCAAGAAAATGATGTTCCAGGTGACAGCAGGCTGTTATTGTTTAGTCTTGACTAGAGATGAGTGAACGTACTCGGTAAGGCCGATTTCGCAATCGAGCACCGTGATTTTCGAGTACTTCACTACTCGGGTGAAAAGTAATCGGGGGCGCTGTGGGGGAGCGGGGGGTTGCAGAGGGGAGTGGGGGGGGGGAGAGGGAGAGAGAGAGAGCTCCCACCTGTTCCGCGCTGCTACCCCCCGCTCCACCACGCCACGCCCCACAGTGCCCTCGAGTACTTTTCACCCGAGTAGTGAAGTACTCGAAAATCGCGGTGCTCGATTGCGAAATCGGCCTTACCGAGTACGTTCGCTTATCTCTAGTCTTTACCCTAGCAATTCGGCTGCTTGTTTGGAAACACCAAAATCTCTAACTAGGTTATTGAGCTTGCTCTGAGAAAAAGGTCCTCCGAATCACTCGGGATACTATCAAAACTGGAAGGTGGGTGTGGAATTGGTATTTCAGAGCTATGAGGCACTGGACGAATAGCTGAATTAAGGTTTGGGTAGGATATTTTCTTTTTATTTTTTTGTATTAAAGCCTTTCACATTTACCGAACAGAAATAGCAGTCAGTAGTGTGATTTTGCTGTTCGTGCCACATCATAGGAATGCCATAATGAAAGGAGTTTTCTTGCCTTTAAACCACAAATAAAGATCTTCCTTGCACCTTTTACACACTTGTGAGGTGCACATTGCACCTTGTGAGGAGCCAACGGTTTGTCTTGATCCCCAAGTTTCATATTGAAGTAAGCAAAATACACTTGATGAAATCAATGTTTATTTGTGGACTTGTAATAGTGTATTCACCGGAGAAATAACACAGCCTCTTGGAGCCATAATGCAGACTTAAAAACAAGAGCAAAGTCACGTCTGAATGCAGGATGTAAACTGAGTGCGGCTTATACAGTAAACAAGATCCGGAACTAATTTAGCATGTTGAAACATGCTCAACTTAATCGGTAAGATTCCTCACCTTTCGCTATGAACCAAATAAACCTGTTAGGACATGATCAGCGGAGCTTTCTCACACTGCCAAACCCACTCTACCACACCTTCTACCACACCTTCTACCACACCTTCTACCACACCTTCCGATTCCTTTCATTTTCTCCTTGTACTATTCTTGAGTATCAGTCATCAGAATGTTAAATGAAAGTAAGAAATCATTACTGGATAGGATTTTTAGAATGAAAAATAGGATATCTGGTTAAAGGAAACTAGTCACTGGGGCATAAATTTTCTATAAATACAAAACTAGAAGCCTATCACAGTTATAGACACCTTAAAACCAAAATTTATTGATCCTCTTAAAATCAAGGGCTGACAAGACCAGACTACAACAACAAGGAAACAGCAAAAACACACATATGTTAGTATGTATAATTCTTCACTCTTATAACTGACTAGTATCTAAAGGCTTGTGGGGAAGGTGGTAGCTTGACAGTACTTCATTGGAGTCACCAAGAAGACGACTGTGATGAGTCAAAGTGAGCAATAATTGATCGTATAAGCCCTTATGTGCAGTTCAAGCCTAAACGATCGAAAGACATATATAAGATAAATATATGTCAACTCATACTAGTGTGACAGTCTATTAGGTACAGAGTGACAGAAAGAGATAGGAGAGGGGGGTTTTCACACTTCCTGCTACGGAAGAGTATGATAATAGAGCTTATTAATTATTTAAATTATAATAGCTCAAATAATAATAGTTGGTTTTAAATTTTACCTCCAAAAATAATAGAGATTAAAAAAGCTGTGTACCCCAAAACTGTGCAAATAAAAACTACAGCTTGTGATGCGAACAACAAGCCCTCACAGAGGTCCGTCCATGGAAAAATAAACAAGTTATGCGACTTTGAATGCATCAATGCAAAAATATTTATTATTTCCCCCCAAAATGATATTTATTGTGCAAAAGTGGAAAAACCTAGAAAAAAATTGGCTGGCAACTTGCACAACCTGCAGAGTGTCACACCTGCATCTAACATGATGTTTTTTTAGCAAACGCCAAGGAGATCATTCTGTAACTCAGTAGCGTCTGCCTATTAACCCCTTGAGTGGCACACCCGGAAATTTTCCGGGACGAGCTCCACTGCCCATAGCGATATAGCCCGGAAGATTTTCGGGCTATGTATCACTATGGGAGCTGCAGAGCACAATGCCACAAGCTGTGAAAGTGTGCTCTGCCTGCACTGTCCCACAGAGAACAAAGCAAGGGCTTTGAACAACAGAAGCAGGAAGATATTGCCAATATGCCGGCAATCTCCTGCTTCTAAGTCTCCTGCTTTGTTTACAGGTTGCCATAGAGACCATTGGCTTGTCAGAAGCAAGCCCATGGACTCTGTGGCAGGGAGAGCTGGTGCTCAGCTGTCAGAGGACAGCTAGGTACCAGCTCTTACAGCAGAGATCAGAGAAAACCTCCGATCTCTGCTGTGTTAACCCTTTACATACTGCAGTCTATGTGACTGCAGCATGTAAAGGGCTGTCACTGCAGCATGTAAAGGGCTGTCACCATCAGACCCCCGGAAAGTGATCAGGGGGTCCTGATGGGTCCCTGTGGAAGTCCCCTAAAGGGACAAAAATAAAAAAAAAGTTAAAAAATTGTTTAAAAAAATTAAAATAAAAACACTTGTCTCCCTTTACTTTGTAAAAAATGTATAATAAAATCACACATGTGGTATCCCTGCATCGTAATGACCCAGAGAAGGAAGTTGGTACATTATTTAACCCCTTAATGACATGGCCCCTTTTTTTCTTTTTTCCCCATTTCTTTTTTTCCTCCCCGAAACATAAAACCTGTATAAACTTGGTATCGCCGGAATTGTGTGACTCAGAGAATAATGTTATGACATTATTTATTCTGCATGTCGAACGCCATAAAAATGAAATCCAAAAAACAAATGGCAGAATTTCTTTTTTTTCCCCCAATCTTCCTACAAATGTTTTTACAAAAGTTATACAATACATTATATATACCCAAAAATGATGCCATCAAAAATACAACTTGTCCCACAAAAAACAAGCCCTCATATGGCCTGGTCAATGGAAAAATGAAAAAGTTATGGCTCTTGGAACGCAACTGCAAAATTAGTTGAAATTCAATGATTATACCATTTAAAAAACCTGCCCTGGTGGGTACGACAGGGTGGTAAGAGACACGCCACTCAAGGGGTTAAACTGCGATAAAGGAAGTTAGCTAGACTATGCAGATCGCTAGCGGATATCCCCTATATGACCACAAAGTCCTTCATGAAGAATTGAGCAATAGCAGCCAATCATAGGCTGAAATCTCACTCTCAATAAGAGAATTAGTAAAACCCATAAATGCAGTAATCAAACTAGATTTATTATCCAATCTTAGTACACAAACACCCAAGTACGTGCATTAGATTTATTAGAGAGAGCGCCTTTCCATCACAGCATAAATATGTCGCTCAGCGTTCACTCCACTGTCCTGATGCCACATCTGTACCAAAGAATTGTACACTTTTGTCTGAACATGTTAATGTAAACTTCAGTGTTGGAAAAATGTAATTAATTTCATCATGGAAGGCCCGCAATTCATCATTGGTCCCATGTGAGGGTGTGGGTGCAGGCCGCGAGACGCTCATGCCTGCATCCTGAGAGGGGGATTGCATCTCTGTGTCAGGATGTGACACAGGGGAAGAGGCCGTGGTGTGACCTGCAGGCGGTGAATTGCCTTCGTTCCACCTCGTCAGGTGCTTAGCCATCAGATGCCTGGGCATGCTGGTGGTGATCAGGATGCTGTTGGTGGCTCCCCGGCTGATCTTGGTGCAGCACAGGTTGCACACCACTGTTCGTCAGTCGTCCGCGCTCTCAATAAAAAACCTCCAGACCTTCGAACACCTAGCTCTCTGCGTGGAGGCTTTCTGCGGGGGAGTGCTATGGCGAACAGTTGGGGGATTACTTGCTGTGGCCCTGCTTCTCCCTCTGGCCACCCCACTGCCTCTTCCAATCTGTTTTGGTGCTGCACTTGCCTTCCCCTCTGAAGCCCTGTCTTCAGTAGGCTTAGCAAGCCAGGTGGGGTCAGTCACCACCAGCTCTTCCTCTGAATCCTCTCTCTGCTCCTCCCTCAGACTTACTGCCCTAACAACAACCTTACTGATAGACAACTGTGCCTCATCATTATCATCCACATATAGCTCTTAAGACACTACTTGGATGTCCTCAGCCTCATCACCCTGAGTCTGTGAAAGGTCCAAATTTTGGGCATTGGTCACGACAAACTCCTCAGGTGCCTCATTAACCATTGTTTGCCACTCAAGGCAGGGACCTGAGAACAGTTCCTGGGAGTCTGCCTGTTCATAATCTCTCCTTTTCCTGGAGTGACCAGACTGGGAGGAAGGAGGAGCAGCCTGAGGATTCAGAAGTGCACTCCCTTGGAGGGCATAAGTGGACTGCGTGGAAGACTGTGTTGGATAAATTACTGGACGCGTTATCTGCTATCCACATCAGCACCTGATCGCACTGTTGTACTTTTAATAATGGTCTACCACGCGGACCTGCAAAATGTGAGATGAAGCAGGGGAGCGCAGATACGCAGCACTCTACTAATCCCTCAAAAGCAGGCACTGTTTCACCCCACCCAGGACCTTGGCCTCTGCCCACACCTTCATTCGGATGCCAATGTCCACGTCCTCGACCCTTACCCCTAGTCTTCATTATGTTAAATAATGCACTTGGACTAAATGCTACGCAAAATGTAAGTTATTTTGCGTACGCTTACAGGCCAAAATAGACACAATGAACAGTGTATACTGTTGTTAGATAGCGAAGATTCCCACCACCCAGACACTGTTATATACCGCAGGCCAGTGTTGGCAGTTTGCTATAAATAAGTGGGTTTTGGGTTGCAGTTTGGGCACTCGGTCTTTAAAAGGTTCGCCATCACTGCTGTAGGCTTTCAGCAGGCCCCAAAGGTATTTAAAGTGTGTATACTGTTGTTAGATAGCGGAGTTTCACAGCACCCAGACACTGGTATATATCTCCGTGCCGGTAGAGCATTTATTTCTGGAAGCATGGCTTGAATTCCCCGCCTCCAGCAAAGATAATGCTCTGATTGGCTAGCCAGCGCCGGTTTCAGCCAATTAAAAGCTGGCGCTGGGTTAACCAATCATGGCTATTCAATTACATCATTGAATCTTTAGCTTTTAATTACTTTTCATTGAGTTTCATATGATCACCGGCATTCAGTAAATGCTGGCAATCATGTGACCCGGGGAGGGGTGTCCGGGATGACAGCCCCAGGTTGTTGACTACCTCTGGTAACCTACAGCATGGAGCTGTCACATCCACAGCTTGCAGAGTTTTAATCCTCGCAGGGAGCATGTTTTTATGTCCCTGGGAATTAAAGCCTCTTAGGGAGGATGTAAAAGCATTATGGTGTGGTCACTAAGGGGTTAAAGGGAACCTGTCACATTGTACATGCAAGAAAGCGAAGAGATGAGCAGCATACCGGGTTATTCTTTTAAACATGTATCCAGAGAATGCTCCTTTATTTCTCCAACAGATAAAGGTACATGCTGCAGACCTATTATTTATTTGTTCGCCCATACCTTTCACAACAGACTGGCTGACAATCTGCAAAACCTGCAGAGTGTCACACCTGCATCTAGCATGATGTTTTTTGCCTTGAAGATAATTTTGTAACTCAGCAGCGTCTGCCTATTAAAGTGCGATAAAGGAAGTTAGCTAGACTATTTAGATCGCTTGCGGATATCCCCTATATCACCACAAAGTCCTTCATGAAGAATTGAGCAATAGCAGCCAATCACAGGCTGAAATCTCACTCTCAATAAGAGAATTAGCAAAACCCATAAATGCAGTAATCAAACTAGATTTATTATTCCAATCTTAGTACACAAACACCCAAGTACGTGCATTAGATTTATTAGAGAGAGCGCCTTTCCATCACAGCATAAATATGTCGCTCAGCGTTCACTCCACTGTCCTGATGCCACATCTGTGCCAGAGAAGTCCTACAAGTAGACAAAACAGATTACAATCACATAAAAATAGAAATGTCATAAATAGAGATGAGCGAGCAGCAAAATGCTCGTGTGCTCGTTGCTCGAGTCGAGCTTTCTGCGATGGTCGAGAGTTCGTACCTCATTGAAGTCAATGGGCGACTCGAGCATTTTTGTATATGACCGATGCTCCGCTAAGGTTTTCATTTGTGAAAATCTGCAAAACCTACGAAAGTGATGGAAACGACACAGATACGGATAGGGCAGGCGAGGGGCTACATGCTGGGCTGCATCTCAGGCTCCCAGGTCCCACTATTAAGCCACAATAGCGGCAAGAGTGCCCCCCCCCCCCCTAACAATTTTTACTTCGGACAAACCCTCATTAGCAAGGCACACCTTAGCTAAGCACCACACTTCCGCCAACCAAGCACAATCACTGCCTGCATGACACTCCGCTGCCTCTTCTCCTGGGTTACATGCTGCCCAACCCCCCCCCCCCCCGCCCCCCCGCACGACCAAGTGTCCACAGCGCACACAAAAGTGTCCCTGCGCAGCCTTCATCTGCCCTCATGTCACAGGTGGCTTCATAGCCACAACACCCTCATGTCTATTTATAAGTGCGTCTGCGATGAGAAGGAACCGGAGGCACACACTGCAGAGGGTTGGCAGGGCCAGGTAGCGATCCTATTTAAAGGGCGGGGGGGGGGGGGGCGATAGCCCACAATGCTGTACAGAAGCGATGGGAAATTGACGTTCGATCTTCATTCCAATCCTGTGCCACCTCCATCAGGAGCTGCAAACGTGGACATAAAGGGGACTCAGCTGCCAGCCCAGCACTTCTACACATCTCCACAATGCAGCAATACTCTGTGTGGGAAGTATGTGAGCGGGCCCTGGGTCAGCCTCTGTCCCAGCAAACACCTTGTGTGGCCCAAGGAGCTGCGAGTGACATAGCAATGGGGACTCCATGTGTCCACACACTACTCATTCTGTTTGGGTGTCAGGTAGCTCATCGACAACGCAAGGGGTAACCCATCTGCACTCTGCACCCTACCTAAGTCTGTCAGTGTTTTGGGGACAAACAGGTAAAACACCTCTATGGGAAGTCTGTGTGCACCCACAGCATGGGTGGCTCCCTGGAACCCAGAGAACGTTCATAAAGAAATCCCATTGCAGTGCCCCGGATAGCTGAGGTAACGTGAAAGAAAATGCATGTTGGCTTCGGCCCACACTCCATGCCCTAATCAGTCTGGGTTTTTTTCATAGTGCCAGGCAGGTACAACTCCGCTATGGGAAGTCTGTGTGCACCCACAGCAAGGGTGGCTCCCAGGAACCCACAGTCGGTACATAAAGAAATCCCATTGCAGTGCCCCGGTAGCTGAGGTAATGTGAGAGAAAATACATGTTGGCTTCGGCCCAGACTTTATGCTCTAGTCAGTCAGTGTTTCTTGGGGGGCCAGATAGGTAGAACACTGCAATGGGACAACTTAGTGCATCCATAGTATGCACAGACCTCTGTAACATTCCTGTAGCAAAGGTATAAGCTGACCCTAGTAACAGTTATGTTGCAGAAGTCTTGGGAGACCCCAGTAACATTTCTGTAGTAAAAGTAGAGACAGACCCCTGTAACATTTCTGTAGCAGAAGTACAGGCAGACCCCTGTAATATTTACGTGGCAGAAATATAGGCAGACCCCAGTAACATTTATGCAGCAGCAGTATTGGCAGACCCCTGTAACATTTCTGTAGCAGAAGTATAGGCAGACCCCTGTAACATTTCAGTAGCAGCAATATAGGCAGAGCCCAGTATTAGTAACATTTCAGTTGTAACAGTATAGACAGACCCCAGTAACATTTCTGTAGTAACAGTATAGGCAGACCCCAGTAACATTTGTGTAGCATCAGTATAGGCAGACCCCTGTAACATTTGTGTAGCAGCAGTATAGGCAGACCACTGTAACATTTCAGTAGCAGCAGTATAGGCAGAGCCCAGTATTAGTAACATTTTAGTAGTAACAGTATAGACAGACCCCAGTAACATTTCTGTAGTAACAGTATAGGCAGACCCCAGTAACATTTGTGTAGCAGCAGTATAGGCAGACCCCTGTAACATTTCAGTAGCAGCAGTATAGGCCGAGCCCAGTATTAGTAACATTTCAGTTGTAACAGTATAGACAGACCCCAGTAACATTTCTGTAGTAACAGTATAGGCAGACCCCAGTAACATTTGTGTAGCAGCAGTATTGGCAGACCCCTGTAACATTTGTGTAGCAGCAGTATAGGCAGAGCCCAGTATTAGTAACATTTGAGTAGTAACAGTATAGACAGACCCCAGTAACATTTCAGTAGCAGCAGTATAGCCAGAGCCCAGTATTAGTAACATTTCAGTTGTAACAGTATAGACAGACCCCAGTAACATTTCTGTAGTAACAGTATAGGCAGACCCCAGTAACATTTGTGTAGCAGCAGTATAGGCAGACCCCTGTAACATTTCAGTAGCAGCAGTATAGGCAAAGCCCAGTATTAGTAACATTTGAGTAGTAACAGTATAGACAGACCCCAGTAACATTTCTGTAGTAACAGTATAGGCAGGCCCCAGTAACATTTGTGTAGCAGCAGTATAGACAGACCCCTGTAACATTTGTGTAGCAGCAGTATAGGCAGACCCCTGTAACATTTGTGTAGCAGCAGTATAGGCAGAGCCCAGTATTAGTAACATTTCAGTAGTAACAGTATAGACAGACCCCAGTAACATTTCTGTAGCAGCAGTATAGGCAGACCCCTGTAATATTTCTGCAGCTGAAGTATAGGCAGACCCCAGTAACATTAATGCAGTTACGCTCCTCTCCTTTGGCCCAAACAAGTTTCCCAGATAACTGTGGTAACATGAGAGAAAATACATGATGCGCATTGCTGATCCCCTGACCCCAAGCAGGAGGAGGAGGTGGCCTTACAAGGCCAAGAAACCATGACCAGGGCCTGCTGTAGCTTGTGTGGGAAGGATGTGAGCGGGCCCTTGGCCAGGCTCGGTCCCAGAAAACACCTTGTGAGACCCAAGGTGCCGTGACTGACATAGCAATAGGAAGTCCATGTGCCCACACAGTATTCATTCTGTCTAGGTGTCGGATAGCTGTATCGACACCGCAAGGGGAAAGCCATCTGCACTATGCACCCTACCCAAGTCAGTCAGTGACTTTGTGCCAGACAGGTGAATCACCGCTATGGAAAGTCTTTGTGCACCCACAGCGTAGGCGAGCCGAAGGAACCGAAAGACAGTAATAAACATGAAGAAATGATAGTGCCCAAACACGCCAGACTTTCTCTGTGTCGAGGACATAGGCCTCTGCACACACCCTCAGCAATCGTGGGCATAGAGTGGACTCCGATGCTAGTACAGCTGTGAAGGTCTCATCAATGCAGTAACGCTCCTCTTCTTTGGCCCAAACCAGTGTCTCAGATAACTGTGGTAACACGAGAGAAAATACATGATGCGCATTGCTGATCCCCTGACCCCAAGCAGGAGGAGGAGGTGGCATTACAAGCCCAAGACACCATGACCAGGACCCGCTATAGTCTGTGTGGGAAGCACATTAGCGGGCCCAGAGTCCGGCTCGGTTCCGAGTCTCCACCTTGTGTGACCCAAGGTGCCCTGAGTTACATAGCAACGGGAAATCCATGTGTCGCAACATAGATAGCTCAACACTGGAAGGGACAGTCTTTGAGTTCCTTGGCCTAGCCTATGCTGTAAGTGCACAAAGATGGTATTACACAGGAAGAAATCGGAGTGCCCAACCATGGGAGAGTTTCGACCCGCCAAGCAACTTGGCCTCGGCAAGCAATTCTGGCCTAGTCAGTCACTGTATTATTTGTGCAACATAGGTAAAACACCACGATGGGAAGACTTAGTGCACCCATAGTATAGACAGACCCCTGTAACATTCCTGTAGCAAAGGTATAAACAGAGCCCAGGAACATTTCTGTAGCAGCAGTATAGGCAGACCCCAGTACTATTTCTGTAGTAGAAGTATTGGCAGACCCCAGTAACATTTCTCTAGCAGCAGTATACGCAGACCCCTGTAAAATTTCTGTAGCAGCAGTATCAGCAGACCCCTCTAACATTTATGTAGCAGAAGCATATGCAGACCCCAGTACCCTTTTTGTAGCAGCAGTATAGGCTGTGAGGAAGGAGGAGCAGCAGTCAGAGGATTCAGAGTTTCAGCAGTGGACTGTGTAGAAGACCGGGTGCCCGATACATTGCTGGATGCATTTTCTGCCATCCATGACAGGACCTGCTCACACTGCTCTGTTTGCAATAAAGGTCTACCACATGGACCCATAAATTGTGATATGAAGCTGGGGACCCCAGAAACTTGCCTCTCTCCTAATCCTGCAGCAGCCGGCTGTGATTCACCTGGACCAGGAACTCGGCCTGTGCCCACACCCTCACTTGGAACTCCGCGTCCTCGACGGTGTCCCCGTCCACGTCCTCGACTCCTACCCCTCAGCATAGTGGATTACGAATAGAGCAGACATAGACCGCTGTAAATAATTATGGAATTATATGCTTACACTTTCTCGCAGAGAGCAGAATTGTAACGCTAACTCCAGGCAGAAAAAAATGGAAGGAAGGCCGCAAACCGGCCTAGCAGTGCTATAGTGATGCACCAAAACTCCCACCAGGCACCCAGTCAAATGCAGACAGTCAGAGGTAGCCCAACAAAGAAGCTTTTGGGTTTTTTTTTAAAAAGAAGACAGGCTATATACTGTGTATATCACTTTCCCTCTATAAGTACCTGTGTTGGCCGTACGCTGAGCGTCAAGTTCACTGCAGACACAGACCGGTGTAAATAATCTTGGAATTATGTGCGTACATTTTCTCGCTGAGAGCGGTATAGTAAGGGAAACTCCAGGCAGAAAAAAATATTACGGAAGGCCGCAAACAGGCCTAACTGTGCAATAGTGCTGGACTTAAACTCCCACCAGACACCCAGTAAAATGTAAGCGGTCAAAGGTAGCCCAACCAAGGAGCTTTTTGTTTTTTTAAAAAAAAGAATACAGGCTGTATAGTGTATATATCACATTCCCTCTATAAGTGGCTGCGTTGGCCATACGCTGTGCGTCTCTAATTCACTGTGGACACAGACTGGTGTAAAAAATCTTGGAAATATGTGTGTACACTTTCTCGCTGAGAGCGGTATTGTAAGGCAAACTCCAGGCAGAAAAAAAATAGTCAGGAAGGCCGCAAACAGGCCTAACTGTGCAATAGTGATGGACTAAAACTCCCACCAGACACCCAGTAAAATTTAAACGGTCGAAGGTAGCCCAACCGAGGATCTTTTAGTTTTTTTTTGTAAAAGAATACAGGCTATATAGTGTGTATATCACTTCCCCTCTATCAGTCGCTGTGGCCGTATGCTGTGCATCACATTCAATTCAATTATTTTACGCTGGTGTAAATAATTATGGAATTGTTTGCGTACACTTTGTCACTGAGAGTGGTATTGTAAACCAAACTCCAGGGAGAAAAAAAATTATATGGAAGACTGCAAACAGGCCTAAGGGCGAGCACCCACTGGCGTTTTTTTACCTGCGTTTTGCGTTTTTCCTGCACAGGCATAGAGATAACATGTGTTCCTGTCCACTGGCGGTTTTTTTGCGTTGCGTTTGCGTTTTTAACATAGGAACTGTCAGTTGCATATGTGTCCTTATTTTTCTCCTAATGCACCCATGAAAAAGCCGCGAAAACGCAGCGAAAACGCTGCGTTTTTTCCCGCGGAAAACGCAAACGCCAGTGGGTGCTCGCCCTAACTGTGCAATAGTGATGCACTACAATTCCCAGCAGAACCCTGTAAAATTTAGACGGTCAGCGGTATCCCTAAGAAGGACCGTAGCGGTTCTTGGAGACAGGATCCTACACTACACTACCACTTTCCCTTTGTCAGAGGACTTTCCCTATACTTACAGACTGCAGCCTGAGAACGCTATAGCTGTAATGGCCTGCAGAGCCTGATATAAAAAAAAAAATGTGCAAAACTGCTACCAGCAGCCACAACAGTAATGCACACGGTCAGATGTGGCCCTAAGAAGGACCGTTGGGGTTCCTGTACACAGGATCCTACACTAACACTATCCCTTAATAAGCAGCAGCACTGTCCCTGATCTCTCCCAGTGTGTGTCTGTGGCGAGCCGCGGACAGCCCCACTTTAAATACTCGATGGTCACTTGATCCCGCCAGCCACTCACTGCAGGGGGTGGGATAGGGCTAGAACGTCACAGGAAGAAGTTTTAATGCCTTCCCTGCAAGTCTATTGGCCGGAAAATGGCGTCAAACATTCAGGAAAGGAAATGGAATTGACTCGAATATCAAGTGGTGCTCACCTCGAGTAACGAGCATCTCGAGTACCCTAATACTCAAACGAGCATCAAGCTCGGACGAGTACGTTCGCTAATGTCTAGTCATAAACCTACTTCCTTTACACAAACGGTAGCGGATTAGATTCTAAATGTAATCCAAATGGATGGAGAGTGTCTAGCTCAAATATCCACCTACATTCAATAGAGAGCCCCGCACAGAAATAACACTCCCCGGCTGCTGGCTCCGGTCTGCGCATGCGCCGGCTGCCTGGCAGCCAGCACATCAAAGATCTGGAGCCGCGGGAGCAGGTGAGTGCAGCGCTGGTCCCTGCAGGTGCTCGGGTCGAGTCCCGCTGTGAGAATTCTCGCAGCTGGATCCGACCCGGCCGTCTGCAGGTGGCCTTACTTAGTCCATGGGTACTTGGAGTCTATTGAGTATTTGTATATGACTTCAGCCTGGATGAAGCCCATAAAGATACCTACGGGTATGTCTAGGGTTGCCACCAGGCCGGTGCTGGTATTTTTTTTTACCAAATTGCAGGCCCGTATTTTTAATACCAGCCCTGACCGCCCATCTGACACCGAGGCTGGTATTCTCAGTGATTACCAACTGGGGTGCCGCAGGTCCCTGCTGGTAATTACACTGCAGGTGTCTAATACTCACCTACCGCCGGCGTTCCGGTGTGCTTGCTGGTCCCCGTTGCGCCTGCAGGTTGCCCCGATGTCCTCCGTGCCGGTAGAGCATTTCTTTCTGGAAGCATGGCTTGAATTCCCCGCCTCAGGCAAAGATAATTCTCTGATTGGCTAGCCAGTGCCGGTTTCAGCCAATTAAAAGCTGGCGCTGGGTTAACCAATCACGGCCATTCAATTACATCATTGAATCTTTAACTTTTATTTACTTTTCATTGAGTTTCATTTGTTCACCGGCATTTAGTAAATGCTGGCAAACATGTGACCCGGGGAGGGGTGTCCGGGATGACAGCCCCAGGTTGTTGACTACCTCTGGTAACCTACAGCATGGAGCTGTCACATCCACAGCTTGCAGGGTTCTAATCCTCGCAGGGAGCATGTTTTTATGTCCCTGGGAATTAAAGCCTCTTAGGGAGGATGTTAAAACATTATGGGGTAGTCACTAAGGGGTTAAAGGGAACCTGTCACATTGTACATGCCAGAAAGCGAAGAGTTGAGCAGCATACCGGGTTATTCTTTTAAACATGTATCCAGAGAATGCTCCTTTATTTCTCCAACAGATAAAGGTACATGCTGCAGACCTATTATTTATTTGTTAGCCCATACCTTTCACAACAGACTGGCTGACAATCTGCAAAACCTGCAGAGTGTCACACCTGCATCTAGCATGATGTTTTTTTAGCAAACTCCAAGGAGATCATTCTGTAACTCAGCAGCGTCTGCCTATTAAAGTGCGATAAAGGAAGTTAGCTAGACTATTCAGATCCCTTGCGGATATCCCCTATATCACCACAAAGTCCTTCATGAAGAATTGAGCAATAGCAGCCAATCATAGGCTGCAATCTCACTCTCAATAAGAGAATTAGCAAAACCCATAAATGCAGTAATCAAACTAGATTTATTATTCCAATCTTAGTACACAAACACCCAAGTACGTGCATTAGATTTATTAGAGAGAGCGCCTTTCCATCACAGCATAAATATGTCGCTCAGCGTTCACTCCACTGTCCTGATGCCACATCTGTACCAGAGAATTGTACACTTTTGTCTGATGATGTTAATGTAAACTTCAGTGTTGGAAAAATGTAATTAATTTCATCATGGAAGGCCCGCAATTCATCATTGGTCCCATGTGAGGGTGTGGGTGCAGGCCGGGAGACGCTCATGCCTGCGTCCTGAGAGGGGGATTGCATCTCTGTGCCAGGATGTGACCCAGGGGAAGAGGCCGTGGTGTGACCTGCAGGCGGTGAATGGCCTTCGTTCCACCTCGTCAGGTGCTTAGCCATCAGATGCCTGGGCATGGTGGTGGTGATCAGGATGCTGTTGGTGGCTCCCCGGCTGATCTTGGTGCAGCACAGGTTGCACACCACTGTTAACCAGTCGTCCGCGCTCTCAATAAAAAACCTCCAGACCTTCGAACACCTAGCTCTCTGCATGGAGGCTTTCTGCGGGGGAGTGCTGTGGCGAACAGTTGGGGGATTACTTGCTGTGGCCCTGCTTCTCCCTCTGGCCACCCCACTGCCTCTTCCAATCTGTTTTGGTGCTGCACTTGCCTTCCCCTCTGAAGCCCTGTCTTCAGTAGGCTTAGCAACCCAGGTGGGGTCAGTCACCACCAGCTCTTCCTCTGAATCCTCTCTGCTCCTCCCTCAGACTTACTGCCCTAACAACAACCTTACTGATAGACAACTGTGCCTCATCATTATCATCCACAAATAGCTCTTAAGACACTACTTGGATGTCCTCAGCCTCATCACCCTGAGGGCGAGCACCCACTGGCGTTTGCGTTTTCCGCGGGAAAAAAACGCAGCGTTTTCGCCGCGTTCCCCGCGTTTTTTCCGCCCGTTTTCCGCGGCGTTTTCGCGGCGTTTTCGCGGCGTTTTCGCGGCTTTTCCATTAATTTCCATGGAAAAAAATAAGGACACATATGCAACTGACAGCTCCTATGTTAAAAACGCAAACGCAACGCAAAAAAACCGCCAGTGGACAGGAACACATGTTATCTCTATGCCTGTGCAGGAAAAACGCAAAACGCAAAACGCAGGTAAAAAAACGCCAGTGGGTGCTCGCCCTGAGTCTGTGAAAGGTCCAAATTTTGGGCATTGGTCACGACAAACTCCTCAGGTGCCTCATTAACCATTGTTTGCCACTCAAGGCAGGGACCTGAGAACAGTTCCTGGGAGTATGCCTGTTCATAATCTCTCCTTTTCCTGGAGTGACCAGACTGGGAGGAAGGAGGAGCAGCCTGAGGATTCAGAAGTGCACTCCCTTGGAGGGCATAAGTGGACTGCGTGGAAGACTGTGTGTTGGATAAATTACTGGACGCGTTATCTGCTATCCACATCAGCACCTGATCACACTGTTGTACTTTTAATAATGGTCTACCACGCGGACCTGAAAAATGTGAGATGAAGCAGGGGAGCGCAGATACGCGGCACTCTACTAATCCCTCAGAAGCAGGCACTGTTTCACCCCACCTAGGACCTTGGCCTCTGCCCACACCCTCATTCGGATGCCAATGTCCACGTCCTCGACCCTTACCCCTAGTCTTCATTATGTTAAATAATGCACTTGGACTAAATGCTACGCAAAATGTAAGTTATTTTGCGTACGCTTACAGGCCAAAATAGACACAATGAACAGTGTATACTGTTGTTAGATAGCGAAGATTCCCACCACCCAGACACTGTTATATACCGCAGGCCAGTGTTGGCAGTTTGCTATAAATAAGTGGGTTTTGGGATGCAGTTTGGGCACTCGGTCTTTAAAAGGTCCGCCATCACTGCTGTAGGCTTTCAGCAGGCCCCAAAGGTATTTAAAGTGTGTATACTGTTGTTAGATAGCGGAGTTTCACAGCACCCATACACTGGTATATATCTCCGTGCCGGTAGAGCATTTATTTCTGGAAGCATGGCTTGAATTCCCCGCCTCCAGCAAAGATAATGCTCTGATTGGCTAGCCAGCGCCGGTTTCAGCCAATTAAAAGGTGGTGCTGGGTTAACCAATCATGGCTATTCAATTACATCATTGAATCTTTAGCTTTTAATTACTTTTCATTGAGTTTCATATGATCACCGGTATTCAGTAAATGCTGGCAATCATGTGACCCGGGGAGGGGTGTCCGGGATGACAGCCCCAGGTTGTTGACTACCTCTGGTAACCTACAGCATGGAGCTGTCACATCCACAGCTTGCAGGGTTTTAATCCTCGCAGGGAGCATGTTTTTATGTCCCTGGGAATTAAAGCCTCTTAGGGAGGATGTAAAAGCATTATGGTGTGGTCACTAAGGGGTTAAAGGAAACCTGTCACATTGTACATGCCAGAAAGCGAAGAGATGAGCAGCATACCGGGTTATTCTTTTAAACATGCATCCAGAGAATGCTCCTTTATTTCTACAACAGATAAAAGTACATGCTGCAGACCTATTAACTATTTGTTCGCCCATACCTTTCACACCAGACTGGCTGACAATCTGCAAAACCTGCAGAGTGTCACACCTGCATCTAGCATGATGTTTTTTTAGCAAACTCCAAGGAGATCATTCTGTAACTCAGCAGCGTCTGCCTATTAAAGTGCGATAAAGGAAGTTAGCTAGACTATTCAGATCGCTTGCGGATATCCCCTATATCACCACAAAGTCCTTCATGAAGAATTGAGCAATAGCAGCCAATCACAGGCTGAAATCTCACTCTCAATAAGAGAATTAGCAAAACCCATAAATGCAGTAATCAAACTAGATTTATTATCCAATCTTAGTACACAAACACCCAAGTACGTGCAGTAGATTTATTAGAGAGAGCGCCGTTCCATCACAGTATAAATATATCGCTTAGCATTCATTCCACTGTCCTGATGCCACATCTGTGCCAGAGAGGTCCTACAAGTAGACAAAACAGATTACAATCACATAAAAATAGAAATGATGTCATAAATAGAGATGAGCGAGCAGCAAAATGCTCGTGTGCTCGTTGCTCGAGTCGAACTTTCCGCGATGGTCGAGAGTTCGTACCTCATTGAAGTCAATGGGCGACTCGAGCATTTTTGTATATGACCGATGCTCCGCTAAGGTTTTCATTTGTGAAAATCTGCAAAACCTACGAAAGTGATGGAAACGACACAGATACGGATAGGGCAGGCAAGGGGCAACATGTTGGGCTGCATCTCAGGTTCCCAGGTCCCACTGTTAAGCCACAATAGCGGCAAGAGTGCCCCCCCCCCCCCTAACAATTTTTACTTCGGACAAACCCTCATTAGCAAGGCACACCTTAGCTAAGCACCACACTTCCGCCAAGCAAGCACAATCACTGCCTGCGGGGGACACCGCTGCCTCTTCTCCTGGGTAACATGCTGCCCAACCCCCCCCCCCCGCCCCCCCGCACGACCCAGTGTCCACAGCGCACACAAAAGTGTCCCTGCGCAGCCTTCAGCTGCCTTCATGTCACACGGTGGCTTCATAGCCACAACACTCTCATGTCTATTTATAAGTGCGTCTGCGATGAGAAGGAACCGGAGGCACACACTGCAGAGGGTTGGCAGGGCCAGGTAGCGATCCTATTTAAAGGGCGGGGGGGGGGGGGGCGATAGCCCACAATGCTGTACAGAAGCGATGGGAAATTGACGTTCGATCTTCATTCCAATCCTGTGCCACCTCCATCAGGAGCTGCAAACGTGGACATAAAGGGGACTCAGCTGCCTGCCCAGCACTTCTACACATCTCCACAATGCAGCAATACTCTGTGTGGGAAGTATGTGAGCGGGCCCTGGGTCAGCCTCTGTCCCAGCAAACACCTTGTGTGGCCCAAGGAGCTGCGAGTGACATAGCAATGGGGACTCCATGTGTCCACACACTACTCATTCTGTTTGGGTGTCAGGTAGCTCATCGACAACGCAAGGGGTAACCCATCTGCACTCTGCACCCTACCTAAGTCTGTCAGTGTTTTGGGGACAAACAGGTAAAACACCTCTATGGGAAGTCTGTGTGCACCCACAGCATGGGTGGCTCCCAGAAACCCAGAGAAGGTACATAAAGAAATCCCATTGCAGTGCCCCGGATAGCTGAGGTAACGTGAGAGAAAATACATGTTGGCTTCGGGCCACACTCCATACTCTAGTCAGTCTGGGTTTTTTTCATAGTGCCAGGCAGGTACAACTCCGCTATGGGAAGTCTGTGTGCACCCACAGCAAGGGTGGCTCCCAGGAACCCACAGACGGTACATAAAGAAATCCCATTGCAGTGCCCCAGATAGCTGAGGTTACGTGAGAGAAAATACATGTTGACTTCGGCCCACACTACATGCCCTAGTCAGTCTAATTTTTTTTTTTAAGTGCCTGGCAGGTACAACTCCACTATGGGAAGTCTGTGTGCACCCACAGCATGGGTGGCTCCCTGGAACCCAGAGAACGTTCATAAAGAAATCCCATTGCAGTGCCCCGGATAGCTGAGGTAACGTGAAAGAAAATGCATGTTGGCTTCGAGCCACACTCCATGCCCTAGTCAGTCTGGGTTTTTTGCATAGTGCCAGGCAGGTACAACTCCGCTATGGGAAGTCTGTGTGCACCCACAGCATGGGTGGCTCCCAGGAACCCACAGACGGTACATAAAGAAATCCCATTGCAGTGCCCCGGATAGCTGAGGTAATGTGAGAGAAAATACATGTTGGCTTCGGCCAAGACTTTATGCCCTAGTCAGTCAGTGTTTCTTGGGGGGCCAGATAGGTAGAACACCGCAATGGGAAAACTTAGTGCACCCATAGTATGCACAGACCCCTGTAACATTCCTGTAGCAAAGGTATAAGCTGACCCTAGTAACAGTTATGTTGCAGAAGTCTTGGGAGACCCCAGTAACATTTCTGTAGTAACAGTAGAGACAGACCCCTGTAACATTTCTGTAGCAGAAGTACAGGCAGACCCCTGTAATATTTATGTGGCAGAAGTATAGGCAGACCCCAGTAACATTTCTGTAGCAGAAGTATAGGCAGACCCCTGTAATATTTCAGTAGCAGCAATATAGGCAGAGCCCAGTATTAGTAACATTTCAGTTGTAACAGTATAGACAGACCCCAGTAACATTTCTGTAGTAACAGTATAGGCAGACCCCAGTAACATTTGTGTAGCAGCAGTATAGGCAGACCCCTGTAACATTTGTGTAGCAGCAGTATAGGCAGACCCCTGTAACATTTCAGTAGCAGCAGTATAGGCAGAGCCCAGTATTAGTAACATTTTAGTAGTAACAGTATAGACAGACCCCAGTAACATTTCTGTAGTAACAGTATAGGCAGACCCCAGTAACATTTGTGTAGCAGCAGTATAGGCAGACCCCTGTAACATTTGTGTAGCAGCAGTATAGGCAGACCCCTGTAACATTTCAGTAGCAGCAGTATAGGCAGAGCCCAGTATTAGTAACATTTCAGTTGTAACAGTATAGACAGACCCCAGTAACATTTCTGTAGTAACAGTATAGGCAGACCCCAGTAACATTTCTGTAGTAACAGTATAGGCAGACCCCAGTAACATTTGTGTAGCAGCAGTATAGGCAGACCCCTGTAACATTTGTGTAGCAGCAGTATAGGCAGACCCCTGTAACATTTCAGTAGCAGCAGTATAGGCAGAGCCCAGTATTAGTAACATTTGAGTAGTAACAGTATAGACAGACCCCAGTAACATTTCTGTAGTAACAGTATAGGCAGAGCCCAGTAACATTTCTGTAGTAACAGTATAGGCAGACCCCAGTAACATCTGTGTAGCAGCAGTATAGACAGACCCCTGTAACATTTGTGTAGCAGCAGTATAGGCAGACCCCTGTAACATTTGTGTAGCAGCAGTATAGGCAGAGCCCAGTATTAGTAACATTTCAGTAGTAACAGTATAGGCAGACCCCAGTAACATTTATGTAGCAGGAGCATAGGCAGACCCCTGTAATATTTCTGCAGCTGAAGTATAGGCAGACCCCAGTAACATTAATGCAGTTACGCTCCTCTCCTTTGGCCCAAACAAGTTTCCCAGATAACTGTGGTAACATGAGAGAAAATACATGATGCGCATTGCTGATCCCCTGACCCCAAGCAGGAGGAGGAGGTGGCCTTACAAGGCCAAGAAACCATGACCAGGGCCTGCTGTAGCTTGTGTGGGAAGGATGTGAGCGGGCCCTTGGCTAGGCTCGGTCCCAGAAAACACCTTGTGAGACCCAAGGTGCCGTGACTGACATAGCAATGGGAAGTCCATGTGCCCACACAGTATTCATTCTGTCTAGGTGTCGGATAGCTGTATCGACACCGCAAGGGGAAAGCCATCTGCACTATGCACCCTACCCAAGTCAGTCAGTGACTTTGTGCCAGACAGGTGAATCACCGCTATGGAAAGTCTTTGTGCACCCACAGCGTAGGCGAGCCGAAGGAACCGAAAGACAGTAATAAACATGAAGAAATGATAGTGCCCAAACACGCCAGACTTTCTCTGTGTCAAAGACATAGGCCTCTGCACACACCCTCAGCAATCGTGGGCATAGAGTGGACTCCGATGCTAGTACAGCTGTGAAGGTCTCATCAATGCAGTAACGCTCCTCTTCTTTGGCCCAAACCAGTGTCTCAGATAACTGTGGTAACACGAGAGAAAATACATGATGCGCATTGCTGATCCCCTGACCCCAAGCAGGAGGAGGAGGTGGCATTACAAGCCCAAGACACCATGACCAGGACCCGCTATAGTCTGTGTGGGAAGCACATTAGCGGGCCCAGAGTCAGGCTCGGTTCCGAGTCTCCACCTTGTGTGACCCAAGGTGCTCTGAGTTACATAGCAACGGGAAATCCATGTGTCGCAACATAGATAGCTCAACACTGGAAGGGACAGTCTTTGAGTTCCTTGGCCTAGCCTATGCTGTAAGTGCACAAAGATGGTATTACACAGGAAGAAATCGGAGTGCCCAACCATGGGAGACTTTCGACCCGCCAAGCAACTTGGCCTCGGCAAGCAATTCTGGCCTAGTCAGTCACTGTATTATTTGTGCAACATAGGTAAAACATCGCGATGGGAAGACTTAGTGCACCCATAGTATAGACAGACCCCTGTAACATTCCTGTAGCAAAGGTATAAACAGAGCCCAGGAACATTTCTGTAGCAGCAGTATAGGCAGACCCCTGTAACATTTTTGTAGCTGCAGTATAGGCAGACCCCAGTACTATTTCTGTAGTAGAAGTATTGGCAGACCCCAGTAGCATTTCTCTAGCAGCAGTATCAGCAGACCCCTGTAACATTTATGTAGCAGCAGTATCAGCAGACCCCTGTAACATTTATGTAGCAGAAGCATATGCAGACCCCAGTACCCTTTTTGTAGCAGCAGTATAGGCTGTGAGGAAGGAGGAGCAGCAGCCAGAGGATTCAGAGTTTCAGCAGTGGACTGCGTAGAAGACTGGGTGCCCGATACATTGCTGGATGCATTTTCTGCCATCCACGACAGGACCTGCTCACACTGCTCTGTTTGCAATAAAGGTCTACCACGTGGACCCATAAATTGTGATATGAAGCTGGGGACCCCAGAAACTTGCCTCTCTCCTAATCCTGCAGCAGCCGGCTGTGATTCACCTGGACCAGGAACTCGGCCTGTGCCCACACCCTCACTTGGAACTCCACGTCCTCGACGGCGTCCCCGTCCACGTCCTCGACTCCTACCCCTCAGCATGGTGGATTACGAATAGAGCAGACACAGACCGCTGTAAATAATTATGGAATTATATGCTTACACTTTCTCGCAGAGAGCAGAATTGTAACGCTAACTCCAGGCAGAAAAAAATGGAAAGAAGGCTGCAAACCGGCCTAGCAGTGCTATAGTGATGCACCAAAACTCCCACCAGGCACCCAGTCAAATGCAGACAGTCTGAGGTAGCCCAACAAAGGAGCTTTTGTTTTTTTTTTTTTAAAAGAAGACAGGCTATATACTGTGTATATCACTTTCCCTCTATAAGTACCTGTGTTGGCCGTATGCTGAGCGTCAAATTCACTGCAGACACAGGCCGGTGTAAATCTTGGAATTATGTGCGTACATTTTCTCGCTGAGAGCGGTATTGTAAGGGAAACTCCAGGCAGAAAAAAATATTACGGAAGGCCGCAAACAGGCCTAACTGTGCAATAGTGCTGGACTTAAACTCCCACCAGACACCCAGTAAAATTTAAGCGGTCAAAGGTAGCCCAACCAAGGAGCTTTTTGTTTTTTTTAAAAAAAGAATACAGGCTGTATAGTGTATATATCACATTCCCTCTATAAGTGGCTGCGTTGGCCATACACTGTGCGTCTCTAATTCACTGTGGACACAGACTGGTGTAAAAAATCTTGGAATTATGTGCGTACACTTTCTCGCTGAGAGCGGTATTGTAAGGCAAACTCCAGGCAGAAAAAAAATAGTCAGGAAGGCCGCAAACAGGCCTAACTGTGCAATAGTGATGGACTAAAACTCCCACCAGACACCCAGTAAAATTTAAACGGTCGAAGGTAGCCCAACCGAGGAGCTTTTAGTTTTTTTTTGTAAAAGAATACAGGCTATATAGTGTGTATATCACTTCCCCTCTATCAGTCGTTGTGGCCGTATGCTGTGCATCACATTCACTGCAGACACAGGCTGGTGTAAATAATTATGGAATTGTTTGCGTACACTTTGTCACTGAGAGCAGTATTGTAAACCAAACTCCAGGGAGAAAAAAATTATATGGAAGGCTGCAAACAGGCCTAACTGTGCAATAGTGAGGCACTACAATTCCCAGCAGAACCCTGTAAAATTTAGATGGTCAGCGGTATCCCTAAGAAGGACCGTAGCGGTTCTTGGAGACAGGATCCTACACTACACTACCACTTTCCCTTTGTCAGCAGGACTTTCCCTATACTTACAGACTGCAGCCTGAGAACGCTATAGCTGTAATGGCCTGCAGAGCCCGATATAAAAAAAAAATGTGCAAAACTGCTACCAGCAGCCACAACAGTAATGCACACGGTCAGATGTGGCCCTAAGAAGGACCGTTGGGGTTCCTGTACACAGGATCCTACACTAACACTATCCCTTAATAAGCAGCAGCACTGTCCCTGATCTCTCCCAGTGTGTGTCTGTGGCGAGCCGCGGGCAGCCCCACTTTAAATACTCGATGGTCACTTGATCCCGCCAGCCACTCACTGCAGGGGGTGGGATAGGGCTAGAACGTCACAGGAGGCAGTTGTAATGCCTTCCCTGCATGTCTATTGGCCGGAAAATGGCGCTAAACATTCAGGGAAGGAAATGGAATTGACTCGAATATCAAGTGGTGCTCGCCTCGAGTAACGAGCATCTCGAGTACCCTAATAGCGCTGGTCCCTGCAGGTGCTCGGGTCGAGTCCCGCTGTGAGAATTCTCGCAGCTGGATCCGACCCGGCCGTCTGCAGGTGGCCTTACTTAGTCCATGGGTACTTGGAGTCTATTGAGTATTTGTATATGACTTCAGCCTGGATGAAGCCCATAAAGATACCTACGGGTATGTCTAGGGTTGCCACCAGGCCGGTGCTGGTATTTTTTTTTACCGGCCAAATTGCAGGCCCGTATTTTTAATACCAGCCCTGACCGCCCATCTGACACCGAGGCTGGTATTCTCAGTGATTACCAACGGGGTGCCGCAGCTCCCTGCTGGTAATTACACTGCAGGTGTCTAATACTCACCTACCGCCGGCGTTCCGGTGTGCTAGCTGGTCCCCGTTGCTCCTGCAGGTTGCCCCGATGTCCTCCGTGCCGGTAGAGCATTTCTTTCTGGAAGCATGGCTTGAATTCCCCGCCTCAGGCAAAGATAATTCTCTGATTGGCTAGCCAGCACCGGTTTCAGCCAATTAAAAGCTGGCGCTGGGTTAACCAATCACGGCCATTCAATTACATCATTGAATCTTTAACTTTTATTTACTTTTCATTGAGTTTCATATGATCACCGGCATTTAGTAAATGCTGGCAATCATGTGACCCGGGGAGGGGTGTCCGGGATGACAGCCCCAGGTTGTCGGCTACCTCTGGTAACCTACAGCATGGAGCTGTCACATCCACAGCTTGCAGGGTTTTAATTCTCGCAGGGAGCATGTTTTTATGTCCCTGGGAATTAAAGGAGATGTCCCGCGCCGAAACGGGTTTTTTTTTTTTTAAACCCCCCCCCCGTTCGGCGCGAGACAACCCCGATGCAGGGGTTAAAAAAACCACCCGCACAGCGCTTACCTGAATCCCGGCGGTCCGGCGTCTTCATACTCACCTGCTGAAGATGGCCGCCGGGATCCTCTGTCTTCATGGACCGCAGGGCTTCTGTGCGGTCCATTGCCGATTCCAGCCTCCTGATTGGCTGGAATCGGCACGTGACGGGGCGGAGCTACACGGAGCCCCATAGAGAAGAGGAGAAGACCCGGACTGCGCAAGCGCGGCTAATTTGGCCATCGGAGGGCGAAAATTAGTCGGCACCATGGAGACGAGGACGCCAGCAACGGAGCAGGTAAGTATAAAACTTTTTATAACTTCTGTATGGCTCATAATTAATGCACAATGTACATTACAAAGTGCATTATTATGGCCATGCAGAAGTGTATAGACCCACTTGCTGCCTCGGGACAACCCCTTTAAAGCCTCTTAGGGAGGATGTTAAAACATTATGGGGTAGTCACTAAGGGGTTAAAGGAAACCTGTCACATTGTACATGCCAGAAAGCGAAGAGATGAGCAGCATACCGGGTTATTCTTTTAAACATGCATCCAGAGAATGCTCCTTTATTTCTACAACAGATAAAGGTACATGCTGCAGACCTATTATTTATTTGTTAGCCCATACCTTTCACAACAGACTGGCTGACAATCTGCAAAACCTGCAGAGTGTCACACCTGCATCTAGCATGATGTTTTTTTTAGCAAACTCCAAGGAGATCATTCTGTAGCTCAGCAGCGTCTGCCTATTAAAGTGCGATAAAGGAAGTTAGCTAGACTATTCAGATCCCTTGCGGATATCCCCTATATCACCACAAAGTCCTTCATGAAGAATTGAGCAATAGCAGCCAATCACAGGCTGAAATCTCACTCTCAATAAGAGAATTAGCAAAACCCATAAATGCAGTAATCAAACTAGATTTATTATTCCAATCTTAGTACACAAACACCCAAGTACGTGCATTAGATTTATTAGAGAGAGCGCCTTTCCATCACAGCATAAATATGTCGCTCAGCGTTCACTCCACTGTCCTCATGCCACATCTGTGCCAGAGAAGTCCTACAAGTAGACAAAACATAGATTACATGACCCGGGTATATTAGACTCACTCCCCCATTGTTACCCACTCTCTTCCTTACTTATCTACAATAAACCACTGAGACCAAATTCTTTGGAATTTTTTGGCCACAGCAGCCAAGTTTATTAAACAAAAACACATACAATTATTTATTAACCTTTTCAATACGAGGGGAGGCCCTGGAGACAAACCAAAAATACCAAAGGGGTCTGGTGTTAAATAAATTAAAACCGTACCTTGCCTCCAGCCGTCACCCACCTCGGAGACACCACTAGCCCCCCTCCACCGGGATGCTAGAAAAACAAAATATCTTAAGGCCACCCGGGATCCCTTCCCTGGCCTTCTCCCACACACCAGCCCCAACACCATAACACCAGGGTGATAATACCGGTGAGGCCGTCCCCACCAATACTTCCTTTCACCCAACATACCAACTCAGCCTCCAAGGACCCCTCCCCCCGTCCGCCACAGCCAGCAGAACTTACTACCTAATTCTGTGCAGCCCCCACAATCGCAGAGCCCTCTCGATCCCCTCTTGGATCGCCAGTGTCCACATATCGGTACCAACCTCATTGAGGTGTACCCCATCACTCCTCCAATAACCCCCATAACCCCCTTCTAGATCATGGTGGCGAATCTTCACCCCACCATTTCGTACCACAAAATTGGAAATGTGTCTGTTGATTTTAAGGCGAGCTTTATTTATTTTCTTGCCATCCGCCACCTCTTTCTAGGCAAGATTTCAGACCAGACTATAATCATGTCAGGGAACAACCTTCTCAAACGCAAGAAATCGTGCTGTATGTCCCTGCGTACCTCCCTCGCTGGTCTTCCTCCTAGGTCATTGCCGCCGGCATGCAGCACTAAGATGTCAGGAGCCTTGTCTAATTCAGCAAACCCTTTGACCTCAGGAAGCACCCTGCCCCACATCATGCCCCTTATACCTATCCAGCGGATAATCACGTCATCCCTGGAAAAGCCCAGCTGACGGCCTTCTGGTCTCAGCTTAGCCCGATCAGCCGCCCAGAACACAAAAGGAATGGCCGACGATCCAAATCAGCGCTGGATCCTGACCTGTTAAGACAAAACCAGACAGCAAAAAATTTCCAACAATAAAATAACCGTTCAAATGTGTATATATACACCCCCCCCCCCCTAAAGTTTGCGGCATCATGCTCTATCATTAACCCTCTCCAATCCACTGTCTGACGTCTGAAGACATTATGATTTTAAGGCTGTACAGCTCTGTTGTTGGAAGACATCCGTCGGGGCTCTCTTACTGTATGTTGCCAGCCTCTCTGCAGTCAGAGCCTATCCAACGTGTCACCTCATGCAGTACTGGCTTTAGCCAGCATAAAGCGCTGTTGTATAACAGCAGAAAAAGAGTAAGCCCCCTAGGAAAACCAGAATACGAATTGGATTGGAAAGGGTTAAACCGTCCCTCGGGTCTAATATAGATTTGATAACTTTTCGATTCCCATCTCCCAATTTTTTGCACCACTGCTGGGCTCAAACCCCATTCTGCAGCCTCTGTAGCCGCACCAATCCTAAAAGAATGGGAAGAATAACCCACCCTTTCAAGGCCTAACTGTTCCAGCGCCTTCTGTAACACCGCTCTAAATTGAAACTTGGATAGGTATGAGCCATTCCTATGCTTCAATAAAGGACCATCCTTTATTGTTAAACCTTCCAGCAGATTCTTCACACACTCTACCAGACACATCCTTGCCCCAGGTACTGACCCAAGGACAATCCTTTTTCCTTTTCCTAATTGGTCAGTCTTGGAGCTTCTCAACCAGAGTTCCACCTGGTCCCTTAATACCGTAACATCTGTGCTCATCAAGCCACCCCCCATTTTCGTACTGGGTGATACCAACTCACTGATACGAAAAGCCCCGAAAAAGGCTAATGAGAACGCCGCCTTGAACAAACTTAATTCAAACGAGTTGTGACAAACCACCTCCAATGCCTTCCCCAAATACTCCAAAATGGCAAAAGATATCGGCCTTCTACAATCTTTTCCCCGTTTTCCTTTTCTAAAACCTTTTGAAGCTTGCCGTACCACAAACTCTTTAGTAACATCCCTCAATCCTTGCAATTTCAAATTAAACGCTACAGCTGCCATAATGCGATCCACCTTAGCCACTGACCACCCACTACTAGACGCCTCACTCAATAACCATAGCAAAGCCCCTGTCCTATCTTCGTCACTATGAACTTCCCCCAAAATTTCCACCCAGCGTTCCCACTCTTTCCATGCCGATTCATACGCTTTCCGCGTATTCTCAGCCAACGATCCTCTTATAAGGTGCTCCGCTGCACGTCTACCAGACTCCAAAGTTCTTGAGGGCATCGAATTCCTTCCTCCTCTGCATCTGGCACCAATGTTCGAAAACGCTCCCACTGAAAGCGAGAAATTGAGTCAGCAATGGCGTTCTCAATCCCCGGAACATGCACAGCAATTACCCATGTGTTAAGTGACAAACACAACAAAACCAAATGCCGTAACAAGTCCACCACTGGGGGCAAATGCGCACTCAGTGCATTGATAGCTTGTACAACCCCCAGATTGTCACAACAAAACCTAACTTTTTTATTACGAAACCAATCCTGCTTCCACACATTCTTTTGGCCATGCCGCCGCACACCATTGTTTTCTAAAAATTGCACCAAAACCTATGCCCCCTGCAGCGTCTGTGAACAGTTCACAATCCACATTATCCACCCCTTTTTCCATCATTATTGACCGACCATTATATTTTTCCAGGAATGACAGCCAAACTGATAAGTCAGCTTTCATTTCCTTTTTGACCCTAATGAAATGGTGAGGAGATTTTACCCCCGCCGTTGCCCTAGCCATTTATCTACTAAAGACTCGCCCCATGGGCATAATCCTGCAAGCAAAATTTTGTTTTCCTAATAAGGATTGTAGATCTTTAAGCGTCGCTTTTTTGCTTGACCTTACCTTAAGTAAATCATTCTCCAAAGTAGACAACTTCTCTGGCGGCAAACGGCACTCCATAGCCACAGTGTCAATTACAATCCCTAGAAAACTCAAACATGTTGTAGGGCCTTCTGTTTTTTCCAGAGCCAATGGCACGCCAAAATGACTTGCGACCCATTGCACCGTGTCCAAAAGGTTCTTGCAAATATTATTTGCCGGCCCTATACACAAAAAGTCATCTAAGTAATGGATGACTGACTGAATACCTGCAACGTCACAAATCACCCACTCTAAGAACGAACTGAATGCTTCAAAGTAAGCGCATGAAACTGAACACCCCATTGGTAAACATCTGTCAACAAAAAACATGCCATCCCAATAACAACCCAGCAAACGACAACTGTCCGGATGTACTGGCAACAAACGAAATGCTGATTCAATATCAGTTTTCGCTAGAATCGCCCCCGCCCCATACTTGCGTACCCACTTTACGGCTGCATCAAACGACGTGTATACCACCGAACAAAGTTCTGGATCGATCCCGTCATTTACTGACGCCCCTTTAGGGTAAGACAAGTGATGAATGAGCCGAAATTTGTTCGGCTCTTTTTTAGGGACCACCCCTAACGGGGACACCACTAAATCCTCCCAAGGCGGGGCCTCAAATGGGCCCGCCATTCTCCCTAATCTAACCTCCTTAAACAACTTCTCACTCACGACATCCTTATGATCTGCTGCTGACCTCAAATTTTTTAAAGAAAACGGAACTTGATGCCTCGATCGAGGTATCCTGAAACCTTGTTCAAAACCTTCAAACAAAAGTAACCGCTTTTCCTTATCCGGGTATCTATTTAGATACGGGACCATCCTTTGAAGATTCACCGGTCTCATCCCTTTTCCAATTGCTCCCCCCCCCCTTTCCCTTATCCTTTCTGAGGCACCGAGAGGCGCCGTGAGATGCGCCTTCACAAACTGAGCAGACGTGCTTAAACTTGCACGTCGCTCCAAATTTACATTTCCCATCATTAAATTGCCAGCATACTCCTGGCTTTTTTCCTCCTGCTTGTCCCCCCTGCTGTCCGCTCCCCGAAACCCCACTTGTGCCGGCTGCGCCGGCTCCTCCCTGAAAGGGATGCCCGTGCCATCACTCTAAGCCATAGACCGATGTCCTTATGGTCCCATCGGATGCTGGGCCTAACCGCCTTCCGCTGACGAAATTGTTCGTCATAAGGGAGTCAAGTTTGCCCCCCGTATGTACGGTATGCCTCTCCTATGGCGTCCAGGTAGCGGAATAAACCCGAACAATTCTCGGGATTTTTCTCGCCAATGACGCTCGCTAATATTGCAAACGCCTGTAACCAATTCTGAAAAGTTTGCGGGATCAATCGCCACCGCCCCTTTTCCTCTTCCTCCTTGTATTCCGTCCTTTTTCCCTTTTCCAGATTAAATTTTTCCAATGGTAGTAGAGAAAGTATCTCCACATACTCACCCCGCCAGATCTTTTCTTTTATCTCTTTTTTCAGGTGTGCCCCCAAAGGACCCTCAAAGCACACATACACCTCTCCCTTAGCCTTATCGTCAAGCCGCACTGCATTCCCATGCTTCTCCGTCTGAACGGCTACTGTTACCCCTGACGTCGCCGACGCTGTACTGACTGGCCGACTTTCTATTAATGTTCCTACATCATTACCCGAACCCCCCCCCCCCCTCGCTAGCCAAGCCGCCACAGGCGACGGACCACTCAGGCCCCTTGTCGCTAACCCCCTTTCGCACCTTACCAAGATTTCCCGCACATTACCCAATAACTGACTTAGATCAGCCTCACTGTTGCCCCCCCTTTCTCTATCACCTACTCCCCCTCCCCCCACATTACTGCCAGCATGGATTACATCACTATCTTGCATTGCATTGCTATCCTGCATCACATTTCTATCATGCATAACACTTCTACCCCGCACTGCATCTAGCATTACATTTCTGTCCTGCATTACATTTCTATCTAGCGATACATTTCTACCATCGTCAGTAAAAGACAAATAGGATAACACATTTTGCTCACCAGGCCGCATGGGCGCTGTGTTCCCACCAGCCGTACTGCGCGGATCCAGTGGAATCTCCGTCCTCCTATACGCCATGGAGTCCTCGATCATCGCTGTACGCTGACCTGTCAGCGTGTGACCCGAGCCACCCTGATGCTCGTGCTGTGTCGGCACCATAACCGCCGACTTAATATAGCTCCTTGATGGCCCTGCAGCTGCACTGTCGCCTGACCGACTCCTCTCACCGGTGCGCTCAGCGGAACGCACCGTTGCCCTGGGCGGATTTTCCTGTCGCTGGTCTGCGTCCGTACCCGGCCCTGCTCTCCTTGAGCCGACCGTCCTGCTCCTGGATCCTTCATCAGATGGCCCCGCACGCGCCTCTCGCTGCCTGGCTGGCTCCTAGACCGGTACATCATCCAGGAAACCAGCCGTTGCTTCCCCGCTGTCTCTCACTACAGGCTCCGCTAGCCCCGCCCCCCGAGGAGAGCGGGACCTGCGAGAAGCCGTTAATCCAGGCCGGCGTGCAGGATTCCTCCTGACCGGTCTATCGCTGCCCCCCTTTGCTCTGGGAGTAGGACGACCGGCCAAAGGGTCCCCGGAGGGGCTCCTATACCTGCGCCTGGACTGCGGCTCAGTCTCCTCCGCTATGAGGCTTGCCGGAGGACGGGCCCTGCGCGCGCGCCGCGCTCTCTCACTTGTCTCCGCTGTCGCCGCTGCTCCTGACCCTGCCGCTGGTCCCGATGTCCCGATGCTGCCGCTAAACCCCCGCTCAGCATGCCGGCTACCTCATGCTGTAGCCACCCCGGCGGGTGGCGCTCCGCCGCTGCTCGCAGCCGCTCCAGAACTTCCTCCACCGACACCATCAGTAAGTCTGCTAACTCTCTCTCCCCAGCTCAACCACGCACTACTGCTGTTAACACTCCGCTTGTCACTGGCTGTATACTGGTATGTCACTCAGTTCATACCAGTTCTAAAATGGCGCTCCCGCCCAAACTTCCCTTTTTATGGGTTCCTTAACCCCTCCCCTTACTTAACCCCTGACCAATCCAATTGAATGTAAATAGCCCACTCGCCTATGTCCTCCCCCCCTTCCTCTAGCTTACTTTACTATTTATTAACCCTATCCTGCCCGTTCCATTCCCTAACAACCCTGTCATGCAGGGCCTTCTCTTATGGGCCCCTGCAGGGCCCGATCCGGCCCCGAGCTATCACATAAAAATAGAAATGATGCCATAAACCTACTTCCTTTACACAAACGGTAGCAGATTAGATTCCAAATGTAATCCAAATGGATGGAGAGTGTCTAGCTCAAATATCCACCTACAGTCAATATACTTCAGCCTTTTCTCCCTATCACCTCCTCTCAGATTGGGGGCACACAGTCGATAATTTGATAGCGCAACTGGCTAATCGCATGACCGTTCTCTAAAAAGTGCTTAGCCAGGGGTACGTCAGTCCTACCCGTGCGGATGGTGCTCTTATGTTTTGATATGCTGCTTTTGCATTCCATTACGGTCTCACCTGCATATCAGAGTCCACACGGGCATGAGATGACAGACACTACAAATGCTGATGTGCATGTAAATCTAGTTTTAATTGGGTATTTTTTACCTGTCTGGGGATGTGTAACTATGTCGCCTTTAATCATATTGTGACAACTACTGCAGTTTAGACAACGAAAGTTGCCTGATTTTAGTGGCACCAATGTCCGTTGGGTAGGATGCAATTTCAGCATACTGGTTGCATTCACCTGTTTATCATGGAAATTGGTACCCCTCCTATACGCCATAATCGGCGGTAGTTAAAATTCCGGAATCAAACCAAATCAGGCCAGTGTTTACGGATCGATTGGGCAATCTTGCCGCTTATAAGGCCATAGTTGGAGATGAAGGGGATATGTGATTGTGCTTTATCTCAAATTTCTGGAGACAGCAGTGCTGGTAATTACACTGGGGGTGAGGGGGGTCTAATACTCAACTACCGCCGGTGTTCCGGTGTGCTTGCTGGTCCCCGTTGCTCCTGCAGGTGGCCGCGATGTCCTCTGTGCCGGTAGAGCATTTATTTTAGAAGCATGGCTTAAATTCCCCGCCTCCAGCAAAGATAATGCTCTGATTGGCTAGCCAGCGCCGATTTCAGCCAATTAAAAGCTGGCGCTGGGTTAACCAATCACGGCCATTCAATTACATCATTGAATCTTTAACTTTTATTTACTTTTCATTGAGTTTCATATGATCACCGGCATTTAGTAAATGCTGGCAATCATGTGACCCGGGGAGGGGTGTCCCGGGATGACAGCCCCAGGTTGTTGACTACCTCTGGTAACCTACAGCATGGAGCTGTCACATCCACAGCTTGCAGGGTTTTAATCTGCACAGGGAGCAGGTTTTACGTCCCTGGGGATTAAAGTCTCTAAAAACACTATGGGGTAGTCACTAAGGGGTTAAAGGGAACCTGTCACATTGTACATGCAAGAAAGCGAAGGGATGAGCAGCATACCGGGTTATTCTTTTAAACATGCATCCAGAGAATGCTCCTTTATTTCTCCAACAGATAAAGGTACATGCTGCAGACCTATTAACTATTTGTTCATTAGTAGACTATTCCTGTCAGTCTCCTTTGTAAACAAATCTGTTTTTAACTGTCCCTCATCTTTATAAATCAAGACGTCAAGGAATTGTACACTTTTGTCTGAACATGTTAATGTAAACTTCAGTGTTAGAAAAATGTAATTAATTTCATGGAAGGCCTGCAATTCATCATTGGTCCCATGTGAGGGTGTGGGTGCAAGCCGCGAGACGCTCGTGCCTGCATCCTGGAAGGGGGAATGCATCTCTGTGCCAGGATGTGACACAGGGGAAGAGGCCGTGGTGTGACCTGCAGGCGGTGAATGGCCTTCGTTCCACCTCGTCAGGTGCTTAGCCATCAGATGCCTGGGCATGCTGGTGGTGATCAGGATGCTGTTGGTGGCTCCCCTGCTGATCTTGGTGCAGCACAGGTTGCACACCACTGTTTGACAGTCATCCGCGCTCTCAATAAAAAACCTCCAGACCTTCGAACACCTAGCTCTCTGCATGGAGGCTTTCTGCAGGGGAGTGCTGTGGCGAACAGTTGGGGGATTATTTGCTGTGGCCCTGCTTCTCCCTCTGGCCACCCCACTGCCTCTTCCAATCTGTTTTGGTGCTGCACTTGCCTTCCCCTCTGAAGCCCTGTCTTCAGTAGGCTTAGCAACCCAGGTGGGGTCAGTCACCTCATCATCCAGCAGCTCTTTCTCTGAATCCTCAGTCTGCTCCTCCCTCAGACTTACTGCCCTAACAACAACTGTGCCTCATCATTATCATCCACATATAGCTCTTAAGGCACTACTTGGAAGTCCCCAGCCTCATCACCCTGAGTCTGTGAAAGGTCCAAATTTTGGGCATCGGTCACGACAAACTCCTCAGGTGCCTCATTAACCATTGTTTGCCACTCAAGGCAGGGACCTGAGAACAGTTCCTGGGAGTATGCCTGTTCATAACTTTTCCTGGAGTGACCAGACTGGGAGGAAGGAGGAGCAGCCTGAGGATTCAGAAGTGCACTCCCTTGGCGGGCATAAGTGGACTGCGTGGAAGACTGTGTGTTGGATAAATTACTGGACGCGTTATCCGATATTCACATCAGCACCTGATCACACTGTTGTACTTTTAATAATGGTCTACCATGCGGACCTGCAAAATGTGAGATGAAGCAGGGGAGCGGAGATATGCGGCACTCTACTAATCCCTCAGAAGCAGGCACTGTTTCACCCCACCCAGGACCTTGGCCTCTGCCCACACCCTCATTCGGACGCCAATGTCCACATCCTCGACCCTTACCCCTAGTCTTCATCTTGTTAAATAATGCACTTGGACTAAATGCTACGCAAAATGTAAGTTATTTTGCGTACGCTTACAGGCCAAAATAGACACAATAAACAGTGTATACTGTTGTTAGATAGCAAAGATTTCCACCACCAAGACACCGTTATATACCGCAGGCCAGTGTTGGCACTTTGCTATAAATAAGTGGGTTTTGGGTTGCAGTTTGGGCACTCGGTCTTTAAAAGGTCCGCCATCACTGCTGTAGGCTTTTAGCAGGCCCAAAAGGTATTTCAACTGTGTTAGATAGCGGAGTTTCACAGCACCCAGACACTGGTATATATCTCCATGCCGGTAGAGCATTTCTTTCTGGAAGCATGGCTTGAATTCCCCGCTTCCAGCAAAGATAATGCTCTGATTGGCTAGCCAGCGCCGGTTTCAGCCAATTAAAAGCTGGCGCTGGGTTAACCAATCACGGCCATTCAATTACATCATTGAATCTTTAACTTTTAATTACTTTTCATTAAGTTTCATATGATCACCGGCATTCAGTAAATGCTGGCAATCATGTGACTGGGGGAGGGGTGTCCCGGGATGACAGCCATAGGTTGTTGGCTACCTCTGTTAACCCACAGCATGGAGCTGTCACATCCACAGCTTGCAGGGTTTTAAGCTCCGCAGGGAGCATGTTTTTATGTCCCTGGGAATTAAAGCCTCTTAGGGAGGATGTAAAAGCATTATGGGGTAGTCACTAAGGGGTTAAAAGGGACCTGTCACATTATACATGCAAGAAAGTAAAGAGATGAGCAGCATACCGGGTTATTCTTTTAAACATGCATCCAGAGAATGCTTCTTCATTTCTCCAACAGATAAAGGTACATGCTGCAGACCTATTAACTATTTGTTAGCCCATACTTTTCACACCAGACTGGCTAGCAATCTGTAAAACCTGCAGAGTGTCACACCTGCATCTAGCATGATGTTTTTTGCCTTGGAGATAATTTTGTAACTCAGCAGCATCTGCCTATTAAAGTGCGATAAAGGAAGTTAGCTAGACTATGCAGATCGCTTGCGGATATCCCCTATATCAGTGTTCCCCAACTCCAGTCCTCAGGGACCACCAACAGGTCATGTTTTCAGGATTTCCTCAGTATTGCACAGGTGATGTAATTATTGTCAGTGCTTCAGACATTGCCACAGGTGTTCCTACTATAGGAGATCCTGAAAACATGACCTGTTGGTGGTCCCTGAGGACTGGAGTTGGGGACCCCTGCCCTATATCACCACAAAGTCCTTCATGAAGAATTGAGCAATAGCAGCCAATCACAGGCTGAAATCTCACTCTCAATAAGAGAATTAGCAAAACCCATAAATGCAGTAATCAAACTAGATTTATTATTCCAATCTTAGTACACAAACACCCAAGTACGTGCATTAGATTTATTAGAGAGAGCGCCGTTCCATCACAGCATAAATATATCGCTCAGCGTTCATTCCACTGTCCTGATGCCACATCTGTGCCAGAGAAGTCCTACAAGTAGACAAAACATAGATTAAAATCACATAAAAATAGAAATGATGTCATAAATAGAGATGAGCGAGCAGCAAAATGCTCGGGTGCTCGTTACTCGAGTCGAACTTTCCGCGATGCGCAAGAGTTCGTTTCGAGTAACGAACCCCATTGAACCCCATTTGTATATCACCCATGCTCCGCTAAGGTTTTAATTTGTGAAAATCTGGAAAACCTACGAAAGTGATGGAAACGACACAGAAACGGATAGGGCAGGCGAGGGGCAACATGCTGGGCTGCATCTCAGGCTCCCAGGTCCGACTATTAAGCCACAATAGCGGCAAGAGTGCCCCCCCCCCCCCTAACAATTTTTACTTCGGACAAACCCTCATTAGCAAGGCATACCTTAGCTAAGCACCACACTTCCTCCAACCAAGCACAATCACTGCCTGCGGGACACACCGCTGCCTCTTCTCCTGGGTTACATGCTGCCCAACACACCCGCACGACCCTGCATCCGCAGCGCACACAAAAGTGTCTCTGCGCAGCCTTCAGCTGCCCTCATGCCACACGCTGGCTTCTTAGCCACACCACCCTCATATCTATTTATAAGTGCGTCTGCGATGAGGAGGAACCGGAGGCACACACTGCAGAGGGTTGGCAGGTCCAGGTAGCGACCCTCTTTAAAAGGGGGGGCAGGGGCGATAGCCCACAATGCTGTAGAGAATCGATCTTCATTCCAATCCTGTGCCACCTCCGTCAGGAGCTGCAAATGTGGGCATAAAGGGGACTCAGCTGCCTGCCCAGCACTTCTACACATCTCCACAATGCAGCAATACTCTGTGTGGAAAGTATCTGAGTGGGCCCTGGGTCAGCCTCTGTCCCAGCAAACACCTTGTGTGGCCCAAGGTGCTGCGAGTGACATAGCAATGGGGACTTCCTGTGTCCACACACTACTCATTCTGTTTGGGTGTCGGATACCTCATCGACAACGCAAGGGGTAAACCATCTGCACTCTGCACCCTACACAAGTCTGTCAGTGTTTTGGGGACAGACAGGTAAAACACCGCTATGGGAAGTCTGTGTGCACCCACAGCATGGGTGGCTCCCAGGAACCCACAGACGGTACATAAAGAAATCTCATTGCAGTGCCCCGGATAGCTGTAGTAACGTGAGAGAAAATACATGTTGGCTTTGGCCCACACTCCATGCCCTAGTCAGTCTGTTTTTTTTAAAAAGTGCTAGGCAGGTACAACTCCGCTATGGGAAGTCTGTGTGCACCCACAGCATTGGTGGGTCCCAGGAACCCACAGGAGGTACATAAAGAAATCCCATTGCAGTGCCCTGGATAGCTGAGGTAACGTGAGAGAAAATACATGTTGGCTTCGGCCCACACTACATGCCCTAGTCAGTCTGTTTTGTTTTTTTTAAAGTGCCAGACAGGTACAACTCCGCTATGGGAAGTCTGTGTGCACCCACAGCATGGGTGGGTCCCAGGAACCCAGAGAAGGTACATAAAGAAATCCCATTGCAGTGCCCCGGAGAGCTGTGGTAACGTGAGAGAAAATACATGTTGGCTTCGGCCCACACTCTATGTCCTAGTCAGTCTGGGTTTTTTTCAAAGTGCCAGGCAGGTACAATCCGCTATGGGAAGTCTGTGTGCACCAACAGCATGGGTGGCTCCCAGGAACCCAGAGAAGGTACATAAAGAAATCCCATTGCAGTGCCCCAGATAGCTGAGGTAACGTGAGAGAAAATACATGTTGGCTTCGGGCCACACTCCATGCCCTAGTCAGTCTGGGTTTTTTTCATAGTGCCAGGCAGGTACAACTCCACTATGGGAAGTCTGTGTGCACCCACAGCATGGGTGGCTCCTAGGAACCCGCAGACGGTACATAAAGAAATCCCATTGCAGTGCCCTGGATAGCTGAGGTAACGTGAGAGAAAATACATGTTGGCTTTGGCCCACACTTTATGCCCTAGTCAGTCAGTGTTTTTTGGGGGGCCAGATAGGTAGAACACCGCGATGGAAAAACTTAGTGCACCCATAGTATGCACAGACCCCTGTAATATTCCTGTAGCAAAGGTATAAGCTGACCCTAGTAACAGTTATGTTGCAGAAGTCTTGGGAGACCCCAGCAACGTTTCTGTAGTAACAGTATAGACAGACCCCTGTAACATTTACGTGGCAGAAGTATAGGCAGACCCCAGTAACATTTTTGTAGCAGAAGTATATGCTGACCCCAGTAACATTTATGTAGCAGCAGTATTGGCAGACCCCTGTAACATTTCTGTAGCAGAAGTATAGGCAGACCCCGGTAACATTTCAGTAGCAGCAGTATAGGCAGAGTCCAGTATTAGTAGCATTTCAGTAGTAACAGTATAGACAGACCCCAGTAACATTTCTGTAGTAACAGTATAGGCAGACCCCAGTAACATTTGTGTAGCAGCAGTATAGGCAGACCCCTGTAACATTTGTGTAGCAGCAGTATAGGCAGACCCCTGTAACATTTCAGTAACAGCAGTATAGACAGACCCCAGTAACATTTATGTAGCAGCAGTATAGGCAGACCCCTGTAATATTTCTGCAGCTGAAGTATAGGCAGACCCCAGTAACATTAATGCAGTTACGCTCCTCTTTGGCCCAAACCAGTGTCTCAGATAACTGTGGTAACACGGGAGAAAATACATGATGCCCAGTGCTGATCCCCTGACCCCAAGCAGGAGGAGGAGGTGGCATTACAAGCCCAAGACACCATGACCAGGACCCGCTATAGTCTGTGTGGAAAGCACTTTAGCGGGCCCAGGGTCAGGCTCGGTTCCGAGTCTCCACCTTGTGTGGCCCAAGGTGCCCTGAGTTACATAGAAATGGGAAATCCATGTGTCGCAACATAGATAGCTCAACACTGGAAGGGGCAGTCTTTGAGTTCCTTGGCCTAGCCTATGCTGTAATTGCACAAAGATGGTATTACAGAGGAAGAAATCGGAGTGCCCAACCATGGGAGAGTTTTGACCCGCCAAGCAACTTGGCCTCGGCAAGCAATTCTGGCCTAGTCAGTCACTGTATTATTTGTGCAACATAGGTAAAACACCGCGATGGGAAGACTTAGTGCACCCATAGTATAGACAGACCCCTGTAACATTCCTGTAGCAAAGGTATAAACAGACCCCAGGAACATTTCTGTAGCCGCAGTATAGGCAGACCCTTGTAACATTTTTGCAGCTGCAGTATGTACAGACCCCAGTACTATTTCTGTATTAGAAGTATTGCCAGACCCCAGTAACATTTCTCTAGCAGCAGTATACGCAGACCCCTGTAAAATTTCTGTAGTAGCAGTATAGGCAGACCACTGTAACATTTATGTAGCAGAAGTATAGACTACCCCAGTACCATTTTTGTAGCAGCAGTATACGCAGACCCAAGTACCATTTCTGTAGTGGAAGTATAGGCAGACACCCAGTAACATTTCTGTAGCAGCAGTATAGGCAGACCCCTGTAACATTTCTGTAGTAACTGCATAGACAGATCCCATTAACTTTTCTGTAGCAGAAGTATAGGCAGACCCCTGTATCATTTCTGTAGCAGCAGTATCAGCAGACCCCTGTAACATTTATGTAGCAGAAGCATATGCAGACCCCAGTACCATTTTTGTAGCAGCAGTATAGGCAGACCCCAGTACCATTTCTGTAGTAGAAGTATATGCAGACCCCAGTAACATTTCTGTAGCAGCAGTATAGGCAAACCCCTGGAACATTTACGTGGCAGAAGTATAGGCAGACCCCAGTACCATTTTTGTAGCAGAAGTATACGCTGGCCCCTTTAACATTTCTGTAGTAACTGTATAGACAGATCCCAGTAACTTTTCTGTAGCAGAAGTATAGGCAGACCCCTGTAAAATTTCTGTAGCAGCAGTATCAGCAGACCCCTGTAACATTTATGCAGCAGAAGCATATGCAGACCCCAATACCATTTCTGTAGCAGCAGTATAGGCAGACCCCTGGAACATTTACGTGGCAGAAGTATAGGCAGACCCCAGTAACATTTTTGCAGCAGAAGTATACGCAGACCCCTGTAACATTTCTATAGTAACTGTATAGACAGATCCCAGTAACTTTTCTGTAGCAGAAGTATATGCAGACCCCTGTAACATTTCTGTAGCAGCAGTATCAGCAGACCCCTGTAACATTTATGTAGCAGAAGCATATGCAGACCCCAGTACCCTTTTTGTAGCAGCAGTATAGGCTGTGAGGAAGGAGGAGCAGCAGTCAGAGGATTCTGGCTCCGGTTTGCGCATGCGCCGGCTGCCCAGCAGCCAGCACATCAAAGATCCGGAGCCGCGGGTGCAGGTGAGTGTAGCGCTGGTCGCTGCAGGTGCTCGGGTCACTCCCGGCAGTCTGCAGGTGGCCTTACTTAGTCCATGGGTACTTGGAGTCTATTGAGTATTCGTATACGACTTCAGCCTGGATGAAGCCCATAAATATACCTACGGGTATGTCTAGGGTTGCCACCAGGCCGGTGCTGATATTTTTTTTTTACCGGCCAAATTACAGGCCCGTATTTTTAATACCAGCCCTGACCGCCCATCTGACTCTGAGGCTGGTATTCTCAGTGATTACCAACCGGGGTGCCGCAGCTCCCTGCTGGTAATTACACTGGGGGTGTCTAATACTCACCTACCGCCGGTGTTCCGGTGTGCTTGCTGGTCCCCGTTGCTCCTGCAGGTTGCCGTGATGTCCTCCGTGTCGGTAGAGCATTTCTTTCTGGAAGCATGGCTTGAATTCCCCGCCTCCAGCAAAGATAATTCTCTGATTGGCTAGCCAGTGCCGGTTTCAGCCAATTAAAAGCTGGCGCTGGGTTAACCAATCACGGCCATTCAATTACATCATTGAATCTTTAACTTTTATTTACTTTTCATTGAGTTTCATTTTATCACCGGCATTCAGTAAATGCTGGCAATCATGTGACCCGGGGAGGGGTGTCCGGGAGGACAGCCATAGCTTTTTGGCTACCTCTGGTAACCTACAGCATGGAGCTGTCACATCCACAGCTTGCAGGGTTTTAATCCTCGCAGGGAGCATGTTTTTATGTCCCTGGGAATTAAAGCCTCTTAGGGAGGATGTAAAAACACTATGGGGTAGTCACTAAGGGGTTAAAGGGAACCGTTCACATTGTACATGGCAGAAAGTGAAGAGATGAGCCGCACACCGGGTTATTCTTTTAACAGTCATCCGCGCTCTCAATAAAAAAAACCTCCAGACCTTCGAACACCTAGCTCTCTGCATGGAGGCTTTCTGCGGGGGAGTGCTGTGGCGAACAGTTGGGGGATTATTTGCTGTGGCCCTGCTTCTCCCTCTGGCCACCCCACTGCCTCTTCCAATCTGTTTTGGTGCTGCACTTGCCTTCCCCTCTGAAGCTCTGTCTTCAGTAGGCTTAGCAACCCAGGTGGGGTTAGTCACCACCAGCTCTTCCTCTGAATCCTCTGTCTGCTCCTCCCTCAGACTTACTGCCCTAACAACAACTGTGCCTCATCATTATCATCCACAAATAGCTCTTAAGACACTGCTTGGATGTCCCCAGCCTCATCACCCTGAGTCTGTGAAAGGTCCAAATTTTGGGCATCGGTCACGACAAACTCCTCAGGTGCCTCATTAACCATTCTTTGCCACTCAAGGCAGGGACCTGAGAACAGTTCCTGGGAGTATGCCTGTTTATAATCTCTCCTGTTCCTGGAGTTACCAGACTGGGAGGAGGGAGGAGCAGCCTGAGGATTCAGAAGTGCACTCCCTTGGCGGGCATAAGTGGACTGCGTGGAAGACTGTGTGTTGGATAAATTACTGGACGCGTTATCTGCTATCCGCATCAGCACCTGATCACACTGTTGTATTTTTAATAATGGTCTACCACGCGGACCTGCAAAATGTGAGATGAAGCAGGGGAGCGGAGAGACACGGCACTCTACTAATCCCTCAGAAGCAGGCACTGTTTCACCCTACCCAGGACCTTGGCCTCTGCCCACACCCTCATTCGGACGCCAATGCCCACGTCCTCGACCCTTACCCCTAGTCTTCATCATGTTAAATAATGCACTTGGACTAAATGCTACGCAAAATGCAAGTTATTTTGCGTACGCTTATAGGCCAAAATAGACACAATAAACAGTGTATACTGTTGTTAGATAGCAAAGATTTCCACCACCAAGACACCGTTATATACCGCAGGCCAGTGTTGGCACTTTGCTATAAATAAGTGGGTTTTGGGTTGCAGTTTGGGCACTCGGTCTTTAAAAGGTCCGCCATCACTGCCGTAGGCTTTTAGCAGGCCCAAAGGTATTTCAACTGTGTATACTGTTGTTAGATAGCGGAGTTTCACAACACCCAGACACTGGTATATATCTCCGTGCCGGTAGAGCATTTCTTTCTGGAAGCATGGCTTGAATTCCCCGCCTCCAGCAAAGATAATGCTCTGATTGGCTAGCCAGTGCCGGTTTCAGCCAATTAAAAGCTGGTACTGGGTTAACCAATCACGGCCATTCAATTACATCATTGACTCTTTGACTTTTAATTACTTTTCATTGAGTTTCATATGATCACCGGTATTCAGTAAATGCTGGCAATCATGTGACCCGGGGAGGGGTGTCCGGGATGACAGCCCCAGGTTGTTAACTACCTCTGGTAACCTACAGCATGGAGCTGTCACATCCACAGCTTGCAGGGTTTTAATCCTCGCAGGGAGCATGTTTTTATGTCCCTGGGAATTAAAGCCTCTTAGGGAGGATGTAAAAGCATTATGGTGTGGTCACTAAGGGGTTAAAGGGGACCTGTCACATTATACATGCAAGAAAGTGAAGAGATGAGCAGCATACCGGGTTATTCTTTTAAACATGCATCCAGAGAATGCTCCTTCATTTCTCCAACAGATAAAGGTACATGCTGCAGACCTATTAACTATTTGTTAGCCCATACCTTTCACACCAGACTGGCTAGCAATCTGTAAAACCTGCAGAGTGTCACACCTGCATCTAGCATGATGTTTTTTAGCAAACGCTGTGGAGATAATTTTGTAACTCAGCAGCGTCTGCCTATTAAAGTGCAATAAAGGAAGTTAGCTAGACTATGCAGATCGCTTGCGGATATCCTCTATATCACCACAAAGTCCTTCATGAAGAATTGAGCAATAGCAGCCATTCACGGGCTGAAATCTCACCCTCAATAAAAGAATTAGTAAAACCCATAAATGTAGTAATCAAACTAGATTTATTATCCAATCTTAGTACACAAACACCCAAGTACGTGCATTAGATTTATTAGAGAGAGCGCCGTTCCATCACAGTATAAATATATCGCTTAGCATTCATTCCATTGTCCTGATGCCACATCTGTGCCAGAGAAGTCCTACAAGTAGACAAAACATAGATTACAATCACATAAAAATAGAAATGATGTCATAAATAGAGATGAGCGAGCAGCAAAATGCTCGGGTGCTCGTTGCTCGAGTCGAGCTTTCCGCGATGCTCGAGAGTTCGTACCTCATTGAAGTCAATGGGCGACTCGAGCATTTTTGTATATGACCGATGCTCCGCTAAGGTTTTCATTTGTGAAAATCTGCAAAACCTACGAAAGTGATGGAAACGACACAGATACGGATAGGGCAGGCAAGGGGCAACATGCTGGGCTGCATCTCAGGCTCCCAGGTCCCACTATTAAGCCACAATAGCGGCAAGAGTGCCCCCCCCCCCTAACAATTTTTACTTCGGACAAACCCTCATTAGCAAGGCACACCTTAGCTAAGCACCACACTTCCTCCAACCAAGCACAATCACTGCCTGCGGGACACACCGCTGCCTCTTCTCCTGTGTTACATGCTGCCCAACCCCCCCCCCCCCCCACGATCCAGTGTCCACAGCGCACACAAAAGTGTCCCTGCGCAGCCTTCAGCTGCCCTCATGTCACACGGTGGCTTCATAGCCACAACACCCTCATGTCTATTTATAAGTGCGTCTGCGATGAGAAGGAACCGGAGGCACACACTGCAGAGGGTTGGCAGGGCCAGGTAGCGATCCTATTTAAAGGTGGGGGGGGGGGGGGCGATAGCCCACAATGCTGTACAGAAGCGATGGGAAATTGACGTTCGATCTTCATTCCAATCCTGTGCCACCTCCATCAGGAGCTGCAAACGTGGACATAAAGGGGACTCAGCTGCCTGCCCAGCACTTCTACACATCTCCACAATGCAGTAATACTCTGTGTGGGAAGTATGTGAGCGGGCCCTGGGTCAGCCTCTGTCCCAGCAAACACCTTGTGTGGCCCAAGGTGCTGTGAGTAACATAGCAATGGGGACTCCATGTGTCCACACACTACTCATTCTGTTTGGGTGTCAGGTAGCTCATCGACAACGCAAGGGGTAACCCATCTGCACTCTGCACCCTACCTAAGTCTGTCAGTGTTTTGGGGACAAACAGGTAAAACACCTCTATGGGAAGTCTGTGTGCACCCACAGCATGGGTGGCTCCCAGGAACCCACAGGAGGTACATAAAGAAATCCCATTGCAGTGCCCTGGATAGCTGAGGTAACGTGAGAGAAAATACATGTTGGCTTCGGCCCACACTCCATGCCCTAGTCAGTCTGGGTTTTTTTTTAAAGTGGCAGGCAGGTACAACTCCGCTATGGGAAGTCTGTGTGCACCCACAGCATGGGTGGCTCCCAGAAACCCAGAGAAGGTACATAAAGAAATCCCATTGCAGTGCCCCTGATAGCTGAGGTAACGTGAGAGAAAATACATGTTGGCTTCGGGCCACACTCCATACCCTAGTCAGTCTGTTTTTTTTTCATAGTGCCAGGCAGGTACAACTCCGCTATGGGAAGTCTGTGTGCACCCACAGCAAGGGTGACTCCCAGGAACCCACAGACGGTACATAAAGAAATCCCATTGCAGTGCCCCAGATAGCTGAGGTTACGTGAGAGAAAATACATGTTGGCTTCAGCCCACACTCCATGCCCTAGTCAGTCTAATTTTTTTTTTTAAGTGCCAGGCAGGTACAACTCTGCTATGGGAAGTCTGTGTGCACCCACAGCATGGGTGGCTCCCTGGAACCCAGAGAACGTTCATAAAGAAATCCCATTGCAGTACCCCGGATAGCTGAGGTAACGTGAAAGAAAATACATGTTGGCTTCGAGCCACACCATGCCCTAGTCAGTCTGGGATTTTTGCATAGTGCCAGGCAGGTACAACTCCGCTACGGGAAGTCTGTGTGCACCCACAGCATTGGTGGCTCCCAGGAACCCACAGACGGTACATAAAGAAATCCCATTGCAGTGACCCGGTAGCTAAGGTAACGTGAGAGAAAATACATGTTGGCTTTGGGCCACACTCCATGCCCTAGTCAGTCTGGGTTTTTTTCATAGTGCCAGGCAGGTACAACTCCGCTATGGGAAGTCTGTGTGCACCCACAGCAAGGGTGGCTCCCAGGAACCCACAGTCGGTACATAAAGAAATCCCATTGCAGTGCCCCGGTAGCTGAGGTAATGTGAGAGAAAATACATGTTGGCTTCGGCCCAGACTTTATGCTCTAGTCAGTCAGTGTTTTTTGGGGGGCCAGATAGGTAGAACACCGCAATGGGAAAACTTAGTGCACCCATAGTATGTACAGACCCCTGTAACATTCCTGTAGCAAAGGTATAAGCTGACCCTAGTAACAGTTATGTTGCAGAAGTCTTGGGAGACCCCAGTAACATTTCTGTAGTAGCAGTATAGACAGACCCCTGTAACATTTCTGTAGCAGAAATATAGGCAGACCCCTGTAATATTTACGTGGCAGAAGTATAGGCAGACCCCAGTAACATTTATGTAGCAGCAGTATTGGCAGACCCCTGTAACATTTCTGTAGCAGAAGTATAGGCAGACCCCTGTAACATTTCAGTAGCAGCAATATAGGCAGAGCCCAGTATTAGTAACATTTCAGTTGTAACAGTATAGACAGACCCCAGTAACATTTCTGTAGTAACAGTGTAGGCAGACCCCAGTAACATTTGTGTAGCAGCAGTATAGGCAGACCCCTGTAACATTTGTGTAGCAGCAGTATAGGCAGACCCCTGTAACATTTCAGTAGCAGCAGTATAGGCAGAGCCCAGTATTAGTAACATTTCAGTAGTAACAGTATAGACAGACCCCAGTAACATTTCTGTAGTAACAGTATAGGCAGACCCCAGTAACATTTGTGTAGCAGCAGTATAGGCAGACCCCTGTAACATTTGTGTAGCAGCAGTATAGGCAGACCCCTGTAACATTTCAGTAGCAGCAGTATAGGCAGAGCCCAGTATTAGTAACATTTGAGTAGTAACAGTATAGACAGACCCCAGTAACATTTCTGTAGTAACAGTATAGGCAGACCCCAGTAACATTTGTGTAGCAGCAGTATAGACAGACCCCTGTAACATTTGTGTAGCAGCAGTATAGGCAGACCCCTGTAACATTTGTGTAGCAGCAGTATAGGCAGAGCCCAGTATTAGTAACATTTCAGTAGTAACAGTATAGGCAGACCCCAGTAACATTTATGTAGCAGCAGTATAGGCAGACCCCTGTAATATTTCTGAAGCTGAAGTATAGGCAGACCCCAGTAGCATTAATGCAGTTACTCTCCTCTCCTTTGGCCCAAACAAGTTTCCCAGATAACTGTGGTAACATGAGAGAAAATACATGATGCGCATTGCTGATCCCCTGACCCCAAGCAGGAGGAGGAGGTGGCCTTACAAGGCCAAGAAACCATGATCAGGGCCTGCTGTAGCTTGTGTGGGAAGGCTGTGAGCAGGCCCTTGGCCAGGCTCGGTCCCAGCAAACACCTTGTGAGACCCAAGGTGCCGTGACTGACATAGCAATGGGAAGTCCATGTGCCCACACAGTATTCATTCTGTCTAGGTGTTGGATAGCTGTATCGACACCGCAAGGGGAAAGCCATCTGCACTATGCACCCTACCCAAGTCAGTGAGTGACTTTGTGCCAGACAGGTGAATCACTGCTATGGAAAGTCTTTGTGTACCCACAGCGTAGGCGAGCCGAAGGAACCGAAAGACAGTAATAAACATGAAGAAATGATAGTGCCCAAACACGCCAGACTTTCTCTGTGTCGAGTACATAGGCCTCTGCACACACCCTCAGCAATCGTGGGCATAGAGTGGACTCCGATGCTAGTACAGCTGTGAAGGCCTCATCAATGCAGTAACGCTCCTCTTCTTTGGCCCAAACCAGTGTCTCAGATAACTGTGGTAACACGAGAGAAAATACATGATGCGCATTGCTGATCCTCTGACCCCAAGCAGGAGGAGGAGGTGGCATTACAAGCCCAAGACACCATGACCAGGACCCGCTATAGTCTGTGTGGGAAGCACATTAGCGGGCCCAGAGTCAGGCTCGGTTCCGAGTCTCCACCTTGTGTGACCCAAGGTGCTCTGAGTTACATAGCAACGGGAAATCCATGTGTCGCAACATAGATAGCTCAACACTGGAAGGGACAGTCTTTGAGTTCCTTGGCCTAGCCTATGCTGTAAGTGCACAAAGATGGTATTACACAGGAAGAAAATCGGAGTGCCCAACCATGGGAGAGTTTCGACCCGCCAAGCAACTTGGCCTCGGCAAGCAATTCTGGCCTAGTCAGTCACTGTATTATTTGTGCAACATAGGTAAAACACCGCGATGGGAAGACTTAGTGCACCCATAGTATAGACAGACCCCTGTAACATTCCTGTAGCAAAGGTATAAACAGAGCCCAGCAACATTTCTGTAGCAGCAGTATAGGCAGACCCCTGTAACATTTTTGTAGCTGCAGTATAGGCAGACCCCAGTACTATTTCTGTAGTAGAAGTATTGGCAGACCCCAGTAACATTTCTCTAGCAGCAGTATACGCAGACCCCTGTAAAATTTCTGTATCAGCAGTATCAGCAGACCCCTGTAACATTTATGTAGCAGAAGCATATGCAGACCCCTGTAACATTTATGTAGCAGAAGCATATGCAGACCCCAGTACCCTTTTTGTAGCAGCAGTATAGGCTGTGAGGAAGGAGGAGCAGCAGCCAGAGGATTCAGAGTTTCAGCAGTGGACTGCGTAGAAGACTGGGTGCCCGATACATTGCTGGATGCATTTTCTGCCATCCACGACAGGACCTGCTCACACTGCTCTGTTTGCAATAAAGGTCTACCATGTGGACCCATAAATTGTGATATGAAGCTGGGGACCCCAGAAACTTGCCTCTCTCCTAATCCTGCAGCAGCCGGCTGTGATTCACCTGGACCAGGAACGCGGCCTGTGCCCACACCCTCACTTGGAACTCCGCGTCCTCGACGGCGTCCCCGTCCACGTCCTCGACTCCTACCCCTCAGCATAGTGGATTATGAATAGAGCAGGCACAGACCGCTGTAAATAATTATGGAATTATATGCTTACACTTTCTCGCAGAGAGCAGAATTGTAACGCTAACTCCAGGCAAAAAAAAAATGGAAGGAAGGCCGCAAACCGGCCTAGCAGTGCTATAGTGATGCACCAAAACTCCCACCAGGCACCCAGTCAAATGCAGACAGTCAGAGGTAGCCCAACAAAGGAGCTTTTGGTTTTTTTTTTTAAAGAAGACAGGCTATATACTGTGTATATCACTTTCCCTCTATAAGTACCTGTGTTGTCCGTACGCTGAGCCTCAAGTTCACTGCAGACACAGACCGGTGTAAATAATCTTGGAATTATGTGCGTACATTTTCTCGCTGAGAGCGGTATAGTAAGGGAAACTCCAGGCAGAAAAAAATATTACAGAAGGCCGCAAACAGGCCTAACTGTGCAATAGTGCTGGACTTAAACTCCCACCAGACACCCAGTAAAATTTAAGCGGTCAAAGGTAGCCCAACCAAGGAGCTTTTTGTTTTTTTTTTAAAAAGAATACAGGCTGTATAGTGTATATATCACATTCCCTCTATAAGTGGCTGCGTTGGCCATACACTGTGCGTCTCTAATTCACTGTGGACACAGACTGGTGTAAAAAATCTTGGAATTATGTGCGTACACTTTCTCGCTGAGAGCGGTATTGTAAGGCAAACTCCAGGCAGAAAAAAAATAGTCAGGAAGGCCGCAAACAGGCCTAACTGTGCAATAGTGATGGACTAAAACTCACACCAGACACCCAGTAAAATTTAAACGGTCAAAGGTAGCCCAACCGAGGATCTTTTAGTTTTTTTTTTGTAAAAGAATACAGGCTATATAGTGTGTATATCACTTCCCCTCTATCAGTCGCTTTGGCCGTATGCTGTGCATCACATTCACTGCAGACACAGGCTGGTGTAAATAATTATGGAATTGTTTGCGTACACTTTGTCACTGAGAGCGGTATTGTAAACCAAACTCCAGGGAGAAAAAAAATTATATGGAAGACTGCAAACAGGCCTAACTGTGCAATAGTGATGCACTACAATTCCCATCAGAACCCTGTAAAATTTAGACGGTCAGCGGTATCCCTAAGAAGGACCATAGCGGTTCTTGGAGACAGGATCCTACACTACACTACCACTTTCCCTTTGTCAGAGGACTTTCCCTATACTTACAGACTGCAGCCTGAGAACGCTATAGTTGTAATGGCCTGCAGAGCCCAATATAAAAAAAAAATGTGCAAAACTGCTACCAGCAGCCACAACAGTAATGCACATGGTCAGATGTGGCCCTAAGAAGGACCGTTGGGGTTCCTGTACACAGGATCCTACACTAACACTATCCCTTAATAAGCAGCAGCACTGTCCCTGATCTCTCCCAGTGTGTGTCTGTGGCGAGCCGCGGGCAGCCCCACTTTAAATACTCGATGGTCACTTGATCCCGCCAGCCACTCACTGCAGGGGGTGGGATAGGGCTAGAACGTCACAGGAGGAAGTTGTAATGCCTTCCCTGCATGTCTATTGGCCGGAAAATGGCGCTAAACATTCAGGGAAGGAAATGGAATTGACTTGAATATCAAGTGGTGCTCGCCTCGAGTAACGAGCATCTCGAGTACCCTAATACTCGAACGAGCATCAAGCTCGGACTAGTACGTTCGCTCATGTCTAGTCATAAACCTACTTCCTTTACACAAACGGTAGCGGATTAGATTCTAAATGTAATCCAAATGGATGGAGAGTGTCTAGCTCAAATATCCACCTACATTCAATAGAGAGCCCCGCACAGAAATAACACTCCCCGGCAGCTGGCTCTGGTCTGCGCATGCGCCGGCTGCCTGGCAGCCAGCACATCAAAGATCTGGAGCCGCGGGAGCAGGTGAGTGCAGCGCTGGTCCCTGCAGGTGCTCGGGTCGAGTCCTGCTGTGAGAATTCTCGCAGCTGGATCCGGCCCGGGCGTCTGCAGGTGGCCTTACTTAGTCCATGGGTACTTGGAGTCTATTGAGTATTTGTATATGACTTCAGCCTGGATGAAGCCCATAAAGATACCTACGGGTATGTCTAGGGTTGCCACCAGGCCGGTGCTGGTATTTTTTTTTACCGGCCAAATTGCAGGCCCATATTTTTAATACCAGCCCTGACCGCCCATCTGACACCGAGGCTGGTATTCTCAGTGATTACCAACCGGGGTGCCGCAGCTCCCTGCTGGTAATTACACTGCAGGTGTCTAATACTCACCTACCGCCGGTGTTCCGGTGTGCTTGCTGGTCCCCATTGCTCCTGCAGGTTGCCCCGATGTCCTCCGTGCCGGTAGAGCATTTCTTTCTGGAAGCATGGCTTGAATTCCCCGCCTCCAGCAAAGATAATTCTCTGATTGGCTAGCCAGCGCCGGTTTCAGCCAATTAAAAGCTGGCGCTGGGTTAACCAATCACGGCCATTCAATTACATCATTGAATCTTTAACTTTTATTTACTTTTCATTGAGTTTCATATGATCACCGGCATTTAGTAAATGCTGGCAATCATGTGACCCGGGGAGGGGTGTCCGGGATGACAGCCCCAGGTTGTCGGCTACCTCTGGTAACCTACAGCATGGAGCTGTCACATCCACAGCTTGCAGGGTTTTAATTCTCGCAGGGAGCATGTTTTTATGTCCCTGGGAATTAAAGCCTCTTAGGGAGGATGTTAAAACATTATGGGGTAGTCACTAAGGGGTTAAAGGAAACCTGTCACATTGTACATGCCAGAAAGCGAAGAGATGAGCAGCATACCGGGTTATTCTTTTAAACATGCATCCAGAGAATGCTCCTTTATTTCTACAACAGATAAAGGTACATGCTGCAGACCTATTATTTATTTGTTAGCCCATACCTTTCACAGCAGACTGGCTGACAATCTGCAAAACCTGCAGAGTGTCACACCTGCATCTAGCATGATGTTTTTTTAGCAAACTCCAAGGAGATCATTCTGTAACTCAGCAGTGTCTGCCTATTAAAGTGCAATAAAGGAAGTTAGCTAGACTATTCAGATCGCTTGCGGATATCCCCTATATCACCACAAAGTCCTTCATGAAGAATTGAGCAATAGCAGCCAATCATAGGCTGAAATCTCACTCTCAATGAGAGAATTAGCAAAACCCATAAATGCAGTAATCAAACTAGATTTATTATTCCAATCTTAGTACACAAACACCCAAGTACGTGCATTAGATTTATTAGAGAGCGCGCCGTTCCATCACAGTATAAATATATCGCTTAGCATTCATTCCACTGTCCTGATGCCACATCTGTGCCAGAGAAGTCCTACAAGTAGACAAAACATAGATTACATGACCCGGGTATGTTAGACTCACTCCCCCATTGTTACCCACTCTCTTCCTTACTTATCTACAATAAACCACTGAGACCAAATTCTTTGGAATTTTTTGGCCACAGCAGCCAAGTTTATTAAACAAAAACACATACAATTATTTATTAACCTTTTCAATACGAGGGGAGGCCCTGGAGACAAACCAAAAATACCAAAGGGGTCTGGTGTTAAATAAATTAAAACCGTACCTTGCCTCCAGCCGTCACCCGCCTCGGAGACACCACTAGCCCCCCTCTACCGGGATGCTAGAAAAACAAAATATCTTAAGGCCACCCGGGATCCCTTCCCTGGCCTTCTCCCACACACCAGCCCCAACACCATAACACCAGGGTGATAATACCGGTGAGGCCGTCCCCACCAATACTTCCTTTCACCCAACATACCAACTCAGCCTCCAAGGACCCCTCCCCCCGTCCGCCACAGCCAGCAGAACTTACTACCTAATTCTGCGCAGCCCCCACAATCGCAGAGCCCTCTCGATCCCCTCTTTGATCGCCAGTGTCCACATATCGGTACCAACCTCATTGAGGTGTACCCCATTACTCCTCCAATAACCCCCATACCCCCCTTCTAGATCATGGTGGCGAATCTTCACCCCACCATTTCGTACCACAAAATTGGAAATGTGTCTGTTGATTTTAAGGCGAGCTTTATTTATTTTCTTGCCATCCGCCACCTCTTTCTAGGCAAGATTTCAGACCAGACTATAATCATGTCAGGAAACAACCTTCTCAAACGCAAGAAATCGTGCTGTATGTCCCTGCGTACCTCCCTCGCTGGTCTTCCTCCTAGGTCATTGCCGCCGGCATGCAGCACTAAGATGTCAGGAGCCTTGTCTAATTCAGCAAACCCTTTGACCTCAGGAAGCACCCTGCCCCACATCATGCCCCTTATACCTATCCAGCGGATAATCACGTCATCCCTGGAAAAGCCCAGCTGACGGCCTTCTGGTCTCAGCTTAGCCCGATCAGCCGCCCAGAACACAAAAGGAATGGCCGACGATCCAAATCAACGCTGGATCCTGACCTGTCAAGACAAAACCAGACAGCAAAAAATTTCCAACAATAAAATAACCGTTCAAATGTGTATATATACACCCCCCCCCCCCTAAAGTTTGCGGCATCATCCTCTATCATTAAACCATCCCTCGGGTCTAATATAGATTTGATAACTTTTCGATTCCCATCTCCCAATTTTTTGCACCACTGCTGGGCTCAAACCCCATTCTGCAGCCTCTGTAGCCGCACCAATCCTAAAAGAATGGGAAGAATAACCCACCCTTTCAAGGCCTAACTGTTCCAGCGCCTTCTGTAACACTGCTCTAAATTGAAACTTGGATAGGTACGAGCCATTCCTATGCTTCAATAACGGACCATCCTTTATTGTTAAACCTTCCAGCAGATTCTTCACACACTCTACCGGACACATCCTTGCCCCAGGTACTGACCCAAGGACAATCCTTTTTCCTTTTCCTAATTGGTCAGTCTTGGAGCTTCTCAACCAGAGTTCCACCTGGTCCTTTAATACCGTAACGTCTGTGCTCATCAAGCCACCCCCCATTTTCGTACTGGGTGATACCAACTCACTGATACGAAAAGCCCCGAAAAAGGCTAATGAGAACGCCGCCTTGAACAAACTTAATTCAAACGAGTTGTGACAAACCACCTCCAATGCCTTCCCCAAATACTCCAAAATGGCAAAAGATATCGGCCTTCTACAATCTTTTCCCCGTTTTCCTTTTCTAAAACCTTTTGAAGCTTGCCGTACCACAAACTCTTTAGTAACATCCTTCAATCCTTGCAATTTCAAATTAAACGCTATAGCTGCCATAATGCGATCCACCTTAGCCACTGGCCACCCACTACTAGACGCCTCACTCAATAACCATAGCAAAGCCCCTGTCCTATCTTCGTCACTATGAACTTCCCCCAAAATTTCCACCCAGCGTTCCCACTCTTTCCATGCCGATTCATACGCTTTCCGCGTATTCTCAGCCAACGATCCTCTTATAAGGTGCTCCGCTGCACGTCTACCAGACTCCAAAGTTCTTGAGGGCATCGAATTCCTTCCTCCTCTGCATCTGGCACCAATGTTCGAAAACGCTCCCACTGAAAGCGAGAAATTGAGTCAGCAATGGCGTTCTCAATCCCCGGAACATGCACAGCAATTACCCATGTGTTAAGTGACAAACACAACAAACCCAAATGCCGTAACAAGTCCACCACTGGGGGCGAATGCGCACTCAGTGCATTGATAGCTTGTACAACCCCCAGATTGTCACAACAAAACCTAACTTTTTTATTACGAAACCAATCCTGCTTCCACACATTCTTTTGGCCATGCCGCCGCACACCATTGTTTTCTAAAAATTGCACCAAAACCTATGCCCCCTGCAGCGTCTGTGAACAGTTCACAATCCACATTATCCACCCCTTTTTCCATCATTATTGACCGACCATTACATTTTTTAAGGAATGACAGCCAAACTGATGTCAGCTTTCATTTCCTTTTTGACCCTAATGAAATGGTGAGGAGATTTTACCCCCGCCGTTGCCCTAGCCATTTATCTACTAAAGACTCGCCCCATGGGCATAATCCTGCAAGCAAAATTTAGTTTTCCTAATAAGGATTGTAGATCTTTAAGCGTCGCTTTTTTGCTTGACCTTACCTTAAGTAAATCAAGCTCCAAAGAAGACAACTTCTCTGGCGGCAAACGGCACTCCACAGCCACTGTGTCAATTACAATCCCTAGAAAACTTAAACATGTTGTAGGGCCTTCTGTTTTTTCCGGAGCCAATGGCACGCCAAAATGACATGCGACCCATTGCACCGTGTCCAAAAGGTTCTTGCAAATATCATTATTTGCCGGCCCTATACACAAAAAGTCATCTAAGTAATGGATGACTGACTGAATACCTGCAACGTCACAAATCACCCACTCTAAGAACGAACTGAATGCTTCAAAGTAAGCGCATGAAACTGAACACCCCATTGGTAAACATCTGTCAACAAAAAAACATCCCCTCCCAATAACAACCCAGCAAACGACAACTGTCTGGGTGCACTGGCAACAAACGAAATGCTGATTCAATATCAGTTTTCGCTAGAATCGCCCCCGCCCCATACTTGCGTACCCACTTTACGGCTGCATCAAACGACGTGTATACCACCGAACAAAGTTCTGGATCGATCCCGTCATTTACTGACGCCCCTTTAGGGTATGACAAGTGATGAATGAGCCGAAATTTGTTTGGCTCTTTTTTGGGGACCACCCCTAACAGGGACACCACTAAATCCTCCCAAGGCAGGGCCTCAAATGGGCCCGCCATTCTCCCTAATCTAACCTCCTTAAACAACTTCTCACTCACGACATCCTTATGATCTGCTGCTGACCTCAAATTTTTTTTTTTTTTAAACATTGAATTTTTTATTGGTTTTAACAAACATACAAGTCATTGGTACATAACAGTGTAAGTAATTGGCGCGTATTCAGCGCTTGCGTATTGTCAGTTTCTAGATATCTAATTGTAATGGTGTTTGATTGGTACACCTTCCAACACCGTCTGACAACATACCGCCATTTTCCAATCAAAATATGTGAATGAGTTGGTATACGCTTTATGCTATATAGACTATTGATCGGCTAGAGTTCTTTATTCGTCCTTGTTATATTGCGGATAAAATGCGATCATATATTTTTCTCTATAGTATTTCATTTAGCGTAACCTTTATGATTCTACAACAACCTGCAATGCACATATGTTATGCAGAATAGAAAACAAGACAAACAACATTAGAACAACTCAATAACTAGGCTACTCGCATCTATACATTTCAGCTTTTGTTATTATTCTTTTTTAAAGACAATCTCCATGTATCCCAAGTCTCACTGAATTTTTTGGTATTTTTATTTCTGTACGCCAACCATTTTTCAAATATGTATTGGTCGTCCATGCGGCTCTTGAATTCTTCAAAGTCTGGCGGTAGGGGGTTTCTCCAGTGCCATGCTACAATGGATTTGGCAGTCATTAAGGAGTGGGCTAGTATGTATCTTATCTGCTTGGGAAATTGTTCCAGACCCATCAACAGCATAAACACTTTGGCCTCTTTAGGTATGTGACATTTCAGCGTGTTTTGTAAAAAAAATTGGTTATGCTTTCCCAATACACTTTTAGGGATGGACACGACCAGCAAATGTGTGATAATGTGCCTTTTTGGCCACAACCTCTCCAACACAGACCGTCTCCTAGGTTCGATCTGTTGTATAAGAGTGATGGAGTATAATACCATCTTAGGTTGATTTTAGTTTGGACTTCCAGTATGTTGAGTCCCATAGTAGATTTTGTCATTAGTGTGTTTGAGCTGGACCATAGATCCAGAGGTATTTTTTCTTTGAGTTCGATATCCCAACTCGACATATATGATTTTTTCGACATTGTTTTGTTATTGGTTAATATGTCATAGTAGGATCTCGACTCCGACTTGCTGTTGGTTGGGTTTGTACAGATTTTTTTAATGATCGTTTCCGGGATTTTTACTCTGTGTATAGGTTTTTCTTTTAGGAGAGAACATATTCTAAAATAAGTGAATTTCTCGCTTTGTTGTAGGCCATACGTGGAGCTTATTTCTGCGAAGTTTTTAATTAGTCCCTTGTATGCCAGATCATCTACATATCTGACTCCTTTACCGCTCCATATTTTCATGTCGCAGTTTGGTAAAAAAAGGTTAAGTGCCTCGATAGGTATGTGAGGATGCTCCAATTTGTCACATATGCTTGTTTTTTTTAGTAAGGTCTTTCCATGAATGAATCGCCGCTTGTAATGTAGGGGGAATGTTTTTGAGTTGGGTATCTATACTGTTTGGGAATAACAAGCTGTCAACTGAGGTAGCGAGCATTAGCGCCCGACCAGGTAGATCGTTTATATAGCTTTTTTCTACACTCGGCCAACCCACTGTGCTGTTAGTCATAATTAATTGTCTGGATTGATTTAGTATGTTTGCTTCGTAATATGCCATTAGGTTGGGTACCCCCAATCCCCCATTTTTTCGATGGAGCGCCAATATTGATAGGGCTAGTCGTGGTTTTTTTTCGCTCCATATAAAGTTGTTAAGTTGTTTTTGAAATTTGTTAATTGTTTGCTTGGTAATAGGTAGCGGTAGAGTCCTAAAGTGGTACAAAATTAATGGGAGGATTTTCATTTTATAGGATGTAATCTTGCCCATCCATGACAGTTTTAAGCTTGATAAATGGTCTATTTCTTGTTGAGTTGAGTTAAGTAGTTTTGGGAAATTCTCTTGCTCTATATTTTTAAGAGATGACGTCAGTGTTATTCCCAAGTAAGGTATGCCTTTCTTTTTCCACTTAAAGGGAAATTCCGCCCGTATTGCTTTTTCTAGGTTTGCAGAAGTCCCTAGACCTAGAACAAGGGACTTATCTACGTTCAGCTTGTATAGGGAAACGTTGCTAAATTGATTAATTATTTTACATGCCTCTCTCAGTGATTCTAAAGGGCGGGTCAGTGTCAGGATGACATCGTCTGCGAACAATCCTATTTTATATTGTCTGTGGTTTATTGGAATTCCCTTTATTTCGGGGGATGTGCGAATTAGTTCTGCTAGTGGTTCTATAGCCAACACGTACAGGATAGGAGACAATGGACAGCCCTGTCTTGTGCCGTTCGAAATTGATAGAGGGACTGACAGGGTGCCATCCACCAAGACAGTAGCCGTAGGGGCCAAATACAGGGCCCGGACGGCACCTATCGTACTTTCTCCAAAACCAAACCCTCGCATTGTTTCAAAAATATACTCCCAGTGGACTCTATCAAATGCCTTTTCGGCGTCTAGGGCTAACATTACTGATGGTAATTTGGATGTTTCTACTGAATGTATCAGGTTCAGGATTTTCCGTGTGCCGTCCAAGGCCTGTCTCCCCTTTACAAACCCCATTTGATCGGAGTGTACTATGTCTGGGAGTATATCTACCATTCTGCGAGCCAGCGTTTTAGCATAGATCTTAACATCAGAATTAAGTAATGAAATAGGTCGAAAGTTGGTTGGCGTGTTTGGCTCCTTTCCCGGTTTTGGCAGGACTACAATTGTAGCCTGCAGCATTTCCTGTGGAAATTTGCCTCTTTCTTTGATCGTGTTAAACGTGTTGGTGATGTGAGTAGATAAATGAGGTAAGAAGTTTTTATAATATTCTGCTGAATATCCATCCGGTCCAGGGGCTTTTTGGTTTTTTAGGGCTGATATAGTGTCGATTATCTCCGCAGTTGAGAACGGGGCGTCTAAAAGGTTCATTTGCATGGGTGATAGTCCGATGTTTTGTATCCATTGGAGGCAGGGTTTTCTGGATCACTTCGGGGGTAGGTTGACTCTTTGCAAGAATGCTTTTATTGACTTCCTATCTGGTTGTATAGTTTGGGGGTCTTTATTCAGGTTATATAGTTTGCTGTAGAAGGAACAAAAATTGTCTGCGATGTGTTTGGGGTTTGATAATTTTTGTTTTTTATCCTGGAAGTTCCAAATGTAGGGAATATTTGCTTTTATTGTTTTCCTTTTGATCAGATTTGCCATCCATTTGGATGGCTTGTTAATTGCTGAGTAGCTATCCGCTCGTTGAGCAGTAATCTCTCTATCGAAGTCCCCTAATAATGCTTTCCGCAAAGCCAGTCTCAATTTGTGTAGTTCGGTGTGTATATTTTGGTCTGGGGAGTTTTTTAGTATGGATTCTTTTTGTTGTATTTGGGTTAGGATTTCATCTGCTTTTTTGGTTTTGTCTTTTTTATATTTGGAACCCAACTTTATTAAGATTCCCCTCATGAATGCCTTATGGGCAGTCCACACCGTTACTGGATCTGTTTGTGGGATGGCATTGAATTTAAAGTATTCTATTAGTGCTTCTTGAATTTTTTCCCTGTATTTGGGAATGTTCATTAAGTAAGTATTATTGCGCCAAGATTTAGTCGGTGGTCCAAGGCCCTCCACATTCAAGGTTGTTATAGTCGGGGCATGGTCGGACCACGAGGCCGTCCCTATCTCTGCTTTTTGTATTGATGCCAAGAGTTTTCTCTCAACTAGACATAAGTCTATGCGTGAGAAAGACCTGTGTCTATTCGAATAATGTGAGAATTCTTTTGCAGAGGCATTGGAACACCGAAATGTATCATAGAGCGCATTCTTGTGTAGCCATTCCCCTAGGGTGGCGTTTCTTTTAAGATTCGGATTCGTAGTGTCAAGATCTCTATCGGGGACTAGGTTGAAATCCCCAATTATCATTATTGGACCCTCCGCTACTTGGTTGATTTTTTTCCTTAATTTATTGAGAAAGTTAATTTGTTTTGTGTTCGTTACATATGTGTTGACTATGGTGATTTTTGTGTTCCTAAGGAAACCTACTAAGATTAGGTAGCGTCCCTTTGGGTCGCTTACCTGTTTATCTATTGTGAATGGGGTTCTGTCTCGGAATGCTACCATTACTCCCGCTTGCTTTTTAGGGGCACATGCAAATATAACTTGCGGAAACATTCTATGGGACATTCTGCACTTATCTATTTCTAACAAATGTGTTTCCTGAATACACATAATATCAACATTTTGCATAGTTGCCTCTTTCCATGCAGATCGTCTCTTGAATGGCGAATTCAGGCCGTTGGCGTTGATCGATAAAATTTTCACCGCCATGTGGAAGGTGGATGATGGTGAAGATGGAGACTTGGGGGAGCTTGTGATGCGAGAATGCCTGTGGAAACAAAGTAACAAAGAAAAAAGAACCAAACAGAGTCCTCTTTGTGTAAAGGGCCAGCACAGAAAAGGGTGTCTGGCGCGAGGGTCCGACTGCTGAGGATGAGACTGACAAGAACAAAGCAAGTTAGAACTTGCATTTTTCGGTGGGGGAGAAAAGTTCAGCTATCTCGAGCAGGCACTTAATAAGACGATGTTTTGTATCCATTGGAGGCAGGGTTTTCTGGATCACTTCGGGGGTGGGGAACTCCGGCTGGTATTTTGTTGGCGTCTGCTTTTTTCTGTGTTGGTGACTGCATAGGATAGGATTTGCGGTGTAATCCCCCAGGAGGATAATGTTTCTTCCGCTGCTTTAGGGCGAGCACCCACTGGCGATTGCGTTTTCCGTGGGAAAAAAATGCCGCGTTTTCGCCGCGTTTCCCGCGATTTTTCCGCGCGTTTTTCGCGGCGTTTTCGCGGCTTTTCCGTTAATTTACATTGAGAAAAATAAGGACACATATGCAACTGACAGTTCCTATGTTAAAAACGCAAACGCAACGCAAAAAAAACGCCAGTGGACAGGAACACATGTTATCTCTATGCCTGTGCAGGAAAAACGCAAAACGCAAAACGCAGGTAAAAAAACGCCAGTGGGTGCTCGCCCTTAGGGTCATGGAGGATGTGAGTTCTTCCTTCCCTTGTAACGATAATTTTTGTGGGGAAGCCCCATTTGTACGGGATGTTGGCTTTCCTTAGAGAATTGGTAATTGCTGCAAAACTTCTCCTCGCTTCCAAAGTGGACTGCGATAGATCAGCGAATATTCGCAGATCAGAGTATGGATTCGGTAGAGGTTGTCGTGTTCTTGTCGCATTCATTAAGGCTTCCTTTGTAGTATAGTAATGAATTCGCGCTATCACGTCTCTGGGGTATTCCTCTTTAAGAAACTTTGGACGTGGCAGTCTGTGGGCTCTGTCTATCTTGAATTCTTGCATTGGCATGTTGGGAAGCATGCTTTGCATAAATCGCGTAATGTAATTTACGATTTCCGCGTTGGAGACATTTTCCGGTATCCCTCTTATTTTGACGTTATTACGTCGGTTTCTGTCCTCTAAGTCGGATAGTTTGAGTTGTAATTTATTGACTTTTTCCTCTAGGTCGTAGTGGGAATCAATCAATGAGTTGTGCGAGCCCACCACTTCTTCCAGTTTTTTCTCTTGTTTTTCTATTTTATTATTAATGTCCCGAATGGAGGAATTTACTGTGGAGGTTAGTGTAGAGATATCCGCTTGTATGCTGTTTCTAAGCGCCAACATTATCTCTTTTATATACACCTCAGTCACCGGTTTATTTGATGCAGAGAGGTTATTTAAATCGTTGTCATCGCCCTTCTCATAAGGATACTCAGATTCTGGATCACTTTCAGCATCCTGAGACATCCTTTGCCTCTGTTTTTCTGGGCTACATGTGGGGGTTCTCGCTATGTGGGGCAGCGTGGTCTGCGCCATTTTAGATGTAAGGGGGCCTCTAGCAATGCTCTTCTCCTCGTTTACTGACTTGTCCTCTAAGTTTTTTGGCATGTTTGCATTTAGCTGAGGGACCGCAGCCCCTCCAGCATAGCACTCCGTGGCTCCCTCCTCCACTATCTCGTTGGGGATGTCAGCCCCAGTGTCACTGCCAGCAGCCTGAGACCTTTTCTGCCCCTGCTTGTCTGGGCTTCTTGTGGGGGAGCTCATTGAACGGGACAGCGTGCTCAGCGCCATCTTAGGTGCAGGGGACCCCTTGGCAGCGCTCTTCCCCCCGTTTACTGACCTTTCTTTTGGGCTTTTCGGTGGGACTGTGTGATGCTGGGAGCCTCCGGACGCCCCGACGGTGGTGCCTGTGTTTTCTTCAGCCGCTGCTTTCGCCTGTGCAGACCGGCTGTCGGCTTCCCGCTCCCGGTCCCTGCGAGCTGCCGGCGTGCTTCCCTGCGTGGCCATTGCTGGGGAAGACCCGCGCGCCGCAAAGAAGGTCTCCAGCTTTGTCGGCGCCTGTCTCGAGCCTCTTCTTCTCGCCGACATGCCGTTCTGGTGAGTTCTGGGTTCTATTTTGCCGGTTTTCCGCCTCCAATTATGCTTTAGGTCGCTGGAAGTGCCTGGTTCCGAGCGGAGCCTAAAGATTAGCTGCCGTCCCGGTGCCTCTCCAAGCCACGCCCCGACCTCAAATTTTTTAAAGAAAACGGAACTTGATGCCTCGATCGAGGTATCCTAAAACCCTGTTCAAAACCTTCAAACAAAAGTAAACCCTTTTCCTTATCCGGGTATCTATTTAGATACGGGACCATCCTTTGAAGATTCACCGGTGTCATCCCTTTTCCAATTGCTTCCCCCCCCCTTTTCCCTTATCCTTTCTGAAGCACCGAGAGGCGCCGTGAGATGCGCCTTCACAAACTGAGCAGACGTGCTTAAACTTGCACGTCGCTCCAAATTTACATTTCCCATCATTAAATTGCCAGCATACTCCTGGCTTTTTTCCTCCTGCTTGTCCCCCCTGCTGTCCGCTCCCCGAAACCCCACTTGTGCCGGCTGCGCCGGCTCCTCCCTGAAAGGGATGCCCGTGCCATCACTCTAAGCCATAGACCGATGTCCTTATGGTCCCATCGGATGCTGGGCCTAACCGCCTTCCGCTGACGAAATTGTTCGTCATAACGGAGCCAAGTTTGCCCCCCGTATGTACGGTATGCCTCTCCTATGGCGTCCAGGTAGCGGAATAAACCCAAACAATTCTCGGGATTCTTCTCGCCAATGATGCTCGCTAATATTGCAAACGCCTGTAACCAATTCTGAAAAGTTAGTGGGATCAATCGCCACCGCCCCTTTTCCTCTTCCTCCTTCTTGTATTCCGTCCTTTTTCCCTTTTCCAGATTAAATTTTTCCAATGGTAGTAGAGAAAATATCTCCACGTACTCATCCCGCCAGATCTTTTCTTTTATCACTTTTTTCAGGTGTGCCCCCAAAGGACCCTCAAAGCACACATACACCTCTCCCTTAGCCTTATCATCAAGCCGCACTGCATTCCTGTCCTTCTCTGCCTGAACGGCGACTGTTACCCCTGACGTCGCCGACGCTGTACTGACCGGCCGACTTTCTATTAATGTTCCTGCATCATTAGCCGAACCGCCCCCCCCCCCCCCTTGCTAGCCAAGCCGCCACAGGCGACGGACCACTCAGGCCCCTTGTCGCTAACCCCCTTTCGCACCTTACCAAGATTTCCCGCACATTACCCAATAACTGACTTAGATCAGCCTCACTGTTGCCCCCCTTTCTCTATCACCTACTCCCCCTCCCCCACATTACTGCCAGCATGGATTACATCACTATCTTGCATTGCATTGCTATCCTGCATCACATTTCTATCATGCATAACACTTCTACCCCGCACTACATCTAACATTACATTTCTATCATGCAATACATTTCTATCATGCAATACATTTCTATCTAGCGATACATTTCTACCATCGTCAGTAAAAGACAAATAGGATAACACATTTTGCTCACCAGGCCGCATGGGCGCTGTGTTCCCACCAGCCGTACTACGCGGATCCTGTGGAATCTCTGTCCTCCTATACGCCATGGAGTCCTCGATCATCGCTGTACGCTGACCTGTCAGCATGTGACCCGAGCCACCCTGTTGCTCGTGCTGTGTCGGCACCATAACCGCCGACCTAATGTAGCTCCTTGATGGCCCTGCAGCTGCACTGTCGCCTGACCAACTCCTCTCACTGGTGCGCTCAGCGGACTTCACCGTTGCCCTGGGCGGATTTTCCTGTCGCTGGTCTGCGTCCGTACCTGGCCCTGCTCTCCTTGAGCCGACCGTCCTGCTCCTGGATCCTTCATCAGATGGCCCCGCACGCGCCTCTCGCTCCTGGACCGGTACAACACCCAGGACACCAGCCGTTGCTTCACCGCTGTCACTCACTATAGGCTCCGCTAGCCCCGCCCCCCGAGGAGAGCGGGACCTGCGAGAAGCCGTTAATCCAGGCCGGCGTGCAGGATTCCTCCTGACCGGTCTATCGCTGCCCCCCTTTGCTCTGGGAGTAGGACGACCGGCCAAAGGGTCCCCGGAGGGGCTCCTATACCTGCGCCTGGACTGCGGCTCAGTCTCCTCCGCTATGAGGCTTGCCGGAGGACGGGCCCTGCGCGTGCGCCGCGCTCTCTCACTTGTCTTCGCTGTCGCCGCTGCTCCTGACCCTGCCGCTGGTCCCGATGTCCCGATGCTGCCGCTGAACCCCCGCTCAGCATGCCGGCTACCTCATGCTGTAGCCCCCCCGGCGGGTGACGCTCCGCCGCTGCTCGCAGCAGCTCCAGAACTTCCTCCACCGACGCCATCAGTAAGCCTGCTAACTCTCTCTCCCCAGCTCAACCACGCACTACTGCTGTTAACACTCCGCTTGTCACTGGCTGTATACTGGTCTGTCACTCAGTTCATACCAGTTCTAAAATGGCGCTCCCGCCCAAACTTCCCTTTTTATGGGTTCCTTAACCCCTCCCCTTACTTAACCCCTGACCAATCCAATTGAATGTAAATAGCCCACTCGCCTATGTCCTCCCCCCCTTCCTCTAGCTTACTTTACTATTTATTAACCCTATCCTGCCCGTTCCATTCCCTAACAACCCTGTCATGCAGGGCCTTCTCTTATGGGCCCCTGCAGGGCCCGATCCGGCCCCGAGCTATCACATAAAAATAGAAATGATGCCATAAACCTACTTCCATTACACAAACGGTAGCAGATTAGATTCCAAATGTAATCCAAATGGATGGAGAGTGTGTAGCTCAAATATCCACCTACAGTCAATATACTTCAGCCTTTTCTCCCTATCACCTCCTCTCAGATTGGGGGCACACAGTCGATAATTTGATAGCGCAACTGGCTAATCGCATGACCGTTCTCTAAAAAGTGCTTAGCCAGGGGTACGTCAGTCCTACCCGTGCGGATGGTGCTCTTATGTTTTGATATGCTGCTTTTGCATTCCATTACGGTCTCACCTGCATATCAGAGTCCACACGGGCATGAGATGACAGACACTACAAATGCTGATGTGCATGTAAATCTCGTTTTAATTGGGTATTTTTTACCTGTCTGGGGATGTGTAACTATGTCGCCTTTAATCATATTGGGACAACTACTACAGTTTAGACATGGAAAGTTGCCCGATTTTAGTGGCACCAATGTCCGTTGGGTAGGATGCAATTTCAGCATACTGGTTGCATTCACCTGTTTATCATGGAAATTGGTACCCCTCCTATACGCCATAATCGGCGGTAGTTTAAATTCCGGAATCAAACCAAATCAGGCCAGTGTTTACGGATCGATTGAGCAATCTTGCCGCTCATAAGGCCATAGTTGGAGACGAAGGGAATATGTGATTGTGCTTTATCTCAAATTTCTGGAGACAGCAGTGCTGGTAATTACACTGGGGGGGGGGGGGGGGGTCTAATACTCAACTACCGCTGGTGTTCTGGTGTGCTTGCTGGTCCCCGTTGCTCCTGCAGGTGGCCGCGATGTCCTCCGTGCCGGTAGAGCACTTATTTCAGAAGCATGGCTTAAATTCCCCGCCTCCAGCAAAGATAATGCTCTGATTGGCTAGCCAGCGCCAGTTTCAGCCAATTAAAAGCTGGCGCTGGGTTAACCAATCACGGCCATTCAATTACATCATTGAATCTTTAACTTTTATTTACTTTTCATTGAGTTTCATATGATCACCGGCATTTAGTAAATGCTGGCAATCATGTGACCCGGGGAGGGGTGTCCCGGGATGACAGCCCCAGGTTGTTGACTACCTCTGGTAACCTACAGCATGGAGCTGTCACATCCACAGCTTGCAGGGTTTTAATCTGCACAGGGAGCAGGTTTTACGTCCCTGGGGATTAAAGTCTCTAAAAACACTATGGGGTAGTCACTAAGGGGTTAAAGGGAACCTGTCACATTGTACATGCAAGAAAGCGAAGGGATGAGCAGCATACCGGGTTATTCTTTTAAACATGCATCCAGAGAATGCTCCTTTATTTCTCCAACAGATAAAGGTACATGCTGCAGACCTATTAACTATTTGTTCATTAGTAGACTATTCCTGTCAGTCTCCTTTGTAAACAAATCTGTTTTTAACTGTCCCTCATCTTTATAAATCAAGACGTCAAGGAATTGTACACTTTTGTCTGAACATGTTAATGTAAACTTCAGTGTTAGAAAAATGTAATTAATTTCATGGAAGGCCTGCAATTCATCATTGGTCCCATGTGAGGGTGTGGGTGCAAGCCGCGAGACGCTCGTGCCTGCATCCTGGAAGGGGGAATGCATCTCTGTGTCAGGATGTGACACAGGGGAAGAGGCCGTGGTGTGACCTGCAGGCGGTGAATGGCCTTCGTTCCACCTCGTCAGGTGCTTAGCCATCAGATGCCTGGGCATGCTGGTGGTGATCAGGATGCTGTTGGTGGCTCCCCTGCTGATCTTGGTGCAGCACAGGTTGCACACCACTGTTTGACAGTCATCCGCGCTCTCAATAAAAAACCTCCAGACCTTCGAACACCTAGCTCTCTGCATGGAGGCTTTCTGCGGGGGAGTGCTGTGGCGAACAGTTGGGGGATTATTTGCTGTGGCCCTGCTTCTCCCTCTGGCCACCCCACTGCCTCTTCTAATCTGTTTTGGTGCTGCACTTGCCTTCCCCTCTGAAGCCCTGTCTTCAGTAGGCTTAGCAACCCAGGTGGGGTCAGTCACCACCAGTTCTTCCTCTGAATCCTCTCTCTGCTCCTCCCTCAGACTTACTGCCCTAACAACAACCTTAAAGGGGTGGTCTCGCGAAACCAAGTGGGGTTATACACTTCCGTATGGCCATATTAATGCACTTTGGTAAATTGCGATTTTGCGCGATCGCGATTTTAACATTACAAGTCCCATAGACCCCTGCAGAAAAAAAATGCTGCGGATTTCGCAGGGAAAAAAAAAACGCCAGTGGGTGGGCGCCCTAAGGCAGGGACCTGAGAACAGTTCCTGGGAGTATGCCTGTTCATAATCTCTCCTGTTCCTGGAGTGACCAGACTGGGAGGAAGGAGGAGCAGCCTGAGGATTCAGAAGTGCACTCCCTTGGCAGGCATAAGTGGACTGCGTGGAAGACTGTGTGTTGGATAAATTACTGGACGTGTTATCTGCTATCCACATCAGCACCTGATCACACTGTTGTACTTTTAATAATGGTCTACCACGCGGACCTGCAAAATGTGAGATGAAGCAGGGGAGCGGAGAGACACGGCACTCTACTAATCCCTCAGAAGCAGGCACTGTTTCATCCCACCCAGGACCTTGGCCTCTGCCCACACCCTCATTCGGACGCCAATGTCCACGTCCTCGACCCTTACCCCTAGTTATCATCATGTTGGATAATGCACTTGGACTAAATGCTACGCAAAATGCAAGTTATTTTGCGTACGCTTATAGGCCAAAATAGACACAATGAACAGTGTATACTGTTGTTAGATAGCATAGATTCCCACCAGCCAGACACAGATATATACCGTAGGCTTTCAGCAGGCCCCAAAAATATTTCAAGTGTGTTTACTGTTGTTAGATATCTGAGATTCCCACCACCCTGAACTGGTATATACCACAGGCCAGTGTCTGCACTTTGCTATAAATACGTGGGTTTTGGGTTGCAGTTTGGGCACTCAGTCTTTAAAAGTTTCGCCATCACTACCGTAGGCTTTCAGCAAGCCCAAAAAATATTTTAAGTGCGTATACTGTTGTTAGATAGCGAAGATTCCACCACCCAAACACTATTATACACCATATGCTCTCAGCAGGCCCAAAAGATATTTCAAGTGTGTATACTGTTGTTAGATAGCGGAGATTCACAGCACCCAGACACTAGTATATAGCGTACGCTATCAGCAGGACCCAAAAATTTTAAAATAGTGTATGCTTTTGTTAGATAGCGAAGATTCATAGGACCCAGAAACTGGTATATAGCGTACGCTCTCAGCGGAGTCAAAAAATATTTCAAGTGTGTATACTGTTGTTAGATAACGGAGATTCAGAGGACCCAGAAACTGGTGTATACCGTACGCTTTCAGTGGAGACAAAAAATATTTCAAGTGTGTATACTGTTGTCAGATAGCGGAGATTCCCACCACCCAGACACAGGTATATACCGTAGGCCAGTGGTGGCAAACCTATGGGAAGTGTGCCAGAGACGGCATGTAGAGCCCTCCCTGCTGGCACGCGCCGCCATCGGCCGCTCACCACTATAGTGAATACCAGCAGGGGCCGCAGCTCTCGGTATTCATTCACTGTGCTGCTAGGGGCGCTGATCTCTGCCACACTGTGACGTCAGTATGCAGCCAGGATCCTCCTCCCCCGACGTCTCCTATCTGGTTCTGCGAGAGCAGGGGAGGAGGTATCTAGCAAGATACTGACGTCACAGTGTGCACTGGGATCAACGCCGAGGAGAGGAGGAGCAGAGCTTCCAAGAGGAGGAGGGGGTAAGTATGTGGGACTCGGGCTGTGGGGTGCCACTATTACACTGGGGGCCACTGTGGGGTGTCACTATTACACTGGGGGCCATTGTGGGGTGTCACTATTACACTAGGGGATGCTGTGGGGTGTCACTATTGCTACTGGGGGACGCTGTAGGGTGTCACTATTGCTACTGGGGGCCGCAGTGGGGTGTCACTATTTGTACTGGGGGCCACTGTGGGGTGTCACTATTGGTAATGGGGGCCACTGTGGGGTATGACTATTACTACTGGGGGCCTCCGTGGGGTGTCACTATTATACTGGGAGCTGCTGTGGGGTGTCACTATTACACTGCGGCCGCTGTGGGGTGTCACTATTATACTAGAGCTGCTGTGGGATGTCACTATTATACGGGGGGCTGCTGTGGGGTGTCACTATTAAACTGGGGGACGCTGTGCGGTGTCACTATTGCTACTGGGGGCCGCTGTGGAGTGTCACTATTGCTACTGAGGGTCGGTGTGGGGTGTCACTATTGGTACTGGGGGCCACTGTGGGGTGTGACTATTACTACTGGGGGCCTCTGTGGGGTGTCACTATTACACTGCGGGCCTCTGTGAAGTGTCACTATTATACTTGGAGCCACTGTGGGGTATCACTATTATACTGGGGGCCGCTGTGGAGTGTCAGTATTATACTGGGGGCCGCTGTGGAGTGTCATTATTATACTTTGGGCCGCTGTGGGGTGTCACTATTATACCGGGGCTGCTGTGGGATGTCACTATTATACTGGGATCGCTGTGGGGTGTCACTTTTATACTGGGGGCCTCTGTTGGGTGTCACCATTACCACTGGGGGTCGCTGTGGTATGCCACTATTACCACTGTGGGGGGGGGGGGGGGTCATTATTACCTCTGGGGCCGCTGGAGGGGGTCACTATTATCGCTGGGGCTGCTGGGGGGGGGAGGTCACTATTACTGCTGGGGTATATTTACATGTGGTGGAAATGGGCAGAGCATTTCAAAATAGAAAGCGTGCAGATTTTGACTGCTTTTTGGGTGCAGAAATGCTGCAGAATTTTCCCCAGAAATTTCCGCTGAGGTCATCCTGCAGCATTTACACATTCGGAAAGCAGTCAAAATCTGCAAGCTGTCTATTTTGAAGCGGCCCTGTCCTTTTTAGAACGATGATAGTAAAATCATACGTTGTGATAAGCCCCGCCTCCTGATGTGTTGGCACTTTGCTATAAATAAGTAAGTTTTGGGTTGCAGTTTGGGCACTCGGTCTTTAAAAGGCTCATCATCACTGCCGTAGGCTTTCAGCAGGCCCAAAAAAATATTTCAAGTGTGTATATTGTTGTTAGATAGCAAAGATTCCCACCACCCAGACACTAGTATATACCGTACGCTCTCAGCAGCCCCCAAAAATATTTCAAGTTTGTATACTGTTGTTAGATAGCGGAGATTCACAGCACCCACACACAGGTATATACCGTACTCTATCAGGAGGCCCCAAAAAAGTTTTAACAGTGTACACTGTTGTTAAATAGCGTAGATTCAAAGCACCCAGTCACGGGTATATACCGTATGCTTTCAGCAGGCAAGAAAAACTAAAAAAAAAAAGAGAAATGATAGGAGTTTTGTAACTTCCTATGTACTCTGTGTACACCACGGACAGTACACTGCATAAAACCAGTAACAGTGGGCAGAATACAGCCGGGATGCTTGAGAAAAAATTTGTGCGCACTACTGCTCCCAGCCAGCCAAAATGCTGATGCACACAATGAGAGGAGTGGTAGTCCAGAAAGGACTGTTGGGTTCTTGGAGCAAGGATCCCTGCCCAACCACAACCTAATCCCTACATAACGCTTTCCCTATAGCAGCAGCTCTATCCCTCAGCTCATGCAGCGGGAGTCTGAGGTGAGCCTCGGGTGACCACAGTTTTAATACTCGGAAGTCACCTAATCAGCCCAGCCAGTCACTGCTAAGGATGTGCACAGGGTTGCAAGTCACAGCAGGAAGTGGTAAAGCCTTCTCTGCATGTTTAGTAGCATGCTCGCTCATCTCTAATCTATATACAAATGATAATATCTATAAACAAAACATAAAGGTTGCAAACGTCACATCACAAAGTATAATGATAGCAAGTTACATTACGTCATTAGCTACACATTATTAACTAAAAGGTTACAGATCCCATATTACCATCACCAAAGGTTCCCTCACTTCTAGGGGTTCAACAGATGACCTCCTCATTCTGTCTCTGAAGTGTCCATACTATCTCTTCTGTTATGAACATAGAACTGGTTTAGCTACATACTTAGTATTTTTCAATCAAAGATTTCAAATTGTAATTAAAATGTCTCAATGAAATCTAAATAATCATACATTTAGTAACATTCCACTCTTGATTATATAGAATCATTTCTTGGTTTCAATTACACACCTAATGTTATACTACACTTCCACATTGTGATTACAGATGAGCGAGCACCAAAATGCTCGGGTGCTCGTTGCTCGAGTCGAGCTTTTCGCGATGCTCGAGACTTCGTTTCGAGTAACGAACCCCATTGAAGTCAATGGGCGACTCGAGCATTTTTGTATATGACCGATGCTCCGCTAAGGTTTTCATTTGTTAAAAAGCTGGAAAACCTATGAAAGTGATGGAAACGACACAGAAACGGATAGGACAGGCGAGGGGCTACATGTTGGGCTGCATCTCAGGTTCCCAGGTCCCACTATTAAGCCACAATAGCGGCAAGAGTGCCCCCCCCCCCTAACAATTTTTACTTCGGACAAACCCTCATTAGCAAGGCATACCTTAGCTAAGCACCACACTACCTCCAATCAAGCACAAGCACTGCCTGTGGGACACACCGCTGCCTCTTCTCCTGGGTTATATGCTGCCCAACCCCCCCCCCCCCGCACGACCCTGCATCCACAGCGCACACCAAAGTATCTCTGCACAGCCTTCAGCTGCCCTCATGCCACACGCTGGCTTCATAGCCACACCACCCTCATGTCTATTTATAAGTGCATCTGCGATGAGAAGGAACCGGAGGCACACACTGCAGAGGGTTGGCAGGGCCAGGTAGCGATCCTATTTAAAAGGGCAGGGGGGGGGGGGGGGCGATAGACCACAATGCTGTAGAGAATCGATGAGAAATTGATGTTTGATCTTCATTCCAATCCTGTGCCACCTCCGTCAGGAGCTGCAAACGTGGGCATAAAGGGGACTCAGCTGCCAGCCCAGCACTTCTACACATCTCCACAATGCAGCAATACTTGGTGTGGGAAGTATGTGAGCCGGCCCTGGGTCAGCCTCTTTCCCAGCAAACACCTTGTGTGGCCAAAGGTGCTGAGAGTGACATAGCAATGGGGACTCCTTGTGTCCACACACTACTCATTCTGTTTGGGTGTCGGATACCTCATCGACAACGCAAGGAGTAAACCATCTGCACTCTCCACCCTACCCAAGTCTGTAAGTGTTTTGGGGACAGACAGTTAAAACACCGCTATGGGAAGTCTGTGTGCACCCACAGCATGGGTGGCTAGTAGGAACCCACAGACGGTACATAAAGAAATCCCATTGCAGTGCCCCGGATAGCTGAGGTTACGTGAAAGAAAATACATGTTGGCTTCTGCTCACACTCCATGCCCTAGTCAGTCTGTTTTGTTTTTTTTAAGTGCCAGGCAGGTACAACTCCGCTATGGCAAGTCTGTGTGAACCCGCAGCATGGGTGGCTAGCAGGAACCCACAGACGGTACATAAAGAAATCCCATTGCAGTGCCCTGGATAGCTGTGGTAACGTGAGAGACAATACATGTTGGTCTCGGCCCACAACCAATGCCCTAGTCAGTCTAGGTTTTTTTGGGGGCCAGATAGGTAGAACACCGCGATGGGAAGACTTAGTGCGCACATACTATACACAGACCCCTGTAATATTCCTGTAGCAAAGGTATAAGTTGACCCCAGTAACATTTCAGTAGTAACAGTATAGACAGACCCCAGTAACATTTCAGTAGTAACAGTATAGGCAAACCCCAGTAACATTTTTGTAGCAGCAGTATGGACAGACCCCTGTAACATTTCAGTAGCAGCAGTACAGGCAGAGCCCAATATTATTAACATTTCAGTAGTAACAGTATAGACAGACCCCAGTAACATTTCTGTAGTAACAGTATAGGCAGAGCCGAGTAACATTTCTGTAGTAACAGTATAGGCAGACCCCAGTAACATTTATGTAGCAGCAGTGTAAGCAGACCCCTGTAATATTTATGTAGCACAACCATAGGCAGACCCCTGTAACATGTCTGTAGTAGAAGTATACAAAGGCAAAAAAGTTGTCAGCAGCACAATATGAGTACCATATGGTTTGAACAGGTGTCCTGCACGCCCACTGGGTTTGGGATCCAAGCCAAGCCGCTCTTTGTGTTTTTCTGTCTGGGAGGAAATAAATAAAGAAACTTCATTGCTTTGCACCTTGATCTGCTGTTTCCACTACTTCATCAACATTTGTAGTAGAAGTATAGGCAGACCCCAGTAACATTTCTGTAAAAGTAAAGGCAAACCCCAGTAACATTTCTGTCGCCGCAGTATACGCAGACCCCTGTAACATTTATGGGGCAGAAGTATAGGCAGACCCCTCAAACATTTAAGTGGCAGCACTATAGGCAGACCCTAGTAACATCCTTGTGGCAGCAGTATAGGCAGACCCCTGTAACATTTACGTCGCAGAAATATAGGCAGAGCCATTTAACATTCAAGTGGCAGCAGTATAGGCAGACCCCTGTAACATTTAAGTGGCAGCAGTATAGGCAGATCCCTGTAACTTTCTTGTAGCAGAATTATAGGCAGGCAGACCCCTGTAAAATTTCTTTAGTAATAGTATAGGCCAACCTCTGAAACATTGGGGTACCATGAGCCTAGGCAAAGGCGAAAAATTTGGTTGGATAAGAGTGTAGGCATGGGCCTGAAAAATAAGTGTACCAAGAGTACAAGTGTACCTCTGAAACATTTATCAACCGAGAGGGCAGGTGAAACCCATAAATATTTTTTGAAAGATACAGCTCACTGTTGCTTAATTTGTAACAGAGCCTGGAGGCAGCCCTGTTGAAAAAATTGGTTCATGTTAAAGTATCAATACTTTTGAAACTTTGAAAAATTGTAAAAACATTGGTAGATGTAGATGAGCCTTTTCGGCCGCAGAAAAATTGGCCGTTCAGCGCAATGACATGTTGTTTCTGGAGGAGTAGCAGGAGGAGGACTAATGTCAGAGACAGATTGACAAAGAGAAATGCCCCTTTTTCCCGGTGATAGAGAGGAGTGATTTTATCTGCGGTTGCAGCGAAAAGAATCTTTAGGTTCCGCTGCTCTGCGCCGGTGGAGAAGAGAAGTCTCGGGAAATCCAGGCTTTGTTCATCTTTATGAGTGTAAGCATGTCGGCACTGGCAGTTGACAGGCGGGTACGCTTGTCCATGAGGATTCCCCCAGCTGCACTTGTCGAGGGTTAGTCTGCACAAACAGACTGGTCAGTGATGTTGTCCGGTTCCAAATTGACCTAAGTATCAGATTGAGCGCTCTTTGAGAGGCAAAGCATTGACCATTACACACGGTATATGGTGAAGCAATGAACTCTATTGTATTGTCTGTATCTCTTGGCTTTTATAGCCAGTCCCCCTCGTGGCTAAACAAGGAAAAACTCGTGATTTTACATACATCTCAAATTCATGACTTTTACATCTTATAACTTGACATTTAACTTTAGACTTGTGATATATGACTCAGACAAACACATCTTTAAGAAATTGCTGATAATTTCTTTGTGGTTAGGCCATCTCTTGCTACATTTATGAACATCTGCTATGGTGAACTTCCTGATTTCCATTTAGATCAGACGTACAACTTAGGAGAGAAATCACAAGCCTATTACTCAATAGTCATGAGTTCTGTTCACATACAAAATATTTGCAATATATTCATTTTGATAAAATGGATTTATTAAGCAACATATATTAACTCCTTCAGCCCCTCTTGGCCCCTATCATTCCCCCATTTTGGACATCAGGAAGACACACGCAGGGTCCAGTTCTATTTTGAAAAGTCATAGTCGAGGTAGGTCCTATTGGTCGACTAGTCCCTATAAGGCATCTCTAGTATGATGTTACAATACTAGTAGCGTGCACGGGTACGCACGGCGTGGGACTCCCTAATCTTCACCCACACCAATGTCCCTCCTGGAGATAGTCCTAATGGTGAACACATCCAGGTCGCCTTACCCTGACCCTACACTACCTAGTGACAAGACTGGAAGGAACCGCCGTATGTTCTGCCTACCTCCAGCAGGGGTCGGCCTACACAGGGGCTGTAAAGGCTTTTGCCGTACATTTGCCCACACAAGAGATTATGACTTACTATATTTACACAACAGCATGACAATAATGGGGAATTTTGAGGCTGAGTTGATCCAGAGGAAGGCGAAAACCCTTTTAGGAAAAAGCCAATTATCCTTGTATAAAAGGGAAAAATTCCTTCCTGACCCCAAATATGGCGATCGGAACAAGTCCCAAGATCACAGCCGACATCTGATTTAAAAAAAAAAAAAAAATGTATTATTGCTTTCATGAATCTAAACAAATCTCTTACCATTTGTTTGTGTGAAATATAAAGTGTATGTTTGACCGCATCACAATAGGGACAATATTCATATACATTAAGAAAGGTATTTTCCTGGATAACATTGCTCTCTTCCACATCACTATCATTATGCACTATTGAATATATATCGCGAAGTGTCTTTATTGGAGTGGGGATAGACAGTAAGCAAGTCCGTAAAATATCTTCCCCACTCCGAAGGTTGGGCATGCACATTTGGGAGATATTCAGTACGTCTTTTGCAAAGTATTCCCACATGTTGGGGTGTCCTTCCGCCCAAACAGTCAATCTTCTTCTTACATCGACAGTTGATGAGGAATTGTCCCGAAAAGAGAGTAGTCCAAGAAAACAAAGGGTAAATAATACACCTATCCAGACTATCAATGCTGGTGTCCAGGTTGCCATCCCCCTCCCCCACCCTGGGTTGGGCTTATTCTCCACCCCCCTCGTGGTGCTGAGGCGTTGGAACTTTCTTGCAGTGTGAGGCATGAATCCAAGTGGGTTTGCCTTCTAGCTTGACCGAGGTGGGAGTGGTTAACAGTACTTGGTATGGTCCGTCAAAGCGAGGTTCCAAAGTCTTTCTGACGTGTCTCTTTACCACCACCCAATCTCCAGGTTGCAGAGAGTGGGATCCTTCCAAACTATCAGGGTCTGGAATAGAAGAGAAAACTAGGTTGTGCGTTATTTTTAGCTTTTGGCATAAGTCCTGCACAAAGGAAGTAACTTTATCATGACCCAGGGATAGAGCTTGTGGGTGATACAGTCCTAGCCTGGGCACGGAGCCAAAGAGAATCTCATAAGGAGACAGTCCTGTTTTCCTATTTGGCGTGGTCCGTACTGAGTAGAGGGCCAGAGGTAGGCACTCGGGCCAAGGTTTTCCTGTTTCAACCATGGCTTTCTGTATCTTAAGTTTGAGGGTGCCATTGAGTCTTTCTACTTTTCCGGAGCTCTGCGGATGATAGGGGGTGTGAAAGGCCTGCTCTACTCCTAAGGCGGACATGACTTCCTTCATTACCTCACCAGTGAAGTGAGTACCACGGTCGCTCTCAATGGTCTCTGGTACCCCAAATCTGCACACTAACTCTGACACAAGTTTTTTTGCAGTGGCCTGGGCAGTGGCCTTCGTGACCGTGTAGGCCTCAGCCCACCCAGAAAAGAGGTCAATGCATACCAGGACATACTCATACCTTCCTGATCTGGGCAGCTGGATGTAATCTATCTGTAGTCTCTGGAAGGGGTACAAAGGTCGCGGAGTGCACTTCCGAGGAGTCTTTACTACTTGACCGGGGTTGTGTAGTGCACAGATTTCACAAGCCTTGACGTATGCCTTTGCCATCCTGTCAAATCCCGGAGCGTACCACATTTTCTCCACCAGGGCTACCATGGCATTACGAGAAGCGTGCACCTTTCCATGAGCTAAAAGGGCCATACTAGGATAGGCAGCCGCAGGTAAACACATACGGGAACCCATCATCCAACCTTCATTTCCTTTTACTGCCCCTGCACTTGCCCAGCGCTCCTGCTCTTGCCCTGAGGGGAGTAGGTCCACCTCCTTCTGTGGTGGGACAGAGGGAGTCTGGTCCTTGGCAGGGGGATCAGGATCCTCCTCCGCTGGGCAGGACCTGGTCTGAACTCTGCACACGGGTGCCCTCCAGTCCAGCAGGGCTGCAGCCTTAGCTGCTCCGTCTGCCTTCTCGTTGCCTCTGCTTTCCAAGGAGTCCCCTTGGGTGTGTGCCTTTACCTTTATTATGGCTACCTGCTTCGGGAGCATGATAGCTGACATTAAACTACTTACTGCCTCACCATTCTTTATCGGTCTGCCTTGAGCTGTTAGGAAGCTCCGCGCGCGCCAAATCGGCCCATAGTCATGCGCAACGCCAAACGCGTACCTGGAGTCCGTATAGATATTAGCAGTGACTCCCCGGGCTAACTTGCAGGCCTCGGTCAGAGCGCACAGCTCCGCTTCCTGTGCTGACATATGTGGGGGCAAGGCGCGGCCTATCAGTACTTCATTCATTGATACTACAGCAAACCCTGTCACAAATCTGCCCATCTCATTCTGGTATCGTGATCCATCCACAAACATTTCAAGGTGGGGGTTCAGGAGTGGCTTATCTGTGACATGAGCAAATCCAGCTGTCTCCTGCTCCATCAGAGCAGCACAGTCATGCTGGTGCTCGGTGTCAAAAGCTTCCTCTTCGCCTAGGGAATTGGCAAAAAGTTGATCCCCTGTGCTTACTCCCCCATTTGAATCAGTGTCACCTAATGGCAGTAAGGTGGCCGGATTCAAAGTTGTGCAACGTTGAAATGAGACATTGGATGAAGAGTGTACTGCAAGTTCCATTTTGACCTGTCTAGCAAGAGACAGATGTCTACGGCTCACCTGTGTCAGAATTCCATGTACGTCATGGGGCGTGAGGACCACAAGACGGTAGTCTAGGACCACCTCAGAAGCTTTCTCAAGTAGTGCTTGTACAGCCAGAACTGCTCTTACACAGGAGGGTGAACCCCTGGCTACTGCGTCAAGATGTGCACTGTAGTATGCTACAGGGCGCTTTTTGTTACCATGCTCTTGTGTGAGGACGGCAGTAGCATGTCCCGCCATCTCAGTCACGAACATCTGGAAGGGTTTATCATAGTCTGGCAGACCCAGTGCTGGAGCACTGGTAATCTGTATTTTCAGCTGATGGAAAGCTGACTCGGCTTCCGGGGTCAAAGCAAATGGCTTAGAACTCAGGCAGTCGTACAGAGGCTGCATGGTCATGGAGGCAGAGCGAATCCACGGCCGACAATATGAAACTAACCCCAGAAATGTCCGCAACTGAGCATGGGAGGTAGGGAGTGGCATGTCCTCCACCACCTTGGTACGTTCTGGCGTGAGGTGTTTTGTACCAGGACCTAGGCAGTGACCAAGAAACACAACATGAGATTTGCAAAACTGTAATTTGTCTTTACTGGCTTTACACCCGCTGTCTGCAAGAAAACAAAGGAGGCTGAGTGAGGCCGCAACGCAGGCAGGTCTGTCCGGTGCACAGAGTAGGAGATCATCAACATACTGAAGCAGGGCCACACCCGGTGGGACCGGCTATGCATCAAGTACAAGCATCATACATTGGGTGAATTGATTTGGGCTGTTTTGTGCCCCTTGTGGTAGAACAGTCCAGCAGTACTGTTTTCCTCGGAACGTGAAGGCAAACAGGTACTGGCAATCGGGGTGTAGCGGGACGGAAAAGAAGGCATTGGTAAGATCGATCAGGGTGTACCAACAGGTTCCGGAGGGTATGGTGGACAACAGAGTGTAGGGGTTGGGGACCAAAGGTGTCTCTAGGATGGTCACCTTATTGATTTCTCTTAGATCGTGAACCATCCGGTAGGTATCAGGTTCGCCTTTCTTCCCTTTCTTTTTAACCGGGAAGAGTGGCGTGTTAGCGGGTGAGACGAAAGGTTTTAAAGCATTCAAGGCACATAACTCTGTAATAGTGGAGGCTATTGCGTCTTCCTGTGCCATGGCTAGGGGATACTGGCGAATCATGGGGGCTTTTTCCCCATCTTTGAGATATACCATGACTGGGGGTACGTGGAGATGGCCCAAGTCTGTCTTCCCTTTTGCCCATAGGGTCTCTGGCACTGCTGAGAGAACCTGTGTATCTTCTGGGGTCAACACATATACAGTACAAGAAGGAGGTGGAGTGACCAAGTCTGCTGCCATGAGACAGAATACCTGGTGGTCGGCCGCAGAGGTACTGACATGAGCCTCACCGGAAGGATGGAGCTGAATACAGCACCCCAGGGGTCCCATCACATCGGTTCCCATGATGCAATCCCCAGCGGGTGACACCAGGAAGCGAGTGAGGACTCGTGACCCTTGAAAGGAGACTTCTATGGGCTCGGTCTCACGCATGGGTGTTGGTTCACCGGACACTCCAACGGCTATGGCTATGGAGTCTGAGAGGGGAATACTAAGGTCATTGACTTGTGAGGTACTGACACATGATTTAGTGGCCCCTGTGTCAATTAAAAAGGGCACCTCCTTCCCCTGGATTTTTAGAGGCTGAAAAATTTGTGGCCCACATGCGTCAGTAACTATAAGGGACACGGGGGAAGGAGTGCCAGACCTTCATTGGTAATTGGTATACCCGTTGTTTCCCTGTGGGCGGGATGATGTGGTATTGGCCGTACTTCCCTGTTGCCCCCTTTCGTCTGACATGTTCTGTCTAGGGCGTTTAGGGGCCCTACAATTACGGGCCAAGTGTCCAGTCTTCCCGCAGTTATAACACTTACGGGTCTCCCGCCTGGGGTCGTTAAGTCGAGCTGTGTCCCCCTCCATGGTGTAATGTTTAACCATAACACCCTTTGCGTGGTCTTCTGTGTCCATGACAAATCCTACAGCTTTCTTATATAGATCACGCGGTTTGGCCTGTCGCCAATCGGGGGTACATGCTTTAACGCGGTCAGACAGGCGCTTATCTATTCCTTGCATAAAGGCTTCACAAAAAGCAGCATTACGTATGGCTTTTGGACAATCATACAAGCCCAGATCTCTGCCAACTTCCTCTAAACGGCCAAAGTAACATTCAATAGACTCGCCCTTGTTCTGTCTACACTGGGTTAGGGCTGTACGTCTCTCTTGGGCTTTATCCTTAAACCTGGCCTTAACCTTGTCCACATATTGAGTACCACTAAGTAATGTCTGGGGGTCATCTGGGCGATCTTCAAGACCACAAAATTGAGCAATACTATTGTAAAGGCCCAGAGGACATTTTACATTCATAAGACATTCCATATCTGTCCAAGTGGCAGAGTAGTTTTTCTGTATGACTTCCAACTTTCTATGGAAAGCTGCTGGCTCTGTCTGGGGATCGGGCAGTTGCTGACACAGTGCCATCTGGTCTGTGGCGCTCCAGGGTCGCCATGTAGTGACTGTAGACCCGGGAGTTGGTCTATGTGCGTCCATGGGTCTGTCATTAGAAGACGATGGTCTGTCAGTGTCCTCTTGTCTGACCGTGCCCAATGGTGGACTCGGTCTGTTTGGTTCTCTATAATGGGTAGTGGAGGTTGTAACTGGGAACAAGGGAACCGGTTGTCTACACTGGTCCCTGGGACGTGGAGTCCCACATACCGTACAGAGTTCTTTAAGACAGGCATTCTGTTGACCACAACGTGGACAATCCCAAGCCGGACCTCTATTTACTTCAGGGCCCGGGGATCCTGATTGAGGGCTGTAGGGAGGTGTATCCATCTGGGCAGTAGCCTGTGGATACATAGGAGGCAGGGGCGGCAAATTGGGATACAGAGAATTAAAGGGATTATTTGGAGACATTGGTGGAGCGGCCGGGACGACAGGAGGGACTAATGGAACCGTAGGGGTTTCCATGGGAACGTCTATTGGTGGCCGGGCCATAGGACAATAAACTAAAATGCCCTCGCCTCGGGACTCGGAGTCCCAGTGTTCGTCTTCTGCTGTTTTAGAGCAGTCCAGAATGGCCTTCATGCCCTTTTCCAAACCCTTATTTCTTATTTCCTTTCTATGCTTATCCTCATATTGTGACCAAAATTCATAATTGAATGTTCCCGCCTTCTTGAGGCCTATACGTTTGTAAACTTTATAGGCTTGTCTGCAAATGTCCTCCCCTTCTCTATCTTTAATTATCTCAATAGGAGTCTGATATATCTTAGATTGTTCAGACCCCATGCTTGACCACTTCCAACTATTCTTCACTAAGTATACAGGACGTATATTTCACACAGTAAACTAAGATAATCACTGAGATTATCTGGGAACACACAGTTCCCTGTCCCGGAATAGATTTACAGAACTAAAACGTGGTCAACTTCAAACACTAGGATTCAGGGGAGACCAGACTTCGCCTCTTAGGGAACTTTTAGTAATATTATAACAGATCCAGAGTAACAATATGACTGCCAGAAATGAGACTATAACAATGACAATTATTTCAATCTCCAATACAGACAACATGACTCTTTAAGTCCCAATGAGTGAGTTCTTCCGTCTAGGACAGTTAAATGAACTTATTCACTCTAAAATATGGACGGGGCAGAAAATATAGGAAACAGGCAACAACCAACCTCTAGTCCGTTAGAGACACACAGAGATCAAAAGAATCCAGACTGTATAATAGTAAGATAAGCTCTTACCTTTACACCGGTGTTTTCAGTCTGGGGTCTCAGGATCCAGTATCCACGTCAACGGGCCAGGAGTTTGTTTCAGTCTACTGGTTGCGATGTCCCGTAAAGATAAGCCCCGCCCCCTAGTTGGACGCCAAAAACTGTCGAGGGTTAGTCTGCACAAACAGACTGGTCAGTGATGTTGTCCGGTTCCAAATTGACCTAAGTATCAGATTGAGCGCTCTTTGAGAGGCAAAGCATTGACCATTACACACGGTATATGGTGAAGCAATGAACTCTATTTTATTGTCTGTATCTCTTGGCTTTTATAGCCAGTCCCCCTCGTGGCTAAACAAGGAAAAACTCGTGATTTTACATACATCTCAAACTCATGACTTTTACATCTTATAACTTGACATTTAACTTTAGACTTGTGATATATGACTCAGACAAACACATCTTTAAGAAATTGCTGATAATTTCTTTGTGGTTAGGCCATCTCTTGCTACATTTATGAACATCTGCTATGGTGAACTTCCTGATTTCCATTTAGATCAGACGTACAACTTAGGAGAGAAATCACAAGCCTATTACTCAATAGTCATGAGTTCTGTTCACATACAAAATATTTGCAATATATTCATTTTGATAAAATGGATTTATTAAGCAACATATATTAACTCCTTCAGCCCCTCTTGGCCCCTATCACACTAAACACCCTCTCTGACAAGACGCTAGCGGCAGGGCAAGCCAGCTACTCCAGGGCATATAGCGCAAGTTCGTGCCACGTGTCCAGCTTTGACACCCAATAGTTGTATGGAGCTGAGGCATCACGAAGGATTGTGGTATGATCGGCTACGTACTCCCTCACCATCTTTTTACAGTGCTCCCTCCGACTCAGCCTTGACTGGGGAGTGGTGATGCAGTCTTGCTGGGGAGCCACAAAGCTGGCAAAGGCCTTGGAGAGTGTTTCCCTGCCTGCGCTGAACATGCTGCCTGATCTCCGCACCTCCCCTGCTACGTGGCCCTCGGAACTGCGCCTTCTGCCGCTAGCGCTGTCAGATGGGAAGTTTACCATCAGTTTGTCCACCAGGGCCCTGTGATATTGCATCACTCTCGAACCCCTTTCCTCTTCGGGAATGAGGGTGGAAATGTTCTCCTTTTACCGTGGGTCGAGCAGGGTGTACACCCAGTAATCCGTAATGGCCAGAATGCGTCTAACACGAGGGTCACGAGAAAGGCAGCCTAACATGAAGTCAGCCATGTGTGCCAGGGTACCAGTACGCAACACATCGCTGTCCTCACTAGGAAGATCACTTTCAGGATCCTCTTCCTCGTCCACAGGCCATACACGCTGAGCAGATGAGAGGCAAGCAGCATGGGTACCCTCTGCAGTGGGCCCAGCTGTGTCTTCCCCCTCCTCCTCCTGCTCCTCCCCCTCTTTCTCCTCCTCCAAAACGGGCTGAGATATAGACATGAGGGTGCTCTGACTATCAATTGACATACTCTCCCCCGTCTCCTGTTCTGACCGCAAAGCGTCAGCCTTTATGCTTTGCAGCAAACTTCTCAGCAGGCATAACAGAGGAATGGTGATGCTAATGATTGCAGCATCGCCGCTCAGCATCTGGGTAGACTCCTCAAAGTTTCTAAGGACCTGGCAGATATCTGCCATCTAGGCCCACTCCTCGGTAAAGAATTGAGGAGGCTGACTCCCACTACGCCAATACGGAGTTAATATTCCACTATTGCTCTACGCTGCTCATACAGCCTGGCAACATGTGCAGTGTAGAATTCCATCATGTGGGCACGTCGCACAGCAGTCGGTGCTCTGGCAGATTAAACCGATGTTGCAGGGTCCTCAGGGTGGCAGCGTCCGTGGTGGACTTGCGGAAATGTGCGCAGACGCGGCGCACCTTGCCGAGGAGATCAGATAAGTGCGGGTAGTTTTTCAAAAACTGCTGAACCATCAGATTGAAGACATGGGCCAGGCATGGCACGTGTGTGAGGCTGCTGAGCTGCAGAGCCGCCACCAGGTTACGGCCGTTGTCACACACGACCATGCCCAGTTGGAGGCTCAGCAGCAAAAGCCAGAGGTCGGTCTGCTCTGTCAGACCGTGCAACAGCTGGGGGCCATGTGCCTCTTGTCACCTAGGCTGATTAGTTTCAGCATGGCCTGCTGACGCTTACCCAACGCTGTGCTGACCCATCACACTGCTGGCGACGTGCTGCTCACATTTCTTAATTGAAAGGTAGAGGTTGCATAGGAGGAGGAGGGGCAGGAATTAGAGGAGGGGGCATAGACCACCGCAGATACCAGAACCGAGGAAGGACCCGCACTTCTGGGTGTGGGTAGGACGTGTGCGGTCCCAGCCTCCACCAAATTTACCCAATGTGCCGTCAGGGAGATATAGTGGCTCTGCCCGCCAGTACTTGTCCACGTGTCTGTGGTTAAGTGGACCTTCCCAGTAACCGCGTTGGTGAGGACACGATTGATGTTGTAGGGCTGGGACAGCACACCGGGAAAAATAGTGGCGACTGGGGACGGAGTAGCGTGGGACCGCCGCCGCCATCATCTTTTTGAAAGCCTCCATTTCCACAAGCCTGTACGGCAGCATCTCCAGGCTGATCAATTTGGCAATGTGCACGTTTAAAGCTTGAGCGTGCGGGTGCGTGGCGGCGTATTTGCGCTTGCGCTAGCCACCTTGTGGGGTGCTTGGCCATCATATGCCTGCGCATGCTGGTGGTGGTGAGGCTGGTACTGCTGGCTCCCCGGCTGATCTTGGCATGACACAGGTTGCATACCACTGTTCGTCGGTCGTCCGCTCTCTCACTGAAAAAGATCCACACCTTTGAAGACCTAGGCCTCTGCAGGGTGGCTTGGCACGAGGGGGTGCTTTGGGAAACAGTTGGGGGAGTCTTCGCTCTGGCCCTGCCTCTACCCCTGGCCACCCCACTGCCTCTTCCAACCTGTCCTGCTGCTGCACTTGCCTCCCCCTCTGAAGACCCGTCCTCAGTTGGCTTAGCGAACCAGGTGGGGTCAGTCACCTCATCGTCCAGCGGCTCTTCCTCCGAATCCTCTGTGCGTTCCTCCCTCGGACTTACTGCCCTTACTACTACCTTACTGATAGACAACTGTGTCTCATCATCATTGACTTCCTCACCCACTGTAAGCTCTTCAGACAGTTGCCGGAAGTCCCCAGCCTCTTCAGCCGGACCCCGGGAACTTTCCAAAGGTTGGGCATCGGTCACGACAAACTCCACAGCTGAGAGAGGAACCATTTTTTCCCAATCAAGGCAGGGGCCCGAGAACAGTTCCTGGGAGTCTGTCTGCTCATCAGAATGTATCATTTTCATGGAGTGAGGAGGCTGGGAGGAAGGAGGAGCAGCAGCGAGAGGATTCAGAGTTGCAGCATTGGACGGCGTAGAAGACTGGGTGGTCCATACATTGCTGGATGCATTTTCTGCTATCCACAACAGGACCTGCTCACACTGCTCAGTTTGTAATAAAGGTCTCACACGTGGGCCCAAAAATTGTGATATGAAGCTGGGGACACCAGAAACTTGCCTCTCTCCTAATCCCGCAGCAGCCGGCTGCAATTCACCTGGACCAGGATCTCGGCCCACACCCTCACTTAGACCTCCGCGTCCTCGTCCACGTCCACGTCCTCTAGGCCTACCCCCACCCCTCAGCATGGTGTATTACGAATAGAGCAGACACAGAGCGGTCTGAATAAGTATGCAATTATTGGCCTGCAGTTGGAGGCTGACAGCGGTTATGTTACGCACACTGAAGTCCGTGAAAAATTATACGCTAGGCTGCAAAAAGGCCTAGCTGGGTAATAGTGAGCTACTACAACTCTCAGCGGCCACGTAGTAAAATGTGCACGGTCACAGGTAGCCCTAAGAAGGAGTTTTTTTCAATTTTTTTTGAAAAAGCACACAGCCTAGATAGCGTGTATATGTCTTTCCCTCTATTAGGGGCTGTCGCCGCACGCTGTGCGTGAAGTTGATGGGACGCACAGAGCGGTGTAAAAAATTCTGCAATTATAGGCCTGCAGTTGGAGGCTGACAGCGGTTATGTTACGCACACTGCTGTCCGTGAAAAATTATTCGCAAGGCTGCAAAAAGGCCTAGCTGGGTAATAGTGAGCCTCTACAACTCCCATTGGCCACGCAGTAAAATGCACACGGTCACAGGTAGCCCAAAGAAGGACCGTTGGGGTACTTATTGACAGGATTCTACACTACCACTGTCCCTGCCTCACCAGTACTGCCCCTATACTCTGTATAATTGGCTGCAAACTGAGAACACTATAGCCTGCACAGCCCAAGATGAAAAAAAAAATTGTGCAAAACTGCTCCCAGCAGCCCAACAGTAATGCACACGGTCACAGGTAGCCCTAAGAAGGAGCGTTGGGGTACTTGTTGACAGGATTCTACACTACCTCTGTCCCTGCCTGACCAGTACTGCCCCTATACTCTGTATAATTGACTGTAGACTAAGAACGCTATAGCTGTAATAGCCTGCACAACCCGAGATGAAAAAAAAAGAATTTGGGTGCAAAACTGCTCCCAGCAGCCACAGCAGTAATGCACACGGTCAGATGTGGCCCTAAGAAGGACCGTTGGGGTTCTTGAAGACGCTAACACTATGCCTGAATGAGCAACAGCACCTTCCCTAATCTCTCCCAGTGTGTGTCTGAGGCGAGCCGCAGGCGGGACCGCTTTGAGTACTCAGCGGTCCCTTGATCTCACCAGCCACTCACTGCAGGGGGTGGGATCGGGCTGGAACATCACAGGAGGAAGTTGTAATGCCTTCCCTGCATGTCTATTGGCTAGAAAATGGTGCAAAACATGCAGGGAAGGAAATGGAATTGACTCGAGTACCGCGTGGTGCTCGTCTCGAGTAACGAGCCTCTCGAGTACCCTAATACTCGAGTACGTTCGCTCATCTCTAGGAAATGCAAAAAAGCTTTTCTGAAATTAGGCATCTGTGCTAGTTTCTTACAAAAGCAAAGCTAATACTGTCTATTGTATGGTGACCTCACATGTTAATGAATGACCAAGTCCCTGCTCTTGTATTCCTACAAACAAACATAAAGGTTATTAGCATCCCATTCCCCAAGCAATCATTCTTAAGGTCTGCTCTGTAAAATAAAACATATCCTTAGAAAAAAGGTAAAAACTAGAGATGAGCGAGCGCACTCGTCCGAGCTTGATACTCGTTTGAGTATTAGGGTGTTCGAGACGCTCGTTACTCGAGACGAGCACCACGCGGCACTGGAGTCAATTACATTTCCTTCCCTGAGAAATTTGCCCCCTTTTCTGGCCAATAGAAACACAGGGAAGGCATTACAACTTCCTCCTGTGAAGTTCCAGCCCTATCCCACCCCCCTCCAGTGAGTGGCTGGGGAGATCAGGTGCCACCCGAGTATATAAACTAGGGCCGCCCGCGGCTCGCCACAGATGCACGCTAAGAGAGATCATGGAAAGTGCTGCTGCTGCTGCTATGGGGCCAGTGTTAGCATCTTCAATAACCACAACGGTCCTTCTTAGGGCCACAGCTCACCTAGTGCATTACTGTTGTGGCTGCTGTGAGCAGTTTTGCACTATTTTTATTTTTTTATGTATATCGGGCATGCAGGCTATAGCGTTCTCAGGCTGCAGTCTGTACTTGAGTATAGGGGCAGTTTTGGTCAGGCAGGGACAGTGGTAGTGTAGAATCCTGTCTACAAGAACCCCAACGGTCCTTCTTAGGGCTACCTGTGACCGTGTGCATTGAACTCCGTGGTTGATGGGAGTTGTAGTACCTCAGTATTGCACAGCAGAGCCTGCGTGCAGCCTTCATGTAAATATTTTTCGGTCCACAGTTAGTGTAACGTCAGCGCTGTCTGCCTCTAAGTGTACGCCAAGAAACCACAAATTTTTTACATCGCTCTGTCTTACACGCGTGCTGTCTCACAAGTGTACGGTGTGTCTGACACCCATAGATTGAAAGTGCAATACACACTGCACAGCCTCAACCTGCATTGCATAGAAAAAAAAGGAAATTTTAAAAAGATATCCGTTTTACGGCTGACGGTGACCAAGTGCATTTACCTGCGTGGCCTGTGGGACTTCACGTCCATCCAAACTGCATAGTGCACAGCAAGGCCTGCATCTAGCCTTCATTTAAATATTTTGTGTCCGCAGTTAGTGTAACGTCAGCGCTGTCTGCCTCCAAGTGAACGCCAAGAAACCACAAATTTTTTACACCGCTCTGTGTTATATGCCAGCCGCGTCAGAAGTGTACGGTGTGTCAGACACCCATAGATTGAAAGTGCAATACACACTGCATAGCCTCAGCCTGCATTGCATCGAACAAAAAGGAAATTTTAAAAATAAATCCTTTTTATGGCTACCGGTGACCAAGTGCATTTACCTGCGTGGCCTGTGGGACTTCACATCCATCCAAACTGCATAGTGCACAGCAAGGCCTGAGTGCAGCCTTCCTTATAATTTATCTCTGGCTTCATTTTGCGTTATATTACCGCTGGCAGCCACCAACTGCGCGGCAATAATTCACAAACATTTTTACACCGCTCTGACTCTGCTCGATTCTTAATCCAGCAATGTCTCTCAGTGCAGCATCCAGCTGTCGCTAAGAGAATTGTTGGAGCAAAAGGGCAAATACGCCGCCACGCACCCACACGCTCAAGCTTTAAATGTCCATATAGCCAAATTGATCAGCCTGAAGATGCTCCCCTACAGGCTTGTGGAAACTGAGGCTTTCAAAAACATGATGGCGGCGGCAGCCCCGCGCTACTCTGTCCCCAGTCGCCACTATTTTTCACGGTGTGCCGTCCCAGCCCTGCACGACCACGTCTCACACAACATTCTACGCGCCCTCACCAACTCGGTTACTGGCAAGGTCAACTTAACAATGGACACGTTGACAAGCACAGGCGGGCAGGGCCACTATATCTCCCTGACGGCACATTGGGTGAATTTAGTGGAGGCTGGGACCGATTCAGAGCCTGGGACCACTCATGTCCTACCCACCCCCAGAATTGCGGGCCCCAGATCGGTGCTGGTTTCTGCGGCGGTGTATGCCACCTCCACTAAACCATCCTCCTCCCCCAACGCAACCTCTACCTCGCAATCAAGACGTGTCAGCAGCAGCACGTCACCAGCAGTCGGTGTCGCGCGGTGCGGCAGCACAGCGCGTCACCAGCAGTCGGTGTCGCGCGGTGCGGCAGCACAGCGGTGGGAAAGCGTCAGCAGGCCGTGCTGAAACTACTCAGCTTAGGAGAGAAGAGGCACACGGCCCACGAACTGTTGCACGGTCTGACAGAGCAGACCGACCGCTGGCTTTCGCCACTGAGCCTGCAACTAAGAATGGTTGTGTGTGACAACGGCCGTAACCTGGTGGCGGCTCTGCAGCTCGGCAGCCTCACGCACGTGCCATGCCTGCCCCACGTCTTTAACTTGGTGGTTCAGCGGTTTCTGAAAGGCTACCCACACTTATCTGACCTCCTCGGCAAGGTGCGCCGGGTCAGCGCACATTTCTGCAAGTCCAACACGGACGCTTCCACCCTGCGGACCCTGCAACATCAGTTCAATCTGACAGAGCATCGACTGCTTTGCGACGTGCCCACACGGTGGAACTCCACATGTTGTCCCGGCTGTATGAGCAGCGTAGAGCTATAGTGGAATACCAACTCCAACATGGGCGGCGTAGTGGGAGTCAGCCTCCTCAATTCTTTACCGAGGAGTGGGCCTGGATGGCAGATATCTGCCAGGTACTTGGAAACTTTGAGGAGTCTACCCTGATGGTGAGTGGCGATGTTGCAATCATTAGCATCACCATTCCCTTGCTATGCCTGTTGAGAAGTTCCCTGCAAAGCATAAAGGCTGACGCTTTGCGGTCGGAAACGGAGACGGGGGAAGACAGTATGTCGCTGGATAGTCAGAGCACCCTCATGTCTATTTCTCAGCGCGTTGAGCAGGAGGAGGAGGAGTAGGGGGAGGAGCCTGAGGAGGAAGAGACAGCTGGGCCCACTGCAGAGGGTACCCATGCTGCTTGCCTCTCATCCATTCAGCGTGTATGGCCTGAGGAGGAGGAGGAGGAGGAGGAGGATACTTAAAGTGATCTTCCTAGTGAGGACAGTCATATGTTGCATACAGGTACCCTGGCACACATGGCTGACTTTATGTTAGCATGCCTTTCTCGTGACCCTCGCGTTAGATGCATTCTGGCCACTACGGATTACTGGGTGTACACACTGCTTGACCCGCGGTATAAGGAGAACCTTTCCACTCTCATTCCTGAAGAGGAAAGGGGTTTGAGAGTGATGCAATACCACAGGGCCCTGGTGGACAAACTGATGGTAAACTTCCCATCTGACAGCGCTAGTGGCAGAAGGCGCAGTTCCGAGGGCCAAGTAGAAGGGGAGGCGTGGAGATCAGGCAGCATGTTCAGTGCAGGCAGGGGAACACTCTCCAAGGCCTTTGCCAGCTTTATGGCTCCCCAGCAAGACTGTGTCACACCTCCCCAGTCCAGGCTGAGTCGGAGGGAGCACTGTAAGAAGATGGTGAGGGAGTACGTAGCCGATCGTACCACCGTCCTCCATGACGCCTCTGCTCCGTACAACTACTGCGTGTCAAAGCTGGACACGTGGCCCGAACTCGCGCTGTATGCCCTGGAGGTTTTGGTTTGCCCTGCGGCTATCGTCTTGTCAGAGAGGGTGTTTAGTGCAGCTGGGGGAATCATCACGGACAAGCGTACCCGCCTGTCAACTGACAGTGCCGACAGGCTTACACTCATAAAGATGAACAAAGCCTGGATTTCCCCAGACTTCTCTTCTCCACCAGCAGACAGCAGCGCTACCTAAAGACCTTTGTCAATCTGTGTATGATATTCGTCCTCCTCCTTCAGCTCCTCCTCCTGAAACCTCACGTAATCACCGCGAACGGGCAATTTTTCTGTGGGCCAAAAGGCTCATATAAATTTTCTAAATAATAGTTATCTGTTTCAATTCTCATTAAATCATTGAAACTTCCACCTGAACCAATCTTTATTTTGACTGGGCTGCCTCCAGGCCTAGTTAAAAATTAAGCCACAGTACGCTAAGCGACTAATGGGTTTCACCTGCCCTCTGGGTTGGGCATGGGGAATTTTTTGTGGGGTACATTTGTACTGTCAGTACACCAATTTTTCGGGCCCTCGCCTATAATGTAATCCAAGTAATTTTTATGGGCTTCGCCTGCACTCATGGTACACCACTGTGTCTGGGGTTGGCCTACACTTTTGCTACAGAAATGTATCTCTGTTCTGCCTACCTATACTTCTGCCACAGTAATGCTACAGAGGTCTGACTATACTTCAGCAACAGAAATGTAACTTCGGTCTGCCGATACTTCTGCTCCTGAAATGTTACCTTGGTTGGTGTATACTGTTACTACTGCTTCAACGGAAATGTTAGTGGGGCATGTCTATACTGCTATAACAGAAATGTAACTAATAGTGGGCTCTGCTCATACTGCTTCTACGTAAATGTTACTGGGGCCTGTCTATACTGCTACTACTAAAATGTTACAAAAACTATGCTCTCCCTACACTGCTGCCAGGGAAATGTTTTTCTGCTGTTTTGCCCATACTGCTTCTATGTAAATGTTACTGGGGCCAGTCTATACTGCAACTACTGAAATGTTACAAATACTAAGCTCTCCCTACACTGCTGCAAGGGAATTGTGAATCTGCTTCTTTGTCCATACTGCTTCTACGTAAATGTTACTCGGGTCTGACTATACTGCTACTACTGAAATGTTACAAATGCTGTACTCTCCCTACACTGCGGCAAGGGAATTGTGAATCTGCTGCTTTGCCCATACTGCTTCTACGTAAGTGTTACTGGGGCCTGTATATACTGCTACTACTGAAATGTTACAAATACTAAGCTCTCCCTACACTGCTGCCAGTGAAATGTTTTTCTGCTGCTTTGACCATACTGCTTCTACGTAAATGTTACTGGGGCCTCCCTATACTGCTACTAATGAAATGTTACAAATGCTGTGCTCTCCCTACACTGCTGCCAGGGAAATGTGAATCTGCTGCTTTGTCCATACTGCTTCTACGTTAATGTTACTGGGGCCTGTCTATACTGCTACTACTGAAGTGTTACAAATGCTGTACTCTCCCTACACTGCTGCAAGAGAATTGTGAATCTGCTTCTTTGTCCATACTGCTTCTACATTAATGTTACTGGGGTCTGACTATACTGCTACTACTGAAATGTTAAAAATAAATATGCTGTCCCTACATTGCTGCCAGGGAAATGTGAATCTGCAGCTATGCCCATAGTGCTTCAACGTAAATGTTACTGGGGTCTGTCTATACTGTTACTACAACTGACAAGTTACTGCACTCTGTCAATACTGCTGCAAATGAAATGTTACTGGGCTCAGCCTACACTGCTGTAACGGAAATGTTAAAGGGGTGTGTCTATACTGTTACTACTACTGAAATGTTACTTGGGTCTGTCCGCACTGCTGGAACTGAAATGTTACTGGGGCCTGTCCCTAATAATACTACTGAAATTTTACTGGGGTCTGTCTGAACTGCTGGAACTGAAATGTTCCTGGGGTCTGTCAATACTGCTGTAAATGAAATGTTACTGGGGTCTGTCTATACTGTTGCAACTGAAATGTTACTGGGGTCTGTCTGTAATGATACTTCTGAAATGTTACAGGGGTCTGTCTGCACTGCTGGAACTGAAATGTTACTGGGGTCTGTCCGCACTGCTGGAACTGAACTGTTACTGGGGTCTGTCTGCACTGCTGGAACTGAAATGTTACTGGGGCATGTCTAAACTTATACTACTGAAATGTTAATGGGGTCTGTCTATACTGCTGCAAATGAAATGCTATTGGGGTCTGTCCGTACTGCTGCCAATGAAATGTTACTGGGGTCTGTCCATACTGTTACCACTGAAATGTTACTAATTCTCAGCTCTGCCTATACTGCTGCTACTGCTATGTTACAGGGTTGTGGAAACGGAGGCTTGCCAAAGACAGGATGGTGGTGAGGCCGTGCTATTAGGTCCCCAGGCGCGACAATTTTTCAGCGACACGGTTACTGGTAAGGTGCATATAACCACGGACACGGGGACAGGACACGTACTGCCTCAAAGACATCCCCCTCCTCCTTCTCCAACAATGAAAACATTCTTGGCAAATGTTTTCGCAGTGGTCCGTCTGGCGGCAGTCCAAGAATTTCACCTTAAACGTCACAATAAGAAAGCCCCCCACCACGGCCCACTTAATCCTGGCCACATTCCGAAAACCAACGAAAGAAAACCACGCTAATAGGTCCGAAGTCGCGACCACTTTCCCACCAACGCGGTTACTGGTAAGGTGCATATAACCACGGACACGGGGACAGGACACGTACTGCCTCAAAGACATCCCCCTCCTCCTTCTCCAACATTGAAAACATTCTTGGCAAATGCTTTCGCAGTGGTCCGTCTGCTGGCAGTCCAAGAATTTCACCTTAAACGACACAATAAGAAAGCCCCCCACCACCCCCCCGCCATGGCCCACTTAATCCTAGCCACATTCCTGAAAACCAACTAACTACAACCGCGGTAGTATTCCGTTATCCCTAGCTGAAGCTTTCAGCCGACTAGTAGAGCATTGGTGGCTTAAAACTTGTTGGTACTGCTAAGTCCAAAGATTAGCGTACAGCTGAGGTCGGAATGCAGGTGACTATAGAACACACCATCCCTGCAGGGCAAGGGACTGAGTGGCAGCAGGTACCGACCCTAAATGGAAGCAGGCCAGCTGAGAACCACATACTCCCTGAATGATTTTGGACTGACCGATGATGAGGCCTTTACTTGTGATCATCTTTGGTAATTCCTAAGAAAGATTCGTGGTAGTAGCCGGAAACTTGGATTGTTATTTGCTAACACTTTGAAATGGACAACGGAAACCATAGGAATGAAGCCTTTCCATTTTCCAGCTTGAGATGAGAAGGAGTGCAGATTTTCAGTACCTTGAGTATCCTTTTCATTGCAATCAAATGCCCCTCTCGTCTTAGAAAATACTAGCTTTTCCACATAGGTGTTGTCAATCTGTCTATACTGTTACTACTGAAATTCCACTAATACTGGGCTATGTCTATCCTGCTGTTACGGAAATGTTACAGGGGTCTGTCGATACCGTTACTACTGAAATGTAACTGATACTGTGCTCTGCCTATACTGCAGCTACTGAAATGTTACTGGGGTCCGTCTATACTGTAACTACAGAAGTGTTAATAGGGTCTCCCTAGACTTCTGCAACATAACTGATAGGGGGTTGTGCGTATACCTTAGCTACAAGAGTATTACAGGGGTTGGTGCATACTATGGGTGCACTAAGTGTTCCCATCGTGGTGTTCCACGTACATGGCCCCCCAAAAAATTACCCAGTCTGACTAGGGCATGCAGTGTGGGCCGAAGCCCACCTGTATGTAATCTGACGTTAGCTCTGCTGTCCAGGGCACTGCAATGGGATATATTTATGTACCGCCGATGGTTTCCAGGGAGCCACCCATGCTGTGGGTCCACAGGGACTTCACATTAGGGAGTTGTACCTGCCTGTGTCGACTTATAAAAAAACCCAGTCTGACTGGGGCATGCAGTGTGGGCCGAAGCCCATCTGCATTTTATCTGACGTTACCTCAGCTGTGCAGGGTAATGCAATGGGATTTATTTATGTACCGCCGGTGGCTTCCTGGGACCCACCCATGCTGTCAGTCCACAGGGACTTCACAATAGGGAGTTGTACCTGCCTGTGTCTACTTATAAAAACTGGAGCATGCAGTGTTGCCTACTATCCGGGGCACTGCATTGGGACAAACTACAGGAGCAATACAGCGCTAATGAGACGTGCACAGCTACGCTAGCATTGGAGTCCGCTGTAGGCCCACGATTGCTGAGGGTTTGTGCAGAGGCCTATGTCCTGGGTGCAGTGAAAGTCCGCTTCCTGCCTACGATTGCTGAAGCTGTGGGCCGAGGCCTATGTCGTGGGCGCGGTGCAAGTCTGCTATGTTTGGCCGCTCAGATTTATTTTTTGTTCATGTCTTGGGTTGCCTAGGACCCACCTATGCTGTTGGTGCCCACTTAGTTCCCATCGCGGTGTTTGACCTGTCTGGCACAAAGACACTGACTGACTTGGGTAGGGGGCAGAGTGCAGATGGCTTTCCTCTTGCGGTGTCGATTGAACTATGCGACACCTTGACAGAATGAATACTGTGTGGGCACATGGATTCCCCATTGCTATGCCCACGTTTGCAGCTCCTGACGGAGGTGGCACAGGATTGGATTTCTCATTGCTTCTGTACAGCATTGTGGGCTATCGCCCCGCCCCTTTTAAAGAGGGTCGCTGCCTGGCCCTGCCAACCCTCTGCAGTGTGTGCCTCCGGTTCCTCCTCATGGTAGACACACTTATAAATAGACATGAGGGTGGTGTGGCATGAGGCAGCCAGCGTGTGGCATGAGGGCAGCTGAAGGCTGGGCAGGGACACTTTGATGTGCGCTGTGGATGCTGGGTCGTGTGGGGGGTTTGGGCAGCATGTAACCCAGGAGAAGAGGCAGCGGTGTGTCCCGCAGGCAGTGATAGTGCTTAGTTGGAGGTAGTGTGGTGCTTAGCTAAGGTGTGCCTTGCTAATGAGGGTTTGTCCGAAGTAAAAATTGTTGGGGGGGGGGGGGCACTCTTGCCGCTATTGTGGCTTAATAATGGGACCTGGGAACCTGAGATGCAGCTCAGCATGTTGCCCCTCGCCTGCCCTATCCGTGCCGTTTCCATCACTTTCTTTGGTTTTGCAAATTTTCACCAATCAAAACCTTAGCGGAGCATGGCTGATATACAAAAATGCTCGAGTCGCCCATTGACTTCAATGGGGTTCGTTACTCGAAACGAACCCTCGAGCATCGCAGAAAGTTCGACTCGAGCAACGAGCACCCGAGCATTTTGGTGCTCGCTCATCTCTAGTAAAAACATTTATTGTCCATAACCAAAGATCTCAACCAGCACATCCTTGCCAGGATATTACTTATCACCTGTTACTTTGAAGAGGAAAAGGAAAAATAAAAAGATAGTGAGACAAATAGCACATTAAACAAAAGATAATAATAATCATTACAATCTTCCCATATCAGATCCTTTGAGCTTCTATTAGGTACTTTTTTCCCCAATTCTCCCCCCGGGTCATATAATCCTCTTTTCTTGTACCTTCTCCACATCTCATCTGTAGGGATCCAATCTATTTTCTCCTGTGGAACTCCAGCTTTCAATAAAGCTATGAACATATCTGTCCTGTTTACTGCATTTCGTTTCACATGAGTTTTTCTTTTACAATTTGGATTTTGATCTTGCTGTGATCTGTCCCTTTTACGGACCGGACCCAAGTCTCCCAAATCTCCCAACTGCCTTACTGCTTCCAGAACCTCAGCCACCGGATGACCAGCCTGATTTATAAATACTGGCATGGTTACTTCTTTATACGCTGGGTGAGTAGCTTTGTTCATTGTATTCCTAACACTCGGGGTCAACACTCTTCCTATTAACCCCTTAGTGACCACGCTATAGTGCTGCAGCTGCAGGACGTGTATGGAGGGAGGTAGCGCCGCTATCAACCTCCATACAGCGCGGGCGTCAGCTGTTTATTACAGCTGACACCCGCGGGCAATAGCCGCGCTCGGCCGTTCAGCCGATCGCGGCTATTAACCCTTTAAATGCCTCTGTCAATTCTGACAGCGGCATTTAAATCCCCCGAACGCTGTTTGGGGGTCCCGCATGGCCCCCCCGCGGTGAGATCGGGGGAGCCGTGCAGGTGTCATGGCAGCCGGGGGCCTAATGAATGGCCCCAGGGCTGCCTTAGCAGACTGCCTATCAAGCTATCCACACAGGGTGGCTTGATAGACTGCCTGTAGAAAAACAGTATGACGTAATGCTATAGCATTACGTCATACTGCAGGAGCGATCAAAGCATCGCATGTTAAAGTCCCCCAGGGGGACTTCAAAGTAAAGTAAAAAAAAAGATCAATAAAGTTTTTTAAATTGTAAAAAAAAAAAAGTTATAAAAGTTTATATCACCCCCCTTTTGCCATATCAATTATTAAAAAATCTAAATCATAAAATAAAAATATGTATTTGGTATCGCCGCGTCTGTAAAAGTCTGATCTATCAAAGTAGTGCATTATTTTTCCTGCACGGTGAACGTCGTCCGAAAAAAAAAATAAAGAATGCCAGAAATACACTTTTTTAGTTACCCTGTCTTCCAGAAAAAATGCAATAAAAAGCGATCAAAAAGTTGTATGTATTCCAAATTGATACTATCGGAAACTACAGGACATCCCGCAAAAATTGAGCCCTTGCACAACTACGTTGACGGAAAAATAAAAAAGTTATTGCGCGCACAAAATGACCGCAGAAAATAATTGAAAAAAATTAAATATCTTAAAAAAAAAATACAAGTAGTACAGCAAAAAAAAAACTATATAAGTTTGGTATCGTAGTAATTGTACTGAGCCATAAAATAAAAATATCAGTTCGTTTTTGTTGCAGTTTGTGCGCCGTAGAAACAGGACGCACCGAAAGATGGTGGAATGTCGTTTTTTTTTCCATTTCTCTCCGCTAAGAATTTTTTAAAAGTTTTTCAGTACATTATATGGTACAATAAATAGTGCCATTGAAAAATACAACTTGTCCCGCAAAAAACAAGCCCTCATACAGCGACGTCGATGGATAAATAAAGGAGCTACGATTTTTTAAAAGGGAGTAGGAAAAAACAAAAATGGAAAAAAGCAAAAAAGCCTGGTCACTAAGGGGTTAAATCACTTTGCTCATTCATTCCAATTGCATAATTTCTTCCTCAATCCTTTGCATACAATCAAACAAAGTATGCCAGGGCTTCTCTGTTTGTGGCCAATCAGAGTCATTAGGGTATTTGTATCTTATACCCGTCACCACATCTAGTAGAGTTGATCAACCCTGCTGGACCTGTTGTCTCACAGGGAAATTAAACACTGAGGCTTGGTTATGGCCAGAATCCTAGTCCTTGTCACGGTGTTGCTGAGTGGTAACACAAGGGGAAAAATTGCTGTAAGGGATGTATATATATATATATATATATATATATATATATATATATATATATATGTATATATATCACGTTGTGATGCCACCGTTCCCACACTGCTATTCTATACGGCGGAGTGATAAACACAGAGAATTGTGTGTCGTACCTTGGGACCTCAGGAACGGTTGAGACACTGTAAAGTTTATTTGGATGAACGTTGCAAAACAGGCAGTTACAGGTACAATTCACTTGCATAAAATTACAAGCAGAAGCTCAGAGGTTGGGAGAAAACACAGGAACAATACAGCCCTATAGTCCAAGTTATCTTTATGTCACCGATCCTCGAAATTGGGTATAATCTGGAGGAGGTAAAAGGCAGGGGACTCTCCACATACACTCTGGCAGGCAATTACTGGAGAAAGGCTAAACCTAAATGCACCCCGCACATTCTCCGTGTGGGTGTCACAATGACGTACCTCTGTGTGGTGATCCTAATGGCAGACAGTCACACAGGAAAAATAATGCCGTAGTGTGAATGGCTACCTGTTTAAGTGAAACTGGGGTTTGATATGCTATCTCTCTAGAAGGGACTCATTCCTCTCACATCCACTCTCCATGCGCTATGGGATGTCTCTTTTCCTCCTCCATCTTCACCACATGGAAGCTGATGGTGCTTCCATGTGGCTCTGTGTTAGCACTCAAGATGAAGAGAGAAGTCTCCTCCTGCTCTCTAGCACTCACTTTTATCACCTCACTTGTACCACATGACACAGTAAGAATAGATGCATTCAGCAGCAAAGCTGACAGGCTATGATTTTAAGGGATTTAACCCTTCCGACACTGCAGCTGTGCAATACACATACAGAAACTTGACATGACGGATTTGCACAGTGCACCCACATAAACTAGAACATGCATGACAATTATGGAGGGGACCAGGATGTAGTTCTGGGACACTACACTGTAAAGTCCTAAATGCTTTAGCTACTACTGGGTCAGTTGACAAGTAGAAATGAGCGAGCACGCTCGGTTCGGTCAGTTACTTGAGCGAGCCTTGCTCATCTGGAGTAGCTGCCTTCTCCTCCGAGTGTGCTCGGGGTATTGTAGCAAGGAGCAAGATTTTGTTCAGATTACGCTTTATACAGAGTAAGACACTATGGTAGGCTTAACATTAAGAATTGATTCAACCCAAATGATAATCAGGCATAGTGATGAATATTGTCTTACATGTGTAAACTATTAGATCTATATACAAAGGATAATATCTATATACAAAGCATAAATGTTGTAGACATCACATCACAAAGTGTAATACAAATGAAGAGGTCCTGCAGCACCACTTTTAGTACCCAGTCATGGGGAAGAACTTCTGCACAGCCGATCAATAAGGGTGAACCAACCTTTATATGTTACAGTCCAAATGGATAAAGGAGATCTGCAGCAGACCAAAGGATGATGTAAAACAAAGCTCTTTATTCCAAATCCATAAAAGCAAGCGGTACAGGCAGCGACGTTTCGACCGTCTCCGGTCTTTATCAAGCATGCATGTTACCCCTATCCCACCACCTTATATACTAAAAGACTAAACATGTCAGCCAATACAAACAATTCCCAAAAGACACTCCCATCAAACAAAAACATTTCAATCAGCTGCTGGTGCCGGTCACCTTACCACAGAGTCTCCCACGTGATGCACTTTAGTCCCATCAAGCCGGAAATATAGAATCAGTGATGAGGGCAGGTGATCGGAATGAGTACCCCAACGGCATCATAACACGTTATGTTGATTGTAGAGCCGGCGCCTCCATAGTTACAACAAATCCACAGTCGCAATGTTAACCATCGATGTGGCAACGCGTCATCAGAGCTCACCCTACTGCATCATGAGGAAGCGCCTCCATAGTAACTACAGTTACCATGGACGCAATGCCGTCTCTCCGTGCGGCGCCACGTCATCAGGGAGCGTCTAACCTGTTTCTCATAGCGCTATGGCATGATGGAAACCCCAGCTCAAACCTGACGTAGTGCATCATGTGATATGAGTATGCCACGCCCATCTATAGCGTAACCATACCCGTTCTCAGCCTGTCATGTGTCACAAGGTCTCATAGCTGCAGATGCATACCAAAACGAGAACCGGCACCACCATAAAAGAGTGTCACATTGTAGTATATCTTATTCAAACAACCTAATGACATGCTGCACAATGTCGATTCTCAATATTAAATGTAAGATGCTAGCATAGCTCTATCTGGATTTCATGAAGAAATAAACCACCCTGGGCACGTATATGTCTCAAAGGATTTCTTCATATATATGAATAAGCAAGGTGAATGTTTTTCTTGACAAAATAAGCACCAATTTCATGTCAACACTAAAGAGTCTCATCAATAAATCTCTCAAAGACCCTGTGGAGCATACTCCACATTACCCATAAACCTAGCTCATTACTCACTGTTTAACTCACTATTTTCTTGTGAGACACCCACAGCACATACATGACCAGGACAAATCCATGTTACAGAACTTTATTGTATCAATAGATGTATCAAAATGTGTACCACAATCACTGTTTTAAAAAAACACTAGATAAAGAGCACGAAGTGTCATATGGATAAATTTAATAGTGCATCCGTGAAGATAACTCTGCGTTCGGGGACCAGACATCCAGCAACCTAGACAGAAGACAAAAAGAAACAGGAATAAATATTGACAAAAAATTACAAAAACGTGTTAAAATAATAATGGCTCAAATATGCGGTAGGTAACAGTATTCTAAATTCAACCCTTTCGGGTGCATAGTGTCTAACGTGTGGATCCACATCAATTCCTTGCGTTTTAACAACAAGGATCTATCACCTCCTCTACTTAGTTCAGGGACACTATCAATCACCCTAAAACGAAGCTGGTTAACAGCATGTCGACATTCTATAAAATGTCTAGAGACCGGTAAGTCTCTTTGTTTCGTACGTATATTACTCTTGTGCTGTATGATTCGTTTTTTAACCTCCTGTATAGTTTCCCCTACGTAAACGAATTTAGAATACTGTTACCTACCGCATATTTGAGCCATTATTATTTTAACACGTTTTTGTAATTTTTTGTCAATATTTATTCCTGTTTCTTTTTGTCTTCTGTCTAGGTTGCTGGATGTCTGGTCCCCGAACGCAGAGTTATCTTCACGGATGCACTATTAAATTTATCCATATGACACTTCGTGCTCTTTATCTAGTGTTTTTTTAAAACAGTGATTGTGGTACACATTTTGATACATCTATTGATACAATAAAGTTCTGTAACATGGATTTGTCCTGGTCATGTATGTGCTGTGGGTGTCTCACAAGAAAATAGTGAGTTAAACAGTGAGTAATGAGCTAGGTTTATGGGTAATGTGGAGTATGCTCCACAGGGTCTTTGAGAGATTTATTGATGAGACTCTTTAGTGTTGACATGAAATTGGTGCTTATTTTGTCAAGAAAAACATTCACCTTGCTTATTCATATATATGAAGAAATCCTTTGAGACATATACGTGCCCAGGGTGGTTTATTTCTTCATGAAATCCAGATAGAGCTATGCTAGCATCTTACATTTAATATTGAGAATCGACATTGTGCAGCATGTCATTAGGTTGTTTGAATAAGATATACTACAATGTGACACTCTTTTATGGTGGTGCCGGTTCTCGTTTTGGTATGCATCTGCAGCTATGAGACCTTGTGACACATGACAGGCTGAGAACGGGTATGGTTACGCTATAGATGGGCGTGGCATACTCATATCACATGATGCACTACGTCAGGTTTGAGCTGGGGTTTCCATCATGCCATAGCGCTATGAGAAACAGGTTAGACGCTCCCTGATGACGTGGCGCCGCACGGAGAGACGGCATTGCGTCCATGGTAACTGTAGTTACTATGGAGGCGCTTCCTCATGATGCAGTAGGGTGAGCTCTGATGACGCGTTGCCACATCGATGGTTAACATTGCGACTGTGGATTTGTTGTTACTATGGAGGCGCCGGCTCTACAATCAACATAACGTGTTATGATGCCGTTGGGGTACTCATTCCGATCACCTGCCCTCATCACTGATTCTATATTTCCGGCTTGATGGGACTAAAGTGCATCACGTGGGAGACTCTGTGGTAAGGTGACCGGCACCAGCAGCTGATTGAAATGTTTTTGTTTGATGGGAGTGTCTTTTGGGAATTGTTTGTATTGGCTGACATGTTTAGTCTTTTAGTATATAAGGTGGTGGGATAGGGGTAACATGCATGCTTGATAAAGACCGGAGACGGTCGAAACGTCGCTGCCTGTACCGCTTGCTTTTATGGATTTGGAATAAAGAGCTTTGTTTTACATCATCCTTTGGTCTGCTGCAGATCTCCTTTATCCATTTGGACTGTAACATCACAGTGTAGAGATAGCAAGTTACATTACATCATTAGCTACAAGCAGGGGCGTACCAAAAGGCTCAGGGGCCCGGGTGCAAAAGTTCAGCTCGGGGCCCCCCCTTGGGCCTCCACCCCACACGCCCCCGTACCCATACCTAGATCGTGCTGCATACATGATCGGCCCCTCGGCGTAATCTTTCCAAACATGACGCATTTCCTGAACATGAAAATTTGTTTGTAGCCCCACAGGCCACTCACACACCTCTTTTTACCGCTATTAGCACAGCGCCCCGAGTGCCGTACTAACCGCGGTACAACACTCCCATAGATTTTAATGAAGTTACTCAAATCTACGCTGGAATGCGGTGTCCCTATCACTGTGATTTTCGAGAGCTGTCTGTTCTATTTTTGCATTTTCGTGGTTTTAAACACACTTCCCCACCCATCACAATGATGGGGTGCATTAAAAAGCGCTGTCAAATGCTGTAACCTGTGTTCGAAAACACTGCTTGAAATTCCAGTAAAAATGCCACGATTTCAAGCTGCGTTTTCTGAACACGTGTGAGAGCGGCCTCAGGGGGGGTCATTGTTGCACTTTAGAACCACAATTAAGACACATAAAAACCTGCATGCAGTATTTAAAGACCGCGTACGGTGTTAGGGTGACTGCCCACTACAGTTTTTTTTCACGGCGAAATTCGCAGCGTTTTCTTTTCTGCAGGGGTCTATGGGACTTGTAATGTTAAAATCACGATCGCGCAAAAACTCGATTTCGTGGTAAATTGCGATTTTGCGCGATCGCTATTTTAACATTACAAGTTCCATAGACCCCTGCAGAAAAAAAATGCTGCGAATTTCGCAGTGAAAAAAAACTGTAGTGGGTAGTCACCCTAAAGGAGCAGCAGACACTATTAATAACAGCATGCAGTTTTGATGTGTTTTTTAATTGTGTGTAAAGGGTGCAAATAAATACAGAAAATTCAGGGAGAGAGGGAGAGAGAGAGAGAGAGAGAGAGAGAGAGAGAGAGAGAGAGAGAGATGAGATATGAGATAGATAGATAGATAGATATGAGAGAGAAATAGATAGAAATATAGATAGATAGATATGAGAGATAGATATGGTATGTATAGATGGATAGATAGATAGATAGATAGATAGATAGATAGATAGATAGATAGATAGATAGATAGATAGATATTAGATAGATAGATAGTAAAGATGAGCGAACACCAAAATGTTCGGGTTCGCGTTATTCAAAACGAACTTCCCGCGATGTTCGGGTGTTCGTTTCGAATAACGAACCCCATTGAAGTCAATGGGCGACCGGAACATTTTTGTATTTCGCCGATGCTCGCTAATGTTTTCATGTGTGAAAATCTTGGCAATTCAAGAAAATGATGGGAACGACACAGCAACGGATAGGGCACTATCAGCACTGTCAGCATAACAATCGTTCTCCTCTGCCACAGCTGTAACAGCTGTGGCAGAGAAGAACGATGTTAGCCCATTGAATTCAATGGAGCCGTCAATACAGCCGACTCCACTGAATGCAATGGGCTGCCGGCGATCGCGGAATGAATTGTCGGAAAGGGGTTAAATATATAAGCCCTTCCCTGCAATTCATCCAGAAATGTGTAAAAATAAAAAATATATATATACTCACCTGGTGCCGGCAGACGGAGTTCAGCGTGGCAGGCTACAGTTCTCCTGAACTGCTCTGAACAGCTGTGAGTAGTATTCAGCCGTCGGGGATTTAAAATCCCCGCCTGCTGAATAAGATGCCTCTGATTGGTCACAGCCTGACCAATCAGAGGCATCCCTCACTCACACCCATTCATGAATTCATGAATGGGTGAGTGAGGGCTGCCTCTGATTGGCTCAGCACAGCTCTCCTGCCCCTGAGCCAATCAGAGGCAGCCCTCACTCACCCATTCATGAATTCATGAATGGGTGTGAGTAAGGGCTGGCCTCTGATTGGTCAGGCTGTGACCAATCAGAGGCATCTTATTCAGCAGGCGGGGATTTTAAATCCCCGGCTGCTGAATACTACTCACAGCTGTTCAGAGCAGTTCAGGAGAACTGCAGCCTGCCACGCTGAACTCCGTCTGCCAGCACCAGGTGAGTATATATATATTTTTTATTTTTACACATTTCTGGATGAATTGCAGGGAAGGGCTTATATATTTAACCCCTTTCCGACAATTCATCCCGCGATCGCCGGCAGCCCATTGCATTCAGTGGAGTCGGCTGTATTGCCGGTTCCATTGAATTCAATGGGCAAACATCGTTCTTCTCTGTCACAGCTGTTACAGCTGTGGCAGAGAAGAAGGATTTGTCTTCTATATGTTCTCAATGGGGTTGGCGCTGCTGCCGCCGGCCCCATTGAGCGCATATAGAAAAGATTTCTCAGGGAAGAAAGTTAAAGTAACCCGAACATCCGAACATCGTGTGGTGTTCGTTACGAATAACGAACATCCCGAACACCCTAATATTCGCCCGAGCATCAAGCTCGGACGAGTACGTTCGCTCATCTCTAATAGATAGATAGATATTAGATAGATAGATAGATAGATAGATAGGAGATAGATAGATAGATAGATAGATAGATATGAGAGAGAAATAGATAGAAAGATAGATAGGAGATAGATGGATAGATAGATAGATAGATAGATAGATAGATAGATATGAGAGATAGATATGGTATGTATAGATAGATAGATAGATGATAGATAGATAGATAGATAGATAGATAGATAGATAGATATTAGATAGATAGATAGATAGATAGATAGGAGATAGATAGATAGATAGATAGATAGATAGGAGATAGATAGAGAGATAGATATGAGATAGATAGATGATAGATAGATAGATAGATAGATAGATAGATAGATAGATAGATAGATAGATATGGTATGTATAGATAGATATGGTATAGATAGATAGATAGATAGATAGATAGATAGATATGGTATAGATAGATAGATAGATAGGAGATAGATAGATAGATAGATAGATAGGAGAGAGATAGATAGATATGAGAGATAGATATGAGAGAGAGAGATAGATAGATAGATAGATATGAGAGATAGAGAGATAGATAGATATGAGAGATAGATATGGTATGTATAGATAGATAGATAGGAGATAGATAGAGAGATAGATATGGTATGTATAGATAGATAGATAGATAGATAGATAGATAGATAGATAGATAGATAGATAGATAGATAGATAGATAGATAGATAGATAGATATGAGAGATAGATAGATAGATAGATAGATAGATAGATAGATAGATAGATAGATGATTAGATAGATATGAGAGATAGATATGAGAGAGATAGATAGATAGATAGATAGATAGATAGATAGATAGATAGATAGATATAAGAGATAGAGAGATAGATAGATATGAGAGATAGATATGGTATGTATAGATAGATAGATAGATAGATAGATAGGAGATAGATAGGAGATAGATAGATAGATAGATAGATAGATAGGAGATAGATAGAGAGATAGATATGAGATAGATAGATGATAGATAGATAGATAGATAGATAGATAGATAGATAGATAGATAGATAGATAGATAGATAGATATGGTATGTATAGATAGATATGGTATAGATAGATAGATAGAAGATAAATAGATAGATAGATAGATAGATAGATAGATAGATAGATAGATAGATAGATAGATAGATAGATATGGTATAGATAGATAGATAGATAGGAGATAGATAGATAGATATGACAGATAGATATGAGAGAGAGAGATAGATAGATAGATAGATATGAGAGATAGAGAGATAGATAGATATGAGAGATAGATATGGTATGTATAGATAGATAGATAGGAGATAGATAGAGAGATAGATATGGTATGTATAGATAGATAGATAGATAGGAGATAGATAGACAGATAGATAGATAGATAGATAGATAGATAGATAGATAGATAGATAGATAGATAGATAGATAGATAGATATGAGAGATAGATAGATAGATAGATAGATAGATAGATAGATAGATAGATAGATAGATAGATAGATGATTAGATAGATATGAGAGATAGATATGAGAGAGATAGATAGATAGATAGATAGATAGATATAAGAGATAGAGAGATAGATAGATATGAGAGATAGATATGGTATGTATAGATAGATAGATAGATAGATAGATAGATAGATAGATAGATAGATAGATAGGAGATAGATAGATAGGAGATAGATAGAGAGATATATATAAGATAGATAGATAGATAGATAGATAGACAGATAGATAGATAGATAGATAGGGTATAGATAGATAGATAGAAGATAAATAGATAGATAGATAGATAGATATGGTATAGATAGATAGATAGATAGATAGGAGATAGATAGAGGATAGATAGATAGATAGATAGATAGATAGATAGATAGATAGATAGATAGATAGATAGATAGATAGATAGAGGAGGGAGACAGATAGATACACACACATATATATACACTTACCCCAGGGCTCGGTCCACTTCTCCTCCATGTGACAGCAGCAGTAGGAGAAGTTAACTCAGAGGCTTCCGTGCAACAGGAAGCAGGGGGCAGCACATGATCACATGATCATTGTGCCCTGCCGTCCCATGTGACCTCCTCCCTCCTCCCCTGCCGGCCCATGTGAGTACCTCCCTGCTTTTCCTCTCAGGTTGGCCGTTCAGGCTGCCGCATCATGCGGGGGAAAGAACGGCCAGCCATTAATGCACTGAATGTGCATGTGGGTATGGCGTTGGGCAGCTCCGGGGCCCCCTGAGCGCAGGGGCGGGTCGCCATGGCGACCCCAGCACCCCCTGACGCTACGCCTATGGCTACAAAGTTACAGATCACATATTACCATCACCAAAGCTTCCCTCACTTCTAGGGGTTCAACAGATGACCTCCTCATTCTGTCTCTGAAGCATCCATTTTACTCAGAGCTTTGAAGCCTTCCATCTGAGCTTCCAAAGGCCTTCTCATCCTAGATTCCAAGACCTTCTGACTTGGGAAAATATGCCCTTTTTTTATATTACACTAAATCCTCATTCCAACAGGTTACAATATGTCTGCATATAAACAAAAAGGTATTAGCACATTCCTGTGTGAAGTGGACATGATCATAAATGTTGACTTCTCTTTGTCTGTATACAAACTTCCTGGACCAAGACCTAATCTTAAGTATCCATCATGTTGACTGCATATTTGTGTCCATGTAAATTGAATTTGCACCTCAAAAGATATCTTCTGGTACGCACAGGGAAGTGGTTTAGCCACCTCCTCAGTATATTCCAATCAAAGATTCCAAATTGTAATTAAATGGCTCAATAAGCAAATTCTTAAGCTGTTTAAATGAAAAATCAGAATAATTCTTTGCAGTGTGTGTGTGTGTGTGTGTGGGGGGGGGGGGGTTGTGAGCGATGTAGGTTTCAGGATACGATGGAGCCAACGGAGTTACCAAAACAGTGTTAAGTAATTTAAAAATACAGACATGGAACTAATACTAGTATAATCTATATATATATATAAAATTGAATGTATGTGGGCTACTACACCATTCATCCGATCGCCATGAAACTTTGGGAAGTTGTTGAGTACGCTCCTGGGAAGATTATAGGCATAGTATATCTATCCTATGATAAATGGCGCGCGTGCGAGGGTCATCGACAGTTACGCCCCCCACGTAGATCGTTCGATTTCCATCATTGCCACTAATTCTCTCACTTCCCGATGTCGTAGAAACATGAAATTTGGCACGAGCATTGATTATGTCATATAAAGGAAAGGTTAATGGGTCCCAACTCGATTATTCAATTCTAAGCGCAAAAGAACTATCGTCCAAATTTTACGTACGGAGTCTAATTCTCTCACTTCCCAATGTCATAAAAACTTGAAATTTGGCACGAGCATTGATTATTACATAAATAGGAAAAGCTAATGGGTCCCAACTGTATTATTCAATTCTAAGCGCAAAAGAATTAGCGTCCAAATTTTACGTACAAAATCTAATTCTCTCACTTCCCAATGTCATAGAAATTGAAATTTCGCACGAGCATTGATTATGTCATAAATAGGAAAAGCTAATGGGTCCCAACTGTATTATTCAATTCTAAGCGCAAAAGAATTAGCGTCCAAATTTTACGCACAAAATCTAATTCTCTCACTTCCCAATGTCATAGAAACTTGAAATTTGGCATGAGCATTGATTACATCATAAATAGGAAAAGCTAATGGGTCCCAACTTGATTATTCAATTCTAAGTGCAAAAGAATTAGCGTCCAAATTTTATGTATGGAATCTAATTTTCTCACTTCCCAATGTCATAGAAACTTGAAATTTGGCATGAGCATTGATTATATCATAAATAGGAAAAGCTAACGGATCCCAACTCCATTTTTCAATTCTAAGTGCCAAGGAATTAGCGTCCAAATTTTACGTACGCAATCTAATTCTCTCACGTCCTGATGTCATCTATATATTTAAAAATGAATGTATGTCTGTCTGTCTGTCTGTCTCTCCTTTATGCATTACTTAACCATTCATCCAATTACCATGAAACTTTGGGAAGTTGTTGAGTACACTTCTGTGAAGATTACTAGTATAGTACATTTATCCTACGATAGGTGGCGTGCGTGCGAGCATCGTCGACAGTTATGCCCCCTAGACAAAGATCGTTTGATTTCCATCTCAAGCACGAAAGCAAAGGGCATTACGAGCTAGCGTGTTCAACTACAAAACGATGCATCCGCCGAACGTTTCGCAAGACAATTGCTGCATATTGAGAATGCTGAGGTAAAATGAAAGATGTGCTGTGATTGGTTGCTACTTCTTATACTACTGAGGTTACATGAAAGCTGTGCTGTGATTGGTTGCTATATATTATACCGCTGAGGTAAAATGAATGCTGCGCTGTGATTGGTTGCTATTTTTTATATTGCTGAGGCAGAATAAAAGTTGCGCTGTGGTTGGTTGGTCTTTCTATTACTACTGAGGTAACATGAAAGCTGCGCTGTGATTGGTTGTTATATATTATACTGCTGAGGTAGCATGAAAGCTGCGCTGTGATTGGGTGTTATATATTATTCCACTGAGGAAACATGAAAGCTGCGCTGTGATTGGTCGTTATATATTATACCACTGAGGTAACTTGAAGGCTGCGCTGTGATTGGTTGCTATCTAGATATATAAAAACGAATGTATGTTTGTCTTCGCAGCAACGCGCGACGGGTAAGCTAGTCTATATATATAAAATTAAATGTATGCGTGTCTGTCTGTCTGTTTGTTCTTTATGCGCTACTACACTATTCATCCGATCGCCATGAAACTTTGGGAAGTTGTTGAGTACACTCCTGGGAAGATTACTGGCATAGTACATTTAAGCTATGATAAATGGTGCGCGTGCGAGCGTCATCGACACTCAAGCCCCCCCCCCCACGTAGATCGTTCGATTTCAATCATTGCCACTAATTCTCTCATTTCCCGATGTCGTAGAAACATGAAATTAGGCACGAGCATTAATTATATCATAAATAGGAAAAAGTAATGGGTTCCAACTCAATTATTCAATTCTAAGTGCAAAAGAATTAGCGTCCAAATTTTACGTACGGAATCTAATTTTCTCGCTTCCCAATGTCATAGAAACTTGAAATTTGGCACGAGCCTTGATTATGTCATAAATAGGAAAATTAAAAGGGTCCCAACTCGATTATTCGATTCTAAGCGCAAAAGAATTAGCATCCAAATTTTACGTACGGAATCTAATTCTCTCACTTCCCAATGTCATAGAAATTTGAAATTTGGCACGAGCATTGATTATGTCATAAATAGGAAAAGCTAATGGGTCCCAACTCAATTATTCAATTCTAAGCGCCAAAGAATTAGCGTCCAACTTTTACGTACAGAATCTAATTTTCTCGCTTCCTAATGTCATAGAAACTTGAAATTTGGCACCAGCATTGAATATGTCGTAAATAGGAAAAACTAATTGGTCCCAACCCGATTATTCAATTCTAAGCGCAAAAGAATTAGCATCCAAATTTTACGTACGGAATCTAATTTTCTCACTTCCCAATGTCATAGAACTTGAAATTTAGCATGAGCATTGATTATGTCATAAATAGGAAAAGCTAATGGGTCCCAACTCGATTATTCAATTCTAAGCGCAAAAGAATTAACGCCCAAATTTTACGTACGGAATCTAATTTTCTCGCTTCCCAATGTCATAGAAACTTGAAATTTGGCACGAGCATTGATTATGTCATAAATAGGAAAAGCTAATGGGTCCCAACTCGATTATTCAATTCTATGCGCAAAAGAATTAGCGTCCAAATTTTACGTACGGAATCTAATTCTCTCTCTTCCGGATGTAATTTGGCACGAGCATTGAGTATGTCATAAATAGGAAAAGTTAATAGGTCCCAACTAGTTTATTCAATTCTAAGCGCAAAAGAATTAGTGTCCAAATTTTACATATGGAATCTAATTCTCTCACTTCCCATCGTCATAGTAACTTGAAATTTGGCACGAGCATTGACTATGTCATAAATAGGAAAGGTTAATGGGTCTCAACTCGATTATTCAATTCTAAGCGCAAAAGAAGTAGCATCCAAATTTTACGTACGGAATCTAATTCTCTCTCTTCCCGATGTAATTTGGCACAAGCATTGAGTATGTCATAAATAGGAAAAGTTAATAGGTCCCAACTAGTTTATTAAATTCTAAGCGCAAAAGAATTAGTGTCCAAATTTTACATACGGATTCTAATTCTCTCACTTCCCATCATCATAGAAACTTGAAATTTGGCACGAGCATTGACTATGTCATAAATAGGAAAAGTTAATGGGTCTCAACTCAATTATTCAATTCTAAGCGCAAAAGAAGTAGCGTCCACATTTTACGTACGGAATCTAATTCTCTCACTTCCTGATGTCATCTATATATTTAAAAACGAATGTATGTCTGTCTGTCTATCCTTTATGCATTACTACACCATTGATCCAATCACAATGAAACTTTGGGAAGTTGTTGAGTACACTCCTGGGAAGATTACTGGCATAGTACAACTATCCTACGATAGGTGGCGCGCGTGCGAGCATCGTCGACAGTTATGCCCCCAGACAAAGATCATTTGATTTCCATCACAAAAGCAAAAGGCATTACGAGCAACGGGATGCGCTTTCAACCAGAAAATGATGCATCCGCCGAACGTTTCGCAAGACAATTGCTGCATATTGAGAATGCTGAGGTAAAATGAAAGCTGTGCTGTAATTGGTTGCTATTTCTTATACTGCTGAGGCAACATGAAAGCTGTGCTGTGATTGGATGCTACTTCTTATATTACTGAGGTTACATGAAAGCTGTGCTGTGATTGGTTGCTATATATTGTACTGCTGAGGTAAAATGAATGTTGCGCTGTGATTGGTTGCTATTTTTTATATTGCTCAGGCAGAATAAAAGTTACGCTGTGATTGGTTGTTATTTCTCTTACTGCTGAGGTAAAATGAAAGCTGCGCTGTGATTGGTTGTTATATTTTAAACTGCTGAGGTAACATGAAAGCTGCGCTGTGATTGGGTGTTATCTATTATAAAGCTGAGGTAACATGTAAGCTACGCTGCGATTGGTTGTTATATATTATACCACTGAGGTAACATGAAAGCTGCACTGTGATTGGTTGTTATCTAGATACATAAAAATGAATGAATGTCTGTCTTCGCAGCAATGCGCGACGGGTAAGCTAGTAACATATATTTTTTTCTCCTTCTCCTCCCCTCCCTCCCACATTTAGGTATTAACTTTAAACATATATTGTACCATTTCACTATTTTTTTTCTCTCCGCCCCACCCTCCACTCCTACATTTAGGTATTTACTTTTAACACAGATTGTACCATACCAGTCTAAGAGATGGCATAAGTATGCAGATTGAATATGTCTTTTAATGTATGATATTCCAGTAATTAATGTCAATAACGATAAGTGCTTTTAAGCCCCTTTTCAAAATTTCTCTTTTTTTTCCTTTCTCCCACCATCTTTTTAGTTTTAGTACATATTTCAAATCCTACATGTATATTTTTAATGAAATATTTGCAGCTATTTTTTAATTTTCAATGGTTACACAGCTATAAAGTTTCATTTTTCAAGATGTGGTGAGAGAGAGTCATGTGATGCCAATTGGAACACATGCTTGCATTCCAAGCCTCCCTTTAGTAACTGGCAGCAGGCACGTTATCACGTGTACCGCAGACGGTCATGTGATTCTCCCCCTCCCTCCTACATCAGCTCAATGGCAGTGGCCATCGGAGGGTGTTCCACACCTCCTTGAGGATTCAGCAGTGGTCACACTGTCACGTGCACCATGGATGATCATGTGACCCCTTCCCCCTCCTCCTTTCATGTCAGCACAATGGCGCCCACCACTGGAGGGCTATTGATGGGAGTGTACAATATGGTATGTGTATTTGTTTTTTTTAATTTAAATTCTGCTTGTATGTGTAAAAACTTGTACTTGAAAAAGGCTCTATTTGCCGAAACGCGTTGTATATATGTCTTGCTGACTCTCCAGTGGGAGAGTCCCTTTGTTTGTGCAATAAATCTGTTTCTATACCAATTGGATCTTCTACGGACCTGATTTGATCCTGGAGGAAGTTGGATTTACAGCACCATTATTTAAGGTTATCCTAGATTTCGAGGGGGGAGTTTTGTTGCTCAGTTTCCATGGGTACCAGCTCCCCTCTCAGAAGTGAGTACATTTCTATTCTATATGTTTGGGGCGCAGCTTGTTCTATATTTTCTGGTCACTTAATCTTCCTTTAATTTTATTTCTTGTATTAGCAAACTCCTCCCATTAGGGTATATGAGGGATTATTGGGTCAAATCAGCAACTTCTTGCAGTTTCGATTTCTTTCAGTGAAAATGAATTTTAAAAAAAGCTGATTTCATCCATTCTATCCCCAACTGCTTAATCACCATTACCTCGGTCTTCCCCATTCTTTAACTCTCCGGTTCAGCACCAATGCCTTGGTCATCCCCAATCTATCCCCCACTGGTTCAGCACCATTGCCTTGGTAACTCCGACTGGTCTTTGCTTACATGACAGCTGTGGTTATTTGCCTGTATACACCCAAATCCTTCAGCCAATGAATGGCCATATGAACACAGCCAAAAAGGGAGGACTTCAAAGGGATCAAACCGGTGAGTAAAGCTTTTTTTATACATTTGCTTTCTTTAGCAAAAACCTCAGTGGTAGGTGTAGCATTGACATTCAGGTTCAAAGTAATTTCTTAGAAACCAAAGCTCAGCTTCCAGGAAGTTATCTGATGCCCAAAATTAAACTGATAATATCCATCAATGTAAGACTAAAAAAGAGGATCAAACGGTGGTATCTCATACAGATAGAAGACACAGAGAAGAAGGAACAGTCTATGAGAGATGGAGCCCAACCAGATCAGAAAGAAGATCCTCAGATTTAGCCTGGATGATGGGCCTCGTGGTAATCACTGTTTCTTCCATATTATTCAGCAGCATTCAAGTTTCACAGGTCGTGTTAATCAAGGATACTCCAGGGTTCTCTTACAGCTCTTTGGTTATACCGGTCATGGGAAATCTGCCTTCATAAACTCCTGTAAGTACGTGCTGGAAGACAGTGATATACTTATACCATATGCTGAAGCTGAAGAAAGAGCAAGCGGAGGCAGGACCTTGGTGAGGGAAGCCTACAACCTCACTGAGAACATCACTATTGTGGACAACAGAGGGTATAACACCATGAACAGCTTTCAGAGAGCGGAAATTTATGCCCAATTGGGTAAGTGAGAGCAACAAACATTAGATTTATAAGGTAGAACAGTTCATCTATTCCCATGTAACATCCTGTTGTATGCTGTCTTGTATGACCAATCTGCACAGTAGGGAGGGTTTACATGGAACAACAATCGTTCAGATAGTCGTTCAGAAAAGTAATTGAAGTGTGCAAATGCAAGTCGTTTATTTGCTTTTACACTGAATGTTTGTTTTGCTTGTTTTTTTGTCAACATATTGTTTTTAGAGGGGATCTCCAAGCAAAATTATTTACAAGTCACTCAAATACGAATGACTGTGACTTTACACCAGATGACTTTTGATCAACCAATAACTATTTTTTAGTTGAGCTAAAGTGAAATGGCTAGTGACTAGTCAGCAAGTTATCTCTCGTCAACCTGTTGACGGCCAAGTTAACATAAAACAACTATCGTTTGCATTTCCTGCTTTGAGGGATTATTTATTTTATGGTCATCCTGTATAAAGGTATCTTTAGTTGTTTATCTACAAAGATTGCCAGGGGACACAAGGTAAATGTAGCAAACAATGAGATATGTGTATGCATTGTGGTAATGCAGTAGCAGGAGTGGAGTGTGCGGGGCCTCTGAGCGCAGTCTGGTTTAGTTACCCTGCACCTGTAAGGGTACGACTACTCAGGTTAAATTTCAACTCCCTCACAAGCTCAGTGTCCTTTGAAGCCTGTGGAACTTTGGTCCATTGAGGATTGTAGGGCGTGAGGCTCTGAGTTCTATGTAGACCTGGCTCAGGTCTGTGAGGGACCTGGAAGCACAGAACGGACTGTTGGGGTGAAGTCACCTTCCTAGAAGATACGCTGAGAGAAGCGGTAGGCGTTGCTGTGTGCACTGTGACAGACAACAGTGGGAAGTTGTCTGTGATATGCTGGACTGTATTTGTATGCTGAATACCTTTGCTGTGCTGATGTGAAATAAACGCTGGACGAACCAGCATTGGGACTTTACTTTGGTGTTTCTGGACATCATTGCGGTGCTGCCATCCCTGGTCAGGGGGAAGTAAGCAGGAGATCCCAGGCAAGTAATCCCCAATTGCCATAGCATCTAGAGAAATACTGCAGATGTGGGTGATGCAGGACTCTGACCTAGAAGGTGGGTGAGAAGTGAGCTGTAAATAACTAATAGGCACTTTGCTGAATATCACTTCTGTGGTTCATGTGCTACTTCAATGTTTTTCCTCTGTGAAACTAAAAGGCAAACAGTTTCATAAATTACAGTTAGCCATTTTGTGGAAAGAAAAATATCAGCCGGCTGGCCCTTTGTTATTGTGTTAGGCTTCACAAATGTGATTCTCAGGGGAGTAGGGTCAGACATATTTTTTTTTCTATTATGCATGATGCTTACAGTGTCTGTATGCTATGATTTTGTAGATCTGAATGATCCTGTTTTGTAACTTGAGGCCAGTGGCAGATTATGTAGACCACAGGACCCGAGCTGTTCGCACAAAGTGCCCCTACCGCTGCACACACAGTAACTATACTCAGTGGCATACCTTTCCTGCACCTACACCGCTGTTTTGGTCTTCTCTACTTGTATCTGCACTCTCCCATCTCACTTCTATGCCAATACTCCACTTGTGCCTTCCCATAGTAATAGTGCCCACCAAACATGAATAATTCCCTTAAAGTACAAATGACAGGCAATAATATCTCCTTTGTGCTTCACAGTAATAGTGTCTTACTTTGTGACCTCGCACAGTAATAATTCCCCTAACCTGAGTATATCAGAATCATTCCCAGCTGTAGCCTTGTGAGCTCATTCCACACTCCACACCCACAATGTCCTGAATAATGACAAACAGGTATTACTTTTGGATAATTTGGCCACAGCAGCCATTTTATTTCAAACAAATTTACATAAATTAACTTAATTTAACCATTAATATTCACCATTCACCGAAAGAGGGGAGGTCCTTGAAGCCCCAAAATCTGTCACCTTACTATTTACAGGGCAATATCCCAATTGCCTCCAGCTGCACTGCAACTGATTTGGAGACACCGCTAGCCTTTATAAGGTTAGACGGTTCACCATCTCTGCAAGGACTCCCCCCTGTCAGAGCCAAGAGGTGACAGACCCAACCCAAATCATCAATAGGGGGAAAGGTGGCTATCCACACCCTGAATCCCCCCCAAACCAATTTTATAACTGAGTCCAAGGACCCCCCTACCCACCGCTGCCATGACAATGCTAATAACTCTTCCACCAACTATTCTTCACTTATTATTATTAACCATTCTATCCCCTAGAAATAAAACATCCATAGGGCAGAAGGGTGGGATTTCTTAGTTTTCTCTTCCCCTGCCCTTTTATAGCTTCTCCCATACCCCTGTTAATTACCCTCTCTTGTTTGCTGTTAACTGTTTTTCTTCCCACTTCCCTATTTATTTGTTGTGTGGGCGGCTATAAACTTTAACAAAATCACAAAAGACTCAGGGTGCCTAGACTTACAGCGAACCAATTCTTTCATTCATAATTTAATAATTTGAGTAAACAGAAAATACTTTGTAACACCCACCCAACACTGGAGTTTCAGAAAAAAGGATAACTCTGCTAACCGACACTGAACCACCAACCCGGAAACACCCTGCACCTGTAAGCTATTCTAGTAGTCCAATGTCATGGCATGTCAAATAGAGCAATCATTAGACAATGTCAGTGAACCAACCACTTAAAACTATTTCCTCAACACCTGTCCATGAGCACTCCAAGTCAATGTTGCCAAGGAAGACTGGACTAGGGGAGCAGCTGGCTCACATCATAAGCTGCAAGATGTCGAGACAAGGTGTCCTTTCCTGGTCTGGCTGGGGGCAGAGGCTGCCAAAAACATGCCATTAAAAAAGGGACAGCACATCAGCAAACCCCAGGTACATTACACACCTTGCACTGGATGTTGTTCTGTAGACAGAGCAGGATCAGCCTCCTCAGGAAAGTAATGACAGGCACAGAGTAAGAAGTCAAATTATTGATGGTTTGCACTGCTCCCATATTATTGGATAAGAAAAGCACTGACTGATTGGACAGAAGATGACCCCATAACTGGGTGAACAACTCAAGGACAAGGTTCACACACTAACCCTTAGCATGCCAAGAATCAGGCTAGGAATCCACGCCTCAAGCTGATCCAATAAGTACACTGAAACCCACTGAACTGAAAGCATTTGTGAAAAGGCAAAGCTGCGGGCTCTGGACTCTCCAGATCGCCAGTATGTCCTGCCGTTGTAGTCCCACAGAAAAATCTGCCAAGCTCATAAGTCCACCTTAATGTTCTTAGAAACCTGCATGTAATGGGAGGGAACAGAAACACCTATCATCACCAACAATAAACGCCTACGAAAAACCCTGCCCATTAGCTTAACCATGAATGCAAATACCAATAGTCCACGTAAAGACTGTACCTGAAGGAGTTGCACTTTCTTGGTGGCAAAAAAGTTGTTGAGTTTGTCCTGAAGCTTAGCCACTTTCGCGATAGGAAGACGAAAAAACATTTTGACAGAGTCGATTTCAATACCCAAAAAGGAAAACGCCATCGGTGGGCCTTCTGTTTTACTCACTGACAAAAGAACAGTGAATTTATCTGTAACAAAATGAACCCATCCAACTGACAACCAAGGAGGTCGAAACAGTCAGATAAATGTCGAAATGCTGACTCAATATCTGACTTTACCATTAATGCATCTACGTTCCAGACCATCCTGAATCACTCAATCAAATGATATATAGTCGACTGATACTAAGTCCTTGCTGATATCATCATTCACCGATCCACTGTGCGGGTGAGACAAATGATGGATGAGCAGGAACTGGGTCCATCGGGTGCAGGTGCATCAAGGTGGAGGAGCCACCATGGCAATGAGACTTCCATCTCCAGAAAGGAGGGCTGGCGAAGTTGGAAAAATCATCCATACAGCTGTGTGAGGAAATGTCCGAAGAAATTAATGAAGAGGACTACTGTCCCGATGGGATCGCTGCTTCCTAGCTTCATTGATGGTTTCTCGGACCTGTGATGATGAGATGAACTCCTAGGAGTGCTGAGAAGTTTTTGAAATCAATTTTGCTGAGTCTGGAGCCCTATCTAACAAAAAAAGGCAGCGCTTAACTCACCTCAAACCGTCCCCAGGACTAGGGGTGTGAGCAAGATTACTTGCTCACGTAGAGGCAAATCCTAGGGGTCCTCAACTAAATACTCACCCTGGGGGCCAAACATTGCATTGTAAGCAGGCCTAGACCCATGGGTAGCACATGGGACGCAAAGGACGCCATCGCACACTATGCTGAATCCCTTGGAGGGCAATGGCATCCCATTCACAAATACCTGCTGCAGTGAGGGGGCGCACACCATGGTAGAGGTGCTTGTTGCAGCCAGAGGTATAGGAAGCCATTACTGCAGCCACACATGGCCTAGCACATCGTAAACCGGAGGTACCCAATATACCAGGGGAAAGGGGTACCAAGGGACTGCATGCTGTATGCACTGCTAGCTCAGACTCTCGCCAAAATGCTTGCTGGAGTGATCGCAGTCTCAGAGCGGGCATGATGGGTAGTGGAGGGAGAGGGTCGTGATGGACGAGAGTGGGATTATCAGGAAGAGTGGCGCTGAGTGCCATTTAGCTTCGCTGACAGTGCCAGCTGCATCCAAAGAAGAAGTTGCAGCTAAGCAGTCCCCTCCTGTTACAATCTATGCCACACAACTGCCAGCAAGGCCTGATGAGAGAGATCCATGCTGTGCATGTGGTGAAACAATCACAGCAGAAAACGGGCCTTCCTTTATCAGCACAGAGTTTATATAGAACGCCCACCACAACAGACTACCCAGGAAGCACTGCTAGAACCCCCTCAACTCTCCTTAGAGAGAACATGTACCAAGTAACCCCCGTAATAGACAGAATAGGGAATAACAGAGGAAAAAGGTGGGGGAGACTAGGACCCATAATTGTAAGAGGAAACAAGACCCATTCCACAGTGAAAGGCCAAGCAGGTATAAATCTGGTCACTCACACAGATGAAGCTGTATCCCAGATATTGCAGCCTCATTACAGCGTGCTCTGTGCATAGCTCGCTGCTCCCTCTCCTGCTCTCAGCACAGTATGTGCAGGAGATGGGGGAAGAGCAGACTATGCACGAGACATAATGATTTTACATCAGTTTGGAAAGCCATGGCCCCCTGGGAACATTGAAACCCATAAGGTCACCCAAACTACCCTAGTATAACGTGCCACTGCTTAAGTCAGGTCCTTGACAATAGTTGATTGGGTCAGGGTCTGATATTAACACATAGAAACTGAGAAATTAAATGTTAGAGTTGATTTACACTAATTTTCTTAAGCTTCTTCAAGGGGTGGACCCTCAGAGGTGTGGTATACTAATATGTATATGTGGGTTCTGTGAAGATAAAGAACCCATGACCATCCAGCTTCCAGTTAAAGAATGTATTTAGTGCTCTTATTTATTAGCTGGCTGGTCGGTTCTCACCTGGTTTGCCAGAAATCATGTAATTTGTTATGTTTTGCATTCTTCATTACTGTACTGTCATGGCAGCTGGTTACAGAGGCCACAACAGTGAAACCAAAGGTCACCGGGCTACTCATGGGTAACCCCAATGTGTCTAGACTTCCCCTTTAATAGACTGCTGATTATTAATATACAGTGTGAATATATCTGGCTTTTTCCAGGAAACTTCATCCCCATCGGTGAGAAGGTGGAGTGGATGGATGACTATACAGCTATGATGCACAGACTGGAAGATGCGGAGCTGAACCCAAACTACTCCGACTTCATTGTCCCCATCCTAATATACAGGTGAGGGGTGATGGGTAATGAGGTTTGTCCAATTACAAGTTAGTTTTTTTTGTAACATGAGCCAACTATCGGCCAAGGAACTGCTCAAACAAGCAATTTTGACCAATAATTGTCCTGTGTAAAAGCAGGACCTCAGAGGATACTAAGCAAGAAACTGCTAATTAGTCACTAATTGCTTTGTTTCAGCTCATCTTTGAATGGCTGCCTGTTCAAAGTGAATGGATTTAAGCAGCCAAAAGAGATCTCTGGCGTGCTACGCCTCCATTCACTGATCGACTGCCACTCCAACGTGAAAGCACATTAAAGACAGTTGTCCTGTGTAAAAGTACCTTTAGGGCTCCTGCAGATGAGCGTATGCATAGATGTGCTTGTGATAGCGTGACGTAATTGCGCTATAAAGGGAGAGCTCTCTGCACATTCTACTGTACTTTCCTACACTGTCAGGCCCTTTCACATTGGCGCGGGACACATATAGATGATTGAACAGGCTCAGTAGCTTAATTAGTCCCCAGTGTTATCAATTAACACCACAAAATTAAGTATTTCAGTGCGCAATTGTGTACGGATGGGGTGCACATTTGCGCACCCGTATACACTCCTATGGTGCCTTGGGTGCACAATTGTTCACAACAGTAAAGCACGGAAATATAGCACCAAAACTAAATGTGAGGGAACCCATTGAAATCAATGGTTTCTGCTCTCTATGGTTTGAGCAAGCGATTTGGCACACAGTAATGTGCTCAAAACCACCTGTCCACAGAAGCCCTCGTCCCAGTGTTACCTCAATAGCAGAAAAAGCTGCTAAGATCTGAGGGGTCATTCCCATCCCAGCGGTGCCCTACATGCACACAATGCAGCCAGTCCAGGTTCATACTGAGACCATAGTGAGAGAGCAGAAAGCCAGAGACCCGTGGACAAAGGGGCATGAAGGTAAATTCTGTGGCTACCTGCAACACATGTTAGAAGTGACCAACAGTTAGAAGCAGCATGGTGACTTCTACTAGAACGATTAACTAGGCAACGTGATTTTTGTGTCTAAGAAAAGTTTATTTGTTCCTGTTAGATTATTGTAAAATCTAATGAAAAATAACTTTCATCTCGAAAAAACTTTGCTTTTGTTGGCGGACATCAAAATAAAAATATATGATTTTAAATTTCCAATGTTTCAAGGGCATACACAGTGAGAAAAGAAAATTGCTTACAATAATGTGCCACAGTCATTATACAATGCAGAGTATGATCATACAGTTCAAAATTAATCAAAATGACAGTTTTTTAAATTGATAATTTTGTACTTGGTCACTTTCACGTACGAGCCCCAGATGTAGTCGCCCTTCATATTCTCGTTGCATTGTCCTTTATAGCAACGCTCAAACTGTTGCATGTCTTGGTTGAGCCTTTCTCCTTGTTCCTCGGCGTATGCTCCCATGTTCTGCTTGAATTTATGTAAATGAGAATCCAGGATATGAGCCTTGAGCGACATCCTGCAGCCCATAGTGGGGCATTTCTTCACCATCATTTCCATCAACTCACATAGTTGTCTACTTTGTGATTTCCCAAGAACCCTTGAACCAAAATTGTTCCAAGCTGCTATCTGTACTTCTGTGAGCTTGTCAGGAAATTCCGGACATTGTATCTCCCAACCATACTGATCATACTTTTGAACTTGCAACAGGAATTTGACACAACTGTACTCCTCCTGTAGATGTGCAGAGTCACCCACTGGAAAGGATTAATGAACCAGACATTTTGATTAATTTTGACCTGTATGGACATACTCTGCATTGTATAATGACTTTGGCTCATGATTGTAAATCAGTTCTCTTCTCACAATGTATGTCCTTGAACCATTCGAAATTCAAAATCATAAATTTTTAATTATCGATGTCTGGATCACAAAAGCAAACTTTTTTCAAAATGAAAGTTATTTTCCATTATATTTTACAATACGCTAACAGGAACAAATAAACTTTACTTAGACACAAAAATCACTTTTGTTTTGTTTTGCCTAGTTGTCGGCCTTCAGAGCCCAGGAATGTGTTATTAGGGTGGCCCAAAGAACTTAGCTTTTAACTGCAAAGCAAGATACCCTCTAATTTTTCCCTTTTAACAAACCTTTATTTGGGGCAGTTTCAGGTTCTTATGTCTACGACAAGTTTGTGCTCAAAGAACATGAATTTTTAGACTTTTTACTAATAATGAAGAAGAACAACTGTTGCTTAAAGTCATTGAAGCAAATCACAAGGCTGTTCTGACACAGATTACCAAGAAATCTACTGCCCAGTCCTTAACCCCTTCCAGCTCCAGGGCGTAAGTTTATCTGCTGGCAGTGGGTTACTTCCTGCAACAGGGCGTAAACTTACGTCATGGAGATAGCGCGAGATCATAAGTGATATCGCGCTATCCCGCAGCGGGAGCCGGCTGTCAGTCATAGCCAGCTTCCCGCTACAACAACGGAGATGCATCAGAGATGCAACCCCCGCTGTTAACCCCTTCCCTGCCACGATCTATGTAGATCGCGGCATGGGACGGATTCACAGAGCTCGCTCCCTCTGTGAAGTTGCCGGGCTCTCGCGATATAATTGCAGAAAGCCCGTCTGGTTGCTATGGCAACAGGACGCCAGATACCGACATCTTGTATTGCCATAGCCTGTGATCGCTGTATAAGTGATAAGCCCTGGCAGGACAGAAGTCCTGTCATGCCTTATCACAGCGATCATCATTGCTGTGCCTTAAGTCCCCCAGAGGGACACAAACAGTGTAAAAAGAAATGTACAAAAAAGAAAAATGTAAAAAAAAAAAATGTTAAAAAACCCCTTTTTTGTGCTTTTTGTCATATTAGCATGAAAAACGGTAAAACAAAATTAAAATCCCACATATTTGGTATTGTCGCGTCCGGAACGATGCATACAATATGTTGCACATGCATTTGACTCTACACAAAAAAAAAAACGTTTAAAAAAAACGCTAAAAAAACTGAGGCAAAATGCTAATTTTTAGCGTTTTGCCTCCCTAAAAACGCAATAAAAGGGATCAAAAAAGCTGTATGTACCCCAAACTGGTACCAGTAAAAACTACAGCTTGTCTCGCAAAAATAAGCCCTTACAAAGCTCTATGCATAGAAAAATAAAAACGTTACAGGACTTGAATGCAAAAAACGGGTTTTATTGCAGAAAAGTGGAAAAACCTAACAAAATGTAAGAATTTTGGTATCGTTGTAATCGCATCGGCCCGCAGAAAAAAAGGATTGTGTCATGTATGCTGCATGATTAACGCTGTAAAAAAAAAAAAAAACTCAAAAATCTATGGCAGAATTGATGCGTTTTCTCTCCCTGCGATCATAAAAAAAATAATAAAAGTTTTACAATATAGTCTATGTACCCAAAAATGGCACCATCAAAAACTACAGTTCGCCATGCAAAAAAGAAGCCCTTGTACGGCCGCGTCGATGGAGAAATAAAAAAAGTTATGACTTTTGAAAAATGGAGATGAAAATTCACCAAATATCGTTGTGTTCTAAAGCCCAAAATAGGCCATGTGCTTAAGGGGTTAAGCACTGACTGACAAGGATTTGTGTCATAATTTTGACTATTTTCATATATTTGTAGGTATTTTTGTAGGAACAGCACAAATGTGTAGATTGTCCGGACAAATACCGTGGTCAATACTTAAAGCATTGTGGTTCTTTTGCAAAAGCACATTGTTACTATTAATGCTGTAGCTCGTGTAATCAGAAATCTTTAGCGCAATATACATCAGTTTTGAGCACCGTCTCGCAGTTGGAATTTAAAGCTAATACTTTACCCTAACACTACTATTAGCAGATGGAACACATTGGGAAGGTGTCTTGCTGTCTAGCTGCCACTTTATTTGTTGCCATTTCTCTATTGGCCACCCTAATGTTATTATAGGGAGAGTAGAGCAAATCAATCAGAAACTTAGAGGACAAGGAAAGCATTATCATATTATGTGTTCTTCATCATCATGGCCATCATCACCATCATCATGTATTTTTTTTTTCTCCAGCGCCGAATGTCCTTTATTTGACAGGAAAGAAGTACAGACATTTATGGACAACTGTATGAAGATGACAGGTAATACATGTGTCGCGTATTGTGGCTCTGCCCCTTGGACTTGTGTCTCTGTTGCTCTGTGGCTGCCATCTTTTGATCATCACTATGAAGAACTCTCTCTAATAAATGTTTCACTGTATTTGAACCAAAAAGTGGTACACATGTATTGCACCACATTTATTACATGTTTAAGACACTTAATGCACCTCATTTGACAAGAGGGCGTGGCTTAGTGGAAAAATGGCACTGTCTAGCTAGAAATAATGTGTTTGAAAAATTTGACATAATTTTGGTGCTAAAATTTGGTGTAAACTGAGCCAACTAAGGGGGGCGTGGCTAACCAGCGGCGGGAACGGGCGCCATCTCGGGGGCTCCAGGCTGGAGGAGACTTTCAGAGGTGATCTCGCCATCCTGAGAGCACCCCTGGAGCTGCAAACCGCACCGCTGACACCACCGGAGCAGGAGCTGCAGAACGACACCTTCCGCGGGCCTCTAGCTGGAGTAACAGAATCGGGGCCTACCTCGTCGGGCGCATCCCCGGGCTAGAGTTGGGAGCACGGCCGACCGGAAGTGGAGGCCGGCCGCGGACGACTGCAGGGAGCTCCTACCGGGAGGCAGCTGAGGGGGAGGCACGGCTGCTGGAGAGAGAAGGCCAGCTGAGAAGGTGGTGGAGGCGCCGGAGGGGAGGTGAGAAAGCCCTGGATCTGCCTGCAGGCACTGGGAGGGCCGAGACTGCCACAGACTGAGAGGAGGGGGGGTGGCTGAAGAGGTGGGGAGCTCCATCTACACTGAGGGCCTCTGTCGGGAGTGCTGTCCGGGAGGCTCCTGAGGCCAGAGAGGGGGTCATCCTCTACTCCCAGGGACTGCCATTTATTGTGAGCAGCAAGCCATACACATACAGCCTGCACAGTAGAGATGCAGCAGAGCTGGGACTGTTGAAAGCCTGTGCAGCTCATCAGACACTACAGTACAACACTGGGGCTATATTCTGTGGGCCAGAGAGAGAAGCACAGGCCTATAGGGACAGGGACAAAGTCTTGGCGCTCAACCGCATGAAAGATCCGCTGAAGGTCAGAGGGCAAACAGTCCGTATCTTCCCTGACTTCTCTTTGGAGGTGCAGCAGAGGCGGCAAAAGTTCACAGAGGCAAAGAAAGCTCTGCGCGCTAAACAGCTTGTCTACGCCATGTTGTACCCTGCTAGGCTAAAAGTGATCAAGGACAATCGCTCCCATTTCTTCGAGAGTCCTGGAGATGTCCTAAATTGGCTCGAGCAAAATTGAATCCTGTTTGTGAGACATTACAAAATTGATGCCGTGGCTGGCCTACTCTGTGGCAACAACTGAAGGAAATTCCCCTCCTCTTCCGTACAGCTCCCTGCCCTCTCTGGTTTCCTTTCCCCTTCGCTTCCTTTCCCCCTATTTGCCTCCTCTCCCCTACCCACCTCCTTAGCCCTTTGGGCCAGCCACTTATGACAAAATCGTCTTTGGTATGTGATGTGGATTCTGTTAACTATGCTATTTTTTTCCTCTGACTTTCCCGGCGGCCTGATAATGTTACTCTCTGTGGCCCTCCCTGGTGGACCCCAACTCATGGCCAATGGCCTGGTGGGGGCTCCCCCTCCTTGGGCCACCAGCCCACATATCAGTATCCCAGGTTATAGCCGGGTATATGCAAGCTGTGGAGATACAGCCCACATGACGCAATTGTGTCTCATGCTCTTTCGCAGGGGGACCATGTGACTATATTTGTTCTCTCAGTCCTCTCTGTTTTAAGTTTCTCTGTTAGTTCGCTGGGGCAGGCCTAATGCCCCTCACAAAGTTTGGTATTCGGGGATCCAAACCTGTCCTAAGTTTGGGGGGATGGGTAGGGTGGGAAGGGGTTTTTGTTATGGTTCATATATCTAAGATAACCAGTCTACTTTATTGCACTTTTTTTTGGCGCGACTCTTCTTTCGGTGTTATGCGGGTGTCCTGCGCAAACAATGTCCAATTCTATAGCAATGGCTAGCACGCATCTTAAGCTGATCTCCTGGAATGTTAGGGGTTTGAATTCCAAATTTAAGAGAGCTCTAACTTTCAATTTTCTAAAAATCCATTCTCCCCACATCATACTACTTCAGGAGACACATCTACAGGGCTCAAAGATACTGGCTCTTAAGAGAGCCAATATAGGCCCTGCGTACCACGCTACTTATTCCAACTATGCCAGAGGAGTCAGCGTCCTGGTAACTAAAGCAGCCCAATTTGTATTCCGACAAATCCACATTGATCCTGGGGGTCGGTTTTTGATCCTTCAGGGAACCTTCCATGGCCGGCTCCTCACAATAATCAATATCTATCTGCCGCCCCCCGCTGATGTTAAAATCCTCTCTGATGTGATGGCCCAGGTGGTTTTGCTCGAACGTGCTCCAATAATATTTATGGGGGACTTCAATCTGATTTTGGACCCGGTGCGGGACCGTTTCACTCCAGCTGCCTCGGCATCAACCAGATTGCTGACATGGGCTGACTCCTACTTGCTGCAAGAAATATGGCGCCTGCGACACCCGCATGACACTGCCTATTCATGTCATTCCCTAACACATAATGCTTTTTCCCGCATCGACCTGTGTTTTGGCTCCCCGGACTGTCTTCCTATGGTGCGGGATGTTTCCTATCTGCCCAGGGGCATATCGGACCATTCCCCACTCCAGCTGGTCCTTGACCTTGGTGTGGAGAGCTCTCGTCCCTTGTCGAGACTCAGCCCTCTGTGGCTGGCGCAGGGAGAGGTACAGGAGTACACTGAGCAGGAAGCAGGGATATACTGGGAGGTCAATGAGGGGACTGCTTCGGAGCTAACTGTGTGGGATGCCTTTAAGGCTTTTACTAGGGGGTCTTTCACATCCGCCATCGCTGAGTATAGAAGATCTCTGCAGGCCGCCCGATTGGACCTGGAACGCCGCCTTGTTGCGGCGGAGGCCAGACACATAGCAGATCCTTCCCCAGAGGCCTACCTGGACTTAAATAACCTACGGCGGAAATACAAGTTACTACTCACTGAATATACCAAAAAGAAGTTTCTTTACACTCGTCACCAGGTCTTTGACCAGGGAGATAAGAACGGTCATCTGTTGGCCTATTTGGCTAGGGAGGATCAGACATTGCCGCCAATCACGGGGGTGCGCGATGCTTCGGGGACCCTGGTGGATGACCCCAAACTGATCAATCTAACGTTTGCCCACTTCTATAGTAATCTTTATACCTCCAAACTTAGCTGCTCGGATGAACAGCTAATAGCTTACCTTGATGATATCCCCTTCCCAGCGCTGAGCCCAAGTAGTGCCACTTATTTGGATGGGGACTTGAGTATAGAGGAGGTAATGGACGCTATCAAGTCACTTCCCAATAGGAAATCGCCAGGGTTGGATGGACTCCCTGGGGAATGGTATAAAAAGAATGCAGATTTCCTAGCTCCCCGGCTTCTAACGCTATATAATTCTATTCTGAGAGATGGTGCCCTGCCGGACACCATGCGCAAGGCCATAATTGTCATGATTCCTAAAGCTGGAAAAGATCCTGCAGATTGTGGTTCCTATAGGCCGATCTCACTTCTTAACAACGACGTTAAAATTCTGGCAAAAATACTGGCAATGCGCATAAATTCCATTCTTAAAGAGATCATACACCCTGACCAATCTGGCTTCATGCCTGGCAAAAGTACAGACATGAATCTAAGGCGGCTTTTTGACCATCTGACATATGAACACTCTAACTGCGGCAAACGCACCCTGGTATTTATAGACCAGGCAAAGGCCTTCGACTCAGTAGAGTGGAGGTACTTGTGGGCAGTGATGCAACGGTTTGGATTTGGGCCAGTATTTATAAGATGGGTAAAGATCCTATATGACTCCCCAGTGGCCAGTATTAAAACCAATGTCCATATTTCGGCCCAGTTTCCCCTCAGTAGAGGCACACGACAGGGTTGCCCCCTGTCCCCTGCCCTGTTTGCCCTTGCTATAGAGCCACTTGCAATCCGGGTCCAGACCTCGCCGGTAATAAAAGGATTTAAATTTCACAACTATGAAGAGCGCATAGCACTATACGCTGATGACACCCTCCTCTTCCTCCAGGATCCGGAGTCTTCGCTTGACTCTGCACTCACCATTTTTGACATATTTGGCCTGCATTCTGGTGTTCGGGTCAACTGGGACAAAACCCACTTAATTGCGATAGACTCTGCAGCGGCTGAGCTCCCTTTGCCCACTCCACTGAGCTGGACAACTCAGACAACCTACTTGGGTATAAGAGTGTCGGTGAGGGTTTCTGCCTTCTCTGACCTTAACCTAGCTCCCCTCCTGAAATGGGCTGAGGGAATGGCAACACGATGGGCCTCTCTCCCGCTCACTCTGGTGGGCAGAGTCAATTTGATAAAGATGAAGCTGCTACCAAAAGTTTTGTACGTACTCCATAACTCCCCTGTCCTGGTCCCAATCAGATTCTTCGCTACGCTTCGTGGGATTGTACTGCGTACACTGTGGAAAGCCTCTACCCCCAGGATTAAATTGGAGACCCTGTGCCTCCCGGTGAGCTGGGGAGGATTAGCCTTACCCCATTTTTATTATTACTACCTGGCTAGCCAGTTGGTGTATGCTGGGTGGTGGCTGACCTCATCGGATTACAATCAGGCGGTCAGACTGGAGCGCAGGGTGGTGGACCCCACCCTGGGATTGAGGGGTCTGCTGATGCGTGGCTGCTCCTCTTCTATTGCCCCCTTACCTGCCCCCATGCTGGTAACACTTAAAATATGGCACAAGGCATTGCGGCTGACCCCTGTAGTGGAAGTCACATGGTCCCCACATACTCCTTTGTGGGATAATCCACACTTGCCGCACCTGCAGCGCTTTACAGAGTCTGCATTCTGGAGGGCTCAGGGTATTAATGTACTATCTGACATAGTCACGGAGGGCGCCTTCTGCACCTTTCTTCAGCTGCAGATAGTCTACAACCTGCCTGAGCACTCCTATTTCAGATATTACCAGCTACGACATGTGATCAGGGCTCAGTTTCAGGGCCTGTCCATACCGCTGTCCCTGACTCGGCTGGAGGGATTGGCACAGATGTGCAACATGGTGAGACCATTGTCCAGCTTCTATGCCCACTTGGTGCAGTGTCTTGCCCCGTTAAGAGAGAGAGCCACCCAAAAATGGATCATCGACATTCCTGATCTGCTGGAGGGGGAGGGGGAGGACATATTGGCGAGCTCTGGTCCTCCCTTGATTAGTGCTAGAGATAGGCTCATCCAGGTAAAGTTCCTACACCGGATACACTACACCCTATCTAGGCTACATGTAATGGGTCTACTCCCCTCGGCGACCTGCCCCCGATGTTTAATTGCCGACGGGACTATCATGCACATGTTTTGGGACTGCGGTGTCATGCGAGACTAATGGGGGGACGTCCTCATATTTATGGGGTCTCACCTGGGGGCCCCGAGGATCATGCACCCTGGGGTGTGCCTCTTTGGGCTTGTTGGAGACCTGCCAGTGGCAGCGGCAACCCGCACCTTATATAAGCTACTGTTTTTCTATGCTAAAAAGGTGATTTTGTTGAATTGGAAACACCCTGGTAAGCCGACCAGAAACGCATGGATCCAGGTGGTGAACTCTGTGTTTCCAATGTACAAACTGACTTATATGGCGAGAGGATGTCCTGAGAAGTTTGACAAGATTTTGGGGAGCTGGGTGAGCAGTCCTGCAACGGCAGTAGAGATGCCTGTCTAGATACTAGGAAGGGATAAAATAAGGTACACCCGCTTGAACCGATCTACTGTTTAGGCTAATCCTTTTTTTTTTTTTCTTTGAGTCGCGCAGGTTAGTTGTTTAAGGGATTAAGGGGGGAGGGTTAAAATTCTTTCGGGGGGGGGGGGGGGGTTCTCTCTTATCTTTCTTATGTCCCTTTGTTTATTATGTCCTGGGGGGTGGGGGTTCCTCCCGTTCTCTTTTTCTTACCGTTCTCTCTCTCCTGATGTTTTGGGACTCCGAGGCTTGGAGCCCTAACCTGGTTTGGGTTTGTTTTATTATGAGTAGTTGATAAATAAAAGCAAAAATGAACAGCCAAATACTATGTCTTATGAGAAATGCACACGAATATGCGAGACACACAGTGTTCTTACTTTTGTTCCCCTTTTTTCTCAATTCTCATATACTGTGATGTATCAACAAAATGTGCATTCTTTTTGGTGTCCGCTGTTTTTGTATATGTATCTATTTTGGCTAAATAAACGTTCCTTTAAAAAAAAAAAACTGAGCCAACTAAAAGATAGTGCTTTGTTAGACAATAGTGTTTAAATATGTGTGAAATTTATTATACATTGTGAGCCGCTGTGATAAATCTGGTACATTTTTAACTGTCTAGGCTAAGGGTGCCTACCCACTACAGTTTTTTTTCACTGCGAAATTCGCAGCGTTTTTTTTTTTTTCTGCAGGAGTCTATGGGACTTGTAATGTTAAAATTGTGATCACGCAAAATCGCAATTTACCATGAAATCGCGATTTTGAGCGATCGCGATTTTAACATTACAAGTCCCATAGACCCCTGCAGGAAAAAAAAAGCTGTGAATTTCGCAGTGAAAAAAAAACTAGTGGGTAGTCACTAGAGATGAGCGAACGTACTCGTCCAAGCTTGATACTCGTTCAAGTATTAGCGTGTTCGGGATGCTCGTTACTTGTAACGAGTACCACGCGATGTTCGGGTTACTTTCACTTTCATGTCTGAGACGTTAGCGCGCTTTTCTGGCCAATTGAAAGACAGGGAAGGCATTACAACTTCCCCCTGTGACGTTCAAGCCCTATACCATCCCCCTGCAGTGAGTGGCTGGGGAGATCAGGTGTCACCCGAGTATAAAAATCGGCCCCTCCCGCGGCTCGCCTCAGATGCGTTGTGACATAGCTGAGGGACAGTGGTATCGTGTTGGAGCTGCTGTAGGGAGAGTGTTAGGAGTTAGTGTAGGCTTCAAGAACCCCAACGGTCCTTCTTAGGGCCACATCTAACTGTGTGCTGTACTGTGGAGGCTGCTTTTAGCAGTGTTGCACTTTTTTTTTTTTTTGTATATCGGCCGTGCAGAGCATTGCGCCCTGCAGTAATAGTCCAGGGACAGAAGTGTGGAGGCAGGGAGAGCGTTAGGAGTTATTGTAGGCTTCAAGAACCCCAACGGTCCTTCTTAGGGCCACATCTAACCGTGTGCAGTAGTGTGGAGGCTGCTTTTAGCAGTGTTGCACATTTTTTTTTTTGGTATATCGGCCGTGCAGAGCTTTGCGCCCTGCAGTAATACTCCAGGGACAGAAGTGTGTAGGCAGGGACAGAAGACATATATTATTGATTGAATATACGCAGTGGTCCTTTTCAAAAAAATATTGGAAAAAAATCTATTTGGCCTGCCTGTCACTGTGCTCAGTGTTCTGGGTCCGTGTCTGCTGGGGGTAGTAGTTCTCCAAAATCATACACAGGCAGCTAAGTGTTACAGCAGGCTTGCGCCAAATTATTTCCTGGCTCTGAAATCACCGGTCTGTTGCAGTTAATAACAGTGCAACACTGCAGTTCCGTGACACACTGCAGGGACAGAATTGTGTAGGCAGGGCCAGAAGACATATATTATAGATTGACTATACGCAGTGGTCCTTTTCTAAAAAATATTGGAAAAAAATCTATTTGGCCTGCCTGTCACTGTGCTCAGTGTTCTGGGTCCGTGTCTGCTGGGGGTAGTAGTTCTCCAAATAAATACGCAGCCAGCTAAGTGTTACAGCAGGCTTGCGCCAAATTATTTCCTGGCTCTGAAATCACCGCTCTGTTGCAGTTAATAACAGTGCAACACTGCAGTTCCGTGACACACTGCAGGGACAGAATTGTGTAGGCAGGGCGAGAAGACATATTATAGATTGAATATACGCAGTGGTCCTTTTCCAAAAAATATTGGAAAAAAATCTATTTGGCCTGCCTGTCACTGTGCTCAGTGTTCTGGGTCCGTGTCTGCTGGGGGTAGTAGTTCTCCAAAATCATACGCAGCCAGCTAAGTGTTACAGCAGGCGTGCGCCAAATTATTTCCTGGCGTTCCGTAAGCGAACTCAGCCTCCAACCACAGGCCAATAAGCGGCGCATTTAATTACAGCGTTGTGTTTCTGCATTCCTGGTAATACAGCATGCTGAGGTGTAGGGGTAGGCTTAGAGGACGTGGGCGCGGCCGAGGACACGGAGGCCCTAGTCCGGGTGTGGGCACAGGCCGAGCACCTGATCCAGGTGTGTCGCAGCCGACTGCTGCGGGGTTAGGAGAGAGGCACGTTTCTGGCGTCCCCACATTCATAGCACATTTAATGGGTCCACGCGGTAGACCTTTATTAGAAAATGAGCAGTGTGAGCAGGTCCTGTCGTGGATGGCAGAAAGTGCTTCCAGCAACCTATCGTCCACCCACAGTTCTGCGCCGTCCACTGCTGCAACTCAGAATCCTCTGGCTGCTGCTCCTCCTTCCTCCAAGCCTCCTCACTCCATGAAAATGAGACATTCTGAGGAGCGGGCAGACTCCCAGGAACTGTTCTCGGGCCCCTGCTCAGATTGGGCAGCAGTGGTTCCTCTCCCACCAGAGGAGTTTATCGTGACTGATGCCCAACCATTGGAAAGTTCCCGGGGTCCGGGGGATGAGGCTGGGGACTTCCGGCAACTGTCTCAAGACCTTTCAGTGGGTGAGGAGGCCGATGACGATGAGACACAGTTGTCTATCAGTGAGGTAGTAGTAAGGGCATTAAGTCCGAGGGAGGAGCGCACCGAGGATTCTGAGGAAGAGCAGCAGGACAATGAGGTGACTGACCCCACCTGGTTTGCTACGCCTACTGAGGACAGGTCTTCAGAGGGGGAGGCAAGGGCAGCAGCAGGGCAGGTTGCAAGAGGCAGTGCGGTGGCCAGGGGTAGAGGCAGGGCCAGACCGAATAATCCACCAACTGTTTCCCAAAGCACCCCCTCGCGCCATGCCACCCTGCAGAGGCCGAGGTGCTCAAAGGTCTGGCAGTTTTTCACTGAGAGTGCAGACGACCGACGAACAGTGGTGTGCAACCTTTGTCGCGCCAAGATCAGCCAGGGAGCCACCACCACCAGCCTCACCACCACCAGCATGCGCAGGCATATGATGGCCAAGCACCCCACAAGGTGGGACGAAGGCCGTTCACCGCTTCCGGTTTGCACCGCTGCCTCTCCCCCTGTGCCCCAACCTGCCACTGAGATCCAACCCCACTCTGAGGACACAGGCACTACAGTCTCCTGGCCAGCACCCACACCCTCACCTCCGCTGTCCTCCATCCACCAATGTCTCTCAGCGCAACGACCAGCCGTCGCTAGCGCAAGTGTTTGAGCGCAAGCGCAAGTACGCCGCCACGCACCCGCACGCTCAAGCGTTAAACGTGCACGTAGCCAAATTTATCAGCCTGGAGATGCTGCCGTATAGGGTTGTAGAAACGGAGTCCTTCAAAAGTATGATGGCGGCGGCGGCCCCGCGATACTCAGTTCCCAGTCGCCACTATTTTTCCCGTTGTGCCGTCCCAGCCCTGCACGACCACGTCTCCCGCAACATTGTACGTGCCCTCACCAACGCGATTACTGCCAAGGTCCACTTAACAACGGACACGTGGACAAGCACAGGCGGGCAGGGCCACTATATCTCCCTGACGGCACATTGGGTGAATTTAGTGGAGGCTGGGACAGAGTCAAAGCCTGGGACCGCTCACGTCCTTCCCACCCCCAGAATTGCGGGCCCCAGCTCGGTGGTGGTATCTGCGGCGGTGTATGCTTCCTCCACTAAAGCACCCTCCTCCTCCTCCAACGCAACCTCTGTCTCACAATCAAGATGTGTCAGCAGCAGCAGCACGACGCCAGCAGTCGGTGTCGCGCGTCGTGGCAGCACAGCGGTGGGCAAGCGTCAGCAGGCCGTGCTGAAACTACTCAGCTTAGGAGATAAGAGGCACACGGCCCACGAACTGCTGCAGGGTCTGACAGAGCAGACCGACCGCTGGCTTGCACCGCTGAGCCTCCAACCGGGCATGGTCGTGTGTGACAACGGCCATAACCTGGTGGCGGCTCTGCAGCTCGGCAGCCTCACGCACGTGCCATGCCTGGCCCACTTCTTTAATTTGGTGGTTCAGCGCTTTCTGAAAAGCTACCCACGCTTGTCAGACCTGCTCGGAAAGGTGCGCCGGCTCTGTGCACATTTCCGCAAGTCCCACACGGACGCTGCCACCCTGCGCACGCTGCAACATCGGTTTAATCTGCCAGTGCACCGACTGCTGTGCGACGTGCCCACACGGTGGAACTCTACGCTCCACATGTTGGCCAGGCTCTATGAGCAGCGTAGAGCTATAGTGGAATACCAATTCCAACATGGGCGGCGCAGTGGGAGTCAGCCTCCTCAATTATTTTCAGAAGAGTGGGCCTGGTTGGCAGACATCTGCCAGGTCCTGGGAAAGTTTGAGGAGTCTACCCAGGTGGTGAGCGGCGATGCTGCAATCATTAGCGTCACCATTCCTCTGCTATGCCTCTTGAGAAGTTCCCTGCAAAGCATAAAGGCAGACGCTTTGCGCTCGGAAACAGAGCCGGGGGAAGACAGTATGTCGCTGGATAGTCAGAGCACCCTTCTGTCTATATCTCAGCGCGGTGAGGAGGAGGAGGAGGAAGATGAGGAGGAGGGGGAAGAGACAGCTTGGTCCACTGGTGAGGGTACACATGCTGCTAGCCTGTCATCCTTTCAGCGTGTATGGCCTGAGGAGGAGGAGGAGGATCCTGAAAGTGATCTTCCTAGTGAGGACAGTCAGGTGTTGCGTACAGGTACCCTGGCACACATGGCTGACTTCATGTTAGGATGCCTTTCTCGTGACCCTCGCGTTACACGCATTCTGGCCACTACGGATTACTGAGTGTACACACTGCTCGACCCACGGTATAAGGAGAACCTTTCCACTCTCATACCCGAAGAGGAAAGGGGTTCGAGAGTGATGCTATACCACAGGACCCTGGCGGACAAACTGATGGTAAAATTCCCATACGACAGCGCTAGTGGCCGAAGGCGCAGTTCCGAGGGCCAGGTAGCAGGGGAGGCGCGGAGATCAGGCAGCATGTACAGCACAGGCACGGCAACACTCTTTAAGGCCCTTGACTGCTTTATGGCTCCCCAGCAAGACTGTGTCACCGCTCCCCAGTCACGGCTGAGTCGGCGGGAGCACTGTAAAAGGATGGTGAGGGAGTACGTAGCCGATCACACGACTGTCCTCCGTGACGCCTCTGCCCCCTACAACTTCTGGGTGTCGAAGCTGGACACGTGGCCTGAACTTGCGCTGTATGCCCTGGAGGTGCTTGCTTGTCCTGCGGCTAGCGTCTTGTCAGAGAGGGTGTTTAGTGCGGCTGGGGGAATCATCACACATAAGCGTACCCGCCTGTCAACCGACAGTGCCGACAGGCTAACACTCATCAAGATGAACAAAGCCTGGATTTCCCCAGACTTCTCTTCTCCACCAGCGGACAGCAGCGATACCTAAGCAATACGTAGGCTGCACCCGCGGATGGAAGCATCGTTCTGTATCCCCATCAAAAACGGGGACCTTTTCGCTTCATCAATCTGTGTATAATATTCCTCCTCCTCCTGCTCCTCCTCCTGAAACCTCACATAATCACGCCGAACGGGCAATTTTTCTTAGGCCCACAAGGCTCAGTCATATAATTTTTCAAAACAATTTTTATACGTTTCAATGCTCATTAAAGTGTTGAAACTTTCACCTCAACCAATTTTTATTTTAACTGGGCTGCCTCCTGGCCTAGTTACCAATTAAGCCACATTAACCAAAGCAATTAATGGGTTTCACCTGCCCTCTTGGTTGGGCATGGGCAATTTTTCTGATGTACATTAGTACTGTTGATACACCAATTTTTGGGGGCCCTCGCCTACAGTGTAATCAAATTAATTTTTAGCCCACCTGCATTACAGCTGACGTTACATCAGCTGTGTTGGGCACTGCAATGGGATGTATTTATGTACCGCCGGTGGCTTCCTGGCACCCACCCATGCTGTGGGTCCACAGGGAGTTGTAAATGCATCTGTTTCCACTTCTAAAGAACCCCAGTCTGATTGGGGCATGCAGTGTGGGCCGAAGCCCACCTGCATTAAACATGACATTACTACCTCAGCTGTGATGGGCAATGCAATGGGATATTTTTATGTACCGCCGGTGGGTTCCTGGCACCCACCCATGCTGTGGGTCCACAGGGAGTTGTAAATGCATCTGTTTCCACTTCTAAAGAACCCCAGTCTGACTGGGGCATGCAGTGTGGGCCGAAGCCCACCAGCATTAAACATGACATTACTACCTTAGCTGTGATGGGCAATGCAATGGGATATTTTTATGTACCGCCGGTGGGTTCCAGGGAGCCACCCATGCTGTGGGTGCACACGGAATTCCCATTGCGGAGTTGTACCTGCCTGTGACTATATATAAAAAACCGCGGTCTGACTGGGGCATGCAGACACCTTGACAGAATGAATAGTGTGTGGCACATAGGTTCCCCATTGCTATGCCCACGTGTGCAGCTCTAGATGGAGGTGGCACAGGATTGGATTTCTCATTGCTTCTGTACAGCATTGTGGGCTATCGCCCCGCCCCTTTTAAAGAGGGTCGCTGCCTAGCCGTGCCAACCCTCTGCAGTGTGTGCCTGCTTTTCCTGTGGCAGACGCACTTATAAGTAGACATGAGGGTGGCGTGGCATGAGGGCAGCTGAAGGCTGGGCAGGGACACTTTGGTGTGCGCTGTGGACACTGGGTAGTGGGGGGGCGGGATTTGGCAGCATGTAACCCAGGAGAAGTGGCAGCGGAGTGTCTTGCAGGCAGTGATTGTGCTTTGTTGGAGGTACTGTGGTGCTTAGCTAAGGTATGCATTGCTAATGAGGGCTTTTCAGATGTTAAAGTTGTTGGGGGGGCCCACTCTTGCTGCTATTGTGGCTTAATAGTGGGACCTGGGAACTTGAGATGCAGCTCAACATGTAGCCCCTCGCCTGCCCTATCCGTTTCTGTGTCGTTCCCATCACTTTCTTGAATTGCCCCGATTTTCACAAATGAAAACCTTAGCGAGCATCGGCGATATACAAAAATGCTCGAGTCGCCCATTGACTTCAATGGGGTTCGTTACTCGAAACGAACCCTCGAGCATCGCGAAAAATTCGTCTCGAGTAACGAGCACCCGAGCATTTTGGTGCTCGCTCATCTCTAGTAGTCACCCTAAGGCTAACCACACATATTAGATAACTGAACATTTGTTCAATCAATAGCTCTCTCGCCCTCAACCCCCATTTACAGTGTATGCCCGTTTGTCTTGGCTATGTGTATTGAGTGTATAAAGGGGAGTAAATGGCTGCTAGGCCCCTCTAGCCCCCCCCCCCCCTTCTGCCTTGACTCCTCTGTGCAGTGCCTGAGCCAGACGGAGTTCTGAATTAATTTTTGCATCAACAGTCACACATCATAATTTTCAGTACTGTGCAAAGTCCTTATGTATATGAAGATCTGAAAATGAATCATGCAAAGAGGACAGTAGTTTCAGCTTGGCATACCTTGCCACAAGGAGTAGGCATGTGTCCATGTAATGAGCTGAATAAACATAGAGTCCAAAATGCTGTAGTGCTGTGCACTAAATCTAGCGTCTCTGAAAAAGCCACAAAAATAATAACTTGTAGGATCATCAAGTAGTCTCCTGAGGCACATCACTTAAACATTGCAGAACTCATAGAACCCACTAGGAAGTCTCTCAGGGCATAACTTAGTTTCAGAAACTTGAATAAAATAAATAATTTCTGTAGAATCTAGAGATGAGCGAGCATACTCGTCCGAGCTTGATGCTCGTTCGAGTATTAGGGTGTTCAAGATGCTCGTTACTCGAGACGAACACCACGCGGTACTCGTCTCGATTAAACGAGCACTGACCATTGAATTCAATAAGCCCTTCTCTGCAATTCATCCAGAAATGTGTAAAAATAAAAAAATATATATACTCACCTTGTCCCAGCAGAACGATGTTAGCCCATTGAATTCAATGGAGCCGTCAATACAGCCGGCTCCATTGAAAGCAATGGGCTGCCGGCGATCGCGGGATGAATTGTCGGGAAGGGCTTAAATTTATAAGCCCTTCCCTGCAATTCATCCAGAAATGTGTAAAAATAAAAAATATATATATACTCACCTTGTCCCGGCAGACGGAGTTCAGCGCGGCCGGCTGCAGTCTTCTTGAACTGCTCTGAACAGCTGTGAGTAGTATTCCGCTGCCGGGGATTTAAAATCCCCGCCTGCTGAATGAGCTGCCTCTGATTGAGCAGCCATACAGAAGTTATATACTTATGCATGCGGCGCGGGCTCACCGGAGCCGGACAGAAAGCGCAAGCGCGTCTAATCCAGGGAGAAGGCAGCTTTAGTCGGCGCCATGGAGACGGGGACGCCAGCACCGGAGGGGGTAAGTATATAACTTCTGTATGGCTCATATTTAATGCACGATGTATATTACAAAGTGCATTAATATGGCCATACAGAAGTGCATAACCCCACTTGCTATCGCGGGACAACCCCTTTAAACAATTGGATAAGAGGAGCTGCACTCTTTGATACTTTCAGATATCTCAATGCTTCTGCCAGGGACTACTCCTTTTCTTCGCCACGTCACAGGTCTTTTTCTCGCATCGATCTTTGCCTAGTAGACAAATCACTTATCGCCTCGGTAGTCAAAGCTGAAATAGGCACAATAACCTGGTCAGACCACGCCCCAATAATGACATCCTTGGCTTTTGAAGGCAACCAACAAACTAACAAAATTTGGAGAAATAATACCTATTTAATGAAAATACCCAAATTTCACAGGGATATACAAACTGCCCTAAATGACTACTTCTCCTTAAACGACACATCTGATGTTGGCCCTGAGGTGCTCTGGTTAGCTCATAAAGCATACATAAGAGGCATCCTCATAAAAATGGGAGCCAGATATAAAAAAGAAAAATTAAAAAATACTGAAATACTAACGTCAAAAATTCAAACTCTAGAGCGTCAGATACAAGTCTCAGCAACTCACCAACTTTATGATGACTATGTAAAACAAGACTAGAGCTGCGCAGAGTACTACAAGAGGATTTTGATGTGGCTTCCCATCGAGCTAACCTCTACTCGGAGGTGCGGAAGCGTCTAAAGAAAACTAAAATTGATAAATCGCCGGGCCCAGATGGATTACACCCAAGGATACTAAGGGAACTAAGTGACGAGATAGCTAGGCCGCTATACATAATATTTCTAGACACTATCAAGACCGGTATAGTACCATTGGATTGGCGCATTGCCAACGTGGTTCCAATTTACAAAAAAGGGAGCAAAAGTGAGCCTGGAAACTACAGGCCAGTAAGTCTCACTTCAGTAACGGGAAAAATTTTCGAGGGGATTCTGAGAGACGCCATCGATGAGCACCTCAAGGAAAACAAGGGAATAACTCCTCACCAGCATGGATTCATGAAGGGTCGCTCATGTCAGACAAATCTGATCAGTTTCTACGATGAAGTAAGCTCTATGCTGGACCAGGGAGAATCTATTGATCTTGTGTATCTGGACTTCTCTAAAGCCTTTGACACCGTGCCACATAAGAGGCTAATATACAAAATGAGGCAGCTCGGACTGGGCTAAACGTGTGTAAGTGGGTAGAAAATTGGCTTAATGATAGAAAGCAGAGGGTGGTAATAAATGGTGCGTACTCTGATTGGACCATAGTCGCTAGTGGGGTGCCACAGGGTTCAGTTTTGGGCCCCACTCTGTTCAACATATTTATCAATGACCTGGTAGAGGGGCTGCACAGCAAAATATCAATATTTGCAGATGACAGAAAATTATACAATGTAATTAATACAACGGAGGACAATGTGCGGCTGCAAATGGACCTGGACAAGCTGGGGGCTTGGGCAGAAAAATGGCAAATGAAGTTCAATGTTGAAAAATGTAAGACTATGCACATGGGCAGGAGAAACGGATATCACCAATATTCACTTATTGGGGTACCACTAGGGAAAAGTGATATGGAAAAGGATCTGGGGGTATTAGTGGATAATAGACTAAACTGGAGTAACCAATGCCAGTCAGCTGCTGCAAAGGCAAATAAAGTCTTGGGGTGCATTAAAAGAGGTATAGGGGCGAAGGACGAGAACATCATCCTTCCATTATATAAGGCACTTGTCAGGCCTCACATGGAATACTGCGTACAATTCTGGACACCGGTGCTAAGGAGGGATGTTGCGGTACTGGAGGGGGTTCAAAGAAGGGCAACTAAACTAATACATGGAATGACGGGACTGGAATACCCAGAGAGGCTATCCAAATTGGGTCTATTTACTCTAGAAAAAAGAAGGTTAAGAGGGGACCAAATAACTATGTATAAGTACATGAGGGGACAACACATGGATCTCTCCCGCGATCTGTTTACACCCAGGACCACGACGGTAACAAGAGGACATCCGCTACGATTAGAGGAAAGTAGGTTTCATCACCAACATAGAAGGGGATTCTTTACTGTAAGAGCAGTGAGACTATGGAACTCTCTACCGGAGGAAGTGGTGATGGCAAAATCCACAGAGGCGTTTAAAAGGGGACTTGATGTCTTTCTGGAGAAGAAGGATAGTACAGGATATAAATCTTAGGTTAATTGTTAATCCGGGTATACAGGCAGGTAGGAACTATTAGGGGTTGATCCAGGGAACAGTTTGATTGCCATTAGGGAGTCGGGAAGGAATTTTTTCCCCGAAAGGGCTAATTGGTTTCTGGCCTTGGGGTTTTTTGCCTTCCTCTGGATCAACAAAGTAGGATAGATAGGCTGGACTAGATGGACAATGTCTTCATTCAGCCTTACATACTATGTTACTATGTTACTATGTTACTCCTCCCTAAACAAACCTTCAAATGGATGGCTAATTTGATAAAAAGGAAAACAGTTAAAGCTAACATCCCGTATATCTGGAACTCAAAAAACAAGGAATATAAAATATCCCATCCACAGCAAATATTAGAGTCATTTCGCTCCTTCTATAGCAATTTATACAACTTAAAAGAGGAACCCCAACTTGTCCACCCCACAACCGCTGATATAGAAAAATTTTAGAACAAAATTAAACTCCCATCAGTGGACGTATCCCAAGCGGACATATTAGACCGCCCAATAACAATAGCTGAGGTGACGGAAACAATTTCCTCTATTAAGTGCCAAAAAGCCCCAGGGCCCGACGGCTTTTCATCTGAATATTATAAGCTGTTCTCGGGATCTTTATCCCTCCGCCTGGAAAAAAACCTCAACTCAGCTATGATAAAAGGAGCCTTCCCTGAAAAAATGCTCCAAGCCACTGTTGTGGTGCTTCCTAAACCCGGCAAAGAGCCAAACGATCCAGCAAACTTTTGACCGATATCTCTGCTCAACACAGATGTCAAAATATACACAAAAATATTAGCAAACAGAATGCTTGACATCCTTCCAGGTATTGTGCACTCTGGCCAGGTCGGATTTGTAAAGGGGCGGCAGGCCTCGGACGGCGCGAGGAAACTTCTCAACCGTATCCATTCTTCAAAAACATCTGGGTCTCCAACAATTATGCTAGCTTTGGATGCAGAAAAGCTTTTTATAGGGTCCACTGGGGATATGCTTTTCAAACACTAGCCAAATTTGGTTTTGATCAAGTAGCAAAAATTAGGGTAGCGCTCCGGAGTTACGGGTATATCGCTCTTATATTATGCTCTTCAATATATAGGTAATACACTCACCCAGTGTACAATGGAGATCCCTTCCTGGATGATCTCCACTGACACCCCTTATCCGGAAAGTCCTTCAGAAAGTATCGGCCGTTCCCTTGTATCCTGCCGGGCTAGACAGCAGAAGAGGCTGCGTTGTCCTCCGTCTCTCCTATGGAGAGCCGCTTGTAATGTTAGGCAAAGGAAAAAATCCGTACCCGCGCTCAGGAACCACTCCGATGTCCCTGATACAATTTACATTGATTTATTAATAAATAAATCGATGTAAATAGTATCAGCGACATCGGAGTGGTTCCTGAGTGCGGGTCCGTATTTTTTCCTTTGCCTAACAAATTTGGTTTTGGGGAGGGTATGATTTGCGCTGTCCGGGCCCTGTACTCCTACCCTACTGCTAAAGTGTTAATCAATGCCGTTCTCTCTGACAAGTTTTTAATGACAAACGGTACACGCCAGGTATGCCCGCTCTCTCCAATCCTGTATATTCTCATGGTGGAGCCACTAGCCGAATTAATTAGATCCTCCCTCGAAACAAGAGGAATCCCTGAAAACTCCCGTCAGCACAAAATCGGCCTATTTGCCAATGACATCGTTCTTACACTGTCCCACCCTCTCGAATCTTTGAGAGCGGCGTACCTGATTCTAGGGCAGTTCACTAAAATCTCATATTACAAACCTAATGTTGACAAATCAGTAATATTAGGCATAAATGTCCCAAAGGACACACAATCCAATCAGAATTTTCCTTTGAATGGAAGACAGACGGTATCCCATATCTAGGTACAATAATGTCAGCAAATATTAACAAGTTAGAAGAATCAAATTTCACACCACTTTTAGAAACATTTCAAAAAGAACTTGACTACCTATCTATCTTGGCTTGGTAGGATCATGACATACAAAATGAAAATTCTACCAAAGATATTATATCTTTTTAGAGTATTACCAATTCCTATTTCAAAAAATACTTTTAAAAAATTACAAAGACAATTAACTAGTTTTGTCTGGCGCGGTAGTAAACTGCGAATGGCTTTACCAATTCTTGCCCTACACTGCAGAAAAGGAGGCGTGGACATTCCCTATTTAGAGAAATATTTCAAAGCCACCATCCTAAACCAAACTAGAAACTAGGTAAAAAAAGGACAATACAATGGCCTGGGTAGGCATAGAAACATCCATCACTAACTCTCCCAAAGGGGATTTATTACTACTTGCAGGATCACTTGTAGCTACGTCAAAACTCCCAGACCTAAAAATCATCTTAAAAACCCACCACCTATGGTGACAGCTTCCATGGAAACCTGGAAGGAGTTTTCAGGGAAAGTGGCCACATACGACACTTTCAAAAAACCGAATCTACCACTTGAGATACTGAGTTTGTTCATATCTGATCTAAAACTCGAAGCTTGGAAAAAAAAGGGAATAAAAAAAACTTGACGATCTAATGACCGAAGGAGGAATGAAACCCTTTGAGATCATAAGCCCAGAATTTAACTTAATACAAAAAGACTTTTTTAACTACACAAGAATTGCTGCCTTTCTAAAAAATATCACCTATACATAAAATAACAATCCCAACCATGGTCCTTGAAAAAAATCACAACAACTTCCCTGACAGGGAAATCAGATACTAGATACTTCTATAACATCCTAACTGGCAATAATAACCTATCCAAAAAAACACACATGCTTAGCTGGGAAAAAGAAATAGGTGAAGTCATACCAATTGAAATATGGGAAAAAGCGTATAAAACCACATGTGGTTCCACCAAGGGACTGGGCATCCTGGAAACACAACAGAAAATAAACTTAAGATGGTATTACACTCCGTGTTTACTAGCCGCTAGATTCCTGCACAACAACGACAAATGGAGGGATTGCGGCCAAAAAGGGACACTCACCCACATTCACCCACATATTCTGGGCATGTTCCAAGCTAAAGAACTTCTGGGAACCTATCCTAAACCTTCTTGATGAAGTTTTAAAAACCCACATAGAAAGAAAAGCGAAACTAATTTTATTACTGGTTGAAGTAAATTAATACCATCCCAATGCCAGATATTTTCTGGCTCACGCCTTGATGACAGCTAAGTCCCTTATTGCTAGACATTGGAGGACTCCTTCCCCTCCTACATTTGGTGAATTCAAAGACCGTATGGCTGAACAATGTATATTTGAAAAATGGTTGGCGTTGAGAGATAGCTCTTTAGAAAAACACAAAGAGGTCTGGAGACTATAGAAACAACTTAAATTAAGACCCAACTGGTGTGCCAAATGTCCACTTTAATAAATGTTTGTTTTAATAACATCACAGTTATATATATGTTACATGTACCAAAAATATTGAAAAATTGGGAGTTGCCCAATAGATGACATACATTACAAATATGATACTTTATAATTGTTACTTACTGTAAACATTCTGTGTCATATAAAAAATGATGTTTATACTTTGTCTGATATCCCAAATAAAGATTTAATATTCTAAAAAAAAAGTAGCAGCGGCTAAGTAGTCTTTGAATTTTTCAGTCACTGCCTAGACTAGCGCAAGCAATTCTAATTTGAAGGAACTGTAATTTTGGTCATTCCTTTCAGAACCTTTGAGTGAGCGACTAGCATACGCAACTACTCTTTCTTTGCCCTCTTGAACTTGGCTAAACACCGCACCTAATCCCCTAAAGCTAGCGTCAGTATATAGATTGAAAGGTAGAGCATTGTCAGGATAAGCAAGAATAGGAGAAGTTGTTAGCTTTTCTTTAAGAGTTTGGAATGCTTGTTCCTGCCCTATTTCCTAATTGATGGGTAAGGGTATTTTGTGAATCTCTTTAGAGTGTCCTCGTAGGAATTCTTGAAGAGGGACTGCTATTTGACCAAATTTTGGTACAAACCTATGATAGTACTAGAGATAAGCGAACCTACTCGTTTCGAGTAATTACTCGATCGCGCACCGCGATTTTCGAGTACTTCAGTACTCGGGTGCAAAGATTCGGGGGGCGCTGGGGGACGGGGGGAGGCGTGACGGAGCGAGGGTAGCAGCGAGGAACAGGGGGGAGCCCTCTCTTCTCCCCCCCACTCCCCGCTGTAACCCCCCACTCACCCACGGGGCCCCCCGAATCTTTTCGCCCGAGTATGGAAGTACTCGAAAATCACGGTACTCCGGCGAAAAAGGGGCGTGGCCGAGTAGGCTCGCTCATCTCTAGATAGTACCCTACAAAGTTTTTGACATCTTTGAGAGTTTTTGGTGTAGGCTAGTTTTGGACAGCATCAGTTTTGTCAGGGTCTGGATACACTTCTGCAGCACTAACAATGTGCCCAAGATAGCGTACCTTAGTCTGAAGTAAATGGCATTTAGAGGGTTTAATTTTTAGACTATGGTCTACAAGGAATTGGAACACTTCTCTGAGGTGTTGGAGATGATCTTCATAGTTTTTGGAGTTTTAGAGTTTTTGCAGAGACCAAAGGGCATACAATTAAACTCAAACAACCCCATGGGAGTGGTGAAATCAGTTTTCTCTCTATCTTGTGGACTCATAAGCACCTGCCAGTAACTGCTGGTCTGGTCTAGAGTGGAGAAGTAGGCAGCAGTACATAGGGTAGTTAAAGATTCCTCAATACATGGCAGGGGGTAGGCTTCTTTCTGAGTTATTTTGTTTAACTTGCGGTATCTACACAGATACGGATACCTCCATCTTTTTTCTTGCCTAACATGGTAGGAGTGGCAAAGGGACTATAGCTGTGTCTAATGATTTGAATGTCTTTTTTTCCTGAATCATAGTTTTTACTTGCTGGTATGAGGAAGGAGGAATAGGTCTGTACCTTTCCTTAATTGGAGCATGGCCATTAGTTGGAATAGAATGGGAGATGTCTTTCAGTCTACCAAAGTCCATACTGTGCTGGCTGAAAGCAGCCTGTTTCTCAATGACAACCTCTCTAACCCCTTGAATTTGGGTAGCAGAAGTTTGGTTGTCCCCTATATGTAAGTCATTAAGCCAGGATGGTAAATTATTGGACTCTGGCTGCATAGATTGTGCCCCTTGCTGGACACTGTTTGTCTCTTTGTCTAGCACATCATCTGGTAGAAGCAAGGATACCTGCGCTACTGCTGTATACTTTTTAAGCTGAATGGGAACATTACCAATGTTGATTAAGCGGATTGGGACTCTCCCATCTGTTACTGTGGATATACTCTGGGCAGCTATCAGGAATGGGTGACTCCAAATCAAAACAAGAATACAGCGGCACCATGATCAAAATCCCTTCTGGGAGAGCAGTAAATTTGCATACGGCTGCGCGCTCTGTGCAAAGGATCTGGACAGAGGAATCCAAAATTCAACAGTCCATAAAGAGAGTGGAGAGCAGCAGCTAAGGTACTAGGTTTAATCCATACTCACACAAGGATCATCAAATGAAATTGTTTATTCTAAGCGTAAGCTCCCCTGCATAGCAACGTTTCAACCGTGCATCCGGTCTTTATCAAGCATATACAGAAATGGCTACACACGACCATATAAGTAAAACCACCAGCAATTACATACATGTATTCCTCATAAAACACTCCTACAACATACCATAAATGAATCACATGGGGTCATGGGTCCGGCGGCAGCTGAGAATCATCCTGAATCAGAAGAGTATCAAGAAAATATATGGAGCCGCATCCGGCATCCCTGGCGTCCACCTCTCAAGACTACACATGTGTTAGTTGATTACCATGTAACACTAGAGGACTACATTCCCCCAGTTGAGGCTTCAAGAAAATGGCCGCCGACAATGTTCAATGCGTATTCGCCAGCTACACTGTCACTATGCATGCGCAGAATGCCCGTCAGAGCCCAATATGTGGGCCCTAATCATGTGCCCGTAAATCTAACAAAAATATCCATAGCCCCCTGCATCTCACTATTTCAAGTGCATTACTCATGTAAAGCATGTTATGTTGTCAAAAAACCGCTCACCTAACATTGCCCTATATTAGTATTCCAAATGTAAGTGAATGCATATTGAGATGGATCATGCAAAAAGGATTTGTTTATTCTCAAAAATCAAAGCAGAATATGGATATCATTATTCTCATGATTCAGAATAGACAGTGAATATCAAAGAGACGAAAATAGCGAATAAGGGGCAATATGCTAACTTCTCCAACTTGACGATGGATGATGCCCAGGTGCCGCCGGCCGATAATCACCCTATGAAAAATAGAAAAAATCTTAATATTAAAATAGAATACTATGACAACACATTTAAAAACCTACGTATCACAATGTAGTTCGATACAAACCAAAGATTAAAAAAAAGCAAAAATAACAACAGCAGAAAAGGAAAACTACAGAACAGTCACTTGTTAACAAAAGGGCAGGGGATTATATTCTAAATTGAGACCTCGTGGGTGGAGTGTATCGAGCTCAAAAATCCACCTCATCTCTAGTAGCTGTAATCTCATTTCTCTATCCCCCCCCCCCCCCCCCCATTGACTTAAGGGCTGAATGCACAATGCGAAATTTCAATTGGTTCACCCCATGTCTGGCTTCTGCAAAGTGTCTGGCTACTGGAAGGTCCACTTTCCGTGTCCTTATGGTGCTTTTATGTCCCGCAATTCTGCAACAAATTTCAGTGGTAGTTTCACCTATATATGTTAAGCCACAAAGGCATTGATCATATAAATGACAAACCGCGAGTGACGGGAATATCAGTTTTTAATATGATACGTGCACCCTGAACGAGAATGCGTAAATGTATCACCCTTGATAATATTATTGCATGAAGTACAGCTCATGCATGGGAAGTTGCCCCTTCTGATAGAACCTGAGAGCAATGTATCATTGTCCCTACTCTGGTAAGTGGTATGCATTAGTTTATCCCTAAAATTAGGACCTCTAAAGTAAGACATCATTGGTGGAACACCAAATTCCCTAATCTTGGGACAACATGTTGTCAACATAAGCCAGTGTTCTTTTTAATAATCTGTTTAATTTGATTACTTATTGGACCATACGTAGTAATGAACGAAATCCGTCCTTCATTAGTTTTATTTGCCTTAGGGATCAGAAGGGTGTCACGCTCAACCAGTTTGTCTGGTCTGCTCAATTAGTTCCCTAGGATAGCCCCTTTGTGTAAACTTAACACACATCTCATCCAATCTCCTGTCAGTAAATTCATTAGCCACAATTCTCCTAACCCAGAGCATCTGACTCCAGGGTAAGGAGCGTAACATCCAATCAGGATGGCAACTGTCAAATTTTAACAAATTGTTACAGACCATGGGTTTACTGTAAAAATCCGTCACAATCTTGCCACCATTGTTAATAACTAGGACATCGAGGAATTGTATCTGGTGCTTGGAACAGGTCAAAGTGAGCTTCAACTCAAGAAGAATCCCATTTAAATATGAGTGTAACTCATTCAACTCCTATTCAGTACCGTTCCAAACCATAAAGATGTCGTCAATATACCTCCACCACACCTGGACCCGGTTCCAGGTGGGGAGGTATAGGCGAAACGTTCCTCAATAAAGTCCATGAAATGTTTGCATATGTGGGGGCCACGTTCTACCCCATAGCAGTACCTTGCTTCTGGCGTAAGAACGTGCCCCCACATAAGAAAAAGTTACAGGACAGTACCATCTCCAAAAGGGTCATGATAAACTCAATGCTTCGATTGGGTAGTTCAGAGCCAACTAGTTTGGCTTGGTGGCAGTCAACCGCAGATCATGTTGGATTATGGTGTAAAGAGAAGACACATCCAGGGTGCACAAAATGGAGTCAGTGTTGAGTTGTATTCCTCTCAATTTCATTAAAAAATCTGATGTATCGCGAATATAAGATTTTGCCAAGACTGCAAAATGTCTCAGGACCCTGTCCAAAAAGCGTGAAACATTATTAGAGATAGACCCCCTACCAGATACTATGGGGCGCCCAGGTGGCTTTGTAAGTTGTTTATGAATTTTTGGTAATGTGTATAGGACTGGTGTTATAGGGTGTACTGGCAACAGAAATTCAAACAATGGTTTGTCAATGATGTTCAAATATAGAGCCTCATCAAGTGTCTCCCTGAGGCTCTTCAAATATTTCTGGGTTGGATCACTCGTCAACCTTTCATACACAGATGTATCATTCAATTGTGACAATATTTCGCTTTGATAATACTCCGAATCCAGTATGACAATGGCACCCCGCTTGTCTGCTGGTCTTATAGTAATCGTGTCATCTTTGCTCAAAGAAGTAATCATGTTTCTCTCAGCCTTATTCAGGTTTTGTAAATCTCTCTGTTTACAGTGGCACATTCTAAGTTTGCGAACATCATATAAGACCAAATCAGAGAAGGTGTCAATCACATGCATATTGGTAGGAGGTTGAAAATGGCTTTTCTTACAAAGCCCAACCACTCCTGAAGAAAAACTTGACTGTGAAGTAACTGTGACATTGTCAGATTGTTTGTCAGCAAAATATGTTTTAAATTTGAGTCTTCTTAAGAACTCCCAGCAATCAATGTCTATATGAAACCAGTCCACTGGGGGTACCGGGCAAAAAGAAAGGCCCTTGGACAATACCGCAATCTGTGTATGTGACAATACCTTGTTGGAGATGTTGACAACCAATGAACTGTTCACAGTCTCACCTTCTGGCATGCACCTGCCCTAGTCACCACTGAGGGGCCTTTTCTTATGGGATCTATCATGCTTGACTCCACCCCTTCTACATTTCAACGAAGTTGATTGCCGCCATTCCGTCTCCCCGGAACACTTGGAGCGCATTGAGCCAAAAAATGCTGACCTTCTGAATTTCTGATGGAGTTGTCTGTAGAATCGAACCCAATCGACCTGGGGTCATGACCCATGAATCTTCGTGTCATACGTGTTCTACCCCGTCTCCTTGTAATACCACTCCATAATGTCGATGTGCTCCTTCTGGTTCCCTGCCAGCCAAATATCACTCCAGATTTATAATCATCAGTGTCTCGTTGCCACTTATTCTGCCTTGTCATTTCAATGTCCTCTTTATGGCGTTTAAGGGAATGCTGTAGCTTGGAATCATATTCTAGCCACTCCGTTTCAGTCATAAGTGTCCGTAAATTTCTCTCCATCTCCACTAGATCTGCTTGACATTTAATCTGTTCCGTTTGCAGGAATTCAAGATTTAGTAATATAACGTCAAATGAATATTTATTGCATATATTGGCAAATTTTTCGCAAAATTCCACGTTATTGGCCATCAATGTGGGTTGCACGTGGGGCCACAGACCTCTTGGAATCATGTTAGCCATATAGGAATGCGTGACTGTCAATGGGTATGGGCTCTACTAATGCATTATACTCACGACCATAAAGACCAGGCCATGTCTGACCCCACAAAATAAAATCAGATTCCGGAGGGACTATGACTGGTCTGACGTCCTTTACCCGGACTCTAACCGCATTACCCTGAGGGTTAGTGAACCGTTGTGCTGTTAGTGCCTTAATGGCTGTCTTTAGCACAGCCCTCTGAACCTGTGATGTTGCAGGTATATTACTTTGTAGAGCCTCCAACATCTAAGTGTAACAGTTTTCGTCTGGTACGTCCACTACCAGAATACCTTGTTTAGACAGTTCAGCTCTATCAGCTATAATCGTGGGTTCCCAGTATCCCACTATTGGTATAGGTAAACCATTACATCACATTTATGAGCTGTTTTGGGGAGCAGCTTAATACTTCAGTGGATCAGGACTTTTCAAAGTCAATTTTCCTGATAGCAGTCACTTGTGACCCCGTATCAAGTAGTGCAGGCAGCAGCCTACTGTCCACATACAACGTTACTTCAGGACGGGGGCCTACATACTTAGAAATTCCTTTTGGGTTTTTGGACCTATTGTTTTTCTTTCCGGGTATGGTCCTTCTTCCCAGGGGTTGCCCGTTTAAACAAAAGCAAGAGTTAATCTGATGCCAATACTGGCGGCAATGATCACAAAATGGCCGTGGTGTATGCAGATAACTTCCAGGTGGCCGAAGTAGTCTGCGCTTGGTAACTAGTGGTCAGGTCAATGCATGAATACTCTCCATATTCCCAATCTTTTTGCAAAGGGTGGCAACACTGCTGGTAAGTTCTGCCAACTGTCGCTACATTTCTAAGAGGGGCTCGCTAACGGCATTGCTTGACTGCTCAGTCTGTCTGTACACGACATGCTTGCAGGGGCGGGACAATCTATCATCACCCATTAGAGTCATCCCATGCATAGACTCCTCCCCCTCAGCAGCCTGGGGCTCAGTACCCAGAAAAGCAATGGCCAACTCTTTAAATTTAATAAACGTAGTGTCGGGGTGCTGCATGGACAACATTTTAAGTTGGCTCTAGAGGGTTTCTGTTAATGAGCCCTCAATGAACTATTCCCTCAGAGCCTGGTCATCGCCACTGGCCTCATTGGGATCAGCACCTACTACAGCCTTCATGTCTTCTTGTAGAGACAGTGCATACTTTCTTAAGGTCTCACCTACTTTCTGACGCTTATTAAAGAAACATTTTTTAATGTCAGACATAGTATGCATATCAAAGATGGTTTGAAGGTGCTCAAATATGTTCTCTACTGTATTTTTGTTTTCACATGGCCAAGTCTTAATCTCTCTGGTAGCAGCTCCCTCTAAATGTTCCATGAGTATTTCAACTTTTTGCTCAACTACCAACAGGTACACTTGGAATACAGCTCCTATCTTCCCCCTAAACTCACAAAGAGTGTGTCTCTCCTCACTGTATTTGGGTAGCCATGGAGCTCCTAGACAATACGGCATAGCTAGCGGTGCAAAACCAGACATACTAGTGACTACCTGTGTAGTTTCTGCAGGCACTACAGCAACTGGCACGGCAGCAAGCGTGGGATCCGGGGCAACTACTAGAGCACCAGCAAACGCTTGTTGGTTGCTGGAGGAGTTATTTTCCTGGTTAAACATTTTTGCACAGTCTTTTGAATTTTGGTGGTGGTTGTGGTTAAGGTTTGCGGTAACACAACCACGTGTATGTGTCACAGAGGTGTTTTATCCTGTTCGTGACTCCAAAGAAGGGGAGACCACGGGGACTGTAAGATGGATGTCACGGGTGGCTCTCTAATCTCTCCCAAGAATGGGGGCAAGGTGCCTGCATGGTCACGCACAGTGGCACAAATTAACAGATTTATTCTATATAATGAACGGTGGTTTGTCACGTTTGTAATTTGACATGAGTCTTGGTAGCTTTTTGTAGTAAACAGGAAGTGCACGATTTACTGAAGCTTTTAAGTAATGAACAGAGTATAGCAAAGGCAGTCTCGAGCAGAGCAATAAATCCTGCAGTATACAACACAGTGCAAAACAGTTGTAACCTTGAATACTTCAACGCTCTCTCTCTCTATCTCTAAAAGTGACACGGTAATAATTACAACAGGTCTAGTTAACTGTTGGGCTTGCTGGAAAGTTGATGGCGCAGTTTAGGATGAAGATTTGGATGAAGATCTTTTGGCTATGTCTGGCTTTGACTTCACTGGGTTGTTTTTTGTGTAAATCACTGTTTAAGTGGACTGGGTCCCAGATTCTCCTTCACACTGTTGTCAGGCTAGGAAGCCAATGAATCCTAGCTTCCCCGTTAGACAAAACAGGTGTTGAAGCTGCTCACTCTGCTGACCTCCTCCTGCAAATCCGATGACGACGACCTTCTAAGCAGACCCTCCTCTAACCCCTCCTTCACTTCCTGTCTTGTTCCCACACTTTCTCTTCTCTGCACACCATTAGCATAGAGGCTCACTGCCTTGTTTCCCACTCTGAACTCCAACCACACCCCTCGACCAGTGAGCTCATCACATACAGCCAATAAGCAGCCGGCTGATGCCAAGCTTAAGACTTAAAAAGAAGGGGGAAACAAGGTTTTTCCGACGTACGGCACCAGCTATGCCTATTGGAAGCACATAGGCAGGTGTGACAGGACTATGAATCTGTGGCTATTCCGTGGAAACCTCTAGGCCACTACACTCTGTCCTCCTTCTTCAGATTCCTCTCTTCTCTTCTTTAAACCACATTGTCCTACACCAGACATCTCTGTCCTCTCAAATAGTTTTTGTCCACTTCTAAACCCATGTATTATCCTCCAGACTCCTCTGTCCCTTCCTCTAAAAAATGCTGCCCGCTTCTCCAGACTCTTCTGCCTTTTCCAGGTCCCTCTGTCCTTCCCCAGATGTCTCTGTTCTTCTCCAGGTTCCTCTTTTCCCTCCTACAGACTATTCTGTCCCTCTTGAGAACCCTGTTCTCCTCTACAACCAGTGTCCCCTTTCAGTTTGCTCTGGCCTTGTCCAGACTTGTTTTCTTCTAATTGAGACACTGCTGTCCCCTTCTTTAGACTTCTCCCTCTCCTTCTAGACCCCATTGCCCCCTCCAGACCCCTATGTCCTCTCCCTGACACCGCTACCTACTCTTAATCGCTTCTGTCTGCTTCTAGGCCCCTCTGTTCCCCTCTATACACTTGTTCTCTTCCAGATTCCTCTGTTCCTTCTGGAACCGTCTGTCACCTTCCATCAGACACATGCTCCTACCTTCAGACACCCCTTTTCCTCCTTCAATCCCTTGTCCAACTCTGGATCCCTCTATCCCCCTCCAGATTCCTCTGTTGCATCTAGATCCATCTGTTAACCTCCATCAGACAAATGTTCTCTCCTTCAGAAACCTCTTTGCACCTCTAATCCCCTGTCCAACTCTGGACTCCTCTATCCTTTTCCAGTCATTTCTGTTATTGTCCAGACACCCCTGTCTCCTCTTTTAAACTCATGTCTGCTTCTAGACCCCTCTGTCCTCCTATAGTTCCCTCTGTCCCTCTGTCGAACTTCTCTGTTCCCCTCCAGACTCATAGAGTGGGAGTGTTTGAGACTCCCCTCTATGAGCCAGTACATAGATCCATTACAGCTTTGTTACAGATGCCCCCAAAATGTAAAAATGTTAAGGTGTTTGCTATGGCTATCTTCCATTTCTTCTCTCCCTCTTTTAAGGTATTGGGTATTTTCAGCTGTGCATTTCTTATAGCAGATCACAATAAAATCATAGATATGAAATGTGATAATAGAAATATTATACTGTATATTATGGGTCTGGATGTGACAAATGGGCTGAGCTGAACATTAAGCTGAAGGGTCTGTGGTATCAGGTTCTACTCTGGGTGAATATCTGTTAGGTATGGATTAGTGAGGTTGTATCACATCACACATCTGCTCACATCTGTGTCTCTCGCAGGAGTCGCCCCCATCGTTGTCATCACCAAAAAGAAAAGTGGAGACTTCATTGAGATTGAAAAACACTTCAAGCGGATGGGAGCTGAAACTGTTATAGCAATAGAGAACTACACCAATGAAGACCATATCAAGACTCACGGGAGAACCAAAGATATCCTGATGGTTATTCACAAGGCCTTAGAAAATGTCACATTCCGCCTGAGACAGGAAAGAAACCCCCGGAGAGACTGGGTGCGACGAAAGAAGTTCCTGCTGGAGTACATACACAAGGCTGATCAGGAGAAGAGGAACATAGAGGAAGAGAGAAGAAGAGAGGAAGAGAGAAGAAGAGAGGAAGAGAGAAGAAGAGAGGAAGAGAGAAGAAGAGAGGAAGAGAGAAGAAGAGCACAAGAAAATATCAATCCCTGGTATTGGCCATTTTAATGGTAAAATTTGCTTAGGACATCATGTATAAATGAAGGATGCACCAAAAAAAGTCACTTCTTTATCAGAATGTTAATCCTGTCTACACTGTTCTGTGTCTGGAGAGAATTATCTCTGCTCATGTCAGACATCAGTGACGTAAATTGTATTCACTCTGATGACTTATTAAATGATATTGACTATACATATACTATATCTATCTATCTATCCATCTATCTATCTATCTATCTATCTATCTATCTATAGATATATATATATATATATATATATATATATATATATATAAAAGCCCTCACTGACTGACTCGCCACTAATTCTCTACCTTCCCGATGTCGTTCAAACATGGAATTTGGTACAGCCATTCTTTAGGTCCTAAATAGGAAAAGTAAAAGAGTCGCAAATTCATTATGTAATGCTAATTTCAAAAGTATTGGGACCCCTGTGGAATGTACATAATCTAATTCTCTAACTTCTTGGACTCATACAAACATGAAATTTGGCAAAACCATTCTTTAGGTCCTAAACAGGAAAAGCAAAAGGGTCACAACTTGATTATTCAATGCTAATTGCAAAAGTAAGTGCATCCCTATGTAATGTAACTTCCTGCTGTTGTAGAAGCATGACATTTGGCACAAGCATTCTTTAGGTTCTCAATAGGAAAAGTAAAGGGGTCACAACTTGATTATTCAATACTAATTACAAAAGTATTCATCCGGGCTATGGGCCATTTTTTTCATCTTTGATTTATCACTTACTATTTCTTTCGTTGAGCAATTACTAGGCAGGCTGGACATTAGTCTATGGAGATATCAAAAGAAGGAACATTCTCAGTTGTACACCAGTTACTAATGCTACGCAAACAATTGGGGCTAGCAGCAGATGGTAATTAGAATACCACAGACCTGGATATCTATGTTCTCATGGTGGTTATCCATATGATGATCTTTAGCCACAATTTTTGCATAATTATGTGTGGTCTGTGGTAGCAATAGCAGTGGTTCCTTCCCACTTGTCTGCATAAAATATATGCAGGCCACCTGCAATTCCTAATCTAGAGCCTGTTAATGACTAGATATTGGAACACTGTTGTCATCCTAACAGTAGATTTTGACTCTAGCGATAGGACAAATAAGTAACGGCTCCTAAGGAACTACCGCATTGGTAGGGAAATGCGTTGAACCGAATTTACATCTATCTGAACCAAAATTCATTGAAGAGAATCAAATAAAATATTATTAGTTGAAATCAACTCTGATTATCCCATTGGGTGTCAAAAAGATACTAAATTTATGAGGAAACTAGTTCAGTTCGCTCGTAGACATGTGCCTGTGTGGTAACCAAGGATTTACGTATGCAAACCTGAGATTACCAACTTGATAAAAATTGCTCTCTAGCTGCGGACGTCTACAAATGTGGTAGTCCGCAGTATGTTATTGTAGCCCACTATTTTTAACACAAATCAATAAAAGTATTAAGTTTTAATTTACACATCTACTCTGTGAAGGGCTAATTGCAAAAGTAAGAGCTATGTAATGTAACTTTCCAGTGACGTACAAGCGTGATATTTGGCACAACAATCTAACTGACCTCTGTGTACATATACTGAGGAGAATCTACCTCACCTCTTTGTGTATATACTGAGAACAATCTAACTGACTTCTGTGTGCATGAAAGGCTGTAAAGTACATAAGGAAGCGGCAATAGACTGCAGGGATGGAACATGCCTTTAAGGCTAAGAAAGCGCTGCAAACTCCAGTCTGGGGTTAAATTTGAATAAAAAGGGGTGTTATTTTTCAGTGTAAAAAGTGAGTAGAGTGGGAGGGGTGGCACATCCTGCAGAGGGACATCAGTACATGCAGTCTGAATGTGTATACATATTTTTTTCTCTGTTCCGTTGAAGTAACCATGACTTCATGAAAATTTTCCTATCAAACAGAAGCTAAACACCTGGACAAAATAAATTTGGGTGAAGCCGGGTATAACAGCTTGCAGCGCTTTCTTAGCCTTAAAGGCATGCTTCATCCTGAAGTCCATGGCCACTTCCTTATGTATTTTACAGTCTTTCAGTATATGCATGTAGAGGTCAGTTAGATTGAAATCAGTATATACACATAGAGGTGAGGTAGATTCTCCTCAGTATATACACAGAGGTGAGCTAGATTCTCCACAGTATATACACAGAGAGGTGAGGTAGATTCTCCTCAGTATATACACATAGAGGTGAGGTAGATTCTCCTCAGTATATACATACAGAGGTGAGGTAGATTGTCCTCAGTATATACACAGAGGTGAGGTAGATTGTCCTCAGTATATACACAGAGAGGTGAGGTAGATTCTCCTCAGTATAAACACAGAGAGGTGGGGTAGATTGTCCTCAGTATATACACAACAAGGTGAGGTAGATTCTCCTCAGTATATACACATAGAGGTGAGGTAGATTCTCCTCAGTATATACACAGAGGTGAGGTAGATTCTCCTCAGTATATACACATAGAGAGGAGGTAAATTCTCCTCAGTATATACACATAGAGGGGAGGTAGATTCTCCTCAGTATATACACATAGCGATGAGGTAGATTCTCCTCAGTATATACACATAGAGGTTAGGTAGATTCTTCTCAGTATACACACATAGAGGTGAGGTAGATTCTTCTCAGTATATACACACAGAGGTCAGTTATATTGTTGTGCCAAATTTCATGCTTGTACAACACTGGGAAGTTACATTACATGGGGGGGGGGGCAGTTACTTTTGCACCTGGCACTAAATAATCGAGTAGTGACCCTTTTACTTTTCCTATTTAGGACCTAAAGAATGCTCGTGCCAAATATCTCGCTTGTACAACGTCGGTAAGTTACATTACATAGGAATGCACTTACCTCTGCAATTAGCATTGAATAATCAAGTTGTGATCCCTTTATTTTTCCTATTTATGACCTAAAGATTGGCTGTGCCAAATTTCATGTTTGTATGACACCAGGAAGTTAAAAAAGTAGATTAGGTGCATTATATAGAGGTACCAATACTTTTGCACTTCACATTGAATAATCAGGTTGTGACCCCTTTACTTTTCCTATTTAAGATCTAAAGATTGGTCATACCTAGTTTCATTCAATAGCCTGACGAAGGGGGCAATATCCCTGAAAGCTTGCTTGCTGCAACATCATGCATTTTTGTTAACTATTAAAAGGTATCATATCTAATGGCTGCTTAGTCCGGAGCTCCGCGGCAACAGGCTCATAAAGCATCGCCAAATCGACCAGATTGAGCTTTAACTCACCACAACAGCAGCTCGAAAGTCTCGGCGGTCCTTTGATGTCCCGCCACAAGTTCTCCTGTGCCCAGGCAGGCCGCCTGGAGGAATTTTTCACCGCATCCAGCAGACCGCGGGAAACAATAATGGAGAAGCCAATACCATCTTTATCTCTGCTGGGAGGAGAGTGGGATTCCTCGGAGTCGCGCTGCTCTTCACCACAGGACCTAGCACCTCTCCAAGAAGACTCCAGAGAGGTGAGCTTGAAGGGGGGCTCCCAGGTGACTTTTCTTCTGTAAAACTATTTCTCCAAGTAAGGAGACCCCTGGCAGCGCTATACATCAGGCACACAAAATGGCGCCGGTCCAAAAAGCCTGCGCACAGCCACAAACTTCACCATCAATCAGCCCACTTAAACAGCGCCCTAAGCTGTATGAAGACCAACCTGAAAGCACATATATGCCTCCTGCAAATGACCTAATTTCTTATATGCCCACATCTGAACAACCGACAACTGTAGTCTTCATTAAGGAGATGGTTGGTTTGAGAAACTCCCTTCAATCCAGGTTTGATTCGCTATCACACTCCTTAAAGGCAAACTTGGTGGAGCTAGTTGAAAAGGTGACACATATTGAAAACAAAATGGGAAAGATCACCCACTCCCATAATGGACTGATCGATTCCCACTATGCTTTGACAGAAGAAGTAGTGGTGCTCAAGAGTAAAATGGCAGACATGGAGAATAGAAGTCGTCGAAACAATGTTAAGTTCAGGGAGTTCCAGAGAATATTCCGGCAACAGGTATTACCAAATATCTCTAACATCTAATTTTAGCCATACTCCCTGATGCCACCCCTATGAATTTGACAATTGATAGAACTCATAGACTGCCTAAGCCCAAATTTATTCCGGATTCTGCTCCTAGGGATGTACTTGTACAGGTACATTTCTTCCATATAAAGGAAGCGCTCATGCAAACAGCCCGCAAGCTAAACCAGCTCCCAGCACCCTTCTCAGAATTCTGACTATATATAGATCTATCACAAGCTACACTTCAGGCCAAAAAGAAATTTTCTACTAACAACTTACGCCAAGCAAAAATCCCGTATAAATGGGGTTTTCCCCCCAAACTCGTGATCTACAAGGATGGCGTTAACCACGTCTTCTCAACACCAGAGGACGCGACCCCCACTTTGAAGCTTTGGAACATAAACCTTGCAGAGGAGATGCCTTCACTCCCTACCAGAAGACCCAGGGTTCCAGAAAAGAACCAATCAACAAACAACCCGAACCGCTGAGACATGAAAAGCATCTCAACCAAGTTAAATGAGAGCCTGGACGTCGCTCTCATCTAGGTGAACTTTTCACGCCTTTCCCCACCGATGAACAAGCCCACATACTGTAAGGACTTGTTGCTTTACTTCTTTTCTCTACTTTATGCAGCAAATTTTTTGATTAAGTTGATATACTTGTTTTATTCTCCCAATGTTTTAAGAAGACATCTTTCAGATTCCCAAGCATATCTTAGCAAAATATGTGTTCCAAATGACGGTCAAACTTTTATCTATAGATGCTAACGGGCTAAACTCTCCATTTAAGTGCTCGCCCCTATGGAGGGAAGCTTTGTCTAATCACGCTGATATTTTGTGTGTACAGGAGACCCACTTTGCTGCCTCCACGTGTCTGAAAATCTCACATAAAAAATTTCCGAATATTTATTTGGCGTGTGCGCAAAACAAAAAGGCAGGAGTACTGATTGCCTTCAGGGACTCTGTCCACTTGGAAATTAACTCTCAGGAACTCGACCCTAACGGGGGATACATAGTTCTTACAGGTAAACTAAACTCTTCTTCCTTTACAATTTTAAATATTTACGCACCTAATTCTGCGCAAATTCATTTCTTAAACAAAACCATAAAAAAGATGTGGAGGTGTGAAGTGGGTAAACTAATTATCTGTGGGGATTTCAATCGGACACCAGACAGACAAATAGACTCTTCAGCTAATCTAATGAGAAATGCCCCTTCCCTACTTCCCTTGCTCCAAAAGGAGGCATTATATGACACGCTCAGATGCTTGAATGCCTCTTCTAAGGAATACACCTTCTATTCAATACACCATAGATCTTTTTCCCGTATAGATTTGATATTAGTTGATAGAGAGACTTTATCTTCTGTCACAGAAGCAAAAATTAATATGGCAACTTGATCTGACCATGCTCCGATTTCCGCTACATTTCTGTGGGGACACCCAGGAGAGGGATACAAAGTGTGGAGAAACAATCTTTTCCAGATGGGATTGCCTCACAACTTAAAAATAATCTCAGAGGAATATTTTGAGTTTAATGCAAATCCACAGGTGTCTTCACTATCTATATGGAACGCACATAAAGCTTTCAAAAGAGGCATTCTTAATCAAATAAGTGGTAGACACAAAAGGAACAAGACAGCTGAACTCATGGGTACCCTTTTACAAACCGCTACCACTGAACGCTTACTCCAAGATAGACGAACCAACAAAAATCATGAGAACCTCTTTTGTTTGAGACAAAAACTACGCATTCTGCTCATGGAAAATTTTGACAAGGTAATGAAAGACTCTAGAATCAACTATTATAACTCAATTAACAAACCCTCCCGCTTAATGGCAAATCTAGTTAAAAAGAAAATAATTAAAACAAAAATCCCTTTTATAGCTAACCCAGATGGTAACAACGGAAAAATTTCCTACCCAAAACAAATAGCCGAGACCTTTTGTCAGTTCTACGAAAAGCTATATAATCTTAAAGATGATGATACTACCCCTCAACCGTCAACACAAAAAGTTTTGACTTTTTTCTGGGTGTTAAATCTACCTCACCTCTCTAAAGGCCAATCAGAATATTTAAACAAGTCCATCTGAACTATATAAATTGCAGACACAATAAAAACATTAAAACTCCAAAAATCACCAGGGCGAAATAGCTTCGCTAATGAATACTACAAAAGATTTGCTCTCACACTAGAGCCTCATCTGGCTCTTGCCTTTAATCAGGCCCTAGCCCAAAGCAAACTCCCAGAAGAAATGCTTGAAGCAACAATAGTTACAATTCCGAAACCTGGCAAAGATCTCTCCACACCAGCAAATTTCAGACCAATATCTCTTTTAAACTGTGACACAAAAATGTATTCAAAAATTTTGGCCCAAGGACTTCTTAAAATTCTACCTGACTTAATATATTCGGATCAGGTGGGCTTTACAAAAGGAAGGCAGGTGCTGGATGGTACCAGAAGGGTGCTGAATCTTGTGGATAAAATGAATACTTCTAAATCCCCATCAGTTTTACTAGCTTTAGACACTGAAAAAGAGTTTGGTAGACTTCATTGGGGTTTCACATTGATGGTTCTCGAAAAATTTGGTTTCAGAGGAAGTATACTTCAAGCAGTTAAAGCGCTATACACCTCCCCAAAAGCTATGGTATTGGTCGACTGGACCTTATCAGAATGTTTTAACATCACAAATGGCACATGCCAGGGATGCCCACTCTCACCACTAATTTTCACCTTAGTGATGGAACCCCTGGAAGAGCAAATACGACTAAATACACATATTCATGGAATCCACGCAGAAATGTAACAACACAAAATAAGTCTGTTTGCGGATAGCATACTGTTAACACTATCAAAGCCTACGTCTTTCGTTAGAGCAGCCTACATGATTCTTTCTCAGTTCTCAGAAGTCTTCTAATACAAACTAAATATCTCCAAATCACAGATTTTAGAGGCACACTTCAGTGAAAATTTAAGAAAAGAAATACATCTAGTTTCCCTTCCAGTGGCAAACCACGTCTATCCCATACTTAGGTACACTTATGTCTTCCCCTCTCTAACCTAGCCACAATAAACTATACCTCACTACTAAAAGAATTACAAAACAACCTAGACAACTACAAGAAACAACAAGTTTCCTGGCTAGGACGCATTATTTTATATAAAATGATGATCCTTCCCAAAATAATGTATTACTTCCGAACGTTGCCAATACCAACACCTAAATCTATTCTACAAAAATTTGAAAGACAACTATCCACCTACATCTAGGAAGGAAAGCCGCCCACAATCTCTCTATATATCTTAGCGCTTCACAAATCTCAAGGCGGCGTGGCTCCCCCAAATCTTAAAGCATATTGGTGTGTCACCACTCTAAATCAATCTCCATCCTGGTTTAAAGCACCTTCTTCTATTAGCTGGCCGAATTTGGAGGCAGAACAGATAGGATCTAAATCTTTAGTCTCTCTGATCTATGCAAAAATCCTAACAACCATTTCACCCCCATTAAATTCAACACTCAAACTCCCCTTTCTAACCCTACCAATGCAAGAAACCGTAGAGGCATGGGGCAAACTATCCTTGCTATCAGACAAATCAACATCTCTCAAATTAAAAAAATCCCTTTTGATACACTTGAGTGTTTCACTCCAGGGGTTCAGCCGTCCCAATGGCAAGGAAGGGGGCTGAGGTGCATCTCGGACCCATTTACTGATGGAATATTTAAACCATTTGTGTCTTTGATGAGTGAATTCGGGATCCCTCCTACTCATACATTTAACTACCTCCAGATCAAATCCTTTCTTCAAACTTTTCAAATACATAACATACGAGTACCAGAGGCAGTTTACCATGGCCTTACAAGACTTGTGCAAAATGACAACTCAAAAACCAGCTCCTTTATAACTCTATAGCAGGCAATTTAAAGGGTAGTAAGAAATGTCACCTATTGAATTGGGAAAGAGACATGGGTTTGAGTATAACGACCGAAAGTTGGACAGAATTCTTTAACTGGGCAAACGGGCAACTAAATGCGCAAACATGATAGAAACCCACTTAAAAGTACTCACAAGATGGTATCTCACACCATGCCAACTCAAGGCCCGACATTTATCGAGTGATGCGTTCTGCTGGATAGGGCGCACAAAGGTTGGCTCACTTTTACACATATTTTGGTTGTGCCCCTCTATTATACCTTTCTGGAGAGAAGTGTTTTCTCTATTAAAATCTGTAACGGGAATAATGGTTCCTTTCTCTCGAGACACAGTTCTTTTGCTCTTGAATTTAAAAGTACTCCACGCCCCCGACCAAACAGTTAGTAGTATATATACTCCTAGGAGCAAAATTGCTTATTGCAAGAAAGTGGCGCACACCTAATAGTCCTCTGATCGAAGATTTAATCCATATGGTCTCCCAACATAACATATATGAAAAAGTTTTGGCCCATAGACACAACACGTTAGCTAAATACTAACACGTGTGGAATCTGTGGCCCAAAAAATTTCGAACTTGATGTCTTCACTCCCATTTCACCCAGTTTAAATGTTTTGTAACTGTTTAACTTTGCTCCGTTTTCTCATTTCCTGCTTACAGAAAGATTTATCGTAGAAAATTTGTATCACAATGAACAAATGCACAGTCAATATGTTGTATTCAAACTCTATATTCCTTCCCCTCTCTAACCTAGCCACAATAAACTATACCTCGCTACTAAAAGAATTACAAAACGACCTAGACAACTACAAGAAACAACAAATTTAATGAATCTGTCAAAACCTCATCAAAATGATTGTATGAACAAATGATATGATGAATGTACATTCTCAAGACTTTACATCATTGACTATGTACGAACTTTATTTTACTATAACGTGTGTTATTCATGTGATACTAATAAAAAATGATTGATTTTTTTTTAAAAAAGGTATCATATCTACAAGATTACTTTGTTTCTTTCACTGAGAACAATCACACAAATTTTATGTTAGCACGACACTGGAAAGTTAGAGAGTTAGATTAGGTACATTATACAGAAGGGGCCAATACTTTTGCACCTACTATCGAATAATCAAGTTGTGACACCTCTACTTTTCCTATTTAGGACCTAAAGAATGATCTTGCCAAATTTCATGTTTGTACAACAACAGAAAGTTAGAGGATTAAAGTAGGTACATTACATAGGGGTGCCAATACTTTTGCATTTAGTATTGAATAATCAAGTTGTGAAAGGTCGTGCCAAATTTCATGATTGTATGACACAGTCAAGTTAGAGAATTAGTGGTGAGTCAGTCAGTCAGTCAGTTGAGGGCTTCCACCATATATATATATATATATATATATATATATATATATATATCTGAATGCAGAAATCCAAGGAATTCCAAAGGGGATTACTTTTCCTTGCAACTGTTCAAATTAGTCATGACCTCCTTTACAGGTCTCTTCCATCTACAATTAGGCTAGTTTTACATGGGAAACAAGATCGTGCGATTTTCTAGTGATGCAACAGTACTACAAATCGCATGTATGTGCAGCCCATGATGTTCTATGGATTCCTTCACATTAGTGATGTTATTGTAGCCCCTGAGATTTTGAGGAAAAAAATTGTGTTTTGCTAAATATTACCATGATTTGCAATGTTTTGTAGCCCATGTTTCCCTATGGAGTCTTCCTTTCTGTTGCATCCAATCAATGCGGTTTTCATGCGTTGCAACTTTTACAGTAGGAAATCCTACTGCAAAAGCCTTAAAATAAGCCCTAGCTGCGTAGAAAAACAAAAAAAACATTACCTAACAGCCGCTGCTCTCTCCACCACATATTCTCTGCTTGTTCCCGACACTTGCTTGTAGTTTTCTCTCAGCTCTTCCTGATCAGGGGTGCAAATTCCCAGCCTCCAGGAAGCGCTAGCTGTGATTCATTCATTGACCGCTGTCTCTGATTGGCTGAGCCGCAGCGCTCGGGAAAACCAATAACAGCCAATGCTTCCTGTAGCATGGAATTTGAACATCTGACAAGGAAGAGCTGAGAGAAAATGACATGAAAGTGGATATAAACGTGGCGGAGTGAAAAGCGGCTGTTAGGTGATTTTTTTTTTTTTTTTAAAGAGCCAGGGCTTATTTTTGGGGTAGGGCTTATATTTTAAGCCCACCTACTCGCCCTCGCAAATCCAGTTAAAAGAGCGCTACAAAGTTGCTCAACTTTATAGCACCACGCGTGACTTTGTAGCGTCAAAAAAAATTCTGATTTTGCCATGAGAAAATGCAGCGATATTGCACATAACACGGATAAGATATCACTGAGATTTTCAATATCGTGTTGTCCGTGTGACAGAGGCATTACAGTCCTTTTACAAGGTGCCCAATAACCGTACTGCAATGATCAGTCCTGTGTTTTCACACAAGAGGGATGATCGATCAGGAGGAGTGGACTGAAGATTGTCGCGGCTGCTCACCTCCATTCACTGCAGACAGGCTGTAGATAAGCATCTTTTTTAAAAGGGCCTCTACTCATTTTGTAATTAGATTAATCTACCTAGTTGTACAGTACTGTGTAAAAGGTTCAGGCCGGTGTGGAAAAATGTTGCAAAGTAAGAATTTTTATCAAAAACAGAAGGCGTCTGATTGGTTTCACATTTATTCTGCAGCATGACAGCAACCCCCAACATCCAACAAAATTTCATATTTTTGCAAACATGTTATTTTAAAGACAAGTTTTCTTCCACAGTGCAGATGAAAATGAGGATTTACACCCTAAAATGGATACCCCTGTTTGTTCTGTGTTCAAAAAACCATTGTAGTCCTAATCTGCTTACTGGACACATGGCTAGGCCTGTAATGGAGAAACGCCATTGTGCTGCTAAAACGATAGAACGCCGCCTACAAGTGACCCCATATTCCATTTATCTAGATGTGTGCTGAGTAGAGATGAGCGAACGTGTTCGTCCGAACTTGATATCCGTGCGAATATTAGGGTGTTCGTTATTCGTAACGAACACCATGCGGTGTTCGGGTTACTTTCACTTTCTTCCCTGAGACGTTTGCGCGCTTTTCTGGCCAATTGAAAGACAGGGAAGGCATTACAACTTCCCCCTGTGACGTTCAAGCCCTATACCACCCCCCTGCAGTGAGTGGCTGGGGAGATCAGGTGTCCGCCGAATATAAAAGTCGGCCCCTCCCGCGGCTCGCCTCAGATGCCGTGTGAGTTAGCTGAGGGACAGTGCTGTTTGTACCGGAGCTGCTGTAGGGAAAGAATTGGTAGTTAGTGTAGGCTTCAAGACCCCCAAAGGTCCTTATTAGGGCCACTGATAGCTGTGTGTTGGCTGCTGTTAGCAGTGGCAATTTTTTTTCTTCTCAAAATCGTCTCTGCAGAGCGTTGCACCCGGCATTAGGGACAGAAGTGCTGCATAGGCAGGGAGAGTGTTAGGAGTGAGTGTAGCCTTCAAGAACCTCAACGGTCCTTTCTAGGGCCATATTTAACCGTGTTCAGTACTGTCCAGGCTGCTGTTAGCTGTGCTGCATATGTTTTTTCTTCTCAAAATCGCCTCTGCAGACCATTGCACCCTCCATTGATACTGCAGGGAAAGAATTGTGTAGGCAGGGCCACAACACAGTTATTATTCATTGAATATACGCAGTGCGGCCTTTTGGTGCCAAAAAACGGAAAATAATTCTATTTGTCCGGCCTCTGTCCGTCCTAAGGGCGGTGGACACGTGTCGGCTGCGTGTGCAACGTTTAAAAATCAGACGCACTAAGCTACGTTTTACTCCTGGCTTCGCCATTTGCTTTCCTTAATTGGGAAAAAAAATACCTGCTCTGCCAGAGTTAATAACTCTGCTACCCTCACGTTCTGTGACACATTAGCAGGGACACAGCACAGTTATTAAACTTCTCATGTTCCTTGAATATACGCAGTGCTGCCTTTTGGTGGAAAAAAACTGAAAAAAAAACTATTTGTCCTGCCTCTGTCCGTCCTAAGGGCTGTGGACACGTGTCGGCTGCGTGTGCAACGTTTAAAAATCAGACGCACTAAGCTACGTTTTACTCCTGGCTTCGCCATTTGCTTTCCTTAATTGGGAAAAAAAATACCTGCTCTGCCAGAGTTAATAACTCTGCTACCCTCACGTTCTGTGACACATTAGCAGGGACACAGCACAGTTATTAAACTTCTCATGTTCCTTGAATATACGCAGTGCTGCCTTTTGGTGGAAAAAAACTGAAAAAAAAACTATTTGTCCTGCCTCTGTCCGTCCTAAGGGCTGTGGACACGTGTCGGCTGCGTGTGCAACGTTTAAAAATCAGACGCACCCAGCTACGTTTTACTCCTGGCTTCGCCATTTGCTTTCCTTAATTGGGAAAAAAAATACCTGCTCTGCCAGAGTTAATAACTCTGCTACCCTCACGTTCTGTGACACATTAGCAGGGACACAGCACAGTTATTAAACTTCTCATGTTCATTGAATATACGCAGTGCTGCCTTTTGGTGGAAAAAAACTGAAAAAAAAACTATTTGTCCTGCCTCTGTCCGTCCTAAGGGCTGTGGACACGTGTCGGCTGCGTGTGCAACATTTAAAAATCAGACGCACCCAGCTACGTTTTACTCCTGGCTTCGCCATTTGCTTTCCTTAATTGGGAAAAAAAATACCTGCTCTGCCAGAGTTAATAACTCTGCTACCCTCCCGTTCTGTGACACATTAGCAGGGACAAAGCACAGTTATTAAACTTAGATTATTCATTCACTAGAGGCAGTGGGGCCTTTCGTTTTCAAAAAAGGGAAAAAATTATATTTGGCTGCAGTCTTGCGCCAATTTATTTCCTGCCTGTGAAATCAAATCACTGGTAATACAGCATGCTGAGGGGTAGGGGTAGGCCTAGAGGACGTGGACGCGGCCGAGGACGCGGAGGGCCAAGTCAGGGTGTGGGCACAGGCCGAGCTCCTGATCCCGGTGTGTCGCAGCCGACTGCTGCGCGATTAGGAGAGAGGCACATTTCTGGCGTCCCCACATTCATCGCCCAATTAATGGGTCCACGCGGGAGACGGTTATTAGAAAATGAGCAGTGTGAGCAGGTCCTGTCCTGGATGGCAGAAAGTGCTTCGAGCAACCTATCGTCAACACGCAGTTCTGCGCCGTCCACTGCTGCAAATCCGAATCCTCTGTCTGCTGCTCCTCCTTCCTCCCAGCCTCCTCACTCCACTACAATGACACCTGCTCAGGAGCGGGAACACTCCCAGGAACTGTTCTCGGGCCCCTGCTTAGATTGGGCAGCAGCGGTTCCTCTCCCACCAGAGGAGTTTATCATCACTGATGCCCAACCATTCGAAAGTTCCCGGGGTCCGGGGGAAGAGGCTGGGGACTTCCGCCAACTGTCTCAACAACTTTCTGTGGGTGAGGAGGACGATGACGATCAGACACAGTTGTCTTGCAGTGAGGTAGTAGCAAGGGCAGTAAGTCCGAGGGAGCAGCGCACAGAGGATTCGGAGGAAGAGCAGCAGGACGATGAGGTGACTGACCCCACCTGGTGTGCAACGCTTACTCAGGAGGACAGGTCTTCAGAGGGGGAGTCAAGGGCATCAGCAGGGCAGGTTGCAAGAGGCAGTGCGGTGGCCAGGGGTAGAGGCAGGGCCAGACCGAATAATCCACCAAGTGTTTCCCAAAGCGCCCCCTCGCGCCATGCCACCCTGCAGAGGCCGAGGTGCTCTAAGGTCTGGCAGTTTTTCACAGAGACGCCTGACGACCGACGAACAGTGGTGTGCAACCTTTGTTGCGCAAAGCTCAGCCGGGGAGCCAACACCAACAGCCTCACCACCACCACCATGCGCAGACATATGATGGCCAAGCACCCCACAAGGTGGGACGAAGGCCGTTCAGCGCCTCCGGTTTGCACCCCTGCCTCTCCCCCTGTGCCCCAACCTGCCACTGAGATGCAACCCCCCTCTCAGGACACAGGCACTACCGCCTCATGGCCTGCACCCACACCCTCATCTCCGCTGTCCTCGGCCCCATCCAGCAGTGTAGTTCAGCGCACCGTCCAGCCGTCGCTTGCGCAAGTGTTCGAGCGCAAGCGCAAGTACGCCGCCACGCACCCGCACGCTCAAACGTTAACCGTCCGCATAGCAAAATTCATCAGCCTTGAGATGCTGCCGTATAGGGTTGTGGAAACTGAGTCCTTCAAAAGTATCATGGAGGCGGCGGCACTGCGCTACTCAGTTCCCAGTCGCCACTACTTTTCCCGATGTGCCGTCCCAGCCCTGCACGACCACGTCTCCCGCAACATTGTACGCGCCCTCACCAACGCGGTTACTGCCACGGTCCACTTAACAACGGACACGTGGACAAGCACAGGCGGGCAGGGCCACTACATCTCCCTAACGGCACATTGGGTGAATTTAGTGGAGGCTGGGACAGAGTCAGAGCCTGGGACCGCTCACGTCCTACCCACCCCCAGAATTGCGGGCCCCAGCTCGGTGCTGGTATCTGCGGAGGTGTATGCTTCCTCCACTAAAGCACCCTCCTCCTCCTCCTCCTCTGTCTCGCAATCAAGATGTGTTAGCAGCAGCATGTCGCCAGCAGTCGGTGTCGCGCGGTGTGGCAGCACAGCGGTGGGCAAGCGTCAGCAGGCCGTGCTGAAACTACTCAGCTTAGGCGATAAGAGGCACACGGCCCACGAACTGCTGCAGGGTCTGACACAGCAGACCGACCGCTGGCTTGCGCCGCTGAGCCTCCAACCGGGCATGGTCGTGTGTGACAACGGCCGTAACCTGGTGGCGGCTCTGCAGCTCGGCAGCCTCACGCACGTGCCATGCCTGGCCCACGTCTTTAATTTGGTGGTTCAGCGCTTTCTGAAAAGCTATCCACGCTTGTCAGACCTGCTCGTAAAGGCGCGCCGGCTCTGCGCACATTTCCGCAAGTCCCACACGGACGCTGCCACCCTGCGCACCCTGCAACATCACTTTAAGCTGCCAGTGCACCGACTGCTGTGCGACGTGCCCACACGGTGGAACTCTACGCTCCACATGTTGGCCAGGCTCTATGAACAACGTAGAGCTATAGTCGAATACCAACTCCAACATGGGCGGCGCAGTGGGAGTCAGCCTCCTCAATTCCTTTCAGAAGAGTGGGCCTGGTTGGCAGACATCTGCCATGTCCTTGGTAATTTTGAGGAGTCTACCCAGGTGGTGAGCGGCGATGCTACAATCATTAGCGTCACCATTCCTCTGCTATGCATCTTGAGAAATTCCCTGCAAACCATAAAGGCAGCTGCTTTGCGCTCGGAAACGGGGGCGGGGGAAGACAGTATGCCGCTGGATAGTCAGGGCACCCTCCTGTCTATTTCTCAGCGCGTACAGGAGGAGGAGGAGGAGCATGAGGAGGATGAGGAGGAGGGGGAAGAGACAGCTTGGCCCGCTGCTGACGGTACACCAGCTGATTGCCTGTCATCCTTTCAGCGTGTATGGCCTGAGGAGGAGGAGGAGGAGGAGGATCCTGAAAGTGATCTTCCAAGTGAAGACAGCCATGTGTTGCGTACTGGTACCCTGGCACACATGGCTGACTTCATGTTAGGATGCCTTTCTCGTGACCCTCGCGTTGCACGCATTCTGGCCACAACGGATTACTGGGTGTACACACTGCTCGACCCACGCTATAAGGAGAACCTGCCCACTCTCATTCCTGAAGAGGAAAGGGGTTCGAGAGTGTTGCTATACCACAGGACCCTTGCGGACAAGCTGATGGTAAAATTCCCAGCCGACAGCGCTAGTGGCAGAAGGCGCAGTACCGAGGGCAAGGTAGCAGGGGAGGTGCGGAGATCGAGCAGCATGTACATCCCAGGCAGTGCAACAGTCTTTAAGGGCCTGGCCAGCTTTATGGCTCCCCACCAAGACTGTGTCACCGCTCCCCAGTCAAGGCTGAGTCGGCGGGAGCACTGTAAAAGGATGGTGAGGGAGTACGTAGCCGATCGCACGACCATCCTCGATGATGCCTCTGCCCCCTACAACTACTGGGTGTCGAAGCTGGACACATGGCCTGAACTAGCGCTGTATGCCCTGGAGGTGCTTGCTTGTCCTGCGGCTAGCGTCTTGTCGGAGAGGGTGTTTAGTGCGGCTGGGGGAATCATCACAGATAAGCGTAGCCGCTTGTCAACCGACAGTGCCGACAGGCTAACACTCATCAAGATGAACAAAGGCTGGATTTCCCCAGACTTCTGTTCTCCACCAGCGGACAGCAGCGATACATAAGCAATACGTAGGCTGCACCCGCGGATGGAAGCTACGTTCTCTCTCACCATCCAAAGCGGGGACATTTCTGCTTCATCAATCTGTGTCTAATATTCCTCCTCCTCCTCCTGCTCCTCCTCCTGAAACCTCACGTAATCACGCTGAACGGGCAATTTTTCTTAGGGCCACAAGGCTCACTCAAATAATTTTTCTGAACAATTTTTATAAGTTTCAATGCGCTTAAAAGCGTTGGAACTTTAACTTGAACCAATTTTTCGTTACACTGGGCTGCCTCCAGGCCTAGTTACCACTTAAGCCACATTAACCAAAGCGATTCACCTGCCATCTTGGTTGGGCATGGCCAATTTTTACTGAGGTACATTAGTACTGTTGGTACACCAATTTTTTGGGGCCCTCACCTACAGTGTAATCATAGTAATTTCTATGTTCTTCGCCTGCACTCATGGTACAGAAAGGTGTGTGGGGTTGGCCTACACTTTAGCTACATAAATGTAACTTGTGCCTTGGCTATACTAAGGCTACTGAAATAGAACTAAGACTGCGCTTCCACTATACTGCTGCTTCAGAATTGTTACTGGGGCCTGTCTTGAGTGCTACTATTGCTGACATGGAACGAAGACTGCGCTCCCGCTATACTGCTGCTTCGGAATTGTTACTGGGGCCTGTCTTGAGTGCTACTATTGCTGACATGGAACGAAGACTGCGCTCCTCCTATAATGCTGCTACTGATATGTTAGTGGGGCCTGTCCTAATGCTACGGCTGAAATGTTACGAATTCTGGGCTCTGCCTATACCGCTGCTAATGGTATGTCTCTGGGGTGTGGAAACAGAGGCTTCCCAAAGACATGATGGCGGCGAGGCCATTTCCCACCGACGCGGTTACTGTTAAGGTGCATATTACCACGGACACGTGGAGAGGACACGTAGTGCCTCAAAAACATCCCCCTCCTCCTCCAACAGGGAAAACATTCTTGGCAAATGCCTTTGCATTGGTTCGTCTGGTGGCAGTCCAAGAATTTCACCTTTACCGACACTACAAGAGAGCCCCCACACCATCCCCCCGCCACGGCCCACTTAATCCTGGCCGCATTCCGAAAACCAACAAAATACAACCGTGCTACTAGGTCCGCAGTCACCACCACATTACCACCAACGCGGTTACTGTTAAGGTGCATATTACCACGGACACGTGGAGAGGACACGTAGTGCCTCAAAAACATCCCCCTCCTCCTCCAACAGGGAAAACATTCTTGGCAAATGCCTTTGCATTGGTTCGTCTGGTGGCAGTCCAAGAATTTCACCTTTACCGACACTACAAGAGAGCCCCCACACCATCCCCCCGCCACGGCCCACTTAATCCTGGCCGCATTCCGAAAACCAACAAAATACAACCGTGCTACTAGGTCCGCAGTCACCACCACATTACCACCAACGCGGTTACTGTTAAGGTGCATATTACCAGTCTGACTGGGGCATGCAGACACCTTGACAGAATGAATAGTGTGTGGCACATAGGTTCCCCATTGCTATGCCCACGTGTGCAGCTCCTGACGGCGGTGGCACAGGATTATATTTCTCATTGCTTCTGTACAGCATTGTGGGCTATCGCCCCGCCCCTTTTAAAGAGGGTCGCTGCGTAGCCGTGCCAACCCTCTGCAGTGTGTGCCTGCGGTTCCTCCTCATGGCAGACGCACTTCTAAATAGACATGAGTGTGGCGTGGCATGAGGGCAGCTGAAGGCTGCGCAGGGACACTTTGGTGTGCGCTGTGGGGGGGAGGGGGGGCGGTTGGGCAGCATGTAACCCAGGAGAAGTGGCAGCGGAGTGTCATCCAGGCAGTGATTGTGCTTTGTTGTAGCTAGTGTGGTGCTTAGCAAAGGTATGCCATGCTAATGAGGGCTTTTCAGAAGTAAAAGTTGTTGGGAGGGGGGGGGGCCCACTCTTGCCGGTATAGTGGCTTAATAGTGGGACCTGTGAACTTGAGATGCAGCCCAACATGTAGCCCCTCGCCTGCCCTATCCGTTGCTGTGTTGTTCCCATCACTTTCTTGAATTGCCCAGATTTTCACACATGAAAACCTTAGCGAGCATCGGCGAAATACAAAAATGTTCTGGTCGCCCATTGACTTCAATGGGGTTCGTTGTTCGAAACGAACCCTCGAGCATCGCGGGAAGTTCGTTCCGAATAACGAACACCCGAACATTTTGGTGTTCGCTCATCTCTAGTGCTGAGTAGAGATGAGCATGCGCACTCGTCCAAACTTGATACTCGTTCGAGTATAGGGGTGTTCGAGACGCTCGTTGTTCGAGACGCTCGTTACTCGAGACGAGCACCACGCGGCACTCGACTGAATTACATTTCCTTCCCTGAGAAATTTGCGCCCTTTTCTGGCCAATAGAAACACAGGGAAGGCATTACAACTTCCTCCTGTGACGTTCCAGCCCTATCCCACCCCACTGCAGTGAGTGGCTGGCGAGATCAAGTGACCACCTAGTATTTAAATCAGCCCCGCCCGCGGCTCGCCACAGACACACGCTAAGAGAGATCAGGGAAAGTGCTGCTGCTGCTATAGGGACAGTGTTAGCGTCTTCAAGAACCACAACAGTCCTTCTTAGGGCCACAGCTCACCTAGTGCATTACTGTTGTGGCTGCTGTGAGCAGTTTTGCACATTTTTTTTAATGTATATCGGGCGTGCAGGCTATAGCGTTCTCAGGCTGCAGTCTGTACTTGAGTATAGGGGCAGTATTAGTCAGGCAGGGACAGTGGTAGTGTAGAATCCTGTCTACAAGAACGGTTCTTCTTAGGGCAACCTGTGACCGTGTGCATTTAACTCTGTGGTTGCTGGGAGTTGTAGTACCTCAGTATTGCACAGCAGAGCCTGCGTGCAGCCCTCATTTACATATTTTTCTGTCCGCACTTTGCGTTGCGTCAGCTCAGTCTGCCTCTAAGTGTACGCCAAGAAACCACAAATTTTCTACGCCGCTCTCTGTTATACGTGTGCTGTCTGACAATTGCACGGTGTGTCAGACGCCCATAGATTGAAAGTGCAATACACACTGCATAGCCTCAGCCTGCATTGCATAGAAAAAAAAGGAGATTTAATAAAGAAATCCTTTTTACAGCAACCGGTGACCCAGTGCATTTGCCTGCATGGCCTGTGGGACTTCACGTCCATCCAAACTGCATAGTGCACAGCAAGGCCTAAATATTTTTCTATCCGCACTTTGCGTTGCATCAGCTCAGTCTGCCTCTAAGTGTACGCCACAAATTTTCTTAATTCACAAACATTTTTACACCGCTCTGTCTTTGCTCGATTCTTAATCCAGCATGCTGAGGGGTAGGGGTAGGGGTAAAGGATGTGGACACAGTAGCGGCCGAGGACGCGGAGTCCAAAGTGAGGGTGTGGGCATAGGACGAGTTCCTGGTCCAGGTCAATCGCAGCCGGCTGCTGCGGGAGTAGGAGAGAGGACAGTTTCTGGGGTCCCCAGCTTCATATCACAATTTTTGGGTCCACGTCGTAGACCTTTATTAAAAAATGAGCAGTGTGAGCAAGTCCTGTCGTAGATGGCAGAAAGTGCATCCAGCAATTTATCGACCACTCAGTCTTCTACGCCGTCCACTGCTGCAACTCTGAATCCTCTGGCTGCTGCTCCTCCTTCCTCCCAGCCTCCTCACTTCATAAAAATGACACATTCTGAGGAGCAGGCAGACTCCCAGGAACTGTTCTCGGCCCCCTGCCCAGATTGGGCAGCAATGGTTCCTCTCCCACCGGAGGAGTTTGTTGTGACCGATGCCCAACCTTTGGAAAGTTCCCGGGGTCCGGGGGATGAGGCTGGGGACTTCTGGCAACTGTCTCAAGAGCTTTCAGTGGGCGAGGAGGACGATGACGATGAGACACAGTTGTCTATCCGTGAGGTAGTAGTAAGGACAGTAAGTCCGAGGGAGGAGCGCACAGAGGATTCGGAGGAAGAGCAGCTGGACGATGAGGTGACTGACCCCACCTGGTATGATAAGCCAACTGAGGACAGGTCTTCAGAGGGGGAGGCAATTGCAGCCGCAGGACAGATTGGAAGAGGCAGTGGGGTGGCCAGGGGTAGAGGCAGGGCCAGAGCGAATAATCCACCAACTGTTTCCCAAAGCACCCCCTCGCGCCAAGACACCATGCAGAGGCCAAGGTGCTCTAAGGTGTGGCAATTTTTCACTGAGACGGCGGACGACCGACGAACAGTGGTGTGCAACCTTTGTCACACCAAGATCAGCCGGGGAGCCACCACCACCAGCCTCACCACCACCAGCATGCGCAGGCATATGATGGCCAAGCACCCCACAAGGTGGGACGAAGGCCGTTCACCACCTCCAGCTTGCGCCACTGCCTCTCCCCCTGGGCCCCAACCTGCCACTGAGATCCAACCCACCTCTCACGACACAGGCACAACCGTCTCCTGGCCTGGACCCACACCCTCACCTCCATTGTCCTCGGCCCCATCCAGCAATGTCTCTCAACGCAGCGTCCAGCTGTCGCTAAGAGAATCGTTGGAGCAAAAGCACAAATACGCCGCCACACACCCAAATTGATCAGCCTGGAGATGCTCCCCTACAAGCTGGTGGAAACTGAGGCATTCAAAAACATGATGGCGGCGGCAGCCCCGCGCTGCTCTGTCCCCAGTCGCCACTATTTTTCACGGTGTGCCGTCCCAGCCCTGCACGACCACATCTCACGCAACATTGTACACGCCCTCACCAACGCGGTTGCTGGCAAGGTCCACTTAACAACGGACACGTGCATAAGCACAGGCAGGCAGGGCCACTATATCTCCCTGACGGCACACCTGCATTTATTCTGACGTTAGCTCTGCTGTCCAGGGCACTGCGATGGGATATATTTATGTACCGCCGGTGGGTTCCAGGGAGCCACCCATGCTGTCGGTCCACAGGGACTTCACATAGGGGATTTGTACCTGCCTGTGTCTATGTATTAAAAACCCCAGTCAGGTTGGGCATACAGTGTGGGCCGAAGCCCACCTGCATTTAATCTGACGTTACCTCAGCTGTGCTGGGCAATGCAATTGGATTTATTTATGTACCGCCGGTGGCTTCCTGGGACCCTCCCATGCTGTCGGTCCACATGGACTTCACAATAGGGAGTTGTACCTGCCTGTGTCTACTTATAAAAAACCCCAGTCTGACTGGGGCATGCAGTGTGGGCCGAAGCCCACCTGCATTTAATCTGACGTTAGCTCTGCTGTCCAGGGCACTGCAATGGGATATATTAATGTACCGCCGGTGGGTTCCAGGGAGCCACCCATGCTGTGGGTGCACACGGAATTCCCATTGCGGAGTTGTACCTGCCTGTGACTATTCATAAAAAACCCCGGTCTGACTGGGGCATGCAGTGTGGGCCGAAGCCCACCTGTATTTAATCTGACGTTAGCTCTACTATCCGGGGCACTGCATTGAGACAAACTACAGGAGCAATACAGCGCTAATGAGATGTGCACAGCTACGCTAGCATAGGAGTCTGCTGTAGGCCCGCGATTGCTGAGGGTTTGTGCAGAGGCCTATGTCCTTGGTGCAGTGAAAGTCTGCTTCCTGCCTACGATTGCTGAAGCTGTGGGCCAAGGCCTATGTCGTGGGCGCGGTGCAAGTCTGCCATGTTTGGCCGCTCAGATCAATTTTTTTGTTCATGTCTTGGGCTTCCTAGGACCCCCTATGCTGTTGGTGCAAACTTAGTTCCCATCGCAGTGTTTTACCTGTCTGGTACAAAGACACTGACTGACTTGGATAGAGGGAAGAGCGCTGACGGCTACCCCCTTGCAGTGTGGATTGAGCTATGCGACACCTTGACAGAAAGAATACTGTGTGGCACATGGATTCCCCATTGCTATGCCCATGTTTGCAGCTCCTGACGGAGGTGGCACAGGATTGGATGTCTCATTGCTTCTGTACAGCATTGTGGGCTATCGCCCGCCCCTTTTAAAGAGGGTCGCTGCCTGGCCCTGCCAACCCTCTGCAGTGTGTGCCTCCGGTTCCTCCTCATGACAGGCGCACTTATAAATAGACATGAGGGTGGTGTGGCTATGAGGCCAGCATGTGGCACGAGGGCAGCTGAAGGCTGTGCAGGGACACTTTGGTGTGCGCTGTGGATGCAGGGTCGTGCGGGGGGGTTGGGCAGCATGTAACCCAGGAGAAGAGGCAGGGGTGTGTCCCGCAGGTAGTGATTGTGCTTGGTTGGAGGTAGTGTGGTGCTTAGCTAAGGTGTGTCTTACTAATGAGGGTTTGTCCAAAGTAAAAATTGTTAGGGGGGCACTCTTGCCGCTTTTGTGGCTGAATAGTGGGACCTGGGAACCTGAAATGCAGCCCAGCATGTTGCCCATCGCCTGCCCTATCCGTTTCTGTGTCGTTACCAGCACTTTCTTGGGTTTTGCAGATTTTCACCAATGAAAACTTTAGCGGAGCATGGGTCATATACAAAAATGCTTGAGTCGCCCATTGACTTCAATGAGGTTCATTACTCAAAACGAACCCTCGAGCATCACGGAAAGTTCGACTCGAGCAACGAGCACCCGAGCATTTTGGTGTTCGCTCATCTCTAATACTGAATTTGCACCTTGGATTATGCCGAAGCCTTCTTTTCTGCATCATATGTTCGTCGCAGTGACAACGATCCGGTCACTTGCTACTTCGGCTATTGCATATTTTATGCCCTGCCCCTGACTGGGGTTTGCAATTTGTGCTGCTGTCGGACCCTTTTTTCTCTGGTGTCCTATGACCGGTAATGTCTAATGTTATGTTATGTCCTAAGTGTGTTAATGAGCTTATGTTGGTATAAATGAGGGTGGCTAGGGTCAAGTTAAGACTAAGAGAACAGGACTTGAGGTTAAATTGCTAGATTGCCACCCCATTACACCCTATTATGTTTGCCTGAGGTCTTGGTTTTTCACCTTAACGTCATTTACCAGTTGAAGAGAGGGTGGGATTGTCTCTGAGGAGCAGGCGTTAGCAAGTTAACAAAGTATTGAGAGGAATAGCCAGAGGGCTGTGAGAGAACAGAACAGGAAAGGGTAAGTGGTTAGGGTTCCAGTTGGGGAGGCCACAGGAATACTAAAGAGACATGGGCACAAGGCAGTCTAAGCCTCAGGAAGGCATTTTAGCATGTGAACTGGTGGCAACAAGGGAGGAGAATGTTACAAGAAAATTAGTAAGTTAATGAAGGTGTGTGGATTCCTGTACACAGGGAGGAAAAGATCATAGGTAGAGGAATGGCGGAAAACCACAAGGGACAAAAGTTAAAGTAAGATAGTTGCAGTTACAAGATGGTGTTTGGTTTGTGTGCTTTGAGGTAAAGACAAAATAAGGCCAGCCCTTTTTCACCTTCCGAGGGCATCACCCTGGCCGTGTCACGGATCATGTATTTTGATATGTGTTTAGTATGCAGTATTTCTGGACCTGCCCATCACCATCGTCCAGTCAGGCCACGCCTTTAGTGATCATTTCAGTGCCAGCCCTGGCCCAGGCATCATTTTAGCTCCGCAGCAGAAATGATCTGGCTTCTCATCTCCTATCTCATCTTCTTTCATCTGGCATCCCAATTTTTGCACTGCAATAATGGGTGCGTTTTCTGAATTTTGCATAGGAATGAATATTCAAATTCCCTCCATCCCGGCTGCAAACACCTTTCCCCTAATTATCTGACCTGCAGTCTGTGTTTAGCACCCCGCTAAGTAGTTTTGTCTAGTGTTGTGCTTAAAATTGCCCGTATATGTAGTTGTTGCTGGAAAAATCTTTTCCCCTCCACAAGGAGGAAATTTGGGGAGAAAGGGAATGTTTTCATAGTGTGTGTGCCCTTATGACATGAAGCAAGTTCATACAGAATTTGTGGACAACTATGTGACAATTAACCAGCGTACCATTTGTCCTGTACGGTTTGATATCCTAACAGTAATCATTGCTGTACGTGATAGTAGATATATATACAGTGCAAGAGTGTGATTGTGTCACCTATAGATACATAGAAAAAAGATGTATGATACTAGATAGATTTATAGCAATAGATAAATGGTTAATGCAAACCCTTCATTATCCCACCCCTTGGTGGAAGATGCGAGCAGCAGCAGCCCCATTCTCATAGATAAGAAGCAGAAAGCAGTAGTGTGTGATTAAAGGGGTTGTCCCGCGCCGAAACGGGGTTTTTTTTTTTTTTTAAACCCCCCCCCCCCCCCCCCCCCCGTTCAGCGCGAGACAACCCCGATGCAGGGGTTAAAAAAACAACCCGCACAGCGCTTACCTGAATCCCGGCGGTCCGGCGTCTTCATACTTACCTGCTGAAGATGGCCGCCGGGATCCTCTGTCTCCGTGGACCGCAGGGCTTCTGTGCGGTCCATTGCCGATTCCAGCCTCCTGATTGGCTGGAATCGGCACGTGACGGGGCGGAGCTACACGGAGCCGGCATTCTACACGAGCGGCCCCATAGAAGACTGCAGAAGACCCGGACTGCGCAAGCGCGGCTAATTTGGCCATCGTAGGGCGAAAATTAGTCGGCTCCATGGGAACGAGGACGCCAGCAACGGAGCAGGTAAGTATAAAACTTTTTATAACTTCTGTATGGCTCATAATTAATGCACAATGTACATTACAAAGTGCATTATTATGGCCATACAGAAGTGTATAGACCCACTTGCTGCCGCGGGACAACCCCTTTAACCTTGCAATAGTACTTATTAGTTCTATAGCTGTACTCTTTACGTCAATTGAATAGAAACTTGTAATGAATTCAGTGAATTTTACTGTCTTAGAAGGATGGAAAGATAGAAATTTTAAGGTACATTCGTGTTGTACATAACTGTTAGTTCTGTTATTGATTGGATGTGTGTATACTTGCTAAATAGTGTTACTGTTGCGTTTTCAGTAAGGATTATCCTGTAGGAGACATGAGTGTTTCTATTATGGGAAAAGCATTTCCAACAGTTAAAGGTTGAATGTTAGTGGTAATGATTGAATGCAAGATGAGGAGAGTTGTAGAGCTTCTGTGGCTTCTGCAGTGTTTCAGCTGCATCTATATTTGCCAGGTCCCCAGGTTCAATTGCTAACATCTACAGTGTTAAATAGTCACAACTGTCCATAAATTTACAACATAGCATATAACAGCTTTAGTAAATAAGGGAAATGGAATAATATCACTACAGTCACTAAGCAAACTTTTTCCCAGAATTTGCCAAAGTAGCACTCATTCACAATCTCATCTCAGGGCAATAAAATTATGTACTCTATAGCATTATAACACTCACCTCAATTGTCCAGACATCATTCAAGCAGTTCACATTCCAAACTCTACTCAAAGGCATATCAATCTGCCGGGCTCTTTGCATGGATCAAACACGTTTATGTATTGCAAGCAATTCTTTAGTTTTCACATAGACACACTCACCCCCTCCCTTTCTGTAAGACCTTGAGCACATAACATGACTTCTATCTCTTTCTAACATTGTTTTTCCTTTCACATAGCTATTTCAGCACTGCTACATACTTCAAATAGTGCAAAAGATATTAGAAAGCATCGAGAATCTTTAAACTTCTTTAAACAATATTAGTCATTAGTATTTAAAAGATGTATATCCCTCTGGATGTCCAAGTAGAAATATGAATAGAATATGATGAAACACACATTACACAAAATGTTTAGTAGTCTTTCTGCTGTCAGTTCCTTCTGGTCCTGAGTTTCACCCCCTTTAGGGATAGTCAGACCCTAGGTTCCAGCACTGGGCTGCTCTTATGAGGATGATCACTCTTCTTATAGGTAGGGACTGCTCAGAGTAGGATGTCAATTTCAACTGCATTTCTTTTTTTTTCTATGTCTTTGTATATTTTAGTGTCAGTCTTCACTGAAACTGTAATTTTATTCATGCAGAATAAACAGTGCCATCCCTGACTTTCCTGGTCCACAGACTGGATGGCCTGCCAGCAGATTACGCAACACGCCTTAGTCAGACGGGCGTTTTTTCGCGCGATTTGCGGATCGCATGACGGATGCGCATCCGCAAATCGCGTGACCGGTGCGCGCAAGTCGCCCGAAAATCTGCTCCTAGCCGCGTTTCATTAGAAACGGGCCGGAGCTGTCCAGCGCATTGCATTCAATGGAGACGGCAATAGAGCCGGCTCCATTTAAAGCAATGCGCTGTGGGCGAGCCCGGGATGAATTGTCGGGAAGGGCTTAAATATATAAGCCCTTCCCTGCAATTCATCCTAAAATGTGTTAAAATAAAAAAAAATTGTATATTCACCTTCTCCCGGCAGCCGGAGCTCCGCGCGGCCGTCCTGCAGTGGGTGTGAAGGGGGTGTGAGTCAGACCTGCCCCCTGATTGGCTCAGCGCTGAGCCAATCAGAGACATGCCTCACTCACACCCATTCATGAATTCATGAATGGATGTGAGTCAGACCTGCCCCCTGATTGGCTCAGCGCTGAGCCAATCAGAGGCATGCCTCACTCACACCCATTCATGAATGGATGTGAGTCAGACCTGCCCCTGATTGGCTCAGCACTGAGAGGCAGCAGTCACTCACCCATTCATGAATTCATGAATGGGTGTGTGAGTGAAACCTGCCTCTGATTGGTCAGGGCTGTGACCAATCAGAGGCAGATCATTCAGCAGGCGGGGATTTTAAAGCCCCGCCGGCTGAATAGTGCCGAGAAGCAGTTCAGGAGAACTGACAGCGGCCGCGGCTGGACTCCGGCTGCAGCGGAAAGGTGAGTATACAATTTTTTTTTATTTTAACACATTTTAGGATGAATTGCAGGGAAGGGCTTATATATTTAACCCCTTCCCGACAATTCACCCCGCGCACGCCGGCAGCCCATTGCTTTCAATGGAGCGGCTGTATTGCCGCCCCATTGAATTCAATGGGCAAACATCGTTCTTCTCTGCCACAGCTGTTACAGTTGTGGCAGAGAAGAATGATTTGTCTTCTATATGTTCTCAATGGGGTCGGCGCTGCTGCCGCCGACCCCATTGAGCGCATATAGAGAAGAGAACAGGAATCGCAGATAGGTGCGATCTGCGATTTCTGTTCTATAATTTATCGGACGAGTGCATAAAAAGCGCTCATGTGTCCGATACCATTGCAAAGCAATGGTTTTATAAAATCGCCGGACGCATGCGCAAATCGTGGCTAGAAACGCCCGTCTGACTAAGGCCTTACTCTGTTGCTTGTGTTGTGCCCTCTTGTGTTAGAAATGCTAACTGCAGCTGAAGAAGAATAAAAAAAAGTTTTTGAGATAGTTTTCAATTTACATGACAGTATTTAGAACACTGTCAAAGGTTTTCGCTCAGACTTTGCTGCATAGAATGTCACTTTTACCTACAGTGCGCCCTGCTCATGCCACTTAATGTGTCAGTGTTGCAAAACTCTCAATCCAGCAACCTTGCTTCCTCTGGAGAAAGGAGGGAAGTGGGAATAATCAGCTGATATTTTTTTTTCTTCTCATCTTGATACACATGACTATGCACTAGCTAATAGACCAGGAGACAGGGGATTCAGTCATGTTGATCAGTCATTAGATAAGCCTGATTTTGCACTCTTTGTGGATGGATCGAGGTACCGTATATACCGGCGTATAAGACGACTTTTGAACCCCGACAAATCGGGTCTGAAGTCGGGGGTCGTCTTATACGCCGGTAATACAAAAAAAAAAAAGTGTAAAAAAAATAAATTTCATTACTCACCTCCCCCGGCGTTCTGTCGCGCTCCGTCAGGATGTCGCTCGCTCCTCGTCCCCGGCGCAGCATTGCTTTCTGAATGCGGGGCTTGAAATCCCCGCTTCCAGAAAGCTAGTACACACGCCGGCAGCCATGACAGCATTGAATGGCTGTGATTGGCTGAAGGCGCACGTGTTAGCAATCACACCCATTCAATGATGTCATTGAATAGTGTGATTGGCTGAAGCCACGTGTGTTTTAGCCAATCACAGCCATTCAATGATGTCATGGCTGTCGGCGTGTGTATTAGCTTTCTGGAAGCGGGGATTTCAAGCCCCGCATTCAGAAAGCAATGCTGCGCCGGGGACGAGGAGCGAGCGACATCCTGCCGGAGCGCGACAGAACGCCGGGGGAGGTGAGTAATGAATTTTTTTTTTCTCCACTGTATACCGGCGTATAAGGTGACAGTTGTGGGGTCGTCTTATACACCCCGTCGCCTTATACGCCGGTATATACGGTATGTTCAAGAAGGCAAGTTCTATACAGGTTATATTATGCTCTCCTTACATATTGTAGTCAAAGCCGGACCTCTTCTGTCTTGCATGTCAGCCCGAGAAGCCAAATTCCAAGCAGTGGAAGAAGCATACAAGCATGCTCAGGAGAACGCGGCTAACGTCTACACAGATTCCGCTATGCCTATGGCATTGCTCATGACTATGAACCCATCTGGAGAGCAAGGTCTCTCTATTCTTGAAAAAAGCAATTAAAAACAGAAAAGGTGTACCAGCACTAATGGAAGCCCCCTTGCTGCCTGAGAGAGTGGCCTGAAGATGCAACAAAAGGCCACTCCAAGGATGGCACAAAGGAGGCAACCATAAAGCACCCGGCTGATCAGGCTGTGGAGACAGCCACACAGAAGCCCAGACTTGATCCTTCAGGGGTTGGGGTGGTACAGGTATCTCCTCAGATGCCACCCCCCCCCCTTGATTATGACGTGTTAAGTCAGTTACAAAAGCAGTCAATCAAAGGGGGGGGGGGGGGAGGAACAATGGATACCAGCAAGAAGGGCAGAGAGACATCTGAAGATAAATGGATGGTATCCAACAGGCCTTGTCTCCCACAAGCCCCTATCCTGTCAAGGCTTTAGCCTCCCATGGAAATACATCCCTGTCCAAAACAGCTATGACAGATGTGGTTGCTAGTCACTGGTCTGCACCAGGATTTAGCATCATGGCAGGTAAACACACACCGGGCTGCCTGATTTGTGCACAGAAAAATTTGGGTAGGTCTGAAAGTTTTGGGAGTAGAACTGGCCTATTATGCTCCATACCATCCACAAAGCAGTTGTAGAGCAGAAAATTTAAATGGTACTGTTAGCGCAAAATTCGCTATTATAGATATACCGTGTGTTCCAAATTAAATAATATGTGTACAGGCCTGGAGAGCCTTTCAAAGATCACAAGCCTACATCATGTGTTCCCAAAAGAGTCTCCCTTTATTATGCGCACGTGAAACTTAAATAAGTTTCAACACAGGAAGTCAGGCAATTTAGCAGTTACAGTGAGCTGATAGGCCATTTCTCAGAGGGAGGTATTTGTGAGGTAGCTTGTGATGTCATCCATCTGGGAGGAACTTCAGTGAGCACGCTCAGTTCATTCTTGAATTTGGCTTCATGAGAGAAACATCCTGTTTCTCCTCTCTGCTGTCCAAGACAAAGCACTCCTAAAAAGGTTTGGCCAGTTAGAACTGGTTTTACCAGTTCTTGAGCTCCTCCAATTCTTGTGGAGGTGGGGGGGGGGGGGTGATGTTCCCTTCCTCTAGAAGTTCAGACCATTATAGACAAAATACAGTATATTCACAGTTGATAACAGAAAATACATACAAAATGGTGAACATATAGGATATCTCCCACAATTCCCTCCTTTGTTGTGCGTATTTTCATTCTCCTGGATAGTTTTTCCTTCCTATTTGTGTTCTCGGGCCTTTCCCTACCACCTACAGGGAACCCTAGCTGTCACCTTCCGCATGAGGCTGCCTCCCGCAAGGGTGACACCACACGCCTGGGCCCTTTCCCTGTCTCCTGCCTTATCCCTTCCTACTGCTGGGTGATATCCAGGATAAGGAAAATACCACACAACACGTTACAGTTTCCCAACGGTATTCTAGGTAGATGGCTCCTGAAAGATTTATCTTTATTTCACGTTTTCTGCATAAGCCACCTTGTTCATAGTTTAAATGACATACAACATGTTGAATGTGACTGGCTTTCCAAGGTGTGATTTCAGGTTATATTGTTTGTTACAGGTTAACATTGGTCTGATTACACAATATGGCTGAAACATTGGTACACTTACTGCTACCTTATTGTATCTGTTGACATTTTTTTTTTTTGTACTATTGCGGATTTTCTTAAACAGCGACATTTTCACACTATGCCAGATTATCACAAGAAATTCTTCTAATATGAGTTTATCAAAATTTTCCTTTTAAAACAAACTAGTATATTACTCTCTGCGTAATCCTGTTCACAGCGCCATTTATGTATTGCTGCAAGGAGCAAGACTTAGTTCAAATTACGCTTTTTAAAGAGAGTAAGACACTATAAAAGGGTTAACAATAAGAATTTATTAAAACCAAATGATAATCGAGCATAGTGGTGAATAATTGTCCTACGTTTGTCAACTATTGGGTCTATATACAAAGGATAATATCTATATACAAATGATAATAGCTATATACAAAACATAAAGGTTGCAGATGTTACATCACAAAGTATAAAGATAGCAAGTTACATTATTACCTAAAAGATTACAGATCACATATTACCATCATCAGAGGTTCCCTCACTTCTAGGGGTTCAGCAGATGACATACTCATCTACTACTCAAAGCTTCTCATCCTTCCATCAAAAATTCCAAGAGCTTCTCCTCCTAGATTCCAAAAGCTACTCCTTCTTAGTTTCTAAAAGCTTCTACTCCTTCATTCCCCCTACTCCCTTTATTCCCCCTACTCCCTAGACCCTCTCCTGTCCTTTATACTAGTATAACTTGCTGAGTCATAAGCCATATTCTCCAAGCTTTGCAAACCAAGATGTTATCAGTCTGAGACCCCCCACTATCTGAAGGAGCCAGTTTCATTGATCAAAGGTTCAGAATCAGCAACTCAATTCCCTAGACAATGCTGATGGTATCACAGGATTAACAAGACTCAACAGATTCCTGGCCATACAATGTATATGGACAGAGCTCAAACAAACCTATACAAATGGAATTGTAGTAAAAGTAGGTAGCATTGTTCTGTATAAGTAAGACCAATATACTATATGTTAGACCTCTATCTTATACAAAGAACTAACAAGTCGCATACACATTTCACAGTTTCATCAAAGCTTCCTACACCAAACAGGTTTGAAGTCCACATGAATGTTCATAGCTATTCGTATGTAAAATACAGAATGGAGAATAAAAGAAAATACAAAATGGAGGATGAAGGACAAAATGGAGGGCTACAAATAGCCAATTATATTTGCACCACAATCCACCCTTTGGCTATTTGTAGCCATCATATCACTATTTCATAATATGATTAAGATACATAAAATTAGCATACAATTTAGGGTTGGAATATGTACTTTGACATATCATGGTTTGATCTTCAAGTTCTATTAATCAACTTCTGAAATATATTACATAAACAACCAAATACCTGTTCCCTATATATATCCATTTGCTATCAACATAAAACCAATCTTGTCAAATCTGGGCTCGAGAAAATAACGAAAAACAAAAAATTCAAAAACCGTTAGACGTTGAATACAAATGTCTCTTCCTGTAAAATAGTTTCTTCTTCTCTTGATCTTCTTTAGATCCTAAACCTATAGGATCTCCGATGCAGGGAAGCAAGGGGGATTATTGTGCCCTCACTGCTTTCCCTGGTTAGCCAAAGAACAGACCCTAAGTAGGAATCTGTCCCCGCCCATTATATTGGTATCAAACAATCTTCTCCATTCTCCATATCCAGAAGTATCCACAGCTGACTATAGAGCCCCTTTATTCCAATGTAGCAGCTGCCTCTGTACAGCATTTTGTTGCCCAAGGTCTTCAGGGAGGAGCTGTGATGCTTAGCCCTCCTTTGACGTCATCTGCTGGCGGTTATTATGCAGAGTATGAGGATCACCCCAGTGGCAATTTAGCAGCAGTCAGGCACACTTGTCAGTTCTTCAGGCTCAGTTGAATAGTCATAGCGTATGGACAGATGCAGCAGGTACTTGGAGAAGATGAAATTTCAAATCACACTTAGAAAGTCCCAATGTCCTGGTGAAAATAACTCAGTTCATAAATTTTCTCAGTCCCAAATAAACTTGATCCAAAATAATTCAGTCCATGGCAAATCAAACAAAACAAAATCACAATCTGGGGTCTTGTGTGCTTTTCTTCACCCCTTCAAAACAAAAATCTGTAGTTCAAATTTATCCATCCAACAATCTCTGCCCAGAGAGACTTGATAAGTTTTCTGCTGTAGCAAATGTATATTTTTAATATTCCTAATCTTCCTACATTACGGCACAAATACCTTCTACATACAGTAGACATATAACTCAAGAATTTTACTATGTAAACAAACAATATAATATCAAACATTGTAAATCAATCAGGTTTACAATAGAATAATCTTAGATTTATCAATATCATCATCAGCACAGTTACTTATTTTTCACGTTATCAAACACTGCGAACCAAGTTAAGCAAATTTTATAACGCAACATTCCTAGATTTGTCATAATCCTCTTCATCAGTAGTTATGTATTTACCACATCCCTTATGAGGAGAAGAGAAATGACAGCCCAATGACCGCAGGGGTCCTACATATAACAAAGGATTATGGGCCACATTTGTCTCCTTCCTTGATTATCTTTATTCAATGTCTGACATGAACCCAAATTAGCTTTTCTTGAAGTTTCACTGAGACCGTAGTGGTTAACAGCACTTGAAAGGATTCTTTGCATTTTGATCTGGAAACACGGAGAATACACATTTATGAGTGACAGTTGATATAACTCCTGATATAAGGCACTCACATGGGAGGTAAGGCCCTCCTTTTTGGCCTGGAATAGGCGTAGGCCTATTACAGCAGCATTACCAAACAAAACCTTCATAGGGCCTCAACTTAGTCTTATATTTAGGCGTGGTTCTAACCAAGTAGATGACTAATAAAATGTTTACCTTTATTATTTATTATTACTTCTGGTGTACCCAAATATTCAAAATTACTTTCATAAAACATATTCTTAGGTCATATTTTTGGCGTTAAAAATTATTTTCATTTTATTTTTTTTATTTTTTTCAAGCCACGCCTCCAAATAACATGAAAAGAGGTCTATGCAAACCAACAACTCCAAACACCTACCTGTGGTAGCTGTATGCTATCATTCTGCAGTCACTGATACAGATAGTCTGGCTCGCATCGAGAAGGTACCTTGACCAATTGGCCTGGATTGTAACGGGCGCATATCGTGCATCCCGTGTACAAACCCTATTGCAGCAGTGTTGAACCCTGGGGTAAGCCAAGCAGAAGACACCATACCACACATTACCTCCTTGGATGAATGGGTTAGCTCAGGGATCAGGTGTGACATCATGGAGTACAGCGTGCAGGGGAGGCACAGGCATTTACCTTTCTGCCAGACCACAGTAGCATTCCGCTCGCTATTCCACTCCTCCTTTTTCTTCTTTTGAGGCCTGTTCCTGTAATTCAAGCAACAGAGAAATATCTACACCTGTTTCAGGTGCAAGCAGGTTACCAGCCGTTACCTCATTCAAGGGAAGTCAGGCTGCTGCGGTGCCTGCTCTCTGGTTCCTTCCAGCCTCAGTAGTTGTCTCTCTGGCATAAGCCTGGACTTGATGATAAGTCACCTGTGCGGAAAGAGCTAAAAACTTGTAGAACAAAGACATTTCTTCTGCGTTCTGGATTGGCTTACTCAAGGACCCCATGAAACGTCCACTGTGCCACAAAGGATGTGAAATCGTGTACGATTCCCAATGTGTACCTTAAGTCGGTGCTGACACAAACAGTCTTACCTGCAGCCAGCTTACATATTGCAGTGAGCGCCATCACCTCTATTTCCTGCGTAACTGAGTGTCTCGGGAGGAAAAGAGTGGTTTTTGTACAATTTCCTCTTTCTGTTGGCCACCATTGCATAGCCTGTTTTGCTTGTCCATTTCCACAATATTTGGAACCATCTATGGGTAAAACTCAAGATTTACATTAATCATGGCAGTTACAACATTATTGTTAGGACCCCTAGTTTCTCTTTTCATTTGTGTTTCTACAATCATACAATCATGTGCTTGCTATTTAATGTCATGGTCTGCCCTTGCTGCCCCTCCTCTCAACCTTCTAAATTCAGTAAAAGATATGAAACGGCATTTGGAACTCTACCCCTCTTGATTGCGATATGTGAGGGTGCTAGCAGGGCAGTCTCATACATAGTTAGTCTGGAAGCTGAAAGATGTTTAGTTTGCACTCTATACAGTATTTTATGACCCCTTGAGGAAGCATGATATTAAGGGGCCCCACATCATTTCTGGTACCTGTACGAAAACATACTGCAAACAGGAGAGGAAATATTGTTATTACAATCTGCAACCATAACAACTGCACCAATGATGGTTAATTACTGGTTTACTAAGGGACTGGTATCCCTAATACCATTCGGGATAAACTCAATTACTGGCATCAAAAATGTACTTATTTTTCAAATGTAACTATTTTCATGTAAAATACTGTTGTTAATTGAAAATGAGATACTCTCTAAAATAGAACTTTTGTTATTAATTTGACTAAAGTACTTATCAGGTGTCTCAAGTACACAATTATCTCATTTTCGTATCTTAATTCAATGATATTCAAAATAAATACAACTCAAAATTTTTAAATCTCCACATACTCCAAGAACCTATATGTATACTGTGGTAATCCTGGACTATTATCTCACACAACTACCCTCAGAAATAAATTAGATGCCCCTCCTTTGGTCACTCCATTTGTTCAAGTGAGAGACTTAACATGGAGTCTAAGAGTGACCTTCCCTCTATACATTACCACAATATACATATATATACCAACATCCACTTAAATGGAGACACACTTCTCTCCTAGGCTGGTCTGTGTGGAGGGTGGAGCAAGACCTCTTCCTATTGTTCTTCCCTCCCATCTCCTTACATCACCTAGCTCCACCCCCTGTGGTCTGGCTCAGCGTTTGGTCTTTCTTGCCTCATTTCATTCCTAGCCTCCGAACAGTATATACCATATAACACAATCTAACTCTCATACGGGCCCTTCATTAATACACAAATTCACACTCACTGGGGTTTTAATTCACTCATACACAGACTGATAAGTATCTCATGTGAAGTAGAAACTGGGATTGTATTTACTGTACATAGAACTTCCCATATTGAACAAAGTATATAGTTATAAGAAAAACTCTTATGTACCGCGGTTTTTACATATTTTGTTCAGAATAGGCTATCCAATGACAAACACAATACAACTTATGCCCATTTCCACCCGCATGCTTATATTCACCACTCCAGATAGCAGCCATTATCACCGTTCATTGTTAAACCTTCTACCTTTCCTTAACTCATTGACTTGCTTTTTCCTTTCCCATTTTTGTGTGTCCAGTTATGTTTACAAACATCATCTCATTGAATTTGCTTGCGAGTCTTTAATTTTTCCCCACAACTCACGACGCAGGTTTGGCTTATCTCACTAATAAGCACTTACAGTTTCGACCCTGCTCTTTTATGTCGTAATTAGAAAAATCCTATTATTATTGAGATTCTCTCATCCCACAACTCGTAGCACAAACTTTTACTTTTGGCACTAGTCCTCAAAAAATTTGTTGGGCCCACTACAATTGGATAGGTATCTCGGCCGGCTCAGTCTTCCATCAGACAGGCCTCTCTGCTGTCTGGTATCAATTACTCCAAGCCAAAATCCTTTGAGTTGATGTATGCTAGCATGGCAAATGAAAGCATTCCATGTGTACCCCTCCCCCCACATAACAAAGGGAGACCTCTTCAGCCACATGTTGCACAATGGACACTCTCTGACCACATGGACACTACTGTTTTTAACCAGAATCACTACTATAACCTTCAGCTAAAATTGCTTACATCAACTTTCCTTTTGCTTTCTTTTAACAAGTTATACTACTTTCTTTGTTCCTTATTAACCTGCAGTCTGTTCACACCATTCACTACTCAGGACATTACTTCACAGACAACATTAAAACCACACAGTATATTTACTTGATTGTTCTTTAGATACAGACTTATCATATTTCAGCTCACCCGGCCTGGGGCGGATCATAGCAGAGAGGGAGAGATGGTACAGGTATAAGAATAGCTTATTACCTTGTTTGAGCTCATTATCTGTCCGTCTCTGCTTCGAAGTCCCCTTGTGTCCGGATAACGATGAAATATCTTCATATCTCTGTATCTTCATTATCCCAGCGGTGCCTCCAAATTTGTTAGCGCAAAATTCGCTATTATAGATATACCGTGTGTTCCAAATTAAATAATATGTGTACAGGCCTGGAGAGCCTTTCAAAGATCACAAGCCTACATCATGTGTTCCCAAAAGAGTCTCCCTTTATTATGCGCACGTGAAACTTAAATAAGTTTCAACACAGGAAGTCAGGCAATTTAGCAGTTACAGTGAGCTGATAGGCCATTTCTCAGAGGGAGGTATTTGTGAGGTAGCTTGTGATGTCATCCATCTGGGAGGAACTTCAGTGAGCACGCTCAGTTCATTCTTGAATTTGGCTTCATGAGAGAAACATCCTGTTTCTCCTCTCTGCTGTCCAAGACAAAGCACTCCTAAAAAGGTTTGGCCAGTTAGAACTGGTTTTACCAGTTCTTGAGCTCCTCCAATTCTTGTGGAGGTGGGGGGGGAGGTGATGTTCCCTTCCTCCAGAAGTTCAGACCATTATAGACAAAATACAGTATATTCACAGTTGATAACAGAAAATACATACAAAATGGTGAACATATAGGATATCTCCCACAGTACCTTAGAAACCACGATCCAGTAGGCCATGGCAGAGCTCAATAGACCATGGACCAAGTGCCTCCCTTTGTACTCTTCTCCATAAGGTACACACCTGACAGAATAGGCCTCAGCCCATATGAGGTCCTTTTTGGGTCGGCTCCAAGGTTAGACTTGTATTTACCGCAATAACTCCAGATGCAGCATGATAGCTTGACAAACTGTGTTATTGCTCTCAAAAAATGTTTAACTAATGCATATTCTCGAGTGTTTACTTCCCTTTCAGATCCAGAGACTGACACGGGGACCCATGACCTGCTCCCCAGAGATTGGGTCTATGTGAAGAAATTTGTTAGAAAACACTCCCTTGAGCCCAAATACGACAGTCCTTACCAAATGTTACCGATCATGGCTACATCAGTGAAACTAGATGGAAGAAACTCCTGGATCCACGCCTCCCACTCGGAGAGATATAGGCTCAGATAGGGAAAACCATGCTTGTGATCCTAATTATCCTAAATACCCTCTTTCTAAACCTTAATACTTATTCTGTGCTTTTCCCTTACTACCACCTACAATGTGGTAGGTTCTTCACTTTATCGGGTCTTTGTTTTCGTATAAGAATGACAAAGTCCAAATGTTATGGGCCTTTAGGTAGATATGTTACAGGCTAGATTTAGTCTGGATATCATGCTCATTATGTTTCATTCTAATTCTTGTTGATATGTACGGTACTATTTATGCATATCATTTCTATGTTAATGCTTGATTATTCTAATGTCTTAAGGTGTATACAATAAAATACTTTTTGAACCATAAAAGAAATCATAACTCTTTTATTTATTCATTGATGTAGCTGTATGAGGGCTTGTTTTTTGCAGGGTGAGTTTTTTTCCAATAGTACTATATAATGTACAGAAAAACTTTTAAAAAAATTTTTTTAGTGGAATGAAATGAAAAAAAAAACAAATTCTGACATCTTTCGGTGCGTCTTGTTTCTACGCATACACACTGCAACCAAAAAGACATGATATCTTTATTCTATGGGTCAGCACGATTACTATGGTACCAAATATATATTGGTACTTTTTTGCTGAACTACCTTTTTTTTCAAAGATATTTAATTTTCCTGAATAATTTTCTGCTGCCATCTTCTGACAGCTATAACTTTTTTATTTTTTCATCAACATAGTTGTGCAGCATCTCATTTTGTGCAGGACATCCTATAATTTCTGTTGATACCATTCTGTAATACATAGGACTTATTGATCGATTTGTATTACATTTTTTTTTTAGAGACAGGGTGACCAAAAAAAGTGCATTTCTGGCATTCTTTATTTTTTTCTGCCAACGTTCATCGTACAGAGTAAATAAAGAATTATTTGATAGACCACAATCTTACAGATGCAATGATACCAAATCTTTATTTTTTCTTTATTATTTAGATTTTTTTAATTTTAAATAAAGTTTTTTTTTTTACTTTTTTACTTTTTTTAAAATAATTAGTAAAATGTTATTGATCTTATTTTTACTTTTTTTCTTAGTTCCCAGAGGTGAAAACAACTTGCAATGCTTTGATCGCTCCTGCAGTATGATGTAATGCCAAAGCCTGCGATCGAGCAGGCAGTCTATCAAGCCACCCCACGGGCATGGCCTTTCAGAAGGTCTCCGGTTGCCATGACACCCACGCTGCTCATTGCAATCTCATTGCGGGGGGCCATACAGGTCCCCAAAACATGAACCGGGGGATTCCAATGCCACTGTCAAAGATATTTAGCCTCTCACAGAACATTTAGAAAACCAAAGTGCTCTATCAGCAGGCCCCAACTAATCCTTCTACAATGCCAGAAATATAGCTTATGGGTGTAACGTTGGAAAATGTTGACCATTTCCTCTACCTTGGCAGCCACTTCTCCACAAAAGCTAACATCGATGCTGAAATACAACACCATCTGTGCTCTGTGAGTGCAGCTTTTTTCCGATTGAAGCAGAGAGTGTTTGAAGACCGGGACATTTGTAGAGATCCTAAGATGCTTTTGTATAAAGCTATTGTCCTTCCAACCTTGTTATGTACCTGCAAAACGTGGACCGTCTACAAATGTCTCCTCAACTCCTGAAACGATTCCATCAGCGTTGACTTTGGAAAATCCTGCAAATCTGTTTGGAAGACATGCAGACAAATGTCAGCATTCTGGAAGACGCAAAGACCACCAGCATTGAAGCGATGATCCTTCACCATCAACTTCACTGGACTGGCCACATTAAACAAATGCCCAACTGCCATCTCCCAAAGTGATTACTTTACTCAAGAACAGAAAACAGAATGTTGGTGGACAGCAAAAGAGATTTAAAGATGGACATAGAGCTAACTTTAAAAACTGTGGCATGGACATAGAAAACTGGGAAATCCTGGCCCTCGAGCTCTCAATTTGGGGGTTAGCCTTTACCAACAGTGCTGTGAAATTTGAAGAGGCACGAATGGAGGGTAAAAGCGAGAAACGTATCAATACGAAAGCACATCAAGCCAACCCTTGTCAGGACCATCTTCCACCTGGAAATCGATGTCCCCACTGCGTAAGAGCCTGCGTATCAACAATAGGTCTCTATAGTTGTCTTCAGACTCACCGCAAAGACCCCATACTTGGAAGGCAATCATGCTCAGCCTTGAGTGATAGCCTATGATATGATTCACTCTGATGATTTATCAAATGATATCTATGTATAATATAATGATAATGTGATGACAACATATAATACGACTATTTACCTTGTCCTGTCTTTCCCAGGTTTTGTATGTCTCTTTGCTGATGTCACCATTCCCTGTTAGCATCCTGTAATTACCCTGAACACATCTCCCTACTGTGTGTACAACCAACTGGTTTCCTTATGACTCTTTTTATCTCCTTTCCTCTTTTATCCTATCCCTATAGCTTACCTGTAGGTGCACTCCTCCTCCATGTCCCACAGTTGGATGAGGTTTTAGTGTTGGCATGCAGTGTTCTTCTTATACCTCCACCCACAGAACATCTCCCAGAAGCATTTTATAACATCTGGGTGGTCTCGGTATACATGAGATGGAACACAGTGTTATTTCTGGCCAGCAGCGACTTCCTTCATGGTGTCCTTCCATGATCACTATTCTTTGTCAATGTTCCTCTAACAGTGACACATGAACAGAGGTGTCTGCAGTCTGTAGAGTCTGCTGTAAATCTTCTGCTGTTCCTCTTAGGTTATTTCTATCCTCTTTCAGGTTTCAGGGCTCTTACCCACTGGCAATAGACTTTCCTGCGATGCAAGAGTGAGTGAAAATGCATGATAATAAAAGCAATGATTTTCAATGGTTTCATTTTAATTTGCAATGTCTTCACTCAAGCCTTGCAGTGCTAAGAAAAATCTGTAATATCATCCATTCTTTTCAATAGGGCCAGTGGCAGCAGCACTGGCCCCATTGAAATCAATGGAGGATCGAGAGGCAGGCTTAGGAATCCCTCAGAGGGAGGAAAGATAGGGGACGGAGCTAGAGGGTTTTCACAGGGCTTCACCAAGAGTGGGGGAAGGGGCTGGGGATTGAGAGAGGGCAGAGCTAGAGGGGTTATCATAGTGATCCCTCTCTAGCCAATGGAGGGGGCAGGGCTAGTGGACGGATCAACATCCAGTCAATGTCATTAAGAACTATCTTCAACTATGGTTTAATCGAAACTCACTCCTCTGTGTCCTGTACTCTACAGTGCATCTTCAGCTACACTGATCTGCGCATCCAGCTGAGCTGCTTCTGCTTCACCACCCTGTGGCTGCCCATGCCTGCAGCATACAGTGCTCAGATTGAAGTGCTGTACAGAATGATGTGGGCGCTACCAAGCCAGTAAGAGGCAGTGCTCATCGGCTTCTGTGCCCAGCGGTTCTTGCTGCTCAAGCAGGAGTCGGGGGGGGGGGGGGGTTGCCTCTTGGATCAGTGGCTCCTGTGCCCAGCGGTTCCTGCTACATGCAGTGCATACAATAAAGCACTGGGGGAGAGTGTGCAGAAGTAGGCTCCATCATCCAGTTGCTCTGCGCTGTGCCCTGCACTCACCAGTGTAGTAGAGAGCGGCTCTTGATATACTGAACTGCACTTAGACTGAGCTGTTCTTGCTGCACTCAGCACTTACATTGAGTCCAGTAGTAAGAGCAGCATCAGAGGTGTAACTTGACAATCCATACAATCAAGATGACTTCAAAATGAGATAGCAATTTTCTTTTTATTCCAAGGTCATGACAGCAACGTTTCGACACACCCTCTGGGTCTTTTTCAAGCTGATTACACTTAGACTGAGCTGTTCTTGCTGCACTCAGTGCTTACATTGAAGTGCAATGGGCTAGTTGGGCATAATGCAAAGGAACCTCAATATTGGTTTGTCCTGAGTATCTTGTGTATACGAAATAGCTGATGCCTTTCGATTACAATTAGTATTCCTAATTCCACCAGCTGATTTTCATGAGCGTAGACATTTATATAGATTACAGTCATTGTCCTGAGACAAGAACTCTTAAGTGGATCCATTTTCTATTACAGTCACTTGGGATTCACGAATGCCAATCTGGGCATTTAAATGCCACTATCAAAGACAAATGACACCTGCAGTGCATGCAGCGGGCTTGGCTCCCAAACTAGCTCCATACACAGACACCCGGAGTGTGTCGTACATGTACTTCACACGTCGGAAAGGTATTAAGGTTTTATTCATGTATAACTTAGAGTTTTTTTCTGGTTACAGCCATTTCAGGCATCATTTTTGCCCCCCACCTCCCTCTGACTATGTTTGCTGTACAGTAGTTGATTCCATAGGGCTACTGGAAGGCAAGAACAGCAGAACAGTTGGTGAGCGTGTAGTCAGGTTTGAGGCTAGACTCTTGCTTCACTGCAGCGATCATCTTATTTATTATTAAACCTACTTATGTTTTTTCTTTAACCATCATAGAATACATTAATCTGCTCATAAACTTTAATTATGCCTCATCTAAAGTGAGAAGTGATCTCGAAAAAAATCACAAACATAAAGTAAACAAAGAAAAAAGTTCAAAAACTTTACAGAAGACACAACTCGCAATTCCAGAGAAGGTGGGCTTCATTTAGGAAAACTGTCTAACAATAAGATTGTCCTTGTTACTTGTAGTAACTAATCACAGTTTAACTTTCATTTTATCAGTCTTCAGAAATAAATGCCGAACTCTGATTGGTTGCTATGGGCAACAAGGACAGTCTGTTACACAGTTTTCATAAATGAGGCCTAGTGTAGTCTGTGAGGTTTCCTACTGATGAGGGTATGGGTTACTAGGAGTATTTTAGGGAATAGCATGTTCATCTTGTACGCATGCATTGTGTGACTGGTGCGTTCATGAAATGTCAGGGACAATTTTGGCCAAAGTCTCAAGGTTGCACTGTACCCAACAAGACAATCAGGATACTCAGGATACCAGGATACGATTTACCAGGAATGAGTAAGTTTAATTCAAGCTGGCTGCACTCAAGGGGAAAGCATGCCCAAATCCTGAGTGCCATTTATATGTCACAATTCTATTAGATGCTAATGCATGCAACTTTTCCTATTCACATGATTTTTTTATAAATTGCTGACGAGTATTTTTTACAGAAGCTAATAACCAACACTTAGCTAAACTCGGCAAGAGTAAGAACCAGTTTTAGCTTGTGGTTAAGCTATTTCCTGCAACTTGTGATCTGGTAAATTTTTATGCAACTCACATCCCGTGCAAGTGAAAAACATCTGTTTAGATATATCTCTTGGCTGAAATCAGCAAAAAATAGCAAGTGAGGCTGACACCAGAGAACAGTAGCACTTACAATATAACATGAAATACACATACAGAACTTTTAAAGACAGGTTCCTTTTTCTACACAGTACATGCTAAGCCTTCTCTAGGTCCCAATTACCACATTTTCCCCTCTTTAATACCTATCACTTGCTCATAGGCTATCATCTTGCTGGAGGCTATCATCTTACTCTATAGGTTTATACTTCTACATAGCCGTAACACTGGCTGCTGTCTTCCTTTCCTACCCCAAACATCATAGTAGCTATGGAAACACATAGTGTGACAGAGTAGATCATCATTTTTACTGGCAGGGTCCAGAGTCTCTTGGCCAACAGGCATGACTCTTGGGTTATGAATGGTTACTTTCAGGTGGTTAGTAGGGTGTGCAATGCCCACTCAGTCAGTGGAGTCTGGCTTGACCCTAGTATGGTGTATCCAGGGTTCTATGTCAGCAATTATAACAGCAATCAGGGGAGCTACAACAACAGTGTGGGGACACTTTCACTGTGGTCTGAGAGCCTCTGTGCCAATCTTTTACCCAAACCTCTTCCCCTGGAAGAAAAAGAAATGCACAGCAGTATTGTTACATCCATGAGACGCACTACAGTGCCACGCCTCAGCATGGACGCAAGTTAGTGCCATAATTAAATTGCAACAACTTTCATAGTATTTGCAAGGATCAATTACACCTCTACAGGTAAAGATTAACCCTCACTTGTGAAGCTGTGCACATAGAAACCTGTAGAAGCACAGGTCCAAGACGCACAATCTTAAGAAGTATTCAAACATATAGGTAACCTTTCTCCTACTCTTCTCATGATTTTAGAGCTATCATTTGCTGATGATTCGTTTCCCCACCACCTTCCCATCTGCTTTGATACCTGAAATTACAGGGTTCAACCTACCATGCATCATCTCATTGAAGGTGTTTTCTTAGTAGGTGCAGATCTGATTCTAAGCAGGGCGACGGGAAGGACGTGGCCATTTTAAATGAGTTTCCAAACAGAGCTTGCTCAGGGCAAGTTTCAAAGTTGTCTTTACTTTGACTTTTCTGGAGCTTTTGGGCCTGTAGGCAGAATGGAGTTTCTGTCTTATCTTGAGGTAGCCGGCTAGTTCTTGGATGATTTCTGCAAAAAAAGCTGGTCCCATCTTAGTACAACATACAGTCTTTCCATTATTTTATTTTTTTAGAGTCTTTCCTTAACATCCACTGGGAAACCTAACTGTCACCTTTGCCATGAAGTTTACTTCCATGAGGATGCATGCCCATGCCACCATCCTGTCCCTATCTCCTGCATTATCCCTCCCTACAGTTAGGTGTGATCCAATACAAGGAAAATGCATCTAAGCTTGACGAGGTATTATGTCTCTCAGGAGGGACCTTGCAACTTCAGTGGATTTTTCAATTCTCGTGGGGTAGGCCTCTTTCCATCCTGTATAAGTACAGACAAAGACTAGCAGATATTTTCATCCACCTGCAACAGGCATCTGGGTAAAGTTGATGAGTTCATCTTGGAAGGGAGCTCCTCCATGAGACTGCATTCATTTGGGGCCCAGGGGGCCCTGTCTTGAGTATTTTTTGCACAAGTCACACATCTTTTTGCGATGGCCATGGAGATACTTGAGAGATAAAGCACATACAGGTGATCCTGCAACAGGTCTTCCAGGGTGATGCCCTCATTCTGTGTGTCTACATGCGTTCTCTTGACCAACTCTGGGGTCAGTACTTTTGGTACTACGTATCTTCCATATGCAAGGACGTACCAGCCATCTTGGTTGTAGTTCCAAGCTTCAGCAAGGTGCCATTTTGTTTCTGGAGTGCTGTAGACCGGACTGTATTGGCTGAGAGGAGATGGGAACATGGCATGAGTAGAGGCTGGTGGTTTTTCTTCCAGTAGTATTGCTGCTCTTTTTGTCACAGCATCTGTGCGTATGTTGCCTTGAGCTGTGAGGGAATCGCCTTTCTGATGTCCTCTACAGTAGATCACAGCTACTTCCGCCGGAGCCCACACTTGTTCTAGTAGTTCTCTGTTTTGAGCTGCATGTTTCACTTTCTGTCCTGCCGCAGTAATCAGTCCTTTCTGCTTGTAGAGGGTACTATGGACATACTGATTCAGAAATGCATACTCTGAATCTGTGAAGTTATTGGTCCGAACTTCAACTGCAAGTTGTAAGGCTCTGATATAGGGCAATTAACTCTATTTTTGTGCTGATGTCCCTTTGGGCAGTGGTTCCACTTCTACAGTGGAGTGCAGTGTAACTACTGCATATCTGTTATATTCCAGGCCTTCATCAACAAAGCTACTGCCATCAGTATAATATTCCACATTTGGGCCGTCTAGGGGTTCCTCTTTGAGATCTGGTTGGCTACTGAACACTTTATCCATTACTACACAGCAATCATGGTCTGGTGGGCCAGGCTGTGTAGGTAACTGGGTAACTGGATTTAAAGTGGTGTACACTTCCAACTTCAGTCTTGGGTATTCACTAAGCAGCCATTGATACTTAGTCCTCCTTTCATTGGTAAGCCTATAGTGACCCTTTGCATTAATAAGTGTCAAGACTGAGTGTGCTACTCAGGCAATTAGTTCCTGTCCCAGGGTTAGTTTGTCAGCTTCAGTTATCAATGATGTAGTTGTAGCCAGAGCCCTCAAACATGGTGGCCATCCTTGCGATATATTATCTAGCTGCTTCGACAGGTAGGCTACTAGTTGATGCCATGATCCCAGCATCTGTGTCAGGACACTAATGGCCAATCCTTTTTCTCATGTACATAGAGTATGAATGGTTTCTGTAAGTTGAGCAGCCCAAGAGCAGGAGCCTTCATGAGCACTTGCTTGATATTTTCATAGGCTTGAGTATGGTCATCTTGTCATTCAAGTAGGGTATTTTCATCTCTGCTTGTAAGTTCATAGAGGAGCTTGGTCATTTTAAAGTTAGGAATCCAGATTTTGCAGAAACCTGCTGCTCCTAGGAATTCTCTTATTCGATGCCTGGAGTAAGGTTGGAACATCGAAAACCGATATATCGACTTATCGCCAATGCTTTGGTGATACTTTTCATTGATATTGTTATGTCCGATATATCTGTAACATCGATAGTTTAAGGCGATATTATATCGATTTTTGTAAAGAAGAGATGTGTCTTGTGGTCCGGTGACCAGATTTTCTTTCTTTAGATTCCGCCTTTTCCTTTGTGTTGGTACAGGACGTAGTTTTGTTCGAGGCACTAACGAACTTATAAACAAGTTTTAGAATCTTTTGGAAAGTGTCAGGTGACTCTCTGTTACCAATAAGATTTGCTTCAGGCAAAATGACTCTGAGAAAAAGTGGGGTCTTCGGCCCCTTCTCCACATGCGTTTGTTCATGGCATTTGTACATGGCATTAGGGCTGCGCTGAACGCACGCAGTTCGTGTCCAGAAAAGGAGACGCGACATGTCGTGTGTTCAGCATCTAATGCGAACGCAGTCCTCATAGAAAAGATAGGAGGCCCATTACAATTGCGTTCGGGGCACTGCTTTCGCGTTACCAGGCCCTGCATTGTTTACAAGTTACCGTGGAGACCGTTGGTCCCTCAGCTGCAACTGTAAAAATGCAGGGCACGCAGCCCCACAAACACACAGAGAGATCATGCTCACATCCCGTCAGCTCCAGCGGCCATCTTCTAGCTTCCTTGTCGCTGGCAGGACTTTGTTTTAGTGTGTTTACCTCCAATCATCTTTCTGTACTCCCAGCCAAGCTGGTAAAATTATGTCTGCACGAAGGAGAGCATGCGAGCAAATTAATATTTCTTGGCTCATTAGATAACGATTATTGGGGCCAATGATAACAAAACTTCTTTTCATATACCTAATATTAATTATATGTTTCATCTGTAATTTTTTATTTTCATTTGTAACATTAATATATTTTCATGATATTATTAATAGTTAGAAGTTAATAATAAATTCAGTTTAAAGTTTGTTTTGCTATTGTTTTTGTTGATTGTGTTGCTTTATTAACCCTAGACCTTTCACAGAGACAACTTTGTATAAATAAGTGAATGTTTATTCATTATTTATTCCTAAAAACATAACACATAGGGCACAGGAATTAACATGGAGGATGTAACGACAGCACATAGGGTTGTTGTGACAGAAATCGTGAACACCTCCTCATGTTAGTGGGATAGACATTAACATCTAACATATAACAAGTCACCAGGACCGATTATTGATTCGGTCTCATATCATCCTAGTCAGACACTGCAGTGGGTGATGAAGATCTTTTATTAAGCTCGAATATTTCTATATGTCAGTGTGTGGACTTGGTTCTCTATTATAATTGATCCAACTGTTGCCCAATCCACAATAAGTGGTTTGCTATAGAGAAAACTTTAATGACCTCCACACCACAAAGAGAGTGAGCATTAATTTGCGTAGTTAGGCTGTAAATGTTATGCCTTCACTATTCATTACAATCCACTGTCGTGGGCTCATTGACTTCCAGCCTGTGAGGCTAGTGATCAAAGCTGGATATAAGGACAAGATGGATACTGATTCTTTAATGGATCAGTTACCTAGCTCACAGATGACCCACTCTCAACGCATTTCACCACATTGTGTTTGTGGATCTTCAGGAGTATGTTTTAGAGCTAACTTAAAAATATAGTGTGACTGTAAGATCCTCAAAGTAGCTAGACTTAAATGATGAAGTCTCAGTACTCTCAAGAGTGGAGACAATTGACCGTCTGGTGTAATGCACGGTCTCTAATTCTTATCGCCGGGGATAACAGATATGTTACCCCGAGCAGCTTTAGGAGCAGTAGGAGAGTTATGAATCATTGACTCATATAAGAGGATGGATGCCAAACTTAATCAGGGCAGCATCCCATGAGTTTATCTAGAATAATGGCCTGAACTCAGTATTATTGAGGAGAGACTATCTCAGCAATAGTGACCGACTAATTGTAGCAGTTGGTCCCTAGTAGTAGTAGTTTTTAGTAGTCAAAGGCCTAACTCATACATTGATTCCCTAATGTTTGATGAAAGCCAATCAAATTATTAACCCTAGACCTGTTTTATTTTTATACAGCATTTAAAAAAGTCGATATATCGAAATATCGATACTTTTCCACCGATATTTTACAATAATCAATAGTTTACTCAGCAATAGTCTATACTATCGACTATCGATATTTTTGTGTCGATACCCCAACCTTAGCCTGGAGGTTGGCTGCTGCGTTTATGGCATTACAGCAAAGTTCTTCACAGAGATATAAGCCTTTACAGTAATGAAACACTGGTCAGTATCATCTGCTCTTCATGGAGCAAACAGGCTGGACATAAAGTAGAAACATTTACAGCATGTTTCTGTGGTAATTTATAGGACACATGAAGGTCTAGAATAGTCCAGCCTAGTGTTAGTAGCTTCACACAATGTTCATTCTCTCTCTGCTGCAAAAGGCCCACCATACCAATGCGGCATTGCAGCACTATAGTAATCTATCTTTTTCCCAAATTACGCGTTTTTCTTTGGCACATTAAAATATATAATGTTTTTCAAATGAAGCACAGTGTCAAAGTGCCTAAAATTAAATTAAAAATAAATATATACTTATGGGCCATGTCTACAGCCCTTTGCAGGAAATTCAGGGTTTACATATAGTGATATGACCCCTTGCTGCAGCCTGTGGTGCTACTCCGGCCTAGTGAGCGATATTCCCTAATAAACTGGTTCCTGGCCGACCACCAGCTTGTCTTCGCATCCCATACTATATGAATATTTAAAAAAAGGGAAAAAAGGTGGGATGTTTTAATTTGATTGGATACATTAATAGATAGGAATGCAGCCAAGATGAATAGTGTAAGCAATGCTGAGAAACCTGCTTGTCAGTTCTACAAAAGGTTAGTGTTGGGCCGGCCCACATAGTCTGTATACAGGTGCATTGGACAGGTGCTCGCTGACAAATACTAGAGGCAATGTGAAAAATTATGAGGAGTGCCTTAAGGAGTGCCAGGCTGGGCTTATGAAACAACGCTTGCATTGCACAGATGCTTTCAGGTAAAGATAATTCAGAGAGATAAGATGGCAACGAAGATAAACTAAAAACTCCTCACCGAATTGTTTGCGCTCTCTGGTTGTGGCAGTGTTCCATCTATCCCCAAAAAACACCTGCACCTCCTCCTGCCAGTGAGACTCCTTATACTCCCACAATGCAGGGCGAGCTTCCACCAGAGATAAGAGGAGCTCCATCTCTGCTCCTCCTGGCATTTTCTAAATTATTCTGAATATCTATCCACGCTGTGGAATTAATGTCTGCAATGGCTTCCGTGCAATCAGCTGCAGAATTTATAGAGTCCTGTCAGGTCGCTGTAGTGTCAGCAAAATTGCACCTTTTTTTCATGCTTATAGGTGAGTTTTACACGTATAATTAGGCATCTCCATAGACTTCTAATGGGGGCCTTTGCTGCGCAAAATGCACAGAGCTAGAGTAGAACCTATGTTTTTGTGTACGTTTTTAGCTAAATCTGTGCATGCTAAAAACAGAGAGCGGACCCATTGAAATCAATAGGTTCCATTTTCTGTTTTTAGCATGCACAGATTTTGTGTGCGCAATCATTATCGTATGTCTCTTCTCTCACTGAGACTGGGTACAACGGAAGGCGTTTCTGCTGGAGTACAATTTGTTTGTTCTTAGTAGGAGAAACCAAGTAATCTTATAGATATGATCCCTTTTAATGGCAAGCAAAAAGATGCATAATAATTGGAGATGAGCGAACGTACTCGTCCGAGCTTGATATTCATTCGAGTATTAGCGTGTTCGAGATGCTCGTTACTCGTGACGAGCACCACGCGATGTTCGAGTTACTTTCACTTTCATCTCTGAGACGTTAGCGCGCTTTTCTGGCCAATTGAAAGACAGGGAAGGCATTACAACTTCCCCCTGTGATGTTCAAGCCCTATACCACCCCCCTGCAGTGAGTGGCTGGCGAGATCAGGTGTCACCCGAGTATATAAATCGGCCCCTCCCGCGGCTCGCCACAGATGCATTCTGACATAGCTGAGGGACAGTGCTATTGTGTTGGAGTTGCTATAGGGAGAGTGTTAGGAGTTATTTTAGGCTTCAAGAACCCCAACGGTCCTTCTTAGGGTCACATCTAACCATGTGCAGTAGTGTGGAGGCTGCTTTTAGCAGTGTTGCACATTTTTTTTTTTTGGTATATCGGCCGTGCAGAGCATTGCGCCCTGCAGTAATACTCCAGGGACAGAAGTGTGGAGGCAGGGCCAGAAGACATATATTATTGATTGAATATACGCAGTGGGCCTTTTCTAAAAAATATTGGAAACAAAATGTATTTGGCCTGCCTGTCACTGTGCTCAGTGTTCTGGGTCCGTGTCTGCTGGGGGTAGTAGTTCTCCAAAATCATACGCAGCCAGCTAAGTGTTACAGCAGGCTTGCGCCAAATTATTTCCTGGCTCTGAAATCACTGCTCTGTTGCAGTTAATAACAGTGCAACACTGCAGGACTGGGAACACTCAATCACTTACCCGCTCACTTACCTAATAAATAACCAATGTCTTACAACTTCTTGCTGAAATTGTGGGGTAGGCCACAGCTTTATTTATTAACGATATCAACGATAACTTATTTAACGAGCGATCACTATCCATACTGTCCGTGTGTTAATTCTTTACAGTTCGTAAACCGTCCACTGAGGACGTTTGTAAGCCCCGTTCCTTCGGCTTGCAAAACCTTCCTCTATTTCCTAACAGCATGGACAAATTCCGGGCCACACGGGATGTGCCGTGTTACTGCAGCTCATTCCGTCCCCACCCCACCAACCCGAGCTAGAGCTTTCTCGACCCCATCCTGCAAGCCGGATAGGAACGTATCCAACCCCACCTCGTTTAGGTGAACACCGTCCCTCCTCAATGCCCGCTTTTCTTTCTCTTCCAGCTCCCAATGGCGAACCGCCACCCCTCCAATGGAGTGAACAAACTGTGACATTCGCATGTTTACCAGCCTCCTGGCTCTATCCACCGCTTCCGGGCTTCTTGCTCCATTCCAGTATCTTCGCACGACTATGTCTGACCAAACGATGATGCATCCAATAAAACATTCGCGAAAACGCAGTAAGTCCTGTTTCATAATGACCAACAGGTCTCGTGTCTTTACCTTACCGAGATCGATCCCCCCGGCGTGAACAACCAAAACCACTTTCCGGGGGGTACTCCTGGCTATGTCCACCACCAACTTCGACATGTCGGGCCATATTAGCCCCCGGACTCCGTGCCAGGTTACGGGTGTTCCGGTCAGGCCAAGCTCCGATCCCAACGGGCGTACTGCTGCCCTCCTTTGTGCCCAATAAATGTAGGAGTGACCGACTATATACACCTTCCACGGTTCTGCTGCTGCGAACAAATAAAAACAAAAACAAGGGCAAAAACTTGAAATAACAGTGACCTATCACTAACGAAAAAACTGAGGGACCAGTCGCTAACTTAACTCTCCCACCGCAAGATCAGGTCGCACATAAGACTTATATGCTTGGGACTTCCATCTCCCAAGCCGTTTCAAACCCTCCTCGTTCATCCCTCCCGCATCCGCCGACGTGGCCGCTCCGATTCTGAAGGAGTGGGTCCCGAATTCCTTTGGGTCGAGGCCCACTGTCCTCAAAGACGATTTTAACCCCGCCGTTACTTGAAAACGAGTGAGGGGGAGGCCGGACGCGTGGACCAAAAACTGCTCCCCCGCCGGCCTTGCTGCCATATAACTGGCCGCCGTATCTACTGGGCACCAACCTGAGCCTAGCCGAGTGATCGGCACCCACTCACCCCTACCGTACACGTCGGTTTTTGATTTTTTAATCCTGACACGTAACCCGTCGTCTACCAGTACCACATCGTCAAACATTAGTCCTCCCGGCATAAACTTGCTCTTCGGAACTAACTCGCCGATCCTGAGCGCCACAAAAAATGCCAGCAAAAATGCCATCCTGAACAGCAACGCCTCGTAACCATTGTAACACGTGACCTCCAAAGTGTCCAATAACTTGCACAACAACTGATACGTAATCGGGCGATGGGAATCTAAACCGGCCTTCTCTTTTTTCCACCCGCGCACTATCTGGCGAAAAACGAACTCTTTTGTAACGTCTTTAAAACCGTGCAACTTTAGTAAAAATGCCACGCCCGCGAGGTGCTTTTTTGCCGAATCCACCGACGCCCGTCTCTCCCGCAGAGACGCTAACATATCCAGGGTCGCTGAACGGGCTTTATCGCCCCCAGCCAAACTACCACCCGCAAAAAACAACCATTTTTTCCACACCGCGTTATAACTCTTTCAGGTTCCCACCACCACAGATGACTCGACAAGCTTCAGCAGCTCTGCTCTGCCAGTTTCCACAAGAAATGCGGGCAGCGTACCCCCAACGCATCCACCTGTGGGTGCCGCTCTCTGAACCGCTCCATCTGCGAACGAGAAAGCGCGTCAGCTGCCACATTTTTATATGCCGGTACATGCTTTGACCGTAAATATATATTACGCTGTAAACATCTCAGGACCACATGTCTCACAAGCGCCAACACCGGTGGGGAAGATGAAGACTGCCGGTTAATAATGTGCACCACCGAAGCATTATCAGACCAAAAACACACTTTGTGGTCTTGTAACTCCTCACCCCATAGCTCCACAGCCACCACCAACGGGAAAAATTCCAAAAGAGTGATGTTTTGATTCCACCGTTTTTCTATCCAGGATACTGGCCAAGGTTCCCTGCACCAGTGGTTCCGGAAAATAACGCCAAAACCTGTTGACCCCGCCGCGTCCGCGGACAGGCTAAGCCCTGTACCTGACCACTCCTCTTTGGGGCACACCACCTGCCCATTAAAGGCTTCCAAGAAGATTTTCCATGTGTGTAAATCCCCTCGTATCCCTGGTGTGACTCTAATGAAGTGATGTGGCTCCTTTACCCCCACTGTCGCTAGAGACAACCTTCTTGAAAAAACGTGACCCATGGGTATCACTTTGCACGCAAAGTTCAATAAACCCAAAAGGACCTGCATTTGACGCAACGTAACTTTTTTACATTTTACGACGTCGCTTACCGCCTGCCGGAGGCGAGCAATTTTTTCTAAAAACCATTTCCTCGGTGTCGATCTCGATCCCTAGGAAAGTTAGCCTTGTCACCGGGCCCATCGTCTTTTCCTCTGACAATGGGACCCCCGCCTCATGCATCAGTGACCGAAAAGTGTGCAACAAAAAACCGCAGGTGCCCGATGATTCCGTACCAATGAACAGGAAATCATCAAGGTAATGCGTCACCGATGTGATGCCCGTTTCAAACCTAAGCATCCATTCCAGGAAGGAACTGAAAAGCTCGAAGTAATAGCAAGAAATCGAGCAGCCCATCGGCAGGCACATGTCGTAGAAGAACTGGTTATCTACCTTGCATCCCAACAAGTGGAAACACTCAGGATGAATCGGCAATAGCCGAAAAGCCGACTCAATGTCTGCTTTTGCTAACTGTGCCCGATTACCTGCTGCTCTAACCAGAGCGACCGCCTGGTCAAAGGACGCATAAACCACCGATGCTTGTTCTTTTGTAATGCCATCATTTACCGATTCCCCTTTTGGGAAGGATAAATGATGGATCAGACAGAACTTGCCGGTCTCCTTCTTAGGGACTAACCCCAATGGGGAGACTCGCAAATTCACAAACGGTGGTTCGTCGAAAGGGCCGGCCATCCGGCCTGCCGCCACCTCTTTATTAACCTTTTCTTTTACTAGCTCTATATTTTCCAAAGCCGATTTTAAATTTGCGCACAGGGTGGAAGCAGGCTGAAAAGTAAACAGGATTAAAAAACCGTTGGTAAAACCCTGCCTAAGGATTCTTGCTTCCTCCTTCCTGTGGTATTTGTCGAGCCACTGGAAGAGGTACTTGCTTTTCACCGGGGTTCGGTGCTCCACTGGCACCGACCCCAGCGACTGGTTGTCTCTGTTTCCTAAAACATCGTACCGCGGAGTGTTGTCCTCCGCAAACCGAGCATTCGTGCCTGAACTTGCACGTTGCGTAGAACCGACAGTGGCCCTCATTATAGAGCCAACATGACCCGTTTGGGTGTGGAGAGGCCGCAGGGGGCTGTGGCCTGCCCCCCACGGCTCCCCCTTGAAAAGTGGGTTTTTGAGGGCGTTGCGCTAAGATGAGTTGCAACCATACATCGGTCGCTTTTGTCGCCCAACTTACGGCAGTACCCGAAACGCGCCGACGAAAGTCCTCGTCATAGCGCCACCACGCGGCACCTCCGTGCAGCTTATATGCACTGAAAATTGTATTAAGGTAGACCAACATCTCGGGACCTTTTTTCGGGTGCTGCTGGCATGTAATATACGCCAATACCGTAAATGCTTGTACCCAATTACAGAAAGTCTTGGCGACCTTCGGTTTTTTATCCGTACGATCCGACACCCTTTCTTTATCAACCGTCACATGGTCTGGAGACAACAAAGATCATATGTCCACATAAACACCTTTCCGGATCTTATCAAGTAATTCGTCCGCCACACCAACCCCTAACGGGGCCACCCCGCAGAACAATGAGTCCGCGTATCTCAACCCTTCCAACGGGTCAACCTCACCACCGGCTGCTAAGCCACCACACTCCTGCCCTGCAGGCGGGCCCGAGCCCCCTGGGGATCCACAGGACACCGATAACACATCTCTTTTATCCATTTTACTCAAAACCGATGTCAACACCAAAACCAAATCATTTTTCTCCGCCGCCTTGGCGGAATCCATAACATTTTTCCATGCATTTAAACAATCTGACTCACCGGCATGACCGTCCTCCGGCACCGCCAAGGGCAAGGTCCCTGCCGTCCTTTCTCCGGGGCTCCTGCCCCTGCTGAACGATGGCTGCCGCGTACTCACATGCGGAGCTTCTCTCGTTGCATATCCACTCTTTGTACCAAGGTGGCCCCGCTCCGGCCGTTCCTGTGGTGTATCCCGCCTCGTGTGGCGTATATTGTGCATGCTTGCTGGCGGAGTTGACGGAGGTTCCACGTGGCGGTAGGTATCCTGGTGGTGCCGTTGACTTGGACCCCTAGATCCGTCACCCAGAATCTCTCCACTTGGTCTCCTCATGCACTCGCTTGCCTCCGCCCCTAATCTCGCGCGCTCGCTTTCGCGCCGTTTCTGGTATCTCTCCCTCCTCGCTCTCTCTCGCTGTCTACGTTTTGCACCCAGGCCTTGCCTATTGCGGCTTGCGCGACTGGCGTACCCCTGCGAAGACTCCCCCCCCCTCTGAAGATGGGGCCACCACGAAACGTGGATTGACATAGCAGAGCCTATGTGCGCTTAGGCCCGCTATCGCCTGCTGCTGTGGAAAGTGATGTCTGCGAGCCGCGCGACTGCTATGCTCGCGACCCTGGGTGCTGCCTGCATACCCGGTGCCAGCTGGTGGAATATAGGTGACATACTGGCTATGGCGCAGCCTATGTGTGGAGTGGCCGACATAGGCCCCGGTTATGGGTCCTTCCGGAATGAGGGCTACCAAGGGGGTCCCGCTCTCTCCTGATGTCTCCCCACTTTCCCTGCATCCCTGTGCGCTCCCTGCCCTAGTGACTACACTGCTAGCAGAGCTGGTGGCCGGGCTATATTCCCTATCCCTCCCCCCCCCCCCCAGTGTTACCCCTCCCGAGCAATGGGTTTAAGGGCCTGGCCACCTGGCCCTCTGGGGCTTCTCCTCCTCCCCGGTACCTGATGCTGCCGCTTTGCTATGCCGTTATCTTGGGAGGGGCCGCTTTCCCGCCATGCGTGCCCACGTGACTCGGGCCTCCTCGACCGCTCCGCGCTGTGTGGTTTGGCTGCAGCCGTGCGCCCGACTGCGCGCTGGCTCCTGGACGCGGAGCCCCCGCTTGATGCTGCCGCTGTGCCTCTGCTGCCTTGCGGACTGCCGACCGGCTGTACCCGCTGCTCCTTCGCGGCGCTCCAGCTGCCACGCGGTTTAAATTTCCCGCCATGATCCTCGTGGCGCGGCCCGCGCCCTGCAGCCTCTCATCGCCGCGGCCGCTCCTGCGGCCGACCCTCTTGGCGGCGAGGCTTGGGCTGAGTCTCGCTGGGGGGTTTTTTCTTCTCTTCGGGCGGCCTCGCCCGGCATCCCCTGGTTGCTCCGCTCCCTCGCTTGCCGCCTGTAGTCCTATATCCGGCCCGACTGGCCTCCCTGACTCCGACCCCGATCTGTAGCTTGCGATGATGTCTTCCAGCCACTCTGCGCCGTCCCGCTGTATCGCCTCCTGGATCTGTGTTCGCAGGTCACTCATCCTGGGATCATGGGGCTTCTGGATTCCACGGACCTGATGGCGTCCCCTTCTTCTTCTCCGCTTGCAGATACTCTTCGCGCGCGTCTCTCTTCTTCCTGCCGCTCCTTCCCTCTACCGCATTCTCGCTGCTTTCAAAATTCTTCTTTCGTTCCTTGGAAATCTTCTTATGCTGCCGTCTCTTCTCTGTTCTTCTCACTTCTCCTCTTGTCTCCCGACTGAAGCTCCTTCTGCTCCCCCCCTTCTTTTCCTGTCTAAACTCCACCCCCCTTTTGCTCGCTCTGCTTAACCCCTTACTCTGTCTGTTCCCAGTCATGTGCCGCCTCCTTAATTAGCTCGCGGCATTCAGTTCTGTGACACAGTCCAGGGACAGAATTGTGTAGGCAGGGCCAGAAGACATATACTATTGATTGAATATATGCAGTGGGCCTTTTCTAAAAAATATTGGAAAAAAATTTATTTGGCCTGCCTGTCACTGTGCTCAGTGTTCTGGGTCCGTGTGTGCTGGGGGTAGTAGTTCTCCAAATAAATACGCAGCCAGCTAAGTGTTACAGCAGGCTTGCGCCAAATTATTTCCTGGGGTTCCGTAAACGAAGTCAGCCTCCAACCACAGGCCAATAAACGGCACATTTAATTACAGCGTTCTGTTTCTGCACTACTGCTAATACACCATGCTGAGGGGTAGGGGTAGGCCTATAGGACGTGGACGTGGGCGAGGACGCGGAGGCCCAAGTCAGGGTGTGGGCACAGGCCGAGCCACTGCGGTGGCCAGGGGTAGAGGCAGGGCCAGACCGAATAATCCACCAACTGGTTCCCAAAGCGCCCCCTCGCGCCATACCACCCTGCAGAGGTCAAGGTGCTCTACGGGGTGGCAGTTTTTCACAGAGACGCCTGACGACCGACGAACAGTGGTGTGCAACCTTTGTCGCGCCAAGATCAGCTGGGGAGGCACCACCACCAGCATGCGCAGGCATATGATGGCCAAGCACCCCACAAGGTGGGACGATGCCCGTTCACCGCCTCCGGTTTGCACCACTGCCTCTCCCCCTGTGCCCCAACCTGCCACTGAGATCCAACCCCCCTCTGAGGACACAGGCACTACCGTCTCCTGGCCTGCACCCACACCCTCACATCCGCTGTCCTCGGCCCTATCCAGCAATGTCTCTCAGCGTAGCGTCCAGACGTCGCTAGCGCCACAGTTTGAGCGCAAGCGAAAGTACGACGCCACGCACCCGCACGCTCAAGCGTTAAACGTGCACATTGCAAAATTGATCAGCCTAGAGATGCTGCCGTATAGGCTTGTGGAAACCGAGGCTTTCAAAAGCATGATGGCGGCGGTGGCCCCGCGCTACTCGGTTCCCAGTCGCCACTACTTTTCCCGATGTGCCGTCCCAGGCCTGCACGACCACGTCTCCCGCAACATTGTACGCGCCCTCACCAACGCGGTTACTGCCAAGGTTCACTTAACAACAGACACGTGGACAAGCACAGGCGGGTAGGGCCACTATATCTCCCTTACGGCACATTGGGTGAATTTAGTGGAGGCTGGGACAAAGTCAGAGCCTGGGACCGCTCACGTCCTAGCCACCCCCCGAATTGCGTGCCCCAGCTCGGTGGTGGTATCTGCGGGGGTGTATGCTTCCTCCACTAAACCACCCTCCTCCTCCTCCTACGCAACCTCTGTCTCGCAATCAAGATGTGTCAGCAGCAGCAGCACGTCGCCAGGAGTCGGTGTCACGCGGCGTGGCAGCACAGCGGTGGGCAAGCGTCAGCAGGCCGTGCTGAAACTACTCAGCTTAGGAGAGAAGAGGCACACGGCCCACGAACTGCTGCAGGGTCTGACAGAGCAGACCAACCGCTGGCTTGCGCCGCTGAGCCTCCAACCGGGCATGGTCATGTGTGACAACGGCCGTAACCTGGTGGCGGCTCTGCAGCTCGGCAGCCTCACGCACGTGCCATGCCTGGCCCATGTCTTTAATTTGGTGGTTCAGCGCTTTCTGAAAAGCTACCCCCACTTGTCATACCTGCTCGGAAAGGTGCGCCAGCTCTGCGCACATTTCCGCAAATCCCACACGCACGCTGCCACCCTGCGGACACTGCAACATCGGTTTAATCTGCCAGTGCACCGACTGCTGTGCGACGTGCTCACACAGTGGAACTCTACGCTCCACATGTTGGCCAGACTCTATAAGCAGCGTAGAGCTATAGTGGAATACCAACTCCAACATGCGCGGCGCAGTGGGAGTCAGCCTCCTCAATTATTTACAGAAGAGTGGGCCTGGTTGGCAGACATCTGCCAGGTCCTTGGAAACTTTGAGGAGTCTACCCAGATGGTGATCGGGGATGCTGCAATCATTAGCGTCACCATTCCTCTGCTATGCCTCTTGAGAAGTTCCCTGCAAAGCATAAAGGCAGACGCTTTGGAATCAGAAACGGAGGCGGGGGAAGACAGTATGTCGCTGGATAGTCAGAGGAACCTCATGTCTATATCTCAGCGCGTTGAGGAGGAGGGGGAGGAGCATGAGGAGGAGGGGGAAGAGACAGCTTGGCCCACTGCTGAGGGGACAGATGCTGCTTGCCTGTCATCCTTTCAGCGTGTATGGCCAGAGGAGGAGGAGGAGGGGGAGGAGCATGAGGAGGAGGGGGAAGAGACAGCTTGGCCCACTGCTGAGGGTACAGATGCAGCTTGCCTGTCATCCTTTCAGCGTGTATGGCCAGAGGAGGAGGAGGAGGAGCCTGAAAGTCATCTTCCTAGTGAGGACAGCCATGTGTTGCGTACAGGTACCCTGGCACACATGGCTGACTTCATGTTAGGATGCCTTTCTCGTGACCCTCGCGTTACACGCATTCTGGCCACTACGGATTACTGGGTGTACACACTGCTCGACCCACGGTATAAGGAGAGCCTTTCCACTCTCATTCCCGAAGAGGAAAGGGGTTCGAGAATGATGCTATACCACAGGGCGCTGGTGGACAAACTGATGGTAAACTTCCCATCCGACAGCGCTAGTGGCCGAAGGCGCATTTCCGCGGCCCAGGTAGCAGGGGAGGCGCAGAGATCAGGCAGCATGTACAGCGCAGGCAGGGGAACACTCTCTAAGGCCTTTGACAGCTTTCTGGCTCCCCAGCAAGACTGTGTCACCGCTCCCCAGTCAAGGCTGAGTTGGCGGGAGCACTGTAAAAGGATGGTGAGGGAGTACGTAGCCGATTGCACGACCGTCCTCGGTGACGCCTCTGCCCCCTACAACTACTGGGTGTTGAAGCTGGACACGTGGCCTGAACTCGCGCTGTATGCCCTGGAGGTGCTTGCTTGTCCTGCGGCTAGCGTCTTGTCAGAGAGTGTGCCCAGTGTGGCTGGGGGAATCATCACGGATAAGCGTACCCACCTGTCAACCGACAGTGCCGACAGGCTTACACTCATCAAGATGAACAAAGCCTGGATTTCCCCAGACTTCTCTTCTCCACCAGCGGACAGCAGCAATACATAAACAATACGTAGGCTGCACCCGCGGATGGAAGCATCGTTCTCTATCACCATCCAAAACGGGGACCTTTTCGCTTCATCAATCTGTGTATAATATTCCTCCTCCTCCTCCTGCTCCTCCTCCTGAAACCTGACGTAATTACGCCGAACGGGCAATTTTTCTTGGGCCCACAAGGCTCAGTCATATAATTTTTGTAAACAGTTTTTATACGTTTCAATGCTCATTAAAGCGTTGAAACTTGCACCTGAACCGATTTTTATTTTAACTGGGCTGCCTCCAGGCCTAGTTACCAATTAAGCCACATTAACCAAAGGGATTAATGGGTTTCACCTGCCCTCTCAGTTGGGCATGGGCAATTTTTCTCTGGTACATTATTACTGTTGGTACACCAATTTTTGTGGGCCCTCGCCTACAGTGTAATCCAATTAATTTTTTGCCCACCTGCATTACAGCTGACGTAACATCAGCTGTGATGGGCAATGCAATGGGATATATTTATGTACCGCCGGTGGCTTCCTGGCACCCACCCATGCTGTGGGTCCACAGGGAGTTGTAACTACATGTGTCCACTTCTAAAGAACCCCAGTCTGACTGGGGCATGCAGTGTGGGCCAAAGCCCACCTGCATTAAACATGACATTATTACCTCAGCTGTGATGGGCAATGCAATGGGATATTTTTATGTACCGCCGGTGGGTTCCAGGGAGCCACCCATGCTGTGGGTCCACAGGGAGTTGTAACTGCATGTGTCCACTTCTAAAGAACCCCAGTCTGACTGGGGCATGCAGTGTGGGCCGAAGCCCACCTGCATTTCATCTGACGTTAGCTCTGCTGTCCAGGGCACTGCAATGGGATACATTTATGTACAGCGGGTGGGTTCCAGGGAGCCACCCATGCTGTGGGTGCACACGGAATTCCCATTGCGGAGTTGGGGATTCCCAGTTGTACCTGCCTGTGACTATTTATAAAAAACCGCGGTCTGACTGGGGCATGCAGACACCTTGACAGAATGAATAGTGTGTGGCACATAGGTTCACCATTGCTATGCCCACGTGTGCAGCTCCTGATGGCGGTGGCACAGGATTATATTTCTCATTGCTTCTGTACAGCATTACGGGCTATTGCCCGCCCCTTTTAAAGAGGGTCGCTGCCTAGCCGTGCCAACCCTCTGCAGTGTGTGCCTGTGGTTCCTCTGGCAGACGCACTTATAAATAGACATGAGGGTGGCGTGGCATGAGGGCAGCTGAAGGATGTGCAGGGACAATTTGGTGTGCACTGTGGACACTGGGTCGTGCAGGGGGGGGGGGGGTTGGGCAGCATGTAACCCAGGAGAAGTGGCAGCGGAGTGTCATGCAGGCAGTGATTGTGCTTTGTTGGAGGTAGTGTGGTGCTTAGCTAAGGTATGCATTGCTAATGAGGGCTTTTCAGAAGTAAAAGTTGGTGGGGGCACTCTTGCCGCTATTGTGGCTTAATAGTGGGACCTGAGAACTTGAGATGCAGCCCAACATGTTGCCCTTCGCCTGCCCTATCCGTTTCTGTGTCGTTCCCATCACTTTCTTGAATTGCCCCGATTTTCACAAATGAAAACCTTAGCGAGCATCGGCGATATAAAAAAATGCTCGGGTCGCCCATTGACTTCAATGGGGTTCGTTACTCGAAATGAACCCTCGAGCATCGCGAAAAGTTCGTTTCGAGTAACGAGCACCCGAGCATTTTGGTGCTTGCTCATCTCTAATAATAATATAGCGAGCTTTTGAGCCTACTTAGGGTACCTCTTCAGGCTTAATGGAATAGATTTGAAGAAGCATACCTATATACACATAGATATAAAAAGGTACAGGCATGGTGTGATTAATTTTCACTTAAAATAATACCAGAACAGGATGAGCAGAGGGATAAATAATTATTAGTCCACTAATAAAAATGTGGACATTTTAATATCTCTAAATTGGTGATAGGGGGTCACCAGGCCTGTCTGTTACCTCTGTTATAAATTTCTCATATTCTTCACTGTTGCATAAAACAGCTTCAGATGTTGATGCCTTTCTTGAGAGTGTCAAAAATGTTTATAAACTTGGGCTCCCAAAGTATTTTATGATGTTGAGATTTTAATATGTAAACTTTTTCACAGCAAAACTGGAGAGTGACTTCCTGGCCTCCTGCCCCAGCAAACCATTGGCCTACTTCATGACCATAATCATCTGGACCAACTCTAAACAAGAATGAACAAATTTCCATATGAGTTAATGAATTCCACCCCACCATAAACCTGACATTAAGCTACTCATATACAAAAATCAACTTTTGGATACCACCATAAAAATTTTACACAACTCAATACAGACATCCTTATACCAAAAACATATTTATCGGCCCACATATCTCAGTTGGGACAGTTTCCATCCCAAATACTCAAAAAGTCCATTGTCTAGGGATTGATTAGGGAGTTGGAGAGATGCACAAAACATACACACAGGACATGACACTGTACTGACACACTGAACACAGAACAGGACTAGACAGCAACATGTCTCGCAACAAGCACAGACATGAAACACGTCACTGTTCACACCAAACATACAACATATATAGTGCATATAACAGGAACCCCACCCAGAGCTCAAATGCAAGCAGCTGAAATACCACAGCAAGTCTTAGTGTCCTCATACCAAGGGTATAGACAATCAACCACCGTGCTGACAGGAAACTGTGTTAGGCATCAACGATCTGACACACAAACCAGACATAAGACGTCTGGAGGCTGCACCTGTCAGGGGAAAGGTAGAGGGGGTCTGCATATGCTGCAGACAAAGACTACAGGTGTCTAAACCATCTTTTGGGAGGCAGTGAGACACAGACAGACAGACAAGCAGGCAAAAACAGCTCTGATTGGGCACAAGACAGTGATATCCAAGCAGTAAAATGACCAGCATCAACTACTGAGAGATGCTGGTTTTTATATGCTCCCGAAAAAAAGGCTATTGGCTGGAGGAGAATAACAGACCCAGCCAGCTCAATTAACCACTACCTGTGAAGGTGTGCACCAGGAAGCTTCTAGAACAACAGGTCCCAGATGCACAACCTAACAAAATTACTGATTAGTTGCTAGTTGCTGCACTTCGACTCACTGAAACAAAGTGATGAGCGAGCGACTTCTTGTTTAGTGTAAGCAGGAGTGGCTCAATCTTTAAAAGACTGCCTGTTAACTGTGAATGGAGTTATGTGTCATCCATTCACTGAAAAACTATTGCTCCTGTGTGAAAGCATAGCAGCGATAGTCGTCCCATGTAAAGGTACCTTTAGGACATCTTCACACAACGGTTTTTATGTTCAATTTTTTGTAAGCCAGAACCATAAGACATGCAAATCTTTCCATTATACTGTCTCTCGACTCCTGGTTTTAGCTCACAAAAAAAAACTGAACATAAAAATTGTTGTGTGAATAAGCCCTTAAGCAGATGTACTATTCCCCCCTTCCTAGTTAAGGCTTTTCCTCTCCTTATGCTGCAGTTTCCTGATAGTCTTTGTTTTGCTTCTGGACGTTCAGTTGCTTGTAGTTTATCATCCTTCCACCCTTCCTGTTATATCATAATTAGAGATGAGCGAACGTACTCGTTTCGAGTAATTACTCGATCGAGCACTTTAGTACTCGGGTGAAAAGATTCGGGGGGCGCCGGGGGGCGGTGGGAGGCGTGGCGGCACGGGGGGTAGCAGCGGGGAACAGGGGGGAGCTCTCTCTCTCTCACTCTCCCCTCCACTCCCCGCTGCAACCCCTCACTCACCCACGGCGCCCCCCGAATCTTTTCACCCGAGTACGGAAGTACTCGAAAATCGCGGTACTCGGGTGAAAAAGGGGCGTGGCCGAGTACGCTCGCTCATCTCTAATCATAATCCAACCCTTCCTGCTATATCATCTCTCCATCCTTCCTGTTATATCATCTCTCCATCCTTCCTGTTATATTATCCCTTCACCCTTCACCCTTCCTTGTATATCATCCCTCCACCCTTCCTGTTATATCATCCCTCCACCCTTCCTGTTATATCCTGTTATATCATCTCTCCATCTTTCCTGTTATATTATCCCTCCACCCTTTCTTGTATATCATCTCTCCGCCCATTCTGCCATATCATCCCTCCACCTTTCCTGTCATATCATCCCTCCACCTTTCCTGTCATATCATCCCTCCACCCTTCCTGCCATATCATTCCTCCACCCATCCTGCTATATCATCCCTCTGTTCTTCCTGTTATATCATCCCTCTGCTCTTTCTTGTATATCATCTCTCCGCCCATTCTGCCATATCATCCCTCCACCTTTCCTGTCATATCATCCCTCCACCTTTCCTGTCATATCATCCCTCCACCCTTCCTGCCATATCATTCCTCCACCCATCCTGCTATATCATCCCTCTGTTCTTCCTGTTATATCATCCCTCTGCTCTTTCTGTTATATCATCCCTCCACCCTTCCTGTTATATCATCCCTACACCTATCCTGCTATATAATCCCTCCACCCTTCCTGTTATATCATCCCTCCGTTCTTTCTGTTATATCATCTTTCTCACCTTCCTGTTATGTGACTTATCTTTATTCCAATTTCTCTGATTCTCAAACTGTTTAAATAAAGAATCTAAATAATTTTTTGCAGTGTGGTGCACAATGCGGGATTCAGGATATAATGGAGCCAACAGCGTTACCAAAACGTATGCCAAGTTAATTTAAAAATACAGACATGGAACTAATACCGGTATAAGGGGAGGTAAGTAATCTGACTTCCATTCTACAGCAATTAGCAATACTTGGAAGTTCACAGGTCACAATATACATGCTTTTTGAGAAGGGTTAACACTTTCCTGCTCTCGGTGCACAACAGCTTGGCTCAGATTCTTTTTCTGTTAGGACTCCAGAAGATGTACAGCATTTGGTCTCCACCCATGACACATGAGTGGCTTGTAAGGCCTCTCCAATAGCATATGAACGCTCACAGCGATACACTGCACATGCGCAGTCATGGCAAGACACTGTGCATGTATGCTAAAACAGGCTGCTGAGGATTCAGCATTTTCTGCTAGGTAGTTAACACTATGCCACTAATTATGAAGCATACATTGTCCTGCAGGAAACAGAATGCAGCGACTGTATGCTGCTTCAGATGAAATAGATGATTCGTCCGGCTTGTGTTGATGTGACTCAGGGACTGGAGGAGCCAGGAGAAGATGGGTGAGAAGAAGATGTGGTAAGAATAAATAGGTACAGTATTTTTCTAATGACAGAACCCTTTGGAGGACCTATACAAGAAAACTTATTTTTGATTTTTTTCTGCAGACTGATGTAGTGCTCCAGAGGGTCTTCCAGAATAGCTGCACTATCATTGTCCTGTCACACTTTGCTATGTGCTTCCAGGAGACATAGAAGGTGCCTTATGTCAGAGAAACACTGTTTCCCCACTTTCTAAGCTAAAAGCTTGGCAACCGCTGTCCTCATTGGCTGAATGTCATGCCCTCACTGATTGGTAGAGGGGTGCACAGTCACAGCTCAGAGCATAAAACTCTAGTGTGAGCCTCTATGCAGAGGGGGCGGAGATGAGAAAAAGTGTGGGAACAGGAAAAGAAGTGAAGTAGGAGTCAGAGCAGTTCTAAATAGTTAGTGTACATAGGGAGTCGTCGGATGAGGACGTGTGGGGAGGGTGTCTCCCTTCATCCAGGTCTGGAGCATGTTCTGTAGAGGCTGAATTAGCAATTTACTATACTTTTTACTGCCTTTCCCAGTTTTAAGTTATCAATAGTCTCGGCTATTTCCCCCGAGGTAATATCTGAGTTCAGAGACTCCCTTTGTTCTTTATATAAAGACACATATAATTTTGCAAAAGTATCATAAATTTTATTTGGATTAGTGGTGGTAGTATTATGAGGGGTATATAGTTTAAAGACTGAGTTCATCTTTTGTCTATCACGCAATTTTGTTGCTAGTAACCGCACTTATTTATTTGCATATTTGTAATACTTATATCTAGTCCACTGAAGTCCCTTTCTGACAGAAGCGCATTGAGCTGCAGCTTAAAATCTCTTATCTTCTTGGTCGTCGCCCTGGAGGGAAGGCGCTGGATATAATTTTCTAGCAGGAATAGCTTCCTGTCTAGAGCTAGAAAGGCTTAAGACTTTTCCTTTTTCTTTTGAGAAGACAAGCGAATACGCTGGCCCCGAATGTATGCCTTATATGATAGCCATACCCATTGGGGCTGTGTCTCTGAATTAGCATTTAAACCAAAGAAATTATTGATCTGACTGTACATCTGCCTTGAAATGGCCAGGTCACGACTAAGGACTTTGTTCAGCCGCATTTTAAATACATATCTGGGAGCCTCATCACAGTGAATCTCAGAAAGGACAAGGTCATTGTTTTAACCACACACATAGATAAAATCTTGCAGTCCTTAGGTGGGGTAAAAGGGATGTAGACATCACTATGTCATCGAGTCTCAAATAAGTCTGGCTTACTGGTGAGAAAAAGATGTATCTCCTCTCGTTTCCATGATTCTCTCTCCAGCTATTGCCCCTTTACTTGATATCTCCAGCCTTCTCTGTAGTAATCTTTCCAACAGACCTGCTGTAATCTTGATGACTTGTAGCCATAGAAAAGATGTAATAACAATCAAACAGAACATTTGGTGCAACTCCCCACTGCCTACGATGGAGAGACATCACACACAGAACAAAAAATGATATTAACCCTTTCCAATCCAATTATTTTTTCTCATCTATTCTCCCCAGCTCCAAATAAGTTGGAGCTGGTGAGAATGGATGAGAAAGAATACATTTCCCTGCACCCTCCTGAACTGACAGAGTTCAGAAGGGTGCAGGTGCTCACTGCACCTTGGGGGGGCCTGCTTACCCCCCACGGTGCAGGCTCCCGGCTCAGTGTTCATGTGACCTCTGGGGATCAGGTGACACTGGCGGTCACATGATCACCGGCCGGAATCTCTGTGCATTACATAGCGCTAATTAAGCACTATGTAATGTGTAAAGGAGAAGGCAGAAAGGGTTAAAAACCCTTTCTGCCTTCTCCTCAGGGGTACTCGATGAGGACCAGTGCAGGAGTGTATCTGCACCCGATGTGTCTGATGGTCGGGTGCAGATGCACTCCTGCACTGCATTGTCGGGCCTGCCCCGACATCGGAGCTGTGGAGGGAAATTATGATGTCGGGGCAGGCCCGACATTGGATTGGAAAGGGTTAAGGTGGTCAAGATTGGAAGCACTCTGATATGATATAATATTCAATTTAACACATACTAGCACCCCATGATGTATTTTCAGAATCTACTGAGTTACTATGGCTAAGAACAAAGGCAAATTTTTCTCAGACACCCTCTGGGTTTCACAACTCCACTCAGATGGACCCTCCCTCCCTGACAACTTCTCAAACCCCTTCGGAACATTATAAATAACTAGTCCACTCTGCTCGATCAGATGAAGGCAATCTTTAAATCTAAATTTACAGGGGCAATATAATTCTCTTAATTACTGGCACTGTCTACACACGTGGTTTACGGCATGAACAGAGCGGCCAGATATTAAAGGGGTTGTCCCGCGCCTAAAGAGAAAATGTTTTTTTTGCCCAGTCCCCCAGTACCTGTAAGGAATACTGCTGCCAGGTGTTATTTAAAAAAAAATTCCCTTACCTGAATCCCCGTTCAGCAGCTTTAAAAAAATCTTCTTTCCAAGATGGCTGCCGCTGGTCTTCTCCCACGGTGCACTGCGGGTCTTCTCCCATGGTGCACCGTGGATGATCTTCTGCTGTCTGCGCTCCACTGCCGATTCCAGTCACCTCATTGGTTGATCGACACCATGTGACGGGGCGGAGCTGCGTGATGACGCTGAGAAGGGGGAGGAGCCAGGACGCAGCTCGTGAGCCGGGACCCTCCAGAAGAGGATTCCTCTCTGCGCAAGCGCGACTGTTGCGGCAACCAGAGGGGAAGTTTGGTCGTCGCCATGAAGACGGGGACGCCAGCACCGGGAGGGGGTAAGTGTATAATTTCTATATGGCCAATATTTAATGCACATGTATATTACAAAGTGCATTAATATGGCCATACAGAAGTGCATAACTGCACTTGCTTCTGTGAGACAACCCCTTTAAGGCTGCTCCTCTGTACTAAGAGAGTTACAGCATACTGATGAAACAGTCAAGCAGTCAGGTCCAACAGTAGAAACGCGTTGATGCGTAGTTGAATAGTATAGACAGACAGTTATCCTACTACCGAGCAGCTTAGACAGGTTAGCTGGCTGCCTGGTATCATCCACTGGGCGGCTGCAACATGGTAACTAGATTAAGCATAATCTTCATAATAGATGGGTTACCTAGGGCTTGTCATGTAGAATTTACACATCAGCAGTAAATCCTAGCCTAGTGGCTGTCTGTGTTATGTGGGGATATAGTAGGAGAATGAGTGTAAATTGTATGACACATGCTCATATCTCAGCATGCTAGCTATTAGATGATTTACTCTTGGCGTCACCATGTGGGAGGCTTTAGCCAAGCGTAATATCGTGACTCGCAAGCACTTTAGCCCACATGTGCAGAGGGGTTAAGGACTGATACTATTGTTGGGGGAACACTTTAAATCCCAGACAATGGCCCTCGGCAGCGTGGTGTATTAGTATCTATTCAATGGGCAACGAAACTGAGTGTTGGAGGACTAAGGTCAATCCTTCCCTGTTATCAGTAGTGTTTTGAAGAGTGGGCATCCCACCAGCCCCAGCCATGTCGTTCCCCTGGGGTGTATTATTTCAGGACACATAGGGAAGGTTGGATTACCCATCTCTAGAAGTTAAATTACAGCACTGGCATAGGACTACGTGTGGCATATCCTTCAGTCTGGGTATCAGGGACGTGAGGATCTGTGGGGCAGGGGTGCTGGGGAAGGCAATATTGGTCACCCACACCACTGATTCTGCAATCTGCAATGTAGCAGTTACTAAGTGCTTTACACTTAATACATCTCCAAGTCATCTAAGGAGTTGTAGTGGACTCCAAAATGGGAATACGGCTGGTAAATATCAAACGGTCTCCTACTTTAGCAGCCGGTGTATGTATTTGTGTATAGTTCATCCTATTATTTTAAAAATAATTAGTAAAGGTTAGTTTTATAGATTTTTTTTCTGTGACACATAATCTTTTAATTCGAATTATCAGCCGCAGTGAAAGAATTTTCGTAGCTGATTCAGGACTTGGGTCAGAGAACGACTGAGTTGAAAAAAAAGGCTGATGATATTGTGGATGCTCTGGACGATGACCGCAGCCATGTGGTGGAGTTGGAAGCTAAAATTGAGCTGCTAGAATCCAAATACGAGGACTTGAAGAACAGGTCTCGATACTCCAATATTCATATAGGAGGTCTATCAGAGTCCATTATGGCTCTTAAGGAGACAGCAATTAATCTCTTCTCAGCTCTGACCATAGGGTACTAGTCTGTCCGTCGAATCCAGACCTTCCAAGAGATGTAGTCTTAAAATTGCATTATAATGAGGTCTGAGAACAGTTATTATTGGCTACTAGGAATCTATTGATGCTGCTGGGACTGCCTCCCTCAGTCAAGCTGTATTGAGATATAGCCCCAACTACCCAGGCTAAACGGAGAGCCTTCCTGATGGTTAAACATTCTCTGGGTTCATCCGATGATAGGTACAAATGGGTCTTTCCCTTTGCCTTACACTCCTAGCACCTTGAAAAATCGTATTTGGTTAGATCACTAGATGAGGCATACAGAGCTCAGTAGAGGACCCAAATCCAGGTGGAGAAGCACCAGGCTGTGAGGCATGCTCGATCTCAACTTAGACACAATTGGAACATGCTACATTCTCTGGGGAATCCAATCAGATCCTTGACACAAGACTCTAGAGCAGGACAGTTCAGCCCATCTTAAAGAATGCTAAGTTATGGCTATTTCCACGATTGGTCAGAGATACCTGAGCTAATGGAGGGGAGGAGGTTTTGAGGGATGAGGGGTCCATAATACTATTGGTTAACATCTTACCATTCTGAGGTTGAATTATAAAGGTTTTGGAGGTGACATGAGTTCTGTAGACATGTCTATAGTACCCAGCCTCAAAAATAGTTGAGAAAGTTTAATTGTGAAAGCAAATTTGCTGAAAGTGCTAGTCCGGTTATTCAATGCATCCTGGTTTGCTCAAGCACCATTGAATTGCTTCGCATGTTAGCAGTAATAATAATATAATCTTTATTTGTATAGCGCCAACATATTCTGCAGCACTTGCAAATACAGGGGGAATACAGAAAGATAAAAGTACAAAAATAACAGAACCACGGTTACCTGTAGTAATCAGTTGATGGGAACAATAGGGGTGAGGGTCCAGCACCAACGAGCTTACATACTACAAATAATGGGGTGATACAGAGAGTAAAGGGGCTGGAGATTTGCACAGAATGGTGAGGTGGAGAGTGAGGGATGCTATACACATAAACAATGGTCAGATATTTAGCCGCGTGGTGGCAGAATCGGTATGACTGCAGGGACAGTTGATGGTGGATAGCAGGGATTGCAGTCAGTAAGTCAGGGAGCATGTTATTATGCAGCATATAGAGGGGTTTGGTTTAGGAGATATGATATGCCAGTAGCGCCAAACAGGTGCCATTTTCCTGTCTAGACAGTAGGTGGCAGCAGAGTCCCAGAGAAAACACTGAGAAAGCAGCTGAGTTTTTTTTAATAATGTGGAGGGTCAACTAATGTCCAGCTAATCTTTGATGTCTGCCATGCCTGAGAAAATTTAGCAGCAATGGAGTTTCACCTGCAGCATCCTTCTCCACTCTGCAGGCTGGGCACTTTGGTGGAAAAAAAATCACCGCTGGCTGATGGCCAGCAGCAGACTCTATCACCCCCTCTTCTCCCCTGGGGCTCTATAAGTCTCTAAGTCTCTCCTTGCCAGGGGCTTCTGGGCCTGCCCAAGTCTCTCTTCTTCCTTGCTCCTTTCCTCACTCCAGGGGCTCCTCCAGCTTTACTACTGCTGCCCCTTCAGGTGGGGAGAAGCGGTGTCTCTGTCTTCAGGCACTGTTGGCGCTGTGGCTGGGCCCGCCACGTACTGCGGCCTCTGAACCACTGGTTCCATTAATCCCCTCTTACCTCTCTTCTCGTTGTCTACAGCTCCTCTTCTGTCAGTGGCGGCCTCTCCCCTTTCCTTCCCAGGAGCTCCTCATCAATGTCCTCAGGAGCTGCTTGCGACAGGACCTTCTCCCTGACTTTCAGGGCCGCAACCGGATGCTGTCAGCAAATCGCCCCGTCCGCGGATGATCTCTTTCTGTTCCTCTTTATCTGGTGAAGCCTAAAGTGAGGTTTTCAAGTCCCAGAGAGTCCTCTGAATAGGGGGAAGTCATCCAAAACTCTCTCTGCTCTGGAGCACCCAAGGCCGCATCCCTTCCCGCTGCCGGCCAGGCCACACACCCCGTGATGCAACTTTTACAGTAGGAGGTCCACTGTTTGTCTCTAAAATAAGCTCTAGCTACATTAAAAAAAAACAAAAAAACAATACATTACCTAACAAGCGCTGTTCATTTCATCGAAAATTCTGGTAAAAGAGAGCTATAAAGTTGTACGACTTTGTAGCACCACAAAATCGCAATATTGCTGGAGAAAATTCTGCGATATTGCACAGAACACAGCTGCAATATCACTATTTCCCGTGTGAATGAAGCCTTACAACCTCTAGGAAAAACATTAGCATTAGATTTAACATTGACACACAGGTTAATTTCTTAGAAACCAAATTTCTGCTTCCAGGAATTCATCTGCTGCTGTAAATGAAAGTGAAAGTATTCAGAGATATAAAACCAAGAACAAAAGCTATACATTACACAAAAACAAGACACCGAGAAGAAGGAACAGTCTATGAGAGATGGAGCTTAACCAGCTCAGAGAGAAGATCCTCAGCTTCAGCCTGGATGATGGGCCTCGTGGGAATCAGGGATACTCCCGGGTTCTCCTACAGCTCTTCGGTTATATGGGTCATGGGAAATCTTCCTTCATCAACTCCTGTAAATACGTGCTGGAAGACAGTGAAACACTTACACCATATGCTGAAGCTGGAGAAACAGAGGATGATGGAGCCATGACTACAATAAGGGCCGCCTACGACCTCACTGAGAACATAACTATGGTGGACAACAGAGGGTATAAGTTCATGGACAGCTTTGAGAGAGCGGAAATTTATGCCCAATTGGGTAAGTGAGAGCATCAAACATTAGATTAGTAGGGTAGAACCTTTTAATAGTTCATTTATGCCCATGTCCCATCCCGTTGTATGTTGTCTTGTATGACCAATCTGCACAATAGGGAGGGTTTACATGGAACTACAATTGTTCAGATAGCTGCTCAGAAAAGTTGCTGAAGTGTACGATTAGTAGTTGTTCATTTGCTTTTACACACAATGTTTGTTGTTTGCTAACTAGAGATCAAGGAGCATGCTCGTCCGCTATTAACATACTCGCTGGTGCTTGTGACTGGCTCGAGTATCATGCGGTGCTCGAGAAACTTTAAGGTTCCCTCCCCACATTTTTAGCGCTATTTTTTAGCCACTAAACATGCAGGGAAGGCATTACCACTTCATGCTGAGACGTGCCAACCCTCTGCACATCTACAGCAGTGAGTGGCTGCCGGGATCAGGTGATCGCCAAGTACCTAAACTGTTGCTGCCCATGGCTCTCCTCAGACACATGCTGGCAGAGTTTAGGGATAGAGCTACTGAGATAGGGAAAGTGTTAGTGTAGGGATTAGGTTGCGGTTAGACAGGGATCCTGACTACAAGAACCCAATAGTCCTTCTTAGGACTACTCCTATTATTGTGTGCATTAGAATTTTGGCTGGCTGGGACCAGTAGTGCACCAATTTGTTTTTTTTTTCAAGCATCCCAGCTGTATTCTGCCCACTGTTAGAGGTTTGACGCAGTGTACTGCCAGGAGTATACACAGAGTAAATAGAAATTTACAAAACTCCTATCACTTCTTTTATTTTTATTTTTTTAGGGGCCAAAGTGTACGCTATATACCCGTGTGTTGGTGTTGTATTGGAGCGTACTGTATCTACCAGTCTCTGTGGGTGGTGAATTAGCCCTAGTTCTCAGCACTATACAGTGGGTTAATATTTTCAGGCCATGCACAAAGGCTCTCAAATCTACAAGTCTCTGTGGGCGGTAGATTACCACTAGATATCAGTGCTATACCGTCCACTCCCCAGCTTCATCTCACATTTTGCAGGTCCGCGTGGTAGACCTTTATTACAAGCACAATAGTGCGATCAGGTGCTGACATGGAAAGCGGATAACACATCCAGCAAGTTATCCAACACCCAGTCTTCCATGCAGCCCAGTCATGTTGGCCAAGGGACTGCACCTCTGAATCCTTAGGCTGCTCCTCCTTCCTCCCAGCCTGGTCACTCCAGGAAAAGGAGAGATTATGAACAGGCATACTCCCAGGAACTGTTTTCGGGTCCCTTCCCTGAGTCGAAAAAAAATGCTAATCCACCACCTGAGGAGTTTGTTGTGACCGATGCCCAAAATTTTGAACTTTCCCAGAGTCAGGGTGATGAGGCTGGGGACTTCCAGGAACTGTCTCAACAGCTTTTTGTGGATGACGATGATAAGACACTAGAGATGAGCGAACGTACTCGTCCGAGCTTGATACTCGTTCGAGTATTAGCATGTTCGAGATGCTCGTTACTCGTGACGAGTACCACGCGATGTTCGAGTTACTTTCACTTTCATCTCTAAGACGTTAGCACGCTTTTCTGGCCAATAGAAAGACAGGGAAGGCATTACAACTTCCCCCTGCGACATTCAAGCCCTATACCACCCCCCTGCAGTGAGTGGCTGGGGAGATCAGGTGTCACCCGAGTATAAAAATCGGCCCCTCCCGCGGCTCGCCACAGATGCGTTCTGACAGAGATCAGGGACAGTGCTACTGGTGCCGGAGCTGCTATAGGGAGAGCGTTAGGAGTATTTTAGGCTTCAAGAACCCCAACGGTCCTTCTTAGGGCCACATCTAACCGTGTGCAGTACTGTGGAGGCTGCTTTTTGCAGTGTTGCACATTTTTTTTTTTATATCGGCCGAGCAGAGCATTGCGCCCTGCAGTAATTATACATAGTCCAGGGCCAGTAGTGGTGAGGCAGGGACAGAAGACATAGTTATTGAATATAGGCAGTGGGCATTCCAAAAACATTTGGGAAAAAAAATCTATTTGGGCTGCCTGTGACTGTCCTCAGTGTACTGGGTCTGTGCTGGGGGCAGTTGTCCTCCTAATTCATATGCAGCCAGCTAAGTGTTACAGCAGGCTTGCACAAAATTATTTCCTGGCTCTGTGCTGTCTGTTACATCACCGCTGTATTCCAGTCCACAGTGCAACAGTCTGCAGTTATTTTACATACTCCAGGGCCAGTAGTAGTGAGGCAGGGACAGAAGACATATATTTATTGAATATAGGCAGTGGGCCTTTCCAAAAACATTTGGGGAAAAAAATCTATTTGGGCTGCCTGTGACTGTCCTCAGTGTACTGGGTATGTGCTGGGGGTAGTTGTCCTCCTAATTCATACGCAGCCAGCTAAGTGTTACAGCAGGCTTGCGCAAAATTATTTCCTGGCTCTGCTGTGCGTTCCGTAAGCGAAGTCAGCCTCCAACCACAGGCCAATAAGTGGCACATTTAATTACAGCGTTCTGTTTCTGCACTACTGGTAATACAGCATGCTGAGGGGTAGGGGTAGGCCTACAGGACGTGGACGCGGGCGAGGACGCGGAGGCCCAAGTCAGGGTGTGGGCACAGGCCGAGCCAGTGCGGTGGCCAGGGGTAGAGGCAGGGCCAGACCGAATAATCCACCAACTGTTTCCCAAAGCGCCCCCTCGCGCCATGCCACCCTGCAGAGGTCAAGGTGCTCTACGGTGTGGCAGTTTTTCACAGAGACGCCTGACGACCGACGAACAGTGGTGTGCAACCTTTGTCACGCCAAGATCAGCTGGGGAGCCACCACCACCAGCATGCGCAGGCATATGATGGCCAAGCACCCCACGAGGTGGGACGATGCCCGTTCACCGCCTCCGCTTTGCACCACTGCCTCTCCCCCTGTGCCCCAACCTGCCACTGAGATCCAACCCCCCTCTGAGGACACAGGCACTACCGTCTCCTGGCCTGCACCCACACCCTCACCTCCGCTGTCCTCGGCCCCATCCAGCAATGTCTCTCAGCGCAGTGTCCAGACGTCGCTAGCGCCACTGTTTGAGCGCAAGCGCAAGTACGCCGCCACGCACCCGCACGCTCAAGCGTTAAACGTGCACATTGCCAAATTGTTCAGCCTAGAGATGCTGCCGTATAGGCTTGTGGAAACGGAGGCTTTCAAAAGCATGATGGCGGCGGCGGCCCCGCGCTACTCAGTTCCCAGTCGCCACTACTTTTCCCGATGTGCCGTCCCAGCCCTGCACGACCACGTCTCCCGCAACATTGTACGCGCCCTCACTAACGCGGTTACTGCCAAGGTCCACTTAACAACAGACACGTGGACAAGCACAGGCGGGCAGGGCCACTATATCTCAATGACGGCACATTGGGTGAATTTAGTGGAGGCTGGGACAGAGTCAGAGCCTGGGACCGCTCACGTCCTACCCACCCCCAGAATTGCGGGCCCCAGCTCGGTGCTGGTATCTGCGACGGTGTATGCTTCCTCCACTAAACCAACCTCCTCCTCCTCCAACGCAACCTCTGTCTCGCAATCAAGATGTGTCAGCAGCAGCAGCACGTTGCCAGCAGTCGGTGTCGCGCGGCGTGGCAGCACAGCGGTGGGCAAGCGTCAGCAGGCCGTGCTGAAACTACTCAACTTAGGAGAGAAGAGGCACACTGCCCACAAACTGCTGCAGGGTCTGACAGAGCAGACCGACCGCTGGCTTGCGCCGCTGAGCCTCCAACCGGGCATGGTCATGTGTGACAACGGCCGTAACCTGGTGGCGGCTCTGCAGCTCGGCAGCCTCACGCACGTGCCATGCCTGGCCCATGTATTAAATTTGGTGGTTCAGCGCTTTCTGAAAAGCTACCCACGCTTGTCATACCTGCTTGGAAAGGTGCGCCGGGTCAGCACACATTTCCACAACTCTAAGACGGACGCTGCCACCCTGCGGACCCTGCAACATCGGTTTAATCAGTGCACCGAATGCTGTGCGACGTGCCCACACGGTGGAACTCTACACTCCACATGTTGGCCAGGCTCTATGAGCAGCGTAGAGCTATAGTGGAATACCAACTCCAACATGGGTGGCGTAGTGGGAGTCAGGCTCCTCAATTCTTTACAGAAGAGTGGGCCTGGTTGGCAGACATCTGCCAGGTCCTTGGAAACTTTGAGGAGTCTACCCAGATGGTGAGCGGGGATGCTGCATTCATTAGCGTCACCATTCCTCTGCTATGCCTCTTGAGAAGTTCCCTGCAAAGCATAAAGGCAGACGCTTTGCACTCGGAAACGGAGGCGGGGGAAGACAGTATGTCGCTGGATAGTCAGAGCACCCTCCTGTCTATATCTCAGCGCGTTGAGGAGGAGGAGGAGGGGGAGGAGCATGAGGAGGAGGGGGAAGAGACTGCTTGGCCCACTGCTGAGGGTACCCATGCTGCTTGCCTGTCATCCTTTCAGCGTGTATGGCCGGAGGAGGAGGATCCTGATAGTGATCTTCCTAGTGAGGACAGCCATGTGTTGCGTACAGGTACCCTGGCACACATGGCTGACTTCATGTTAGGATGCCTTTCTCGTGACCCTCGCGTTACACGCATTCTGGCCACTACGGATTACTGAGTGTACACACTGCTCGATCCACGGTATAAGGAGAACCTTTCCACTCTCATTCCCGAAGAGGAAAGCAGTTCGAGAATGATGCTATACCACAGGGCGCTGGTGGACAAACTGATGGTAAACTTCCCATCCAACAGTGCTAGTGGCAGAAGGCGCAGTACCGAGGGCCAGGTAGCAGGGGAGGCGCAGAGATCAGGCAGCATGTACAGCGCAGGCAGGGGAACATTCTCCAAGGCCTTTGCCAGCTTTATGGCTCCCCAGCAAGACTGTGTCACCGCTCCCCAGTCAAGGCTGAGTTGGCGGGAGCACTGTAAAAGGATGGTAAGGGAGCACGTAGCCGATCGCACGACCGTCCTCGGTGACGCCTCTGCCCCCTACAACTACTGGGTGTCGAAGCTGGACACGTGGCCTGAACTCGCGCTGTATGCCCTGGAGGTGCTTACTTGTCCTGCGGCTAGCGTCTTGTCAGAGAGGGTGTTTAGTGCGGCTAGGGGAATCATCACGTATAAGCGTACCCGTCTGTCAACCGGCAGTGCCGACAGGCTTACACTCATCAAGATGAACAAAGCCTGGATTTCCCCCGACTTCTCTTCTTCACCAGCGGACAGCAGCGATACCTAAGCAATACGTAGGCTGCACCCGCGGATGGAAGCATCGTTCTCTATCACCATCAAAAACGGGGACCTTTTTGCTTCATCAATCTGTGTATAATATTCCTCCTCCTCCTCCTGCTCCTCCTCCTGAAACCTCACGTAATTACACCGAACGGGCAATTTTTCTTAGGCCCACAAGGCTCAGTCATATAATTTTTATAAACAATTTTTATCCGTTGCAATGCTCATTAAAGCGTTGAAACTTGCACCTGAAGCAATTTTTATTTTAACTGGGCAGCCTCCAGGCCTAGTTACCAATTAAGCCACATTAACCAAAGCGATTAATGGATTTCATCTGTCCTCTTGGTTGGGCATGGGCAATTTCTCTGAGGTACATTAGTACTGTTGGTACACCAATTTTTGGGGGCCCTCGCGTACAGTGTAATACAATAAATTTTTTGCCCACCTGCATTACAGCTGACGTTACCTCAGCTGTGCTGGGCACTGCAATGGGATATATTTATGTACCGCCGGTGGGTTCCAGGGAGCCACCCATGCTGTGGGTCCACACGGAGTTGTAACTGCATGTGTCCACTTCTAAAGAACCCCAGTCTGACTGGGGCATGCAGTGTGGGCCGAAGCCCACCTGCATTAAACATGACATTACTACCTCAGCTGTGATGGGCAATGCAATGGGATATATTTATGTACCGCCGGTGGCTTCCTGGCACCCACCCATGCTGTCGGTCCAAACGGAGTTGTAACTACATGTGTCCACTTCTAAAGAACCCCAGTCTGACTGGGGCATGCAGTGTGGGCCGAAGCCCACCTGCATTAAACATGACATTACCTCAGCTGTGATGGTCAATGCTATGGGATAGATTTATGTGCCGCCGGTGGCTTCCTGGCACCCACCCATGCTGTCGGTTCACAGGGACTTCACATTAGGGAGTTGTACCTGCCTGTGTCTATGAATTAAAAAGCCCGGTCAGGTTGGGGCATGCAGTGTGGGCCGAAGCCCACCTGCATTTAATCTGACGTTAGCTCTGCTGTCCAGGGCACTGCAATGGGAAACATTTATGTACAGCCAGTGGGTTCCAGGGAGCCACCCATGCTGTGGGTGCACACGGAATTCCCATTGCGGAGTTGGGGATTCCCAGTTGTACCTGCCTGTGACTATTTATAAAAAACCGCGGTCTGACTGGGGCATGCAGACACCTTGACAGAATGAATAGTGTGTGGCACATAGGTTCCCCATTGCTATGCCCACGTGTGCAGCTCCTGATGGCGGTGGCACAGGATTATATTTCTCATTGCTTCTGTACAGCATTGTAGAGGGTCGCTGCCTAGCCGTGCCAACCCTCTGCAGTGTGTGCCTGCGGTTCCTCCTCATGGCAGACACACTTATAAATAGACATGAGTGTGGCGTGGCATGAGGGCAGCTGAAGGCTGCGCAGGGACAATTTGGTGTGCGCTGTGGACACTGGGTCGTGCAGGAAGGGGGGGGGGGTTGGGCAGCATGTAACCCAGGTGAAGTGGCAGCGGAGTGTCATGCAGGCAGTGATTGTGCTTTGTTGGAGGTAGTGTGGTGCTTAGCTAAGGTATGCATTGCTAATGAGGGCTTTTCAGAAGTAAAAATTGTTGGAGGGGGGGCCCACTCTTGCCGCTATTGTGGCTTAATAGTGGGACCTGGGAACTTGAGATGCAGCCCAACATGTAGCCCCTCGCCTGCCCTATCTGTTGCTGTGTCGTTCCCATCACTTTCTTGAATTGCCCAGATTTTCACAAATGGAAACCTTAGCGAGCATCGGCGATATACAAAAATGCTCGGGTCGCCCATTGACTTCAATGGGGTTCGTTACTCGAAACGAACCCTCGAGCATCGCGCAAATTTCATCCCGAGTAACGAGCACCCGAGCATTTTGGTGCTCGCTCATCTCTATAAGACACAGTTGTCTGTCAGTGAGGTTGTTGTTAGGGCAGTAAGTCCAAGGGAGAAGCGGACAAAGGATTCAGAGGAAGAGCTGGTGGACGATGAGGTGACTGACCCCACCTGGCTTCCTAAGCCTACTGAAGACGGCTTCAGAGGGGGAGGCAAGTGCAGCAGCAGAACAGGTTCGAAAAGGGAGTTGGGTGGTCAGGGGGAGAAGCAGGGCTAGAGCAAAAACTACCCCAACTGTTCCCCACAGCACTCCCTCACTGAAAACCTCCGTGCAGAGGGCTAGGTGTTCGAAGGTCTGGAGGTTTTGTATTGAGAGCGCGGACGACAGATGAACATTGGTGTGCAACCTTTGCCACACCAAGATCAGCAGTGTAGCCACCACTTCCAGCGTTACCACGACCAGCATGCGCAGGCATATGATGGCCACGCATCCTACGAGGTGGAACGAAGGCCATTCACCACCTACGGGTCCCACCACTGCCTCTTACCCTGTGTCACAACCTGCCACACAGATGCAATCCCCCTCCCAGGATGCAAACATGAGCGCCTCCCAGCCTGCACCCACACCCTCATTTCCACATTCCTCCACTGCCTCCCAATGTCTCCACCAATACCATCAATGTCTCGCAGTGCAGCGTTCAGCTGTCGCTAACCCAAGCGTTGGAACGAAAGCAGAAATACGCCACCACCCACCCGCATGCACAATCTTTAAACATGCATATGGCAAAATTACTCAGCCTGGAGATGCTGCCATACAGGCTTGTCGAGGCTTTCCACAACATGATGGTGGCGGCAGTCCATTGGTACTCAGTCCCCAGTCACCACTATTTTTCCTGGTGTGCCGTCCCCGCCCTACACCAGCACATCTCATGGAAAATAAACTGTGCCCTCACCAACGCATTTACTGGGAAGGTCCACTTAACGACGGACACATGGACAAGTGCTGGCAGACAGGGACACTACATCTCCCTGACGGCACATTGGGTGAAATTGGTGGAGGCTGGGACAGAGTCCGACCCTGAGACGCCTCACGTGCTACACACACCGAGGTTTGTGGATCCTACCCCGGTGATGGTTTCTCCGGTATATTATGCAACCTCCTCCAAACACCCCACCCCCTCCTCCGCCACCTCCACCTCTCAATTACCAAGTGTGAGCACGTCGCCAACAGTCGGTAGCTCGAGGTGCAGTAGCACTACGGTGGGGAAGCGTCAGCAGGCTGTGCTGAAACTCCTGAGCTTAGGTGACAAGAGGCACACTGCCCAAGAGATATTACAGAGTTTGACAGAGCAGACCGATCAGTGACTTTCGTCGCTGAACCTCCAACCATGCATGGTTGTGTGTGACAATGGGTGTAACCTGGTGGCGCCTCTGCAACTTGGCAGCCTCACACATGTGCCATGCCTGGCCCCCGTGTTTAATTTTGTGGTTCAGTGCTTTATGAAAAACAACCCCCATTTGTCTGACCTGCTCAGCAAGGTGCGTCGCATGTATGCACATTTCCGCAAGTCCACCACAGATGCTGTCACCCTCAGGATACTGAAAAATCGCTTCCAGCTGCCAGTGCACCAACTGCTGTGCAACGTGCCCATGCACTGGAATTCTATGCTGCACATGTTGGCCAGGCTTTACGAGCAGTGTAGAGCCATTGTAAAATACCAGCTGCAACATGACCGTCAGAGTGGTAGTCAGCCTCCGCAGTTCTTCACAGAGGAGTGGGCATGGATGGCAGACATCTGTCAGGTCCTAGGAAACTTTGAGGAGTCTACACAAATGGTGAGCGGTGATGTGGCCATTATCAGTGTAACCATCCCGCTGTTTTGCCTGCTGAGAAGTTTGCTGCTAAGTATAAAGGCCGATGCTTTGTGGTTAGAACAGGAGATGGGGGATGACAGTATGTCGCTTGATAGCCAGACGACCCTCATGTCTGTTTCTTAGCATGTATTGGAGAAGGACGGGGGGGAGGAGAAGGAGGGGGGAGAGACTGCTGCCCACCCTACAGAGGGTACCCATGCTACTTCCCTCACATTTGTTCAGCGTGTATGAGCTGAAGAAGAGGAGGAGGAGAATCATGAACGTCATCCTCCTAGTTAGGATAGCGATATCTTGCATACTGGGAATTTGGCACACATGGCTGACTTCATGTTAAGCTGCCATTCCCGTGACCCTCGCGTTAGATACATTCTGGCCAACACTGATTACTGGGTGTTCACGCTTCTTGACCCACAATATAAGGAAAACCTCTCCACTCTCATTCCCGAGGAAGAAGGAGTATGAGAGTAATGCAATAGCACAAGGCCCTTTTGGAAAAACTGATGCTAAAGTTTCTATCTGACAATGCTAGCAGTAGAAGACATAGTTCAGAGGGTCAACTAGCAGGGGAGGTGTGGGCCTCAGGCAGCATGTCTTTGCCAGTCTTGACAGTTTTATGGCTCCCCAGCAGACTGTGCCACCACTCCCCTGTCGGAGGGAACACTGTAAAAAGAGGGAGTACATAGCCAATGGTACCAACATCCTCCGTGATCCCTCTGCTCCATACAACTATTGGGTTTCAAATCTGGACAGGTGGCAAGAACTTGGAGGTGCTGGCCTGCCCAGTCGGTAGCATCTTATCAGAGACGGTGTTTAGTGCTACTGGGGGATCATCACGGATAAGCGTACCCACCTGTCAACTAACAGCACAGACAGGCTTACACTCATTAAGATGAACAAAGGCTGGGTTTCCCCAAACTTCTCTTCTCCACCGGTGGAAAGCAGCTGAACATTCTTTCAGCTGGAACAGGAGAACCATGCATCCTCTATCACCCCCAAAAAGAGGAGAAGTTGCTTGGTCTATCCCTCTGTTATCTTCCACCTCTTCCTCCTTAATCAGCATGTCAGCACGGTGAACAGCCAATTTTTCAGAGGGCCTAAAGGCTCTGCTAAAAACAATTTTTTTCGGAGGCATGCCTCCAGGCTGTTAGAAAATTAACAGCAACTGCGAGCTCTATTTTAAAAAAATGTTTCTGGGTTTCACCTGCACGGTGGGTAAACAAATTTTTCAGGGCCTTCGCCTATACTCTCGGTACACCAATTTTTCAGGGCCTTCGCCTATACTCAGAGCAAACCAATTTTTCCTGGCTTCGTCCAAACTCATAGCAAACAAATTTTTCCGGGCTTCGTCCAAACTCATAGCAAACTATTTTTTCTGGGCTTTGCCTATACTCATAGCAAGCCAATTTTTCAGGGCCTTCGCCTATGCTCTCAGTATGCCAATTTTTCAGGGATTCGCCTGTACTCTTGGTACAGAAATGTTTGAGGGGTTTGCCTATACTCTTGCGACAGAAATGTTTCAGGGGTTCGCCTATACTCTTGGTACAGAAATGTTTCGGGTTTTCGCCTATACTCTTGGTACAGAAATGTTTCAGAGGCTCGCCTATACTCTTGCTACAGAAATGTTTCAGGGATATGCCTATACTCTTAGTAAATACATTTTTCAGGTGTTCTACAATACTCTTGGTACACTAATTTATCAGGGGTTTACCTATACTCTTGCTACAGAAATGTTTCAGGGATTTGCCTATACTCTTAGTAAATACATTTTTCAGGTGTTCTACAATACTCTTGGTACACTAATTTATCAGGGGTTCGCCTATACTCTTGCTACAGAAATATTTCAGGGGTTTGCCTATACTCTTGGTACAGAAAGGTTTCAGGGGTTCACCTATACTCTTGGTACACCAATTTTTCAGCCGGTGGTAAACAGCTGGATTGGTTTAGGCCTGATAAACGCACGCATCCCTGGGGGTTGGCTCTGGTCGCCATGTATTATCTCTCGTGTTACCACAGTTATCTGAGATACTGGATTGGAGCATTTACAGGAAGCGTAACTGATTTAATGAGATTTTCACAGGGTCACTGTATACCTGTGGTGGCTACTTTGTGACACCTCCTGCTTCAAACCAATCTTTGGTTTTACAATGCGTTGCTGTATTGTGGAGATGTGTAGAAGTACTGGCATCTGAGTCCCCTTTATGCTCACGTTTGTGGCTCATTAAATTTTGTGACGGAGATGGCACAGGATTAGAATTATGATCGGACGTCAATTTATCATCAATTCTCATCAGCATTGTGGGCTATCGCCCACACTTTCAAAGAGGGTCGCTGCCAGGCCCTCCCAACCCTCTGCAGTGTGTGTCTCCAGTTCCTCCTCATCCAATACACACTTATAAATCGATATGAGGTTGGTGTGGCTATCAAGCGACTGTGTGACATAAGAAAAATTTGAGTACGCTGTGGATGCAGGCTCGTGGCTGCGACCTGGGGGGGATTAGACAGCAATGCTAGCATGTAACCCAAGAGAAGAGGCTATGGTGTCACCCACAGGCAGAGATTGGCCTTGGTTGCACCTAGTGTGGTGCTTAGCTAAGATGTGCCAGCACGTGTGCCAGATTATGGTCTTTCCCAAGTGAATTGTTAGGGGGGTGACCACCAGGCTCTTGCCCACAGTTTGGCATAATAGTAGGACCTGGGAGCCTCAAATGTACCCATGCATGCTGCCCCTGCCATTCCCTCTCTGTTTCTGTTGTGTTTCCGTGACTTTCGGATGTTTTCAGGTGATTCACACAGATGAGCATCGGTCAGCTTGAAAAATGCTCGAGTCTCTCATTGACTTCAATGGGGTTTGTTACTCGAAACGAGCTCTCGAGCATCGCGGAAAGTTCAACTCGAGTAATGAGGACCCGAGCATTTTGGTGCTCGCTCATCTCTATTGCTAACACATCATTCATAGAGGGGTTCTCCAAGCAAAATCATTTGCAAGTTATTCAATACAAAAGACTATTTTTTAGTTGTGCTAAAATGAAATAACAAGCGACTAGTCAGCAAGTTACCACTTGTCAAGCTGTTGATGGCCATTTTGACAGAAAACAACTATCGTTTTCATCTCATGTTTTGAGGGATTATTTGACGGATAGTTGTCCTGTGTAAAGTTATATTTAATTGATTATCTACAGAGATTCCCAGGGAAGTCAAGAATTAATGCAGCACACAATGAGTTAGGCCTCTTTCACATAGGCGACAGCATTGTTCCTACAATTTTGTAGCATCAGCGGTGCTTTTTCTTGAGAATAATATTGCATTGCTGCCACCCCCGATAAAATTATGCAACTTTTTTTTATTGCAAAAGTCATTAAAAGTTTCTAATGCCACAATAAATAAGGAGGCTCCATAGGGAAACATGGGAGATAAAAATTTGCACATCAGAGAAAAATAGAGCATGTTGTATTTTTTTTTTCTCGCATAGCATCAGTGAAAACATTGCTAATATGTAGAAACCCAAAGGAAAGCATAGGTCTCAAAAAATGCGATTTCTCACGCTGTCGCATCACAGGAAAATTGCACAATTTTGTCGCCTGTGTGAAAGCAGCCTTAAGTGTATGTATCTAGGCAAATGCCATTGATGTGGGCGATGCAGGACTCTGACCTAGAAGGGGGGGGGGGGGGGAGTGAGTGGTAAATAAATATATGCACTTTGCTGAATATCACTTCTGTGGTTCATGTGCTGCTTCCATGTTTTCCTTTGTGAAACTAAATGGCAAACAATTTCAAAATCACACTTAGCCATTTTGTTGAAAGAAAAATACCAGCCGACTGGCACTTTGTTTTTGTATTAGGCTTCACAAATGTGTTCATCAGGGCAGTTGGGTCTGACATATTTTTTTCCATTAAGTGATGCTTCATATGGTCTTTATGCTATGATTTTGTAGATTTGAGTGATCTTGTTTTGTAACTTGAGGCCAGTGGCAGATTATGTAGACCACAGGATCTGAGCTGTTCGCACAACATGCCGCTCCCACTTCATGCACAGTAACTATACCCTTTCCTGTGCCCAGCACCACTGTTTTGGTCCTTCCTACTTGTATCTTCAATCCCCTTTCCCACTTCTATGCCAATACCAGTTTTGTGTCTTCCCATAGTAATAGTGCCCATCAAACAGTACGAATTCCCCCATAGTGCCCACAACACAGAATAATGTCCCCTTCGTGTTCCACAGTAATAGTGTCTTACTTTGTGACATCACACAGTGATAATTCCTTTTTGTTCCCCACTCACATGGTTGTAATGCCCAGTTCAAGCCGTGTATAAGTAATAGAGCACCTTCTATACCCCCATAAAATAATAAAGCCTCCAAACTTGCATCCACAAAATCATAGAGCCCTCCGTCCATACCCACATAGTGTAATGACTGCATACAGATATTAAGCCCAAATAAGGAGTAATGGGGTACTTCCCCCAAATAACCAACAGGGCACAAGATTTAACCAAACGTAATACCCATTTATTATTATTAGGTGGGTTGACTGAGGGGTCAGCCACAGCTCTAATATTATCACACTTCAACTCAATAATAGAAAAGGGTATATACAGATAAGGACCTGAGTGCCAGCAAACGCAGACATTGCATGTGGGCCAAAAGATTATTTTTAACCCAAAACCACCGACAAGGAGATCATGTAGCCACTACATGACCCTCCAACCCCCAGCCAGCAGAAAAAGAGCTTTCTTTACACCATCCCGAATTCCCAACAAGAAGACATCCATATCGATGTCTGTAAAATGCACACCATCAGGAAGCAGCAGGCCCTGTTTATTCCCTTCAAGCTGCCTATGACGCACCACCATAGCAGCCTGATTACATGCTTGTGCTAGGAAGCATCTAGCCCATCTGAATGGCATTAACATCCCTGGCCCCATGCCAAACAGCCTGTGGAATAATCTTGGGCCAGACAGGACAGACTGGGAAAAAGGAGGTAAAACATTCCAGGTCAGACTGGATCAGTGCAATGAGCTCACCCAAGCAAACATGGCATAGTTCATTGCCACCAATATGCAGCACCAGGACCATTGGTGCTTGAGGATGATGGCTGATATCCACTGCCTCAGGCAGAGCCTGCAACTATCTCCAATGCATGTTCGCTTGCACAAATCCGTGTTACTGCCTATCTTGCCTAATGGAAGCTTTATTCTCTGGCAAAAACAGATAGGAATGCCCGAAAATCCAGACTGCTGGATGCCATCCTGTGAAAAGAAACAAATCAGCAAAGTAACAAAAGAGGTCTAATGTAACCTGCAAAATAGTCAGAACTCCAACGCCATATCCTACGGACGCTGTAATCCTGCAAACCCAATTCACTTGCCATTGCAGAGGTAATGTGTCCCAAATGTGCTAGCCGGCAACCTCATTATTACAAGGCATGCTTAAAAACAGCAGAAAATTGGAAGCATTTAAAAGGTTTATCGTTCAGATGGGAGAGAAATTGATACCCCAACATACGCTGCCAAAGAGACTGCCATCACAGGGCAAGCCAATTCCCCCAGTGGGTGCAAGGTAACCCAACAGCCATTATCAAAAATATTTGTCTTGAAATAAGGCAGACTAAAGCAAACGCCAGACCTCGCACGGACAACATCCTCAGACAACTCAAACAACAGTCCCTCCAGACAACTAGAGCTCATAGGGTCAAACTCTGATACCTGCAAAGTGTGAAAAATGGCCAGAGAAAAAGCCATGCGAAACAGGGCAGCTTCAAAGTCTGACTAACATATCGAGGGTAGAAAGATTAACGACAAATCACTTATTTATTTCATGATTTAATAATTTGAGTAAACAGAAAAAACTTTGTAACATCCACAAAACCATACAGTTTCAAAAAAGCTACCCCTGCTAACAGACACTGCACCAACAATTTTGACACACGCTGCAAAGAAATCATTAGACAATGACCACAAACCAGCCAATTCAGACCATTCCCTTCACACCTCACCATGAGTTGATGGCACCAAGAAAGACTTGGCTCCCATCATAAGCCACAAGAAGTTGAGAAAAGGTGTCTCTTCCTGGTCTGCCTGGGGGCAAACATGCCTTTGAAAATGAGACAGCACATCAGCAAGAGAATTGTTAACTCCAGGTACATTATACACCCTATACTGGATGTTGCTCTACAAACAGCGCAGGAGTAGCCATCTCAGCAATGCAATGACAGGCACCGAGGAAGAAGTCAAATTATTGGTGGTTTGCACTGCTCCCATAATGTTGGATAGTAAAAGCTCTGACTGATTGGCCATAATATGACCCCATAACTCCACCACAACAACAATGGTGAACAACTCAAGAAAAGCCAGGTTTGCACACAAAACCATGGCACACCAAGAATCAGGCCACAAATCCACACATCAATATGACCCAAAAATTAAACTGAAAACAACCGTGAAAAGGCCAGCCTGGCCTGCCGCTGTAGTCCCGCAGAAAAATCTGCTAAACTTGTAAGTCTGCATTAATGTTATTAGACACCTGGATGTGATGGGAGGGAATGGAAACTCCTATCATCACCAATGATAAATGCCTACAAAAGACCTGCCAATTGGCAAAACCCTGAACACAAGTAACAATAGTTCGTGTAAAGACTGGATCTGATGGAGTTACACTTTCTTGGCAGTTAAAATGTTGTTGAGTTCAGCCCACCGCTTAACCACAATTTCAATATTCAAAAAGGATAACACTGTTGATGGGTCTTCTGTTTAACTCGTAACAAAGGAATGCTGAATTTATCCATAACGGAATGAAAAGAGTCTAATAGAAAACCACACTGGTAGGAATCCCTGGGACCCACAAAAAGAAAATCATTCAAGTAATGGTTCATCATGTTAGAGCACCACTGACTGAAAACCTCAAAATAAAAACATGAAACTGAGCAACCCATCGGCAGGCTCTTCATAATAAAAGAACTACTTTATAATCCAACTGACAACCAGGGAGGTGGAAACAGTCAGCATAAATATGTAAAAGTAGAAATGCTGACTCGATATCTGACTTTGTCATCAACATACCCGCGCGCCTGACCAGCTGAATCACTCGATCAAAGGATTTATAGTCGACTGAGACTAAGTTCTTGCTGATACCATCATTCACTGATTCACTGTGCGGGTGAGACAAATGATGGATGAGCCAGAACCAGGTCCACCGGGTGTAGCTAGAGAAACCGCTGTGGCAATGAGATTTTCATCTCCAGAAAGGACGGCTGCTAGAGTTAGAAGAATCATGCACACAACTGTGTGAGGAAATGTTGGAAGAGATGAATGAAGAGGACAACTGTTCCTGATGGGATCGGCACTTCCTAGCCTGCTTTGCAGGTTTCTTGGACCTGTGATGATGAGATGAACGAAAGTGTCGAGAAGTCTTAGAACTTGATTGTGCCAAGTTCTAAGACTTACCTGACAAAAGAAAGGCAGGGCTTAAGTCACCCAAAACCATGGCCAGGACCAGGGGTGTGCGCAAAATTACCTTATCATGCAGAAGTGAATCTTAAGGGTCCTCAACTAATCCCTCGCCCTCATTACCACTATCAAAAAGAGGAAAGGATGACCCGGGAACCAAACTTTGTGCTGCAAGTAGGCCTAAACCTACTGCTAGAGTCAAGCATAGGCGCAGCGTCAGCAGTTGCCGGAGTCACCATGGTGACCCGGCCCCTGCGCTCAGGGGGCCTCGAGGCCATCCTTCGCCATCCATATATGCACATTTAGTGCATTATTGGCTGGCCACTGCCTGCAGCATGGCTCCGATCACACTGCAGGCAGAACGGCCAGCCTAAGAGGAAACAAGAGGAGTAGGAGAGAGGCAGTCACATGGGCCAGCAGAAAATGATCATGTGTTGCCCCTCCCTCCTGCTGAACGGAAGCTGCAGTGTCTGCAACAGGGAGGGGAAATGGTCCGGGTCTAAGGGTATATGTATATCTGTGTCTATCTATCTATCTATCTATCTATCTATCTATCTATCTATCTATCTATCTATCTATCTATCTATCGCTGGTATAGGTTATACATCTCCCTGGATTTATTGTATTTATTTTCATCCTTTAGGCCTCCTGTCGACGGGCTTTGCAAAGTCCCGCGGCGGATCTCCGCCGCGGGAGCCGCCAAATCTCCGGTGGTAAGCTCTATCTGATAGATAGGCTGGCTGCAGAGAATCGGGGCAATTCACAGCATGCGAATTGCCCACTGTGAGCGGAGAATCGCAATGATTCTCCGCTCGTGGAAAGGGGCCGGCGCTTTCCATAGCAATGCTATGGAAGGCGTCGTCCGGCGTGATTCGCCGGCAGTTTACTGCCAGCAAATACACGTCCGTGGACAGGGGGCCTTACACACATTTAAAAACATAAAAATCACACGCAATTTTTGATTGTGTCTGCAGCTCCTTAATAACGTATGTGGTCTTTAAATACTGCATGCAGATTTTTTATGCGTTATTCTTAATTGTGGTTTTAAGTACAAAACCATGAACCACCCTAAGGCCACTCTCACAAATGTGTTCAGAAAACTCAGCTTGAAATTGTAGCATTTTTACCGGAATTTAGAGCAGCGGTTTTGAACACAGGTTACAGCGTCTGACAGCCCTTTTTAATGCACCCCATCATTGTGATGGGTGAGGAGATGTGTTAAAAACCACGAAAATGCAAAAATAGAACAGACAGCTCACGAACATCACAGCGTTATAAACACCGTGTTCGAGCGCAGATTTGAGTAAGCTCATTAAAATCTATGGGAGTGTTGTACTGCGGTTAGTACGGCGCTCCGGACACCGCGCTAATAGTGGTAAAAAGCGGTGTGTGTGAGTGGCCTGCGGGGCTACAAGCAAATTTTCATATAGTGCAAGAAATGCATCATGTTTGGAAAGATTACGCCAAGGGGCTAAATCATGTATGCAGCACGATCTAGGTATGTGTACGGGGGAGTGTAGGGTGGAGGCACAGGATGGGGGGGCCGGGGGTGAACCTTTGCACCCGGGCCCTTGAGCCTTTAGGTACGCCCCTGGAGCCAAGGGTAGCATTCTGGATGCAAAGGAAGCCATCACACTCTTTGCTGATCCCTTGGAGGGCAAAGGAAGTTCACTTGCCAAAACCTGCTGCAGAGAGGGGGCAGTTTGCATGGCAGCCAGAGCTGTAGAGAGGGAGCCACTGCTGCAGCCACACATGGCCTACCACAGCCTAAACCGGAAGTACCTGGTATACTAGGAGAAGGAAGTACCAGGGGACTACATGCTGAACGCGCCCCTTACGCAAACACTCACCAAAATGTTTGCTGGAGTGATAGCGGTCTTGTAGTGGAAAAAACAGGTAGCGGAGGGAGAGGACCATAATGGTGGGGAGCGCCAGACACTAGAGAGAAGTCCAAAAAGAAGCACGATCAGGCAGCAGGTTAGGTGCTTAAAGATTTTAATGCATAAGCATCAGTTATAAACACCTCATAGCCATAAAATAGCGACGTTTCGACCCTATACAAAACGGGTCTTTGTCAAGCCTACAGTCTTCACATAGACACTAGAGAGAGACACAGTGGGGGTTTGAAGGACAGGAAGAGCAGCACAGTTGAGTGCCGTTTAGCTCCGCAGCTGCGTCCCAAGAAGGGGTTGTACCCAGAAAGCACTGCTAGCCCTCCACCCTTTTTAAAGGGAACATGTACCAATTAATCCCGTAATGGACAGAATGGGGAATGAGAGGCAAAGGGGAGGGGGGGGGGGGGGGCTTGGCCCCATAATTGTAAGGGGAAAATTGGAAACAAGACTCATTCCACATTAAAAGGCCCAGTGGTCACACAGATGAAGCCGTATTCTAGATGTTGCAGTCTCATTACAGCATTTTGTATGCATAGCCCGGTGCTCCCTCTCCTGCTCTCAATACAGTATGTGGAGGAGATGGGGGAAGAGCAGACTATGAACAAGACGTAAAACGTTTTTTTGCGTGGTATGGAGAGAACAATGAAACCCAGGAAGCTACCCAAACTAGCTTAGTATAACCTGCCACTGCTTGAGTCGGATCCTTGACAACTACCTATTGAGTCATGGTCTGATATTAACACACAGACAGCGACAAATGAAATGCTACAATTGATTTACATTAATTTCCTTAAGCTTCTTCAAGGGGCGGACCCTGAGAGACATGGTATAGTGATTATTTTATGATGGTTTCTGTGAAGATAGAAGAAGCTGTGACTATTCACCTTCCAGTTAAATAATAAGTTTAGTGTGCTTATTTATTAGCTGGTTGTTCGGTTCTCACTTGGTTTGTTATACTTCATGTCATTTGTTATGTCTTGTGTTCTTCATTACCGTACTGATAAGGCAGTTAGCTACAGAGCCCACAACAGTGAAACCAACGGTCATGGGGCTACTCGTGGGTACCCCGCAATGTGTCTTGACATCCCCCCTTAATGGGCTAATGCTTATTTATATACAGTGTGAATTTCTGGCTTCTCCCAGGAAACTTCATCCCCATCGGTGAGAAGGTGGAGTGGACGGGTAACTATACAGCTATGATGCACAGACTGGAAGATGCCGAGCTGAACCCAAACTACTCCGACTTCATTGTCCCCATCCTCATATACAGGTGAGAGGTGATGGGTAATGAGTAGAGATGAGCGAGCATACTCGTCCGAGCTTGATGCTCGTTCGAGTATTAGGGTGCTCGAGATGCTCGTTACTCGAGACGAGCACCATGCGGTACTCGTCTCGATTAAACGAGCACTGACCATTGAATTCAATGAAGCCGGCAATACAGCCGGCTCCATTGAAAGCAATGGGCTGCCGGCGAGCGCGGGATGAATTTTCGGGAAGGGCTTAAAAATATAAGCCCTTCCCTGAAAATCATCCAAAACTGTGTAAAAATTTAAAAAAATATATATACTCACCTTGTCCCAGCAGACGGAGTTCAGCTGCGGCCGGCCGGTAGTTCTCCTGAACTGCTGTGAGTAGTATTCAGCAGCCGGGGATTTAAAATCCCCGCCTGCTGAATGAGCTGCCTCTGATTGTTCACAGCCTCACCAATTAGAGGCAGCTCTCACTCACCCATTCATGAATTCATGACAGTGCGGGGGGGGGGGGGGGGTCTCACTCTTGCCACTATTGTGGCTTAATAGTGAGACCTCGGAGCTCGAAATGCAGCCCTGCATGTTGCTCCTCGCCTGCCCTATCCATTTCTGTGTTTTTTACATGACTTTGGTGATTTGCTAAGATTTTCACAAATGAAAACCTTAGCGGAGTACCAGTCATATACAAAAATGCTCGAGTCGCCCATTGACTTCAATGGGGTTCGTTACTCGAAACGAACTCTCGAGCATCACTGAAAGTTCGACTCGAGTAACGAGCACTCGAGCATTTTGGTGCTCGCTCATCTCTAGTAATGAGGTTTGTCCAATTAGAAGTTAGGATACTTTTACAAGGGCCAACAATGAGCCAAAGAACCGCTCAAACAAGCAATTTTGACCAATATTATCCCATGTAAAAGCACGACCCCAGAGGTTACAGAGCAAGAAACTGCTAATTATTCCCTAATTGTTTTGTTTCAGCTCATCTCTGAATGGCTGTCTGTTCACAGTGAACAAATTCAGGCCACCAAAAGAGATCTCTAGTGTGCTACGCCTCCATTCACTGATCCATTATCACCCCTGCGTGAAAGCACGAGTGACATTCGGCCCATGCAGACGAGCATATGCATAAATATGCTTGTGTTAGTGTGATGTAATTGCACTATGAGGAGAGAGCTCTCGCCGGCTATCGCACACGTATCTGCACATTCTACTGTACGTTCCTACTCTGCTGGGTCATTCACATTGGCTTGGGACACACCTGCACCATGATTGAACAGGCTGAGAAACCTACTTAGTGCCAGGTGTTATCAATTAACACCTTAAAAAAAGCGCAGTTTGGTGCGCGATATCACACAGATGGGTGCACATTTGCAGTGATTTCAATGGGTTCCCTCACATTCAGCATTTTTGAGCTATATTTTTGTGCAATAAATTTGTGTGCAATTGCGCACCCCAGGTACCATACAAGTCTATGGTGCCTTGGGTGCACAATTGCACACAAAAGTAGAGCACAAAAATATAGCACAACATCGCTGAATGAGGGGGAATCCATTGAAATCCATGGCTTCTTCTGCCTTTAGTATAAGCAAGTGATTTTGCATGCACAGTACTCCTTCAAAATTGCCTGTCTGCAGAAGCCCTTAGTCCCAGTGTTATCTCAATAGCAGAAAAGAATTGCTGAGATCTGGGGGGTCATTCCCATCCCAGCCACGCCCCACATGGACACAATGCAGCCAGTCTAGGTCCATGCTGAGACCATGGTGAGAGAACAGAAAGCCAGAGACAGACAGATAAAGTAGGATGAAGGTAAATTCTGCGGCTACCCGCAATATATGCTAGAAGTGACCGACAGCTGGAAGCAGCATGATGACATTTACCAGAACGATGATCGGTCTTCAGAGCCCAGGAATGTGTTATTATAGGGAGAGCAGAGCAAATATAAGCAGAAACTAAGAAGACAAGAAAAACTTTAGCATATTATTTGTCCTTCAACATCATGGTCACCATCATCATCATCATCTATTTTTTATTTCTCCAGCGCCACATGTTGCTTATCTAACAGGAAAGAAGTGCAGACGTTTATGGACAACTGTGTGAAGATGACAGGTAATACATGTGCTGTGTATGGTGGGCTCTGCCTCTTGGACTTGTTTCCCTCTGGTTCTGTGGCTGCCATCTTTTGACCAGCTAGGACCGGGGCACGGCCGTCAACATAAACAACTCAGCGCTGTTTTATGCCTTATACAATCTCTCTAAAACACAGATAAATGTTCCACAGTTCTAGCTCTACTTGTGCCAAAAAGTGGTATACATGCCTTTCACCACATTTATTATATGCTGTTGACACTTATTGCATCTCATTTAACAGGGGGTGTGGCTTAATGGGAAAAAGGCATTGTCTAGCAAGCAATAATGTTTTCCAAAATTTGACATAATTTTGGTGCTAAAATTTCGTAAAAAACTGAGCCAAAGATAGTTTAATGTTAGACAAAAGTGTATAAAGATGCGTCCATTTTACCATACATGGTGAGCAACTGTGATAAATCTGATACATTTTTTTAGCCTGTGTAAGCTAAGGCGACCCACATATTGTAGATAGCTTTTAGCTGAACACTTATTCAACTAATAGCTTTCTCGCCCAACACCCCCATACATGGAGTTTGCCTAAAGACCCCTCTGTAGTCCTCCTTCAGATTCCTCTTCTCTGTTCTCTAAACCACATTGTACCATCTCCCAGTCTTCTGTCCACTTCTAGACCCCTGTGTTCTCCTTCAGAGCCCTCTGTCCGTTTCTCCAGAAAATGCTGTCCCCTCCTCCAGACTCTTCTGCTCCCTCTGTTGTCCCCTAGATTTCTCTGTTCTTCCCCAGGCTCCTCTTCCCTCTCCTCCAGACTACTCTGCCCCTCTTTAGAACCTTGACCTCCCAAATAACCAATGTCACCTTCCAGTTCCTTCTGTCCTTGTCCAGACTTGTTTTATTCTAGAACCCATTGTCTCCATCAGACTCTATTGTCCTTTTCCAGACACCTATATCTTCTTTTCAGTCTTCTGTCTGATTCTAGGCCCATCTGTCCCCTTCTATACACTTGTTCTCCTCCAGATTCCTCTGTTCCGTCTAGATCCATGTGTCCCCCTCTATCAGTCACATACTCCCTGCTTTAGACACATCTTTCCTCCTCCAGTCCCCTGTTTAACTATGCCCTCCTATAGTCTCCTTTTTCTCTGTCAAACATCTCTGTTCCCCTCCAGACTCATTGAGGGGAGTATTTGAGACTCCCCCCTATGAGCCAATACATAGATCCACTGCATTTTTGTTACAGATGGCCCAAAAATTCCAAAAATGTTAAGGTATTTGCCATGGCTATCTTCCATTTCTTCTCTCCTTCTTTCAATGTATTGGCTACTATATATTTATGTATTTCTTATTGCAGATCACAATAAACTCATAGATATGAACAGTGATAATAGCCATATTATACTGTGTATTATGTGTCTGAATGTGACCAATGGGCTGAGCTGAACATTAAGTTGAAGGGTCCATGGTATCACGTTCAGCTCTGGGTGAATATCTGTTAAGTATTGATTAGTGAGGTTGTATCACATCACACATCTGCTCACATCTTGAGAAAGCAGAGACGAAACATACATTGGGGCTCAGGATACAGGTCTTGACTAGGATGTGGTAACAGCTTTGCATTTATATTTTGTGTGATCTGACAGTCTTAATGTATTGCCTTGTTTGTCTGGCTTGTATTATATATGACTTAGTAAATCCACTATTGTATTTATTGCTATCCTAATTATATCATGAATATATTTTTATTCTATTGTTTAAGTCCTGTTCCTGCCATCCAAATACTCATTTTCTCCCACTATATATGTTTTTAACTAATATTTTGTTTTGTAATAAAGTTTATCTATTTTAATTACTATAAGCTCTATATGTGGATCCATTTTTGTGTTCTCATCTGCTCACATCTGTGTCTCTCGCAGGAGTCGTTCCCATCATTATCATCACCAAAAAGAAAAGTGGAGACTTCATTAAAATTGAAAAACAGTTCAAGCTGATGGGAGCCGAAGTTATTACAGCGATAGAGAACTACACCAATGAAGACCAAAACAAGACTCTTGGGAGAACCAAAGATATCCTCATGGTTATTCACAGGGCCTTAGCAGATGTCACATTCCATCTGGGACAGAAAAGAAACTCCCAGAGAGACTGGAGGGAACGGAAGAAGTTCCTGCTGGAGTACATACACAAGTCTGATCTGGAGAAGAAAGAGGAGGAGAGGAAAAAGGAAGATATAAAAAGAGGGAAAGATAGGGAAAAACAGAAAGAGAGGAGAAGAGAGGAAAAAAACATAACAGAGGAAATGTTGAGAACATTTGATGTGTGGAAAAGACCAGAAGTGCGGAAAAGAGAGGAAGAGGAGAGAAGAGAGGAAGAGAGATGGAGAGAGGAAGCGAGGAAAAGAGAGGAAGAGGAGAGAAGAGTGGAAGAGAGAAGGAGAGAAGAAAATGACCCATCCTGTATTGTGGCCTGAAGTTGTCACCACATACATTTTGTAAAGTTATAAAAATATTGTTTTGTGATATAGTTATGTTCACTTTAAGAATATTACTAAAGTGTAGTCGGTGATTGTAGAACCACTCAGACCCAAACCTCCAGAACAGAGTGTAGACAATAACTCTGCATTCTCATGCACCTGTCAAGCCCCTGAGCTTTATGGTCATGGGAGGATCCAGAGTCTATAAAGATATCCGCCTAGTTCTAGAGAGTTCAGCGAGTGTTAGAAAGTTGGATGAAATTTAGCTAGCAGTTAGCAACCCAGCTTCCCGCTCCCGCGTGCTGAACCTGGTTTTGGCCATTTTAGTAGTAGCACTCTCTTATAACATCATGTAGCAATGAAGGATGCACCAGCAAATGTCAACTCTTTATCAGAATGTTAATCCTGTCTACACTGTTCTGCATTATTCTGTGTCTGAAGACAGTTATCTTTACTCATGTCATCTGTCAGTGAGGTAAACTGTATTCACTCTGATGACTTATCAAATGATATCTATATTAATTCAATATAATATGATGACAGCATGTAATATGAGCTCTCACCCAGTTCTGCCTTTTACAGGTTCTGTATGTCTCTTTGATGATGTCACCGTCCTGCTACATCCTGAAATAAGCCTGAACACCTCTCCCTACTGTGTGTAGAACCAACTAGTTTCTTTATGTCTCTTTTTATCTCCTTTCCTCTTTGATTCTATCCCTATAGCTTACATGTAGGTGCACTCCTCTACCATGTCTCATAGTTGGATGAGGTTTTAGTGTTAGTGTACAGAGTTCTTCTTATTTCTCCACCCTTGGAACATTTCCCAAAAGGACCGTGGAACATCCAGGTGGTCTTGGTATACATGAGATGGGCAACAGTGTTATTTCTGGCCAGCAGCGACTTCCTTCATGGTGTCCTTCCATGATCACGATTCTTGGTCACTGTTCCTCTAATAGTGACACATGAATAGAAGTAGACAAGGAGGAAAGAGAGGGGTAGAGAAAAATCTGTACAGTCGTGTTTATTGTGAAGGATGAAACCACGTATGTGGTGTAGAGAGTAGAGGGTATCAGTGGTGGAGGTGCTGCCTGACCTGATAACACAGCATCTGGGTGGGCATGATAGAGCAAGAGAGTAGGACTTAAAACTGTCAGTGTAGAAGGCACAGTACTCCAGGTTAGAGCATGTAGGAAGTGACTAAATATGTGGAAAACTTCTCCTTTAATTTAACCCCTTAGTGACCAGCCCATTGCCTTTGTACTTCCTGGCCTGCTGGGCTTAATTCCGAGAGGACGTAAAAACATGCATCCCCTGGGAATGACAGCCCTGCAGGATCAGGACGTGACAGCTCCACGCTGCCGGTTACCGGAGGTCGCCGACAGCATGGAGCTGTCATCTAGGGCCGCGGGACCCCAATCCCAGTCACGTGATTGCCGGTATCCTCCGGATACCGTCGATCGCGTTAAGGTCTATGTAAAGTTAAAAACAAGTAAACTTTCAGCTGCCCTTACAGAGCGAATCTGCAAGGGGAGCTAAAATTACTCACCCCCGGTCCTCCGCGCTGTCCGGCATCTTCCTTCTTCTCCCCGGACCCGCCACCGACGTCTGCGCATGCGCACCAGACGCATTACGTCAGGCGCATGCGCAGAGGGCCGAGAGGCCCGGGAAATTTAAAAACCCCTTGCTCCCGGCTAGCATGAGTAGCCGAGAGCAGGAAGCTGTCACCAGGAGCCACTGTATGCATTTCCCGGTCAGATGATCACTGCTATCCAATGAATAACAGTGATGATGTAAAAGTTTTTAAAAAGTTTTTAAAAATTTAAAAAGAGTAAAAGAAAAGAGGAAAAAGTTTGTTTCCTCTCCCCTCATGGATCATATCCATGAGGGAAGATGACATTAGGTAGCTAAGGGCCCTGGATTTATCCACAGACCTTACACCAGCTTCTGCGCATGATGCGTCTCCAAAATAGCAGACACAATTGCAAAGGCTGCTGATTGCCAGGGTAATTTAAAATCTCCCCTCACCTGGCTACTAAATGTAGCCAAGAGCCTGGAGATTTCATGGGGGGTCACAGTATGCAGTTCCTGGTCACGTGATCGCCGTTATCCAATGGATAACGGCGATCACGTAAAAGTAAAAAAAAAGCTAAAGTTTCACCTCCCAGTAAGGAATCCCATCTGTGAGGGGAGGTGAAATTACTGAATTAAGACAAACGGCGATGTCCCCTGACAGGATCCTTATCCGTGGACCACTCCCCAGCTTTGGTGCATGTGCCCGTCGCCAAAATGGCGGACGCAAGCGCAGAAGCTGGGGAGAGCAAAGGGCAATTTAAAACCCCCTTGCTCCTGGCTACTAAAGGTAGCTGAGAGCTTAGAGATGCCACTGGGGGCCACGGTGAGTGTTCCTTGGTCATGTGATCGCTATTATCCATGGATAATGGTGATCACGTAAAAATTAAAGTACAGTTAAAGTTTGATGTGCCGTTCAGTTTGGGCCCTGTTGTGCATCCAGACAGAAGATTAGGGCCACAATGGGTATGTCTCTGAAAACAGGACAAACGGGGGTATCCATTTTGGGGTGAAAGTCTTCATTCCTATGTATGCTGTACAAAAAAACCTATTTTTAAAATGACACAATTGCCAAAAAAACAAAAATCGTAATTTTTTCCTTCTGCTTTGCTTTGATTCATTCAAAATTGGTGGGGTCAAAATACGTAGTACACCCCTACATGAACTCGTTAAGGGGTCTAGTTTTCAAAATGGGGTTACTTGTGGGGGTTCTTTATCGTTTTGGCCTCTTAACCACTCTACAAGTGGGCAATGGGGCCTAAAACACCTTCAACCAAAATGTCTGTTCTTAAAACCACCCGCTGCTCTTTTCGGTTTGCGCCCCGTTGTGCATACAGACAGAAGATTAGGACCACAATGGCTATGTCTCTGTACACGGGACAAACAGGGGGATCCATTTGGGGGTGAAATTCTTCATTTATACGTGTGCTGTACAAAAAAAAACTGTTTTTAAAATGACATAATTCCTAAAAAAATAGAAATCGTTATTTTTTACTTCTGCTTTGCTTAGATTCATTCAAAAACTGTGGGGTCAAATACGCAGAACACCCCTAGATGAATTTGATAAGGGGGCCTAAAACGCCTTCAAGCAAAATCTCTGTTCTGAAAACCACAGGCTGCTCCTTTCGGTTTGGGCCCCGTTGTGCATACAAACATAAGATTAGGGCCATAATGGGTATATTTCTAAACACAGGACAAACAGGGGGATCCATTTTGGGGTGTCAATCCCCATTTTCATGTGCATTATAGAAAAAAATCCTGTGTTTAAAATTACATATTTGCAAAAATATGAAATGTTCTTTTTTCTCGTCTAAATTGCATTAATTCCTGAAAAGAAACTGTGGGGTCAAAATACTCCTGACCCCCCTCAGTGAATACATTAAGGGGTGGAGTTTTTAAAATGGGGTCATTTGTGGGGGTATCCATCATGCTGACATCTTTACAATCTTGGCTTGGTGCCGGAAAATAAAGTGTTCCTCAAAATGTTAATAATTAATGTTAAATTTGTACATCTTCTAAATGGTTAAAAAAAAAAAAACGAAAATTTTCCAATGTGCGCCCAGAATAAAGTAAACAAATGGAAATATATATCTGTTCAAAAATTTCTATATTATGTTTGCACATATTTGAGATATTGCAGTTGGAAATGTGAAAAAATTAGGATTTCTTTCAAAATTTTCCCAATTTTGTCCCAATAGACCAAATTCTATTGGTCTATTTTTTCCACCTAAATGAAGTACAACATGTGGCGAAAAAACAATGTCAGAATCACTTGGATATGCAAAACCTTTACGGAGCTATTCTATGTTAAAGTGACATGCCAGATTTGCATAATTTGTTCCGGTCGTAAAGGCGCAAACAGGCTTGGTCACTAAGGGGTTAATAAAATACGTGATAAGCATTAGAGATGAGCGAGCACCAAAATGCTCGGGTGCTCGTTACTCGGGACGAACTTTTCGCGATGCTCGAGGGTTCGTTTCGAGTAACGAACCCCATTGAAGTCAATGGGCGACCCGAGCATTTTTGTATTTCGCCGATGCTCGCTAAAGTTTCCTTGTGTGAAAATCGGGGCAATTCAAGAAAGTGATGGGAACGACACAGCAACGGATAGGGCAGGCGAGGGGCTACATGTTGGGCTGCATCTCAAGTTCACAGGTCCCACTATTAGGCCACAATAGCGGCAAGAGTGGGCCCCCCCCCCTCCCAAAAACTTTTACTTCTGAAAAGCCCTCATTAGCATGGCATACCTTTGCTAAGCACCACACTACCTCCAACAAAGCACAATCACTGCCTGCATGACACTCCACTGCCACTTCTCCTGGGTTACATGCTGCCCAACCGCCCCCCCCTCCCCCCCACAGCGCACACCAAAGTGTCCCTGCGCAGCCTTCAGCTGCCCTCATGCCACACCACCCTCATGTCTATTGAGAAGTGCGTCTGCCATGAGGAGGAACCGCAGGCACACACTGCAGAGGGTTGGCACGGCTAGGCAGCGACCTCTTTAAAAGGGGCGGGGCGATAGCCCACAATGCTGTACAGAAGCAATGAGAAATAGAATCCTGTGCCACCGCCATCAGGAGCTGCACACGTGGGCATAGCAATGGGGAACCTATGTGCCACACACTATTCATTCTGTCAAGGTGTCTCTGCATGCCCCAGTCAGACTGGGCTTTTTAATTCATAGACACAGACAGGTACAACTCCCTATTGTAAAGTCCCTGTCGACCGACAGCATGGGTGGCTCCCTGGAACCCACCGGCGATACACAGAAATATCCCATTGCATTGCCCAACACAGCTGAGGTAGTAATGTCGTGCTTAATGCAGGTGGGCTTCGGCCCACACTGCATGCCCCAGTCTGACTGGGGTTCTTTACAAGTGGAAACAGATGCATTTATAATTCCCTGTGGACCCACAGCATGGGTGGGTGCCAGGAAGCCACCGGCGGTACATAGAAATATCCCATTGCATTGCCCAACACAGCTGAGGTAGTAATGTCGTGCTTAATGCAGGTGGGCTTCGGCCCACACTGCATGCCCCAGTCAGACTGGGGTTCTTTACAAGTGGACACATGTAGGTTAAACTCCGTGTGCACCTACAGCATGGGTGGCTCCCTGGAACCCACCGGCGATACACAAAAATATCCCATTGCATTGCCCAACACAGCTGAGGTAGTAATGTCGTGCTTAATGCAGGTGGGCTTCGGCCCACACTGCATGCCCCAGTCTGACTGTGGTTCTTTACAAGTGGAAACAGATGCATTTATAATTCCCTGTGGACCCACAGCATGGGTGGGTGCCAGGAAGCCACCGGCGGTACATAGAAATATCCCATTGCATTGCCCAACACAGCTGAGGTAGTAATGTCGTTCTTAATGCAGGTGGGCTTCGGCCCACACTGCATGCCCCAGTCAGACTGGTAATATGTACCTTAACAGTAACCGCGTTGGTGGTAATGTGTTTGTGACTGCGGACCTAGTAGCGCGGTTTTATTTTGTTGGTTTTCGGAATGTGGCCAGGATTAAGTGGGCTGTGGCGGGGGATGTTTTTGAGGCACTACGTGTCCTCTCCACGTGTCCGTGGTTATATGCACCTTAACAGTAACAGCGTTGGTGGGAAATGGCCTCGCCGCCATCATGTCTTTGGGAAGCCTCTGTTTCCACACCCCAGAGACATACCATTAGCAGCGGTATAGGCAGAGCCCATAATTAGTAACATTTCAGCCGTAGCATTAGGACAGGCCCCACTAACATATCACTAGCAGCATTATAGGGGGAGCACAGTATGCGTTCCATTTCAGTAATAGTAGCACTCAAGACAGGCCCCAGTAACAATTCCGAAGCAGCAGTATAGTGGGAGCGCAGTATTCGTTCCATTTCAGTAGCTGCAGTATAGACAAGGCACAAGTTACATTTATGTAGCTAAAGTGTAGGCCAACCCCACACACCTTTCTGTACCATGAGTGCAGGCGAAGAACATAGAAATTGCTATGATTACACTGTAGGTGAGGGCCCAAAAAAATTGATGTACCAACAGTACTAATGTACCTCAGTAAAAATTGGCCATGCCCAACCAAGATGGCAGGTGAAACCCATTAATCGCTTTGGTTAATGTGGCTTAAGTGGTAACGAGGCCTGGAGGCAGCCCAGTTTAACGAAAAATTGGTTCAAGTTAAAGTTCCAACGCTTTTAAGAGCATTGAAACGTATAAAAATTGTTTAGAAAAATTATATGAGTGAGCCTTGTGGCCCTAAGAAAAATTGCCCGTTCGGCCTGATTACTTCAGGTTTCAGGAGGAGGAGCAGGAGGAGGAGGAGGAGGAATATTATACACAGATTGATGAAGCAGAAATGTCCCTGTTTTGGATGGTGAGAGAGAACGATGCTTCCATCTGCGGGTGCAGAATACGTATTGCTTAGGTATCGCTGCTGTCCGCTGGTGCAGAAGAGAAGTCTGGGGAAATCCAGGCTTTGTTCATCTTGATGAGTGTAAGCTTGTCGGCACTGTCGGTTGACAGGTAGGTACGCTTATCCGTGATGATTCCCCCAGCCACACTAAACACACTCTCTGACAAGACGCTAGCCGCAGGACAAGCAAGCACCTCCAGGGCATACAGCGCGAGTTCAGGCCACGTGTTCAGCTTCGACACCCAGTAGTTGTAGGTGGCAGAGGCGTCACGGAGGACGGTTGTGCGATCAGCTACATACTCCCTCACCATCCTTTTACAGTGCTCCCGCAGACTCAGCCTTGACTGGGGAGCGGTGACACAGTCTTGCTGGGGAGCCATAAATTCTGATCTCCGCGCCTCCCCTGCTACCTGGCCCTCGGAACTGCGGCTTCGGCCACTAGCGCTGTCGTATGGGAATTTTACCATCAGTTTGTCCGCCAGCGCCCTGTGGTATAGCATCATTCTCGAACCCCTTTCCTCTTCGGGAATGAGAGTGCAAAGGCTCTCCTTATACTGTGGGTCGAGCAGTGTGTACACCCTGTAATCCGTAGTGGCCAGAATGCGTGTAACGCGAGGGTCACGAGAAAGGCATCCTAACATGAAGTCAGCCATGTGTGCCAGGGTACCTGTACGCAACACATGGCTGTCTTCACTAGGAAGATCACTTTCAGGATCCTCCTCCTCCTCCTCCTCCTCAGGCCATACACGCTGAAAGGATGACAGGCAAGCAGCATGGGTACCGTCAGCAGTGGGCCAAGATGTCTCTTCCCCCTCCTCCTCATCTTCTTCCTCCTCCTCCTCACCGCGCTGAGATATAGACAGGAGGGTGCTCTGACTATCCAGCGACATACTGTCTTCCCCCGGCTCTGTTTCCGAGCGCAAAGCGTCTGCCTTTATGCTTTGCAGGGAACTTCTCAAGATGCATAGCAGAGGAATGGTGACGCTAATGATTGCAGCATCGCCGCTCACCACCTGGGTAGACTCCTCAAATTTTCCAAGGACCTGGCAGATGGCTGCCAACCAGGGCCACTCTTCTGTAAATAATTGAGGAGGCTGACTCCCACTGCGCCGCGCAAGTTGGAGTTGGTATTCCACTATAGCTCTACGCTGCTCATAGAGTCTGGCCAACATGTGGAGCGTAGAGTTCCACTGGGTGGGCACGTCGCACAGCAGTCGGTGCACTGGCAGATTAAACCTATGTTGCAGTGTCCGCAGGGTGGCACCGTGCATGTGGGATTTGCGGAAATGTGCGCAGAGCTGGCGCACCTTTCCGAGCAGGTATGACAAGTGGGGGTAGCTTTTCAGAAAACGCTGAACCACCAAATTAAAGACATGGGCCTGGCATGGCACGTGCGTGAGGCTGCCGAGCTGCAGAGCCGCCACCAGCTTACGGCCGTTGTCACACACGACCATGCCCGGTTCGAGGCTCAGCGGCGCAAGCCAGCCGTCGGTCTGCTCTGTCAGACCCTGCAGCAGTTCGTGGGCCGTGTGCCTCTTCTCTCCTAAGCTGAGTAGTTTCAGCACAGCCTGCTGACGCTTGCCCACCGCTGTGCTGCCACGCCGCGTGACACCGACTGCTGGCGACGTGCTGCTGACACATCTTGATTGCGAGACAGAGGTTGCGTTGGAGGAGGAGGAGGAAGGTGCTTTAGTGGAGGAAGCATACACCGCCACAGATACCACCACCGAGCTGTGGCCCGCAATTCTGGGGGTGGGTAGGACGTGAGCGGTCCCAGGCTCTGACTCTGTCCCAGCCTCCACTAAATTCACCCAATGTGCCGTCAGGGAGATATAGTGGCCCTGCCCGCCTGTGCTTGTCCACGTGTCTGTTGTTAAGTGGACCTTGGCAGTAACCGCGTTGGTGAGGGCGCGTACAATGTTGCGGGAGACGTGGTCGTGCAGGCCTGGGACGGCACATCGGGAAAAGTAGTGGCGACTGGGAACCGAGTAGCGCGGGGCAGCTGCCGCCATCATGCTTTTGAAAGCCTCCGTTTCCACAAGCCTATACGGCAGCATCTCTAGGCTGATCAATTTTGCAATGTGCACGTTTAACGCTTGAGCGTGCGGGTGTGTGGCGTCGTACTTGCGCTTGCGCTCAAACTGTGGCACTAGCGACGTCTGGACGCTACGCTGAGAGACATTGCTGGATGGGGCCGAGGACAGCGGAGGTGAGGGTGTGGGTGCAGGCCAGGAGACGGTAGTGCCTGTGTCCTCAGAGGGGGGTTGGATCTCAGTGGCAGGTTGGGGCACAGGGGGAGAGGCAGTGGTGCAAACCGGAGGCGGTGAACGGGCATCGTCCCACCTTGTGGGGTGCTTGGCCATCATATGCCTGCGCATGCTGTTGGTGGTGCCTCCCCAGCTGATCTTGGCGCGACAAAGGTTGCACACCACTGTTCGTCGGTCGTCAGGCGTCTCTGTGAAAAACTGCCACACCGTAGAGCACCTTGACCTGTGTAGGGTGGCATGGCACGAGGGTGCGCTTTGGGAAACAGTTGGTGGATTATTCGGTCTGGCCCTGCCTCTACCCCTGGACACCGCACTGGCTCGGCCTGTGCCCACAGCCTGACTTGGGCCTCCGCGTCCTCGCCCGCGTCCACGTCCTATAGGCCTACCCCTACCCCTCAGCATGGTGTATTACCAGTGATTTGATTTCCCAGGCAGGAAAGAAAGTGGCGCAAGCCTGCAGTAAAACGTAGCTGGCTGCGTCTGATTTGTTTTAACGTTCTGCACGCAGCACACACGTACCCAGAGCCCTGAGGACTGTCAGAGGCAGGCGAAATATAATTTTTTCCCTTGTTTTTCAAAAGGACAAGCCACACTGCGTGTATTCAATGAATACTACTAAGTTTAATAACTGTGTTGTGGCCCTGCAAATGTGTCAGAGAACTGCAGTGATGCAAAGTTATTCGCTACAGCAGATCAGGGATTTCCCTTGCAGGAAAAAAATTGGCGCAAGCCTGCAGCCAAAATAGAATTTTTTCCCTTGTTTTTCAAAAGGACAAGCCACACTGCGTGTATTCAGTGAATACTACTAAGTGTAATAACTGTGTTGTGGCCCTACAAATGTGTCAGAGAACTGCAGTGATGCAAAGTTATTCGCTACAGCAGATCAGGGATTTCCCATGCAGGAAAAAAATTGGCGCAAGCCTGCAGTAAAACGTAGCTGGCTGCGTCTGATTTTTTTTAACGTTCTGCACGCAGCACACACGTACCCAGAGCCCTGAGGAGTGTCAGAGGCAGGCGAAATAGAATTTTTTCCCTTGTTTTTCAAAAGGACAAGCCACACTGCGTGTATTCAATGAATACTACTAAGTTTAATAACTGTGTTGTGGCCCTGCAAATGTGTCAGAGAACTGCAGTGATGCAAAGTTATTCGCTACAGCAGATCAGGGATTTCCCATGCAGGAAAAAAATTGGCGCAAGCCTGCAGCCAAAATAGAATTTTTTCCCTTGTTTTTCAAAAGGACAAGCCACACTGCGTGTATTCAGTGAATACTACTAAGTGTAATAACTGTGTTGTGGCCCTACAAATGTGTCAGAGAACTGCAGTGATGCAAAGTTATTCGCTACAGCAGATCAGGGATTTCCCATGCAGGAAAAAAATTGGCGCAAGCCTGCAGTAAAACGTAGCTGGCTGCGTCTGATTTTTTTTAACGTTCTGCACGCAGCACACACGTACCCAGAGCCCTGAGGACTGTCAGAGGCAGGCAAAATAGAATTTTTTCCCTTGTTTTTCAAAGGACAAGCCACACTGCGTCTATTCAATGAATAATGTATGTCTTCTGGCCCTGCCTACACAATTCTATCCCTGTAGTATTAATGCCGGGTGCAATGGTCTGCACAGCCGGTTTTGAGAAAAAAAAAAAAATGCAACACTGCTAACAGCAGCCTGGACAGTACTGCACACGGATAGATGTGGCCCTAGAAAGGACAGTTGGGGTTCTTGAAGCCTACACTCACTGCTAACACTCTCCCTGCCTAACCACCACTTCTGTCCCTATTGCAGGGCGCAATGCTCTGCAGATCCAATTTTGAAAAAAAAAAAAAATTACAGTGCTAAAACAGTACTGCACACTATTAGATGTGGCCCTGAGAAGGACCGTTGGGGTTCTTGAAGCCTACACTAACTCCTAACGCTCTCCCTACAGCAGCTCCAGCACGATACCACTGTCCCTCAGCTAACTCACAAGGCATCTGAACCGAGCCGCGGGAGGGGCCGATTTTTATACTCGGGTGACATCTGATCGCCCCAGCCACTCACAGCAGGGGGGTGGTATAGGGCTTGAACGTCACAGGGGGAAGTTGTAATGCCTTCCCTGTCTTTCAATTGGCCAGAAAAGCGCGCTAACATCTCAGAGAGGAAACTGAAAGTAACCGGAACACCGCGTGGTACTCGTTACGAGTAACGAGCATCCCGAACACCCTAATATTCGCACGAATATCAAGCTCGGACGAGTACGTTCACTCATCTCTAATAAGCATATGAAAATGTGTTTCAGGGATAACCCCTTCATCAATTCAGCTGCTGTTTAAAAATGTACAAGCTATATAGTATATATTAGAAGGCAGAGTCATAGGTAGTAGGTGGAAGGGGAAAAAAAAACAAAATGTATATGTGTCTGTTATATAAACTCATGTGGGTTCGATGTAGTCTATCCAATAGATATATAAAAATGAATGCATGTCTGTCTGTATGCGTGTCTGTCTGTCTGTCTGTTTGTCCTTTATGCGCTACACCACCATTCATCCGATCGCCATGAAACTTTGGGAAGTTGTTAAGTACACTTCTGGGAAGATTATAGGCATAGTACATTTATGCTATGATAAATGGCGCGCGTGCGAGCGTCGTCGACAGTTACGCCCCCCCCCCCCCCCCTTCACGTAGACCGTTCGATTTCCATCATTGCCACTAATTTTCTCACTTCCCGATGTGGTAGAAACATGAAATTTGGCACGAGCATTGATTGTGTCATAAATAGGAAAAGCTGATGAGTCACAACTCGATTATTCAATTCTAAGCGCCAAAGAATTAGCATCCAAATTTTACGTACGGAATCTAATTTTCTCACTTCCCAATATCATAGAAACTTGAAATTTGGCACGAGCATTGATTATGTCATAAATAGGAAAAGCTAATGGGTCCCAACTCAATGATTCGATTCTAAGCGCAAAAGAATCAGCGTCCAAATTTTACGTACGGAATCTAATTTTCTCACTTCCCAATGTCGTAGAAACATGAAATTTGGCACGAGCATTGATTATGTCATAAATAGGAAAAGCTAATGGGTCCCAACCCGATTATTTAACTCTAAGTGCAAAAGAATTAGCGTCCAAATTTTACGTATGGAATCTAATTCCCTCACTTCCCAATGTAATAGAAACTTGAAATTGGGCATGAGCATTGATTATGTCATAAATAGGAAAAGTTAATGGGTCCCAACTCGATTATTCAATTCTAAGCGCAAAAGAATTAGCGTCTAAATTTTACGTACGGAATCTAATTCTCTCACTTCCCAATGTAATAGAAACTTGAAATTTGGCACGAGCATTGATTATGTCATAAATGGGAAAAGTTAATGGGTCCCAACTCGATTATTCAATTCTAAGCGCTAAAGAATTAGCGTCCAAATTTTACGTACGGAATTTAATTCTCTCACTTCCCAATTTAATAGAAACTTGAAATTTGGCACGAGCATTGATTATGTCATAAATGGGAAAAGTTAATAGGTCCCAACTCGATTATTTAATTCTAAGCGCCAAAGAATTAGCGTCCAAATTTTACGTACAGAATCTAATTTTCTCACTTCCCAATATCATAGAAACTTGAAATTTGGCACGAGCATTGATTATGTCAAAAATAGGAAAAGTTAATGGGTCCCAACTTGATTATTCAATTCTAAGCGCAAAAGAATTAGTGTCCAAATTTTATGTACGGAATCTAATTCTCTCACTTCCTGATGTCATCTATATATATAAAAAGGAATGTATGTCTGTCTGTCCTTTTTGCGCTACTACACCATTCATCTAATCGCCATGAAACTTTGGGAAGTTGTTGAGTACACTCCTGGGAAGATTACTGGCATAGTACATCTATCCTACGATAGGTCTCACCGACAAGAACTTTACTGATAGTACAAATTTTACAAATCTTTATTTATATACATTAAAAATGAGCCATATGCATATTTGCATTAATAAATTCCTTAGAAATTCCTTTTAAGTCCTATATAACACTTGGACCCAATAAATATGACTACCAAGCTCTCTCATGCGTGTAGCCAAATCTTTACCCACGAATGGCAAAGCGTGTCAGGTATGATGATATCCGACACACCCCTTTCTGCCGGATATACCTTCTTAGATTAAATTTTGCTCTTCTCACCACCCTGAGACGATAGAGGCACAAACTGCATACTGAGCCAAAGATGGTCTCTTGATATCTATATGCAGTGGTGCCCTTCACAGATATAGATAAAATTTAATAATGTTTATTAGATACTTGTTAAAAGAACATGGGTTTACACTGACACACAAACAAAACTCAAAAAAAACGAAACAGGAAAAACCAAAAAAGAGACCCTGGTTTGGAGATACGTGGGGATTCAGCACTTTTGATAGTGCATAGAGGTGAGTATGTTCAACCCTTGTTGGATATATAGGGATAGCCCAAAGGAGTTTAATACAGACACCAATTTCTGAAGAATGGGTAGTAACGAACACGTTGGTTATAAATACACGATTCGTGTTCGAATCTATTCAGACAGAGTGTATGTTTCCCCTTGGGCAGTTGGGGACAGATCACCAATGTCGACCTATAGTCGTATCCTAGAAACCCCAGTATACCACAATAATAGTAGATTTGTTTTAACGGGGTCTGGTTTATTTATCTAAATAGGTATTATCAACCAGAACCCTCAGACGCAGGCTAATTGTGCCAGCGTAAGTCTACCCGGACAATGCCAGAGTTTGGCCCTGGCATGCGGTAAATAAAGATCTATAAGTTCACCGCTTGTCAGCATGCCATATCAGGGGTAGACTTATATTAAGAGATAGACTTATGCTCAAAGATAGGCTCGATAGACTTATGCTCAAAGATAGGCTCGACGCGTTTCTCTATCCGATTTTTTGGATAGTTCCTCAGGAGCAGAAGGTACGTATACCATTAATATTTATTTATTTAGTCCTTTTACTGTGGACCAGTCAACACCAGGGTAGGTGAAAGAAAAAGATGTCTCATTAGTAAAGTGGTTTTTTGGTGGATTTACAATTTGACCACCTGTTTCATATTCGGAAAATGCCGTAAGGTACACTTCTAGATCAGGTCTCTTACTCTCAATCGGCACACTCAGTATATTCACACTGACTATCCCACCGTCCGGTATTCAGGTATGACCGTCGGTGTTGTTATAAGACCAGTCTTTTTGTGCGAAAAACCGAGGCCCAATAACCCTAGGTGTATAACGGTTGCCTGACAGGAAGGTGTCTCTGTCTGGGCAAATACTGGTATACACCTGATTTTTAAAGGGTTATTTTTAAACTACTGCTCAATAATGCCATTGAGGCTGTAGGAGGCTGCCCAGTAACCCTAGGTGTATATTGGTTGCCTGACAGGAAGGTGTCACTGTCTGGGTAAACACTGGTATACACCTGGTATTTAAAGGGTTATTTTTGAACTACTGCTCAATAATGCCATTAAGACTGTAGGAGGCTGCATAAGCAGAACTACCACAGGTTAATGGTTTGCACCTTTTCTGACGGTGATATGACTGTGTATCAGTCTTTAAACAGCCGGAGTAAATACTCCATGTATCACACGGTGCTAGCTCTATGAGGTTCAAGGAAAGGAAGGAGATATTCCCAGTTAGTTTTTTTCTTTCTTTTTTCCTCAAATAGAGCAAAAGTGCAAAAGGAGCCTAAATAAAGAGAGCCATACTACCCCTAAAGAGTGGTCCCATCCACAGTCAGATGGGGCTCCGGGTGTGTGGTCAAGATAGAGAGCAAGAGGTAGTGCCTGCGGCTCATAGCCGGCCGCTCACCACCAGAGCCGCAGGCACTACCTCTTGCTCTCTATCTTGACCACACACCCGGAGCCCCATCTGACTGTGGATGGGACCACTCTTTAGGGGTAGTATGGCTCTCTTTATTTAGGCTCCTTTTGCACTTTTGCTCTATTTGAGGAAAAAAGAAAGAAAAAAACTAACTGGGAATATCTCCTTCCTTTCCTTGAACCTCATAGAGCTAGCACCGTGTGATACATGGAGTATTTACTCCGGCTGTTTAAAGACTGATACACAGTCATATCACCGTCAGAAAAGGTGCAAACCATTAACCTGTGGTAGTTCTGCTTATGCAGCCTCCTACAGTCTTAATGGCATTATTGAGCAGTAGTTCAAAAATAACCCTTTAAATACCAGGTGTATACCAGTGTTTACCCAGACAGTGACACCTTCCTGTCAGGCAACCAATATACACCTAGGGTTACTGGGCAGCCTCCTACAGCCTCAATGGCATTATTGAGCAGTAGTTTAAAAATAACCCTTTAAAAATCAGGTGTATACCAGTATTTGCCCAGACAGAGACACCTTCCTGTCAGGCAACCGTTATACACCTAGGGTTATTGGGCCTCGGTTTTTCGCACAAAAAGACTGGTCTTATAACAACACCGACGGTCATACCTGAATACCGGACGGTGGGATAGTCAGTGTGAATATACTGAGTGTGCCGATTGAGAGTAAGAGACCTGATCTAGAAGTGTACCTTACGGCATTTTCCGAATATGAAACAGGTGGTCAAATTGTAAATCCACCAAAAAACCACTTTACTAATGAGACATCTTTTTCTTTCACCTACCCTGGTGTTGACTGGTCCACAGTAAAAGGACTAAATAAATAAATATTAATGGTATACGTACCTTCTGCTCCTGAGGAACTATCCAAAAAATCGGATAGAGAAACGCGTCGAGCCTATCTTTGAGCATAAGTCTATCGAGCCTATCTTTGAGCATAAGTCTATCTCTTAATATAAGTCTACCCCTGATATGGCATGCTGACAAGCGGTGAACTTATAGATCTTTATTTACCGCATGCCAGGGCCAAACTCTGGCATTGTCCGGGTAGACTTACGCTGGCACAATTAGCCTGCGTCTGAGGGTTCTGGTTGATAATACCTATTTAGATAAATAAACCAGACCCCGTTAAAACAAATCTACTATTATTGTGGTATACTGGGGTTTCTAGGATACGACTATAGGTCGACATTGGTGATCTGTCCCCAACTGCCCAAGGGGAAACATACACTCTGTCTGAATAGATTCGAACACGAATCGTGTATTTATAACCAACGTGTTCGTTACTACCCATTCTTCAGAAATTGGTGTCTGTATTAAACTCCTTTGGGCTATCCCTATATATCCAACAAGGGTTGAACATACTCACCTCTATGCACTATCAAAAGTGCTGAATCCCCACGTATCTCCAAACCAGGGTCTCTTTTTTGGTTTTTCCTGTTTCGTTTTTTTTGAGTTTTGTTTGTGTGTCAGTGTAAACCCATGTTCTTTTAACAAGTATCTAATAAACATTATTAAATTTTATCTATATCTGTGAAGGGTTCTAAAATTAGTATATATAGATTCTCATACCACTGTGACTTCCTATATGCAGTGGTGCATTTACTCAGAAAATGGTTTAATAGATGTTTTATATGGACTTCCTCGATCTTAGCACGAGTAGGAAGTTTTTAGTAAATTCAATTCATCAAGATCCATCGACGCGTTTCCATGACATTATGAATATGTCATTTCATCAGGATGGAAAGAGGACTTTTGCCTTTTGGCTTCAAAAAGCCCTTTTATTTATGTTACTGATGATGTATGCTCTACGTAGTGACCTGCTTCATCGGCTTTAATAGGGCTCGTAGGTATCACCAGGTCTGCGCTGATAAAGGCAAGACTGAACATACCATGACCACTGCCCCCTATTGGCCTATGCAACTAGTCACTCAGATCCTCCTCTTAGTGTTCACCATTAGGGAAAACACAGAAAAGTTCAGCTCTTCTGACAATGTTATTCTGTGCTGATAACAGCGAGCAACAGAGCGTGCATCTGCTGGAAATTGCCAGGATATACAGTCTATATTTGATAACAATAGACAGTTGATGCATTGACCTCTGTTAGCCACTGTTCTTGCTTTCTGACAATATTGTTCTGTGCTGATAGTAATAGGCAACAAGAACAGCATCTGCTGGAGATTATCCAGACATGAGGTCTATGTTTGATAAAAATAGCCCACAGATGCATCAGTCTCCGTTCACCACCGTCCTGATATATGGGGGACACATAGGAGGCTGAACATTGATCTCATATATTACCCAACAAGGGATATATAGATCATAAGAAAAGAAAGCTCATGTTGCACAGAGTATAGATTGGAAAGCCCACATTTATGGGGCAGATAGTTCAAGAAGCCCACATTTATGGGGCAGATAGTTCAAGAAGCCCACATTTATGGGGCAGACAAGTCAGAGAGGTATAGAAGCCCACATTTACGGGGCAGAAAAATTAGAGAGGTCAGGAGGCCCACATTTATGGGGCCAGAAAGTCATAGAGCACACATTGGCAGAGTAAGGATAAAGGTTGCAGCCGCACCGGCCGCGATGTACACCTAGCAGCCGACCTGGCCGCAATGAGACAGAGCTGGTGCTTCTCCTCCTTTCATATGCGTAGCTCCACCTCTCTTGTTTAGGGGCTTGTCCCATTTGTCCAATCAGCGTGCTGCCAAAGACCGCTCCCCCAGTGAGATCTTGCGATGTTTGTGACGTCACAGCGTTACTCCGTCGCTCCGGGCATAGCGCTGCAGCATCATGTGATTCTCCTCTCCTTACGTGCGTGTTGTCCTGGTTACCTGGACGCTAGATCTCAACGCATGCGTCCTACTCCCAGGGCCGGTGATAGACGATTTACCCGGACTTCAGAGTAAGCTCTCGGAGAGATGCTATTCCATGCGCTATTTCATGCGCCCGCACTATACAGACAAGTAAACAAGTCTCTCTCATTTCTAATATTGTTGCCGGAGTGAGAGGAACCATGTACATAGTTTGTATATATGATTTATTTTTATTTTAGCGGTTGTTTAGAATGCCACATTGCATTTGATTTTATACTCTGCGTGTGGTAAAGAGGCAGCACCCCCAGGGACCTTTAGTCCCATACAAGATGATACTATATGCACAAAGTCAGTTTTATCAACCAGACCATTCACTTTCTCAGGTTAACATCCAAAAGGTAAGTACTGTTTATTCAATACCTCAATTTCTGATTTATGCACATCTTAAAGGAAGGAGATTTGTGTTGTCATTTTCTTCTAGTACTTATATCAGGTAGTTTATATTTTTACCTTTCGCAAGAATGGAAAACTGTGGCTGATAAAGCAACCATAGTCTTTTCAGGGCAAAAAGTATTTTATGCGGTCATATCAAGATGTCTAATCCATGTGCAGTTGTCTATCTGGTGCATCACATTTTTTTCTTTTCATTTATTATTTCCTTGGTTTATTAAATGGAAATATACTGATTTGTTTAAATGAATGACACAAAGGACAGACATTCATTTAGCCCATTGGGTGTACAGGACTCCAATCTAAAAATCCACCCGGATTCTTTTTGCTGAAGTTTCCTATCTATGTCTCCACGCCTGCCATTATTTCGAATCATTTCTATCCCACGAAACGTTATTGAATCAGGATTTCCACCATGTTCTTCTTTGACATGTGTGGCTAGGCTAGTCTGCTCATTCCTATTTATATTGCCCACGTGTGCAAGTATTCTTCGACGTAATTGTTGCATCGTTTTACCGATGTAGTCTTTTGGACAGGGACAGGTTGCCATATATACAACCCCGTTTGTTCTACAGTTGATGAAATCTTTTATTGTATATTCTTTCCCTGTTGATGCACTTTTAAATGTCTTACATCTCCGCATGTATCTACACGCTTTGCACCCTGAGCACGGATATGAGCCTTTCACCGGTTCTTTTTATAGCCAAGTGTTGCCTGAGATTGACTGTGGCAGATGGCTATGGACCAGACGGTCTCTCAGATTTCTTCCCCGTCTGTATGTAATCATTGGTCGTTCTGGCAGGGATTCATTGATATCTCCATCCTTCATAAGGATATCCCAATATTTATCAAGGATGTTCCGCACTTCTCGTGATTTCTCATCATATGAACCTATTACCCTGATTAATTTATCATTCTTATTTTTTGGTTTCACTTCCAAGAGATCCTCTCTTTTAGTTTGTTTCGCTTGATGTTGGGCCTCTATCACTATGTTTTCAGGATAACCTCTCTCAATGAATCTCTTATGCATTTCTTTGGATTTTGCATCAAACTCCCCTTCGCCGGAGCAGTTCCGTTTCACCCTGATGAACTGACTTTTAGGAATACCTTTTTTGAGAGAAAATGGGTGGTAACTGCTCCAATGAAGGAGGGTGTTCGACGCGGTCTTTTTTCGGAAAATTGTGGTTTCCAACCGATTATCCTCAGTTTTCGTGATATTGAGGTCAAGAAAAGTGATTTTATTTGGATTGATTTCTGAGGTCAGGAACAGATTTAAGTTGTTATTATTTAGACTTGATATGAAATCATGAAAGTCCCCTGAAGTCCCAGTCCATAGAATCAGCACATCATCTATGAACCGTAGCCAAAGTTCTATGGATGCTGTCCATTTTTCGTTTCCTTCGCAGAACACCCTTGTCTCCTCCCACCAGCCCAGGTACAGATTGGCATAACTGGGGGCACATGGGCTCCCCATTGCCGTACCCCTGAGCTGGTGGGAGAATTTACCCTCGAACAGAAAGTAATTGTGTTCAAGGACAAACGTTAACAGGTGTATCAAGAATGCATTGTGCTCTTTTAGATGGTTCCCTCTCTGAGATAAAAAAAAACTCTACAGCCTCCACACCTCTGGTATGTGGAATGGAGCTGTAGAGTGATTCCACATCAAGACTTGCCAGCATGGTTCCTGGAGACAGTGAAATTCCCTCAATTTTTTTCAGTACATCCATAGTGTCTCTGACATATGTGGGCAAAGCTTCGACAAATGGTCTGAGTATCTGATCAAGATATTTACTAATCCCCTGGGTTAAACTATTAATGCCCGAGACAATAGGTCTCCCTTTGAGGGGTGTTAAACCCTTATGTACCTTGGGCAACCCATAGAATGTCGCAATTTGGGGGCTCTTGGGGTACATAAAGGATAGTTCCTTATCACTGATTAGTGATCTTTCTTTGGCTGGTAGAAGAATCTCTCCAAGTTCTTTGAGAAAGCTATCAGTTGGATCATACCCCAAGGTTTTATAGGTTGATCTATCATTCAGTAACTTAAGACACATTTGTCGATAGTCCTCCCGATTCAGAATCACGATGTTACCCCCCTTATCTGAGGGTTTCACTATGATTTCTGGGGCACTTTCAAGAGCTAACAACGCATTCTTCTGTCCCTGAGTCAGATTTTGTTGTTTAAAGTTTCTCCTTTGAGACAGGTCTTTCAAAAGAATATGTCAGAGACACTATGGATGTACTGAAAAAAATTGAGGGAATTTCACTGTCTCCAGGAACCATGCTGGCAAGTCTTGATGTGGAATCACTCTACAGCTCCATTCCACATACCAGAGGTGTGGAGGCTGTATAGTTTTTTTTTATCTCAGAGAGGGAACCATCTAAAAGAGCACAATGCATTCTTGATACACCTGTTAACGTTTGTCCTTGAACACAATTACTTTCTGTTCGAGGGTAAATTCTCCCACCAGCTCAGGGGTACGGCAATGGGGAGCCCATGTGCCCCCAGTTATGCCAATCTGTACCTGGGCTGGTGGGAGGAGACAAGGGTGTTCTGCGAAGGAAACGAAAAATGGACAGCATCCATAGAACTTTGGCTACGGTTCATAGATGATGTGCTGATTCTATGGACTGGGACTTCAGGGGACTTTCATGATTTCATATCAAGTCTAAATAATAACAACTTAAATCTGTTCCTGACCTCAGAAATCAATCCAAATAAAATCACTTTTCTTGACCTCAATATCACGAAAACTGAGGATAATCGGTTGGAAACCACAATTTTCCGAAAAAAGACCGCGTCGAACACCCTCCTTCATTGGAGCAGTTACCACCCATTTTCTCTCAAAAAAGGTATTCCTAAAAGTCAGTTCATCAGGGTGAAACGGAACTGCTCCGGCGAAGAGGAGTTTGATGCAAAATCCAAAGAAATGCATAAGAGATTCATTGAGAGAGGTTATCCTGAAAACATAGTGATAGAGGCCCAACATCAAGCGAAACAAACTAAAAGAGAGGATCTCTTGGAAGTGAAACCAAAAAATAAGAATGATAAGTTAATCAGGGTAATAGGTTCATATGATGAGAAATCACGAGAAGTGCGGAACATCCTTGATAAATATTGGGATATCCTTATGAAGGATAGAGATATCAATGAATCCCTGCCAGAACGACCAATGATTACATACAGACGGGGAAGAAATCTGAGAGACCGTCTGGTCCATAGCCATCTGCCACAGTCAATCTCAGGCAACACTTGGCTATAAAAAGAACCGGTGAAAGGCTCATATCCGTGCTCAGGGTGCAAAGCGTGTAGATACATGCGGAGATGTAAGACATTTAAAAGTGCATCAACAGGGAAAGAATATACAATAAAAGATTTCATCAACTGTAGAACAAACGGGGTTGTATATATGGCAACCTGTCCCTGTCCAAAAGACTACATCGGTAAAACGATGCAACAATTACGTCGAAGAATACTTGCACACGTGGGCAATATAAATAGGAATGAGCAGACTAGCCTAGCCACACATGTCAAAGAAGAACATGGTGGAAATCCTGATTCAATAACGTTTCGTGGGATAGAAATGATTCGAAATAATGGCAGGCGTGGAGACATAGATAGGAAACTTCAGCAAAAAGAATCCGGGTGGATTTTTAGATTGGAGTCCTGTACACCCAATGGGCTAAATGAATGTCTGTCCTTTGTGTCATTCATTTAAACAAATCAGTATATTTCCATTTAATAAACCAAGGAAATAATAAATGAAAAGAAAAAAATGTGATGCACCAGATAGACAACTGCACATGGATTAGACATCTTGATATGACCGCATAAAATACTTTTTGCCCTGAAAAGACTATGGTTGCTTTATCAGCCACAGTTTTCCATTCTTGCGAAAGGTAAAAATATAAACTACCTGATATAAGTACTAGAAGAAAATGACAACACAAATCTCCTTCCTTTAAGATGTGCATAAATCAGAAATTGAGGTATTGAATAAACAGTACTTACCTTTTGGATGTTAACCTGAGAAAGTGAATGGTCTGGTTGATAAAACTGACTTTGTGCATATAGTATCATCTTGTATGGGACTAAAGGTCCCTGGGGGTGCTGCCTCTTTACCACACCCAGAGTATAAAATCAAATGCAATGTGGCATTCTAAACAACCGCTAAAATAAAAATAAATCATATATACAAACTATGTACATGGTTCCTCTCACTCCGGCAACAATATTAGAAATGAGAGAGACTTGTTTACTTGTCTGTATAGTGCGGGCGCATGAAATAGCGCATGGAATAGCATCTCTCCGAGAGCTTACTCTGAAGTCCGGGTAAATCGTCTATCACCGGCCCTGGGAGTAGGACGCATGCGTTGAGATCTAGCGTCCAGGTAACCAGGACAACACGCACGTAAGGAGAGGAGAATCACATGATGCTGCAGCGCTATGCCCGGAGCGACGGAGTAACGCTGTGACGTCACAAACATCGCGAGATCTCACTGGGGGAGCGGTCTTTGGCAGCACGCTGATTGGACAAATGGGACAAGCCCCTAAACAAGAGAGGTGGAGCTACGCATATGAAAGGAGGAGAAGCACCAGCTCTGTCTCATTGCGGCCAGGTCGGCTGCTAGGTGTACATCGAGGCCGGTGCGGCTGCAACCTTTATCCTTACTCTGCCAATGTGTGCTCTATGACTTTCTGGCCCCATAAATGTGGGCCTCCTGACCTCTCTAATTTTTCTGCCCCGTAAATGTGGGCTTCTATACCTCTCTGACTTGTCTGCCCCATAAATGTGGGCTTCTTGAACTATCTGCCCCATAAATGTGGGCTTCTTGAACTATCTGCCCCATAAATGTGGGCTTTCCAATCTATACTCTGTGCAACATGAGCTTTCTTTTCTTATGATCTATATATCCCTTGTTGGGTAATATATGAGATCAATGTTCAGCCTCCTATGTGTCCCCCATATATCAGGACGGTGGTGAACGGAGACTGATGCATCTGTGGGCTATTTTTATCAAACATAGACCTCATGTCTGGATAATCTCCAGCAGATGCTGTTCTTGTTGCCTATTACTATCAGCACAGAACAATATTGTCAGAAAGCAAGAACAGTGGCTAACAGAGGTCAATGCATCAACTGTCTATTGTTATCAAATATAGACTGTATATCCTGGCAATTTCCAGCAGATGCACGCTCTGTTGCTCGCTGTTATCAGCACAGAATAACATTGTCAGAAGAGCTGAACTTTTCTGTGTTTTCCCTAATGGTGAACACTAAGAGGAGGATCTGAGTGACTAGTTGCATAGGCCAATAGGGGGCAGTGGTCATGGTATGTTCAGTCTTGCCTTTATCAGCGCAGACCTGGTGATACCTACGAGCCCTATTAAAGCCGATGAAGCAGGTCACTACGTAGAGCATACATCATCAGTAACATAAATAAAAGGGCTTTTTGAAGCCAAAAGGCAAAAGTCCTCTTTCCATCCTGATGAAATGACATATTCATAATGTCATGGAAACGCGTCGATGGATCTTGATGAATTGAATTTACTAAAAACTTCCTACTCGTGCTAAGATCGAGGAAGTCCATATAAAACATGTATTAAACCATTTTCTGAGTAAATGCACCACTGCATATAGATATCAAGAGACCATCTTTGGCTCAGTATGCAGTTTGTGCCTCTATCGTCTCAGGGTGGTGAGAAGAGCAAAATTTAATCTAAGAAGGTATATCCGGCAGAAAGGGGTGTGTCGGATATCATCATACCTGACACGCTTTGCCATTCGTGGGTAAAGATTTGGCTACACGCATGAGAGAGCTTGGTAGTCATATTTATTGGGTCCAAGTGTTATATAGGACTTAAAAGGAATTTCTAAGGAATTTATTAATGCAAATATGCATATGGCTCGTTTTTAATGTATATAAATAAAGATTTGTAAAATTTGTACTATCAGTAAAGTTCTTGTCGGTGAAGAATTGTCAAATTTCTATAAGAACTCATAGGCTACTGTGACTCATATCCTACGATAGGTGGCGCGCATGCGAGCATCGTCGACAGTTATGCCCCCCAGACAAAGATCGTTTGATTTGCATCTCAAGCACAAAAGCAAAAGGCATTACGAGCAATGGGATGAGTGTTCAACCAGAAAATGATGCATCCGCCGAACGTTTCGCAAGACAATTGCTGCAAATGGAGAATGCTGAGGTAAAATGAAAGCTGTGCTGTGATTGGTTGCTATTTCTTATACTGCTGAGGTAACATGAAAGTTGGGCTGGGATTGGTTGCTATATATTATACTGCTGAGACAACATGAAACCTGTGCTGTGATTGGTTACTATATATTATACTGCTAAGGTAACATGAAAGCTGCTGTGCTGTGATTGGTTGTTATATATTATACCACTGAGGTAACAGGAAAGTTGCGCTGTGATTAGTTGTGTTATCTAGATATATAAAAATGAATGCATGTATGTATGTCTGTCTTCGCAGCAACGCGCGACGGGTAAGCTAGTCTATATATATAAAATTGAATGTATGCGTGTCTGTATGCATGTCTGTCTGTCTGTTTGTCCTTTATGCGTTACTACACCATTCATCCGATCGCCATGAAACTTTGGGAAGTTGTTGAGTACACTCCTGGGAAGATTATAGGCATAATACAACTATCCTACGATAAATGGTGTGCGTGCGAGCGTTGTCGACAGTTACGCCACCACATGGAGATCGTTCGATTTCCATCATTGTCACTAATTCTCTCACTTCCCGATGTCGTAGAAACATGAAATTTGGCACGAGCATTGATTATGTCATAAATAGGAAAAGCTAATGGCTCCCAACTCGATTATTCAATTCTAAGCACAAAAGAATTAGCGTCCAAATTTTACGTACGGAATCTAAATTTCTCACTTCCTAATGTCATAGAAACATGAAATTTGGCACGAGCATTGATTATGTCATAAATAGGAAAAGTTCAAGGGTCCCAACTCGATTATTCAATTCTAAGCGCAAAAGAATTAGCGTCCAAATTTTACGTACGGAATCTAATTTTCTCACTTCCCAATGTAATTTGGCACGAGCATTGATTATATCATAAAAAGGAAAAGGTAATGACTCCCAACCCGATTATTCAATTCTAAGACCCAAAGAATTAGCGTCCAAATTTTACGTACGGAATCTAATTCTCTCACTTCCCAATGTAATACAAACTTGAAATTTAGCACGAGCATTGATTATGTCATAAATAGGAAAAGTTAATCAGTCGCAACTCAATTATTCAATTCTAAACGCCAAGGAATTAGCATCCAAATTTTACGTACGGAATCTAATTTTCTCACTTCCGGATGTCATAGAAACTTGAAATTTGACACGAGCATTGATTATGTCATAAATAGGAAAACTTCAAGGGTCCCAACTCGATTATTCAATTCTAAGCGCAAAAGAATTAGCGTCCAAATTTTACATACGGAATCTAATTCTCTCACTTCCCGATGTCATAGAAACTTGAAATTTGGCACCAGCATTGATTATGTCATAAATAGGAAAAGCTAATGGGTCCCAACTCGATTATTCAATTCTAAGCGCAAAATAATTAGCGTCCAAATTTTACATACGGAATCTAATTCTCTCACTTCCCAATGTCATAGAAACTTGAAATTTGGCACGAGCATTGATTATGTCATAAATAGGAAAAGGAAATATGTACCAACTCGATTATTCAATTCTAAGTGCAAAGGAAATAGCGTCCAAATTTTACATATGGAATATAATTCTCTCACTTCCTGATGTCATAAAAGCTTGAAATTTGGCACGAGCATTGATTATGTCATAAATAGGAAAAGCTAATGGATCCCAACTCGATTATTCAATTCTAAGCACAATAGAATTAGCGTTCAAATTTTATGTACGGAATCTAATTCTCTCACTTCCCAATGTCATAGAAACTTGAAATTTGGCACAAGCATTGATTATATCATAAATATGAAAAGCTAAAGAAATTAGCGTCCAAATTGTACGTACGAAATCTAATTCCCTCACTTCCCGATGTCATATATATATATATATATATATATATATATATGAATGTATGTCTGTCTGTCTGTCCGTCCTTTATGCATTGCTACACTAGATATATAAAAACAAATGTATGTATGTATGTATGTCTTCTCTCACTTCCTGATGTCATCTATATATATAAAAAGGAATGTATGTCTGTCTGTCCTTTTTGCGCTACTACACCATTCATCCGATCGCCATGAAACTTTGGGGAGTTGTTGAGTACACTCCTGGGAAGATTATAGGCATAGTACAACTATCCTATGATAAATGGCGTGTGTGCGAGCGTCGACAGTTACGCCCCCCCCCCCCCCACGTAGATTGTTTGATTTCCATCATTGCCACCAATTCTCTCACTTCCCGATGTCGTAGAAACATGAAATTTGGCATGAGCTTTGATTATGTCCTAAATAGGAAAAGTTAATGGGTCCCAACTCGATTATTCAATTTTAAGCGCAAAAGAATTAGCGTCCAAGTTTTATGTACGGAATCTAATTCTCTCACTTTCCAATGTCATAGAAACTTGAAATTTGGCACGAGCATTGATTATGTCATAATTAAGAAAAGTTAAAGGGTCCCAACTCGATTATTCAATTCTAAGCGCAAAAGAATTAGCGTCCAAATTTTACGTACGTAATCTAATTCTCTCACTATCCAATGTCATAGAAACTTGAAATTTGGCACGAGCATTGATTATGTCATAAATAGGAAAAGCTAATAGGTCCCAACTTGATTATTCAACTTAACATCTACTGGGAAACCTAATTGTCACCTTTGTCATGAGGTTTACTTCCACGAGGATGCATGCCCATGCCACCATCCTGTCCCTATCTCCTGCATTATCCCTCCCTACAGTTAGGTGTGATCCGGGACAAGGAAAATGCATCTAAGTCTGACGTGGTATTATGTCTCTCAGGAGGGACTTTGCAACTTCAGTGGATTTTTCAATTCTCGTAGGGTAGGCCTCTTGCCATCCTGTATAAGTACAGACAAAGACTAGCAGATATTTTCATCCACCTGCAACAGGCATCTGGGTAAAGTTGATGAGTACATCTTGGAAGGGAGCTCCTCCATGAGACTGCATTCGTTTGGGGCCCAGGGGGTCCTGTCTTGAGTATTCTTTGCACAGGTCACACAACTTTTTGCAATGGCCATGGAGATACTTGAGAGATAAAGCACATACAGGTGATCCTGCAACAGGTCTTCCAGGGCGGTGCCCTCATAGTCTGTGTCTACATGGGTTCTCTTGACCAACTCTGGGGTCAGTACTTCTGGTACTACATATCTTCCATATGCAAGGACGTACCAGCCATCTTGGTTGTAGTTCCAAGCTTCAGCAAGGAGCCATTTTGTTTCTGGAGTGCTGTAGACCGGACTGTATTGGCTGAGAGGAGATGGGAACATGGCATGAGTAGAGGCTGGTGGTTTTTCTTCCAGTAGTATTGCTGCTCTTTTTGTCACAGCATCTGTGTGTATGTTGCCTTGAGCTGTGAGGGAATCGCCTTTCTGATGTCCTCTACAGTAGATCACAGGTACTTCCACTCGAGCCCACACTTGTTCTAGTAGTTCTCTGATTTGAGCTGCATAATTCACTTTCTGTCCTGCCGCAGTAATCAGCCCTTTCTGCTTGTAGAGGGTACCATGGACGTACTGATTCAGAAATGCATACTCTGAATCTGTGAAGTTATTGGTCCGAACTCCAACTGCAAATTGTAAGGCTTTGATGAGGGCAATTAACTCTGTTTTTTGTGCTGACATCCCTTTGGGCAGTGATTCCACTTCTACAGTGGAGTGCAGTGTAACTACTACATATCCGTCATATCTCAGGCCTTCATCAACAAAGCTACTACCATCAGTATAATATTCCACATTAGGGTAGTCTAGGGGATCATCTTTGAGATCTTGGTTGGCTACTGAACACTTCATCCTCTACTACCCAGCAATCATGGTCTGGTTGACCAGGCTGTGTAGGTAGCTGGATTTAAAGTGGTGTAAACTTCCAGCTTCAGTCTTGGGTTTTCACAAAGCAGCCATTGATACTTAGTCCTACTTTCATTGGTAAGCCAATAGTGACCCTTTGCATTAATAAGTGTCAAGACTGAGTGTGGTACTGAAACAATTAGTTCCTGTCCCAGGGTTAGTTTGTCAGCTTCAGTCATCAATGATGTAGTTGCAGCCAGAGCCCTCAAACATGGTGGCCATCCTTGCGATATATTATCTAGCTGCTTGGACAGTTAGGCTACTAGTTGATGCCATGATCCCAGCATCTGTGTCAGGACTCGAATGGCCAATCCTTTTTCTCATGTACATAGAGTATGAATGGTTTCTTGAAGTTGAGCAGCTCAAGAGCAGGAGCCTTCGTGAGCACTTGCTTGATATTTTCATAGGCTCGAGTGTGGTCATCTTGTCATTCAAGTAGGGTATTTTCATCTCCTTTTGTAAGTTCGTAGAGGAGCTTGTTCATTTTAAAGTTAGGAATCCAGATTCTGCAGAAACCTGCTGCTCCTAGGAATTCTCTTATTTGGTGCCTGGAGTAAGGTTGGAACATCAAAAAACGATATATCGAAATATCGATATATCGCTAATGCTTTGGCAATACTTTTCATTGATATTGTTATGTCTGATATATTGGTAACATCGATAGTTTAGGGTGATATACTATCGATTTTTGTAAAGAAGAAACGTGTCTTGTGGTCCGGTGACCAGATTGTCTTTCTTTACATTCCGCCCTTTCCTTTGTGTTGTACACGATGTAGTTTTTCTCGAGGCACTAATGAACTTATAAACAAGTTCTAGAAACTTTTGGAAAGTGTGAGGTGACTCTCTGTTACCAATAAGGTTTGCTCCAGGCAGAACAACTCTCAGAAAAAGTGGGATCATCGGTCCCTTCTCCACATACATTTGTTCATCGCGTTAGATGCAGGCTCGGAACGCTTACGTCTAACGCGATGGCTCTGGACAATGCTTTCTAAATGAAAGCATTTCCACATGCAGATGGAGGGCTGCGCTGAATGCACAAAGTTCGTTTCCAGAAAAGGAGATGCGATATGTCGTGCGTTCAGCGTCTAATGCGAACGCAGTGCTGATAGAAAAGATAGGAGGCCCACTACAATTGCGTTCGGGGCACTGCATTGTTTACAAGTTGCCATGGAGACCGTTGCTCCCTCAGCGGCAACTGTAAAAATGCAGGGAATGCAGCCCCACAAATACACAGAGATCATGCTCACATCTCATCAGGTCCAGCGGCCATCTTCTAGCTTCCTTGTCGCTGGCAGGACTTTGTTTTAGTGTGTTTACCTCCAATCATCTTTCTGCACTCCCAGCCAAGCTAGTAAAATTATGTCTGCACGAAGGAGAGCATGCGAGCAAATTAATATTTCTTGGCTCATTAGATAACGATTATTGGGGCCAATGATAAAAAACTTCTTTTCATATACCTGATTTTAATTATGTTTCATCTGTAATTTTTTATTTTCATTTGTAACTTTAATATATTTTCATGATATTATTAATAGTTAGAAGTTAATAATAAATTCAGTTTAAAGTTTGTTTTGCTATTGTTTTTGTTGATTGTGTTGCTTTATTAACCCTAGACGTTTCACAGAGACAACTTTGTATAAATAAGTGAATGTTTATTCATTATTTATTCCTAAAAACATAACACATAGGGCACAGGAATTAACGTGGAGGATGTAACGACAGCACATAGGGTTGTCGTGACAGAAATCGTGAACACCCCCTCATGTTAGTGGGATAGACATTAACATCTAACATATAACAAGTCACCAGGACCGATTATTGATTCGGTCTCATATCGTCCTAGTCAGACACTGCAGTGGGTGATGAACATCTTTTATTAAGCTCGAATATTTCTATATGTCAGTGTGTGGACTTGGTTCTCTATTATAATTGATCCAACCGTTGCCCAATCCATAATAAGTGGTTTGCTATAGAGAAAACTTTAATGACCTCCACACCACAAAGAGAGTGAGAATTAATTTGTGTAGTTAGGCTGTTAATGTTGTGCCTTCACTCTTCATTACAATCCACTGTCGTGAGCTCTTTGACTTCCAGCCTGTGAGGGTAGTGAGCAAAGCTGGATATAAGGACAAGATGGATACTGATTAGAGATGAGCGAGCGCACTCGTCCGAGCTTGATGCTCGTTCGAGCATTAGGGTGTTCGAGATGCTCGTTACTCGAGGCGAGCAGCACGCGGCACTCGATTCCATTACATTTCCTTCCCTGAGAAATTTGCGCCCTTTTCTGGCCAGCAGAAACACAGGGAAGCCATTACAACTTCCTCCTGTGACGTTCCAGCCCTATCCCACCCCCTGCAGTGAGTGGCTGGCGAGATCAAGTGACCCCCTAGTATTTAAATCAGCCCCGCCCGCGGCTCGCCACAGACAAACGCTAAGAGAGATCAGGGGAAGTGCTGCTGATGCTTCTGCTGCTATAGGGACAGTGTTAGCGTCTTCAAGAACCACAATGGCCCTTCTTAGGGCCACAGCTCACCTATAGCATTACTGTTGTGGTTGCTGTGAGCAGTTTTGCACAATTTTTTTTTTTTTCTATGTATATCCGGCGTGCAGGCTGTAGCGTTCTCAGGCTGCAGTCTGTACTTCAGTATAGGGGCACTATTGGTCAGGCAGGGACAGTGGTAATGGAGAATCCTGTCTACAAGTACCCCAACGGTTCTTCTTAGGGCAACCTGCGACCGTGTGCATTTAACTCCATGGTTGCTGGGAGTTGTAGTACCTCTGTATTGCACAGCCTAGCCTGCGTGCAGCCTTCATTTAAACATTTTTCTGTCCACATTTTGCGTCGCCTCAGTTCACTCTACCTCTAAGTGTACGCCAAGAAACCACACATTTTCTAAAATGCTCTGTTATACATGTGCTGTCTCAAACGTTCACGGTCTGCCCGACGCCCATAGATTGAAAGTGCAATACACACTGCCTAACCTCAGCCTGCATTGCAGAGTAAAATAAGGAGATTTTTTTTAAAATTCCTTTTTACGGCTAATGCTTACCCAGTGCATTTGCTGCGTGGCCTGTGGGACTTCACGCCCATCCAAACTGCATAGTTCACAGCTAGGCCTGCGTGCAGCCTTCATTTAAACATATTTCTGTCCGCACTTCGCGTAGCCTCACTGCAGTCTGCCTCTAAGTGTACGCCAAGAAACCACACATTTTCTACAACACTCTGTTATACGTGTGCTGTCTCAGAAGTTCACGGTCTGCCCGACGCCCATAGATTGAAAGTGCAATACACACTGCCTAGCCTCAGCCTGCATTGCAGAGTAAAATAAGGAGATTTTTTTTTTAAATTCCTTTTTACGTCTAACGCTTACCCAGTGCATTTGCCTGCGTGGCCTGTGGGACTTCACGTCCATCCAAACTGCATAGTTCACAGCCTAGCCTGCGTGCAGCCTTCCTTATAATTTATCTCTGGCTTCATTTAGCGTTATATTACCGCTAGCAGCCACCAACTGCGCAGCAATAATTCACAAACATTTTTACACCGCTCTCTCTCTGCTCGATTCTTAATCCAGCATGCTGAGGGGTAGGGGTAGGGGAAGAGGACGTGGACGCGGTCGCAGTCGAGGACGCAGAGTCCCAAGTGAGGGTGTGGGCATAGGACGAGTTCCTGGTCCAGGTGAAACGCAGCCGGCTGCTGCAGGAGTAGGAGAGAGGACAGTTTCTGGGGTTCCCCAGCTTCATATCGCAATTTTTGGGTCCACGTCGTAGACCTTTATTAAAAAATGAGCACTGTGAGCAGGTCCTGTCGTGGATGGCAGAAAGTGCATCCAGCAATCTATCGACCACCCAGTCTTCTACGCCGTCCACTGCTGCAACTCTGAATCCTCTGGCTGCTGCTCCTCCTTCCTCCCAGCCTCCTCACTCCATTACAATGACACATTCTGAGGAGCAGGCAGACTCCCAGGAACTGTTCTCGGGCCCCTGCCCAGATTGGGCAGCAATGGTTCCTCTCCCACCGGAGGAGTTTATCATGACCGATGCCCAACCTTTGGAAAGTTCCCGGGGTCCGGGGGATGAGTCTGGGGACTTCCGGTAACTGTCTCAAGAGCTTTCAGTGGGTGCGGAGGACGATGGCGATGAGACATAGTTGTCTATCAGTGAGGTAGTAGTAAGGGCAGTAAGTCCGAGGGAGGAGCACACAGAGGATTCGGAGGAAGGCCCGCTGGACAATGAGGTGACTGACCCCACCTGGTGTGATAAGCCTACTGAGGACAGGTCTTCAGAGGGGGAGGCAATTGCAGCCGCAGGACAGGTTGGAAGAGGCAGTGTGGTGGCCAGGGGTAGAGGCAGGGCAAGAGCGAATAATCCACCAGCTGTTTCCCAAAGCACCCCCTCGCGCCAAGCCACCATGCAGAGACCAAGGTGCTCTAAGGTGTGGCAGTTTTTCACTGAGACGGCGGACGACCGACGAACAGTGGTGTGCAACCTTTCTCGCACCAAGATCAGAGGGGAGCCACCACCACCAGCCTCACCACCACCAGCATGCGCAGACATATGATGGCCAAGCACTCCACAAGGTGGGACGAAGGCCGTTCACCACCTCCAGCTTGCACCAGTGCCTCTCCCCCTGGGCCCCAACCTGCCACTGAGATCCAACCCCCCTCTCAGGACACAGGCACGACCATCTCCTGGCCTGGACCAACACCCTCACCTCCGCTCTCCTCGGTCCCATCCAGCAATGTCTCTCAACGCAGCGTCCAGCTGTCGCTAAGAGAATCGTTGGAGCGAAAGCGCAAATACGCCGCCACGCACTCGCACGCTCAAGCTTTAAATGTCCACATAGCTAAATTGATCAGCCTGGAGATGCTCCCCTACAGGCTGGTGGAAACTGAGGTGTTCAAAAACATGATGGCGGTGGCAGCCCCGCACTACTCTGTCCCCAGTCGCCACTATTTTTCACGGTGTGCCATCCCAGCCCTGCACGACCACGTCTCACGCAACATTGTACGTGCCCTCACCAACTCGGTTACTGGCAAGGTCCACTTAACAATGGACACGTGGAGAAGCACAGGCGGGCAGGGCCACTATATCTCCCTGACGGCACATTGGGTGAATTTAGTGGAGGCTGGGACTGAGTCAGAGCCTGGGACCGCTCATGTACTACCCACCCCCAGAATTGCGGGCCCCAGATCGGTGGTGGTATCTGCGGCGGTGTATGCCACCTCCACTACACCTTCCTCCTCCTCCTCCTACGCAACCTCTACCTCGCAATCAAGACTTGTCACTAGCAGCATGTCGCCAGCAGTCGGTATCGCGCGGCGTGGCAGCACAGCGGTGGGCAAGCGTCAGCAGGCCGTGCTGAAACTACTCAGCTTAGGAGAGAAGCGGCACACGGCCCACGAACTGTTGCAGGGTCTGACAGAGCAGACCGACCGCTGGCTTTCGCCACTGAGCCTCCAACCGGGCATGATCGTGTGTGACAACGGCTGTAACCTGGTGGCGGCTCTGCAGCTCGGCAGCCTCACGCACGTGCCATGCCTGCCCCACGTCTTTAATTTGGTTTTTCAACGGTTTCTGAAAGGTTACCCACACTTGTCAGACCTCCTCGGCAAAGAGCGCCGGGTCAGCGCACATTTCCGCAAGTCCAACACGGACGCTGCCACCCTGCGCACCCTGCAACATCGGTTTAATCTGCCAGTGCACCGACTGCTGTGCGACGTGCCCACACGGTGGAACTCTACTCTTCACATGTTGTCCCGGCTGTATGAGCAGCGTAGAGCTAAAGTGGAATACCAACTCCAACATGGGTGGTGAAGTGGGAGTCAGCCTCCTCAATTCTTTACAGAGGAGTGGGCCTGGATGGCAGATATCTGCCAGGTCCCTGGAAACTTTGAGGAGTCCACCCTGATGGTGAGTGGCGATGCTGCAATCATTAGCGTCACCATTCCCCTGCTATGCCTCTTGAGAAGTTCCCTGCAAAGCATAAAAGCTGATGCTTTGCGGGCGGAAGCGGAGGCGGGGGAAGACAGTATGTCGCTGGATAGTCAGTGCACCCTCATGTCTATATCTCAGCGCGTGGAGGAGGAGGAGGGGGAGGAGCCTGAGGAGGAAGAGACAGCTGGGCCGACTGCAGAGGGTACCCATGCTGCTTGCCTCTCATCCATTCAGCGTGTATGGCCTGAGGAGCAGGAGGAGGATACTCAAAGTGATCTTCCTAGTGAGGACAGCCATATGTTGCGTACAGGTACCCTGGCACACATGGCTGACTTTATGTTAGCATGCCTTTCTCGTGACCCTCGCGTTAGACGCACTTTCCTGGTGGACAAACTGATGGTAAACTTCCCATCTGACAGCGCTAGTGGCAGAAGGCGCAGTTCCGAGGGCCAAGAAGAAGGGGAGGCGCGGAGATCAGGCAGCATGTTCAGCGCAGGCAGGGGAACACTCTCCAAGGCCTTTGCCAGCTTTATGGCTCCCCAGCAAGACTGTCTCACACCTCCCCAGACCAGGCTGAGTCAGAGGGAGCACTGTAAGAAGATGGTGAGGGAGTACGCAGCCGATCGTACCACCGTCCTCCGTGACGCCTCTGCTCCATGCAACTACTGGGTGTCAAAGCTGGACACGTGGCCCGAACTTGCGCTGTATGCCCTGGAGGTGTTGGCTTGCCCTGCGGCTAGCGTCTTGTCAGAGAGGGTGTTTAGTGCAGCTGGGGGAATCATCACGGACAAGCGTACCCGCCTGTCAACTGACAGCGCCGACAGGCTTACACTCATAAAGATGAACAAAGCCTGGATTTCCCCAGACTTCTGTTCTCCACCAGCGTGCAGCAGCGCTACCTAAAGACCTTTGTCAATCTGTGTATGATATTCGTCCTCCTCCTCCGGCTCCTCCTCCTGAAACCTCTCGTAATCACCGCGAATGGGCAATTTTTCTGTGGGCCAAAAGGCTCATATAACTTTTCTAAATAATATTTATCTGTTTCAATTCTCATTAAAGCATTGAAACTTCCACCTGAACCAATAGTTTTTTAGACTGGGCTGCCTCCAGGCCTAGTTAAAAATTAAGCCACAGTACGCTAAGAGATTAATGGGTTTCACCTGCCCTCTGGGTTGGGCATGGGCAATTTTTCTGGGGTACATTTGTACTGTCGATACAACAATTTTTCGGGCCCTCGCCTAAAATGTAATCAAAGTAATTTTTATGGGCTTCGCCTACACTCATGGTACACCACTGTGTCTGGGCTTGGCCTACACTTTTGCTACAGAAATGTAACTCTGTTCTGCCTACCTATACATCTGCCACAGTAATGCTACTGGGGTCTGACTATACTTCAGCAACAGAAATGTTACTTCGTTCTGCCGATACTTCTGCTCCTGAAATGTTACCTTGGTTGGTGTATACTGTTACTACTGTAATTTTACTGATACTGGGCTCTGCCCATAATGCTTTAACGGAAATGTTACTGGGGCAGGTCTATACTGCTATAACAGAAATGTAACTAATAGTGGGCTCTGCCCATACTGCTTCTACGTTAATGTTACTGGGGTCTGACTATACTGCTACTACTGAAAGGTTACAAATACTTTGCTCTCCCTACACTGCTGCCAGGAAAATGTTTAGCTGCTGCTTTGCCCATACTGCTTCTACATTACTGTTACTGGGGTCTGACTATACTGCTACTACTGAAATGTTACAAATACAATACTTTACTCTCCCTACACTGCTGCCAGGGAAATGTTTATCTGCTGCTTTGCCCATACTGCTTCTACGTAACTGTTACTGGGGTCTGTCTGCACTGCTGGAACTGAAATGTGACTGAGGCATGTCGCAACTGATACTACTGAAATGTTACTGGGGTCTGTCAATACTGCTGGAACTGAAATGTTACTGGGGTCTGTCTAGACTTATACTACTGAACTGTTACTGGGGTCTGTCTATACAGATACTACTGAAATGTTACTGGGGTCTGTGTATACTGCTTCAAATGAAATGTTAGTGGGGTCTGTTGTCACTGCTGCCAATGAAATGTTACAGGGGTTTGTGCATACTGTTACAAATGTTACTAATTCTCGGCTCTGCCTATACTGCTGCTACTGCAATGTTACAGGGTAGTGGAAACGGAGGCTTCCCAAAGACATGATGGTGGCGAGGCCGCGCTACTAGGTTCCCCAGGCGCGACAACTTTTCAGCGACGCGGTCACTGGGAAGGTGCATATAACACGGACACGGGGACAGGACACGTACTGCCTCAAAAACTTCCCCGTCCTCCTCCAACAATGAAAACATTCTTGGCAAATGCTTTCACAGTGGTCCGTCTGGCGGCAGTCCAAGAACTTCACCTTAAACGACACAATAAGAAAGCCCCCCACCACGGCCCACTTAATCATGGCCACATTCCGAAAACCAACGGAATAAAACCGCGCTAATAGATCCACAGTCGCGACCACTATCCCACCAACGCGGTTACTGGTAAGGTGCATATAACCACGGACACGGGAATAAGACACGTGCTGCCTCAAAATCATCCCCGTCCTCCTCCAACAATGAAAACATTCTTGGCAAATGCTTTCGCAGTGGTCCGTCTGGCGGCAGTCCAAGAATTTCACCTTAAACGATACAATAAGAAAGCCCCCCACCACGGCCATCTTAATCCAGGCCACATTCTGAAAACCAACGGAATAAAACCGCTTAAATAGGTCCACAGTCGCAACCACTATCCCACCAACGCGGTTACTGGTAAGGTGCATATAACCACGGATACGGGGACAGGACACGCACTACCTCAAAAACATCCCCGTCCTCCGCCCCTAACAATGAAAACATTCTTGGCCGTAGCCCACCTGTATTTAATCTGACGTTAGCTCTGCTGTCCAGGGCACTGCAATGGGATTTATTTATGTACCGCCGGTGGGTTCCAGGGAGCCACCCATGCTGTTGGTCCACACAGACTTCACATTATTGAGTTGCACCTGCCTGTGTCTATGTATTAAAAACCCCGGTCAGAGTGGGGCATGCAGTGTGGGCCGAAGCCCACCTGCATTTAATCTGACGTTACCTCAGTTGTGCTGGGCAATGCAATGGGATTTATTTATGTACCGCCGGTGGCTTCCTGGGACCCACCCATGCTGTCGGTCCACACGGAGTTGTAACTGCATGTGTCTACTTATAAAGAACCCCAGTCTGACTGGGACATGCAGTGTGGGCCGAAGCCCACCTGCATTTAATCTGACGCTACCTCAGCTGTGCTGGGCAATGCAATGGGATTTATTTATGTGCCGCCGGTGGCTTCCTGGGACCCACCCATGCTGTCGGTCCACACAGAGTTGTAACTGCATGTGTCTACTTATAAAGAACCCCTGTCTGACTGGGGCATGCAGTGTGGGCCGAAGCCCACCTGCATTTAATCTGATGTTACATCAGCTGTGCTGGGCAATGCAATGGGATTTATTTATGTACCGCCGGTGGGTTCCAGGGAGCCACCCATGCTGTCGGTCCACAGTGACTTCACATAGGGGATTTGTACCTGCCTGTGTCTATGTAATAAAAACCCCGGTCAGGCTGGGGCATGCAGTGTGGGCCAAAGCCCACCTGCATTTAATCTGACGTTTCCTCAGCTGTGCTGGGCAATGCAATGGGATTTATTTATGTACCGCCGGTGGCTTCCTGGGACCCACCCATGCTGTCGGTCCACACGGAGTTGTAACTGCATGTGTCTACTTATAAGGAACCCCAGTCTGACTGGGGCATGCAGTGTGGGCCGAAGCCCACCTGCATTTAATCTGACGCTACCTCAGCTGTGCTGGGCAATGCAATGGGATTTATTTATGTACAGCCTGTGGCTTCCTGGGACCCACCCATGATGTCGGTCCACATGGAGTTGTAACTGCATGTGTCTACTTATAAAGAACCCCAGTCTGACTGGGGCATGCAGTGTGGGCCGAAGCCCACCTGCATTTAATCTGACATTACCTCAGCTGTGCTCGGCAATGCAATGGGATTTATTTATGTACCGCCGGTGGGTTCCAGGGAACCACCCATGCTGTCGGTCCACACGGACTTCATACAGGGGATTTGTACCTGCCTGTGTCTATGTATTAAAAACCCCGGTCAGGCTGGGGCATGCAGTGTGGGCCAAAGCCCATCTGCATTTAATCTGACGTCACCTCAGCTGTGCTGGGCAATGCAATGGGATTTATTTATGTACCGCCGGTGGCTTCCTGGGACCCACCCATGATGTCGGTCCACATGGAGTTGTAACTGCATGTGTCTACTTATAAAGAACCCCAGTCTGACTGGGGCATGCAGTGTGGGTCGAAGCCCACCTGCATTTAATCTGACATTACCTCAGCTGTGCTGGGCAATGCAATGGGATTTATTTATGTACCGCCGGTGGCTTCCAGGGAACCACCCATGCTGTCGGTCCACACGGACTTCATATAGGGGATTTTTACCTGCCTGTGTCTATGTATTAAAAACCCCGGTCAGGCTGGGGCATGCAGTGTGGGCCAAAGCCCACCTACATTTAATCTGAAGTTACCTCAGCTGTGCTGGGCAATGCAATGGGATTTATTTATGTACCGCCGGTGGCTTCCAGGGACCCACCCATGCTGTCGGTCCACACGGAGTTGTAACTGCATGTGTCTACTTATAAAGAACCCCTGTCTGACTGGGGCATGCAGTGTGGGCCGAAGCCCACCTGCATTTAATCTGACGTTTCCTCAGCTGTGCTGGGCAATGCAATGGGATTTATTTATGTACCGCTGGTGGGTTCCTGGGAGCCACCCATGCTGTCGGTCCACAGGGACTTCACATAGGGGATTTGTACCTGCCTGTGTCTATGTATTAAAAACCCCGGTCAGGCTGGGGCATGCAGTGTTGGCCGAAGCCCACCTGCATTTAATCTGACGCTACCTCAGCTGTGCTGGGCAATGCAATGGGATTTATTTATGTACTGCCGGTGGCTTCCTGGGACCCACCCATGATGTCGGTCCACATGGAGTTGTAACTGCATGTGTCTACTTATAAAGAACCCCAGTCTGACTGGGGCATGCAGTGTGGGCCGAAGCCCACCTGCATTTAATCTGACATTACCTCAGCTGTGCTGGGCAATGCAATGGGATTTATTTATGTACCGCCGGTGGGTTCCAGGGAACCACCCATGCTGTCGGTCCACACGGACTTCATATAGGGGATTTGTACCTGCCTGTGTCTATGTATTAAAAACCCCAGTCAGGCTGGGGCATGCAGTGTGGGCTGAAACCCACCTGCATTTAATCTGACATTACCTCAGCTGTGCTGGGCAATGCAATGGGATTTATTTATGTACCGCCGGTGGGTTCCAGGGAACCACCCATGCTGTCGGTCCACACGGACTTCATATAGGGGATTTGTACCTGCCTGTGTCTATGTATTAAAAACCCCAGTCAGGCTGGGGCATGCAGTGTGGGCCGAAGCCCACCTGCATTTAATCTGACATTACCTCAGCTGTGCTGGGCCATGCAATGGGATTTATTTATGTACCGCCGGTGGCTTCCTGGGACCCACCCATGCTGTCGGTCCACACAGAGTTGTAACTGCATGTGTCTACTTATAAAGCACCCCTGTCTGACTGGGGCATGCAGTGTGGGCCGAAGCCCACCTGCATTTAATCTGACGTACCTCAGCTGTGCTGGGCAATGCAATGGGATTTATTTATGTACCGCCGGTGGCTTCCTGGGACCCACCCATGCTGTCGGTCCACACGGAGTTGTAACTACATGTGTCTGCCTATAAAGAACCGCAGTCTGACTGGGGCATACAGTGTGGGCCAAAGCCCACCTGTATTTAATCTGACGTTACCTCAGCTGTGCTGGGCAATGCAATGGGATTTATTTATGTACCGCCGGTGGCTTCCTGGGACGCACCCATGCTGTGGGACCACACTGACTTCACATTAGAGAGTTGTACCTGCATGTGTATACTTATAAAAAAAAACAGTCTGACTGGGGCATGCAGTGTGGGCCGAAGCCCCCCTGTATTTAATCTGACGTTAGCTCTACTATCCGGGGCACTGCATTGGGACAAACTACAGGTGCAATACAGGCCCGCGATTGCTGAGGGTTTGTGCAGAGGCCTATGTCCTGGGTGCAGTGAAAATCCGCTTCCTGCCTAGGATTGCTGAAGCTGTGGGTCGAGGCCTATACCGTGGGCGCGGTGCAAGTCTGCCATGTTTGGCCGCTCAGATCAATTTTTTGTTCATGTTCATGTTTGTTCATGTTTCCTAGGACCCACCTATGCTTTTGGTGCAAACTTAGTTCCCATCGTGGTGTTTGACCTGTCTGGCACAAAGACACTGACTGACTTGTGTAGGGGGCAGAGCACAGACGGTTTTCCCCTTGCAGTGTGAATTGAGCTATGCAACACCTTGACAGAATGAATACTGTGTGAGCACATGGATTCCCCATTGCTATGCCCACGTTTGCAGCTCCAGACGGAGGTGGCACAGGATTGGATTTCTCATTGCTTCTGTACAGCATTGTGGGCTATCGCCCTGCCCCTTTTAAAGAGGGTCGCTGCCTGGCCCTGCCAACCCTCTGCAGTGTGTGCCTCTGGTTCCTCCTCATGGCAGATGCACTTATAAATAGACATGAGGGTGGTGTGGCTATGAGGCCAGCGTGTGGCATGAGGGAAGCTGAAGGCTGCGCAGGGACACTTTGGTGTGCGCTGTGGACACTGGGTCGTGCGGGGGGGTTGGGCAGCATGTAACCCAGGAGAAGAGGCAGCGGTGTGTCCCGCAGGCAGTGCCTGTGCTTAGTTGGAGGTAGTGTGGTGCTTAGCTAAGGTGTGGCTTACTAATGAGGGTTTGTCCAAAGTAAAAATTGTTAGGGGGGGGGGGGCACTCTTGCAGCTATTGTGGCTTAATAGTGGGACCTGGGAACCTGAAATGCAGCCCCGCATGTTGCCCCTCGACTGCCCTATCCGTTTCTGTGTCGTTTCCATCACTTTCTTGGGTTTTGCAGATTTTCACCAATGAAAACCTTAGAGAGCATCGGCGATATACAAAAATGCTCGAGTCGCCCATTGACTTCAATGGGGTTCGTTACTCGAAACGAACCCTCGAGCATCGTGGAAAGTTCGCCTCGAGCAACAAGCACCCGAGCATTTTGGTGCTCGCTCATCTCTAATACTGATTCTTTAATGGATCAGTTACCTAGCTCACAGATGACCAGCTCTCAACGCGTTTCACCACCTTGTGTTTGTGGATCTTCAGGAGTATGTTTTAGAGCTAACTTAAAAAGATATTGTGACTGTAAGATCCTCAAAGTAGCTAGACTTAAATGATGAAGTCTCAGTACTTTCAAGAATAAAGACAATGGTCCATCTTAGAGTAGCTAGACTTAAATGATAATGTCTCAGTACTCTCAAGAGTGGAGACAATAGACCGTCTGGTGTAATGCACACTCTCTAATATGTTACCCCGAGCGGCTTTAGGAGCAGTAGGAGAGTTATGAATCACTGACTCATATAAGAGGATGGATGCCAAACTTAATCAGGGCAGCATCCCATGAGTTTATCTAGAATAATGGCCTGAACTCAGTATTATTGAGGAGAGACAATCGACTATCGATATGTTTGTGTCGATATCCCAACCTTAGCCTGGAAGTTGGCTGCTGTGTTTATTGCATTACAGCAAAGTTCTTCACAGAGATATGAAGAGCCTTCATGAGCACTTGCTTGATATTTTCATAGACTTGAGTGTGGTCATCTTGCATTCAAGTAGGGTATTTTAATCTTCCTTTGTAAGTTCATAGAGGAGCTTGGCCATTTTAAAGTTAGGAATTCAGATTTTGCAGAAACCTGCTGCTCCTAGGAATTCTCTTATTTGGTGCCTGGAGGTTCGCTGCTGTGTTTATTGCATTACAGCAAAGTTCTTCACAGAGATATAAGCCTTTACAGTAATGAAATACTGGTCAGTATCATCTGCTCTTCATGGAGCAAACAGGGTGGTCATAAAGTAGAAACATTTACAGCATGTTTCTGTGGTAATTTATAGGACACATGAAGGTCTAGAATAGTCCAGCCTAGTGTTAGTAGCTTCACACAATGTTCATTCTCTCTGCTGCAAAAGGCCCACCATACCAATGCGGCATTGCAGCACTATAGTAATCTATCTTTTTCCCAAATTACGCGTTTTTCTTAGGCACATTAAAATACATAATGTTTTTCAAACGAAGCACACTGTCAAAGTGCCTAAAATTAAATTAAAAATAAATATATACTTATGGGGCATGTCTACAGCCCTTTGCAGGAAATTCAGGGTTTACATATAGTGATATGATCCCTTGCTGCAGCCTGTGGTGCTACTCCGGCCTAGTGAGCCATATTTTCTAATAAACTGGTTCCTGGCCGACCACCAGCTTGTCTTCGCATCCCATACTATATGTATATTTAAAAAAAGAAAAAAAAGGTGCGATGTTTTAATTTGATTGGATACATTAATAGATAGGAATGCAGCCAAGATGAACAGTGTAAGCAATGCTGAGAAACCAGCTTGTCAGTTCTACAGAAGGTTAGTATTGGGCCGGCCCAAATAGTCTGTATACAGGTGCATTGGACAGGTGCTCGCTGACAAATACTAGAGGCAATGTGAAAAATTATAAGGAGTGCCTTAAGGAGTGCCAGACTGGGCTTATGAAACAACGCTTGCATTGCACAGATGCTTTCAGGTAAAAGATAATTCAGAGAGATAAGATGGCAAAAGAAATAAATCAAAAACTCCTCACAGAATTGCTTGCGCTCTCTGGTTGTGGCGGTGTTCCATCTATCCCCAAAAACCACTTGCACCTCCTCCTGCCAGTGAGACTCCTTATACTTCCCTAATGCAGGGCAAGCTACCACAAGAGATATGAGGAGCTCCATCTCTGCTCCTCCTGGCATTTTCTAAATTATTCTGAATATCTATCAATGCTGTAGAATTAATGTCTGCCGTGGCTTTCATGCAATCAGCTGCAGAATTTATAGGGTCCTGTTAGGTGGTTATAGGTTTTCAATGGAGTGCAGTGTGACTACTGTATATCCGGCATATCTCAGGCCTTCAACCATAAAGCTACTGCCATCAGTGTAATATTCCACATCAGGGTCGTCTAGGGGTTCATCTTTGAGATCTGGTTGGCTACTGAACACTTCATCCATTACTACACAGCAATCATGGTCTGGTGGGCCAGGCTGTGTAGGTAACTGGGTAGCTGGATTTAAAGTTGTGTACACTTCCAACTTTAGTCTTGAGTTTTCACAGAGCAGCCATTGATACTTAGTCCTCCTTTCGTTGGTAAGCCAATAGTGATCCTTTTCAACAATAAGTGTCAAGACTGAGTGTGGTATTCAGACAATTAGTTCCTGTCCCAGGGTTAGTTTGTCAGCTTCAGTCATCAATGATGTAGTTGCAGCCAGAGCCCTCAAACATGGTGGCCATCCTTGCGATATATTATCTAGCTGCTTCGACAGGTAGGCTACTGGTTGATGCCATGATCCCAGCATCTGTGTCAGGACACCAATGGCCAATCCTTTTTCTCATGTACATAGAGTATGAATGGTTTCTCTAAGTTGAGCAGCCCAAGAGCAGGAGCCTTCATGAGCACTTGCTTCATATTTTCATAGACTTGAGTGTGGTCATCTTGCATTCAAGTAGGGTATTTTGATCTCCCTTTGTAAGTTCATAGAGGAGCTTGGCCATTTTAAAGTTAGGAATCAAGATTTTGCAGAAACCTGCTGCTCCTAGGAATTCTCTTATTTGGTGCCTGGAGGTTCGCTGCTGTGTTTATTGCATTACAGCAAAGTTCTTCACAGAGATATAAGCCTTTACAGTAATGAAATACTGGTCAGTATCATCTGCTCTTCATGGAGCAAACAAGGTGGTCTTAAAGTAGAAACATTTACAGCATGTTTCTGTGGTAATTTATAGGACACATGAAGGTCTAGAATAGTCCAGCCTAGTGTTAGTAGCTTCACACAATGTTCATTCTCTCTCTGCTGCAAAAGACCCACCATACCAATGCGGCATTGCAGCACTATAGTAATCTATCTTTTTCCCAAATTACGCGTTTTTCTTAGGCACACTAAAATACATAATGTTTTTCAAACGAAGCACAGTGTCAAAGTGCCTAAAATTAAATTAAAAATAAATAAATATATACATATGGGGCATGTCTACAGCCCTTTGCAGGAAATTCAGGGTTTACATATAGTGATATGACCCCTTGCTGCAGCCTGTGGTGCCACTCCGGCCTAGTGAGCCATATTCCCTAATAAACTGGTTCCTGGCCGACCACCAGCTTGTCTTCACATCCCATATTATATGTATATTTAAAAAAAGGGAAAAAAGGTGGAATGTTTTAATTTGATTGGATACATTAATAGATAGGAATGCAGCCAAGATGAACAGTGTAAGCAATGCTGAGAAACCAGCTTGTCAGTTCTACAAAAGGTTAGTATTGGGGCCGTCCCAAATAGTCTGTATACAGGTGCATTGGACAGGTGCTCGCTGACAAATACTAGAGGCAATGTGAAAAATTATAAGGAGTGCCACAAGGAGTGCCAGACTGGGCTTATGAAACAACGCTTGCATTGCACAGATGCTTTCAGGTAAAAGATAATTCAGAGAGATAAGATGGCAAAGGAAATAAACTAAAAACTCCTCACAGAATTGCTTGCGCTCTCTGGTTGTGTCGGTGTTCTATCTATCCCCAAAAACAACCTGCACCTCCTCCTGCCAGTGAGACTCCTTATACTCCCACAATGCAGGGCGAGCTTCCACCAGAGGTAAGAGGAGCTCCATCTCTGCTCCTCCTGGCATTTTTCAAATAATTCTAAATATCTATCCATGCTGTGGAATTAATGTCTGCAATGGCTTCCGTGCAATCAGCTGCAGAATTTATAGAGTCCTGTCAGGTGGCTGTAGTGTCAGCAAAATTGCACCTTTTTTCATGCTTATAGGTGAGTTTTACACGTACAATTAAGCATCTCCATAGACTTCTAATGGGGGCCTTTGCTGCGCAAAATGCACAGAGCTAGAGTAGAACCTATGTTTTTGTGTACGTTTTTAGCTAAATCTGTGCATGCTAAAAACAGAGAGCGGACCCATTGAAATCAATAGGTTCCATTCTCTGTTTTTAGCATGCACAGATTTTGTGTGCGCAATCATTCTCGTATGTCTCTTCTCTCACTGAGACTGGGTACAACGGAAGGCGTTTCTGCTGGAGTACAATTTGTTTGTTCTTAGTAGGAGAAACCAAGTTATCTTATAGATATGATCCCTTTTAATGGCTAACAAAAAATGCATAATGATATAGCAAGCTTTTGAGCCTACTTAGGGTACCTCTTCAGGCTTAATGGAATAGATTTGTAGAAGCATACCTATATACACATAGATATAAAAAGGTACAGGCATGGTGTGATTAATTTTCACTTAAAATAATACCAGAACAGGATGAGCAGAGGAGTAAATAATTATTAGTCCACTAATAAAAATGTGGACATTTTAATATCTCTAAATTGGTGATAGGGGGTCACCAGGCCTGTCTGTTACCTCTGCTATAGATTTCTCATATTCTTCACTGTTGCATAAAACAGCTTCAGATGTTGATGCCTTTCTTGAGAGTGTCAAAAATGGTTATAAACTTGTGCTCCCAAATTATGTTATGATGTTGAGATTTGAATATGTAAACTTTTTCACAGCAAAACTGGAGAGTGACTTCCTGGCCTCCTGCCCCAGCAAACCATTGGCCTACTTCATGACCATAATCATCTGGACCAACTCTGAACAAGAATGGACAAATTTCCATGCGTTCATGAATTCCACCCCACCATAAACCTGACACTAAGCTATTCATATACAAAAATCAACTTTTGGACACCACCATAAAAATTTTACACAACTCAATAAGACATCCTTATACCAAAAACATATTTATCGGCCCACATATCTCAGTTGGGACAGTTTCCATCCCAAATACTCAAAAAGTCCATTGTCTACAGCCAGGCCATCAAATAAAACCAGATCTGCTACAACACAACAGACAGAGAAACATCTATACAATCTTAAATTTTTTTTGTAAAATCAGGGCTTCCATCGCACCACTACAAGAGTATTTTGTTTCTCTTACTGAGAACAATCACATTCTGCTCTACTGGCTAACACCATACCATACTTTTTTCTTTATACCTGCTCGAGTGTTAACACAATGCTGACCTGAAGAAGAAAGAGGAAAGTAGGAGAAAAGTGCAACCAATGATGGGAGAATGAGGAAAGACAGGAGGAGGAAGGTGAGAAGAAGATAGTAGGAAGAAAGGAGGAGGTGGGAGGAATAGAATAGGAAATTGGAGGCAGAACTGTTTAACAATGAGCTGATGAGATTAGAGTTGCCGAGAAATAGCTTTCAAAGTGAGTTCCATGAAGATGTTGATTATATTAATATACCTTTACACAGGGTGATTATTGACAAAATAATCACTCAAAATAGCAATTTATGGCCACAGTTGTCCCATGTACACATAACTACCAAGAGGGCATTGAGTGAGAAATGTATTACGTCTGCTTGGTGCATGTAAGCGCCATTCCACAGACAGGATGCAGGTGTGTGCATTTAAAACCTGCAAACACTCTCATCAAATACTAAATGGGAACTCTTTCCCTAAATACATAATGAACAAGTGAAATGCCCTGCCTACCATGGCAGACTGATCGCGTCGATAGATGTGGGCCTGCACTCGTTCCTGGGACCTAGTTATCCCTGATTAGGGAGGTGGAGAGATGCTAAAAACATACACACAGGACATGATACTGTACTGACACACTGAACACAGAACAGGACTAGACAGCAACATGTCTCGCAACAAGCACGGACATAACAAACACGTCACTGTTCACACCGAACATACAGCATATAGTGCATATAACAGGAACCCCACCCAGAGCTCAAATGCAAGCAGCTGAAATACCATAGCAAGTCTTAGTGTCCTCATACCAGGGGGATAGACAATCAGCCACCGTGCTGACATAGGGAACTGTGTTAGGCATCAACCAGCTGACACACAAACCAGACATAAGACGTCTGGAGGCCACTCCAGTCAGGGGAAAGGTGTAGGGGGTCTGCATATGCTACAGACAAAGACTACAGGTGTCCAAACCATCTTTAGGGAAGCAGAGAGACACAGACAGACAAGCAGGCAAACACAGCTGTGATTGGGCACAAGACAGTGATATCCAAGCAATAAAATGACCAGCATCAACTACTGAGAGATGCTGGTCTTTATATGCTGCAGAGTAAAGGGGATTGGCTGGTGGAGAATAACACACCCAGCCAGCTCAATTAACCCCTACCTGTGAAGGTGTGCACCAGGAAGCTTCTAGAACAACAGGTCCCAGATGCACAGCCTAACAAAATTAGAGATTAGTTGCTAGTTGCTGAAACAAAGTGATGAGCGAACAACTTCTTGTTTAGTGTAAGCAGGAGTGGCTCAATCTTTAGAAGACTGCCTGTTAACCGTGAATGGAGTTATGTGTCATCCATTCACTAAACAACTATTGCTCCTGTGTGAAAGCATAGCAACGATAGTCTTTCCATGTAAAGGTACCTTTAGGACACCTTCACACGACAGTTTTTATGTTCAATTTTTTTGTAAGCCAGAACTGTAAGACATGCAAATCTTTCCATTATACTTTCTCTCTACTCCTGGTTTTAGCTCACACAAAAAACTGAGCATACAAACTATGTAAATAAGCCCTTAAGCAGATGTCCTATTCCCCTCTACCTTGTTGAGGTGTCTCCCCTCCTTATGCTGCAGTTTCCTGATAGTCTTTGTTTTGTTTCTGGACGTTCGGTAGCTTATAGTTTATCATTCTTCCGACCTTCCTGTTATATCATCCTTCCGCCCTTCTTGTTATATCATTCTTCCACCCTTCCTGTTCTATCATAATCAAACCCTTCCTGCTTAATCATCCCTCCACCATTCCTGCTATATCATCTCTCCATCCTTCCTGTTATATCATCCCTCCACCCTTCCTGTTATATCATCCCTCCACCCTTCCTGTTATATCATCCCTCCACCCTTCCTTTTATATCATCCCTCTGCCATTCCTGTTATATCATCCCTCCACCTTTCCTGTTATATCATCTCTCCGCCTTTCATGTTATATCATTCCTCCACCCTTCCTGTCATATCATTCCTCCACACATTCTGCTATATCATCTCCCTGCTCTTCCTGTTATATCATCCCTCTGCTCTTCCTGTTATATCATCCATCTGCTCTTCCTGTTATATCATCCCTCTGCTCTTCCTGTTATATCATCCCTCTGCTCTTCCTGTTATATCATCCCTCCGCTCTTCCTGTTATATCATCCCTCCGCCCTTCCTGTTATATCATCCCTCCATCCATCCTGCTATACAATCCCTCCACCCTTCCTGTTATATCATCCCTCCGCTCTTCCTGTTCTATGATCCCTCCCACCTTCCTGTTATATGATCCCTCCCACCTTCCTGTTATGTGACTTATCTTCATTCCAATTCCAATAATCCTTTGCAGTGTGGTGCACAATGCGGAATTCAGGATATGATAGAGCCAATAGTGTTACTAAAAAGTATGCCAAGTTAATTTAAAAATACGGACATGGAACTAATACCAGTATAAGGGTAAGTAAGTAATCTCACTTCCATTCTACAGTAATTAACAATACTTGAAAGTTCACAGGTCACAATATACATGCTTTTTGAGAAGGGTTAACACTTCCTTGATCTCGGTGCACAATAGCTTGGTTCAGATTCTTTGTCTGTTAGGACTCCAGAAGATGTACAGCATTTGGTCTTCACTAGAGATGAGCGAACGCGTTCGTCCGAGCTTGATATTCGTGCGAATATTAGGGTGTTCGGGATGTTCGTTATTCGTAACGAACACCATGCGGTGTTCTGGTTACTTTCACTTCCTTCCCTGAGACGTTAGCGCGCTTTTCTGGCCAATTGAAAGACAGGGAAGGCATTACAACTTCCCCCTGCAACGTTTAAGCCCTATACCACCCCCCTGCTGTGAGTGGCTGGCGAGATCAGGTGTTCGCCTAATATAAAAGTCGGACCCTCCCGCGGCTCGCCTCAGATGCGGTGTGAGTTAGATGAGGGACAGTGCTGTTTATACCGGAGCTGCTGTAGGGAAAGAATTGGTAGTTAGTGTAGGCTTCAAGACCCCCCAAAGGTCCTTATTAGGGCCACTGATAGCTGTGTGTTGGCTGCTGTTAGCAGTGGCATTTTTTTTTTCTCAAAATCGCCTCTGCAGACCGTTGCACCTGGCATTAGGGACAGAAGTGCTGCATAGGCAGGGAGAGTGTTAGGAGTGAGTGTAGCCTTCAAGAACCTCAACGGTCCTTTCTAGGGCCATATTTATCCGTGTGCAGTACTGTCCAGGCTGCTGTTAGCTGTGCTGCATTTTTTTTGGGCTTCTCAAAATCGCCTCTGCAGAGCATTCCACCCTCCATTGATACTGCAGGGAAAGAATTGTATAGGCAGGGCCACAACACAGTTATTATTCATAGAATATACGCAGTGCTGCCTGTTGGTGGGAAAAAACTGAAAACAAATCTATTTGTCCAGCCTCTGTCCGTCCTTACGCCTGTGGAGACGTGTGAGCTGCGTGAAAAACATTGCTAAATCATACGCACCCAGCTACGCTTTACTGCTGGCTTCGCCATTTGCTTTCCTTAATTGGGAAAAAAATACCTGCTCTGCCAGAGTTATAATAACTCTGCTACCCTCACGTTCTGTGACACATAAGCAGGGACACAGCACAGTTATTAAACTTCTCATGTTCATAGAATATACGCAGTGCTGCCTGTTGGTGGGAAAAAACTGAAAACAAATCTATTTGTCCAGCCTCTGTCCGTCCTTACGCCTGTGGAGACGTGTGAGCTGCGTGAAAAACATTGCTAAATCATACGCAGCCAGCTACGCTTTACTGCTGGCTTCGCCATTTGCTTTCCTTAATTGGGAAAAAAAATACCTGCTCTGCCAGAGTTATAATAACTCTGCTACCCTCACGTTCTGTGACACATAAGCAGGGACACAGCACAGTTATTAAACTTCTCATGTTCATTGAATATACGCAGTGCTGCCTGTTGGTGGGAAAAAACTGAAAACAAATCTATTTGTCCAGCCTCTGTCCGTCCTTACGCCTGTGGAGACGTGTGAGCTGCGTGAAAAACATTGCTAAATCATACGCACCCAGCTACGCTTTACTGCTGGCTTCGCCATTTGCTTTCCTTAATTGGGAAAAAAATACCTGCTCTGCCAGAGTTATAATAACTCTGCTACCCTCACGTTCTGTGACACATAAGCAGGGACACAGCACAGTTATTAAACTTCTCATGTTCATAGAATATACGCAGTGCTGCCTGTTGGTGGGAAAAAACTGAAAACAAATCTATTTGTCCAGCCTCTGTCCGTCCTTACGGGCGGTGGAGACGTGTGAGCTGAGTGAAGAACAGTGCTAAATCATACGCACCCAGCTACGCTTTACTGCTGGCTTCGCCATTTGCTTTCCTTAATTGGGAAAAAAATACCTGCTCTCCAAGAGTTATAATAACTCTGCTACCCTCACGTTCTGTGACACATAAGCAGGGACACAGCACAGTTATTAAACTTAGATAATTCATTCACTAGAGGCAGTGGGGCCTTTCGTTTTCCAAAAAGGGCAAAAAATATATTTGGCCTGCAGTCTTGCGCCAATTTATTTCCTGCCTGTGAAATCAAATCACTGGTAATACAGCATGCTGAGGGGTAGGGGTAGGCCTAGAGGACGTGGACGCGGCCGAGGACGCGGAGGGCCAAGTCAGGGTGTGGGCACAGGCCAAGCTCCTGATCCAGGTGTGTCGCAGCCGACTACTGCGCGATTAGGAGAGAGGCACGTTTCTGGCGTCCCCACATTCATCGCCCAATTAATGGGTCCACGCGGGAGACGGTTATTAGAAAATGAGCAGTGTGAGCAGGTCCTGTCCTGGATGGCAGAAAGTGCTTCGAGCAACCTATCGTCTACCCGCAGTTCTGCGCCGTCCACTGCTGCCAATCCGAATCCTCTGTCTGCTGCTCCTCCTTCCTCCCAGCCTCCTCACTCCACTACAATAACACCTGCTCAGGAGCGGGAGCACTCCCAGGAACTGTTCTCGGGCCCCTGCTTAGATTGGGCAGCAGCGGTTCCTCTCCCACCAGAGGAGTTTATCGTCACTGATGCCCAACCATTCGAAAGTTCCCGGGGTCCGGGGGAAGAGGCTGGGGACTTCCGCCAACTGTCTCAACAACTTTCTGTGGGTCAGGAGGACGATGACGATCAGACACAGTTGTCTTGCAGTGAGGTAGTAGTAAGGGCAGTAAGTCCCAGGGAGCAGCGCACAGAGGATTCGGAGGAAGAGCAGCAGGACGATGAGGTGACTGACCCCACCTGGTGTGCAACGCTTACTCAGGAGGACAGGTCTTCAGAGGGGGAGTCAAGGGCATCAGCAGGGCAGGTTGCAAGAGGCAGTGCGGTGTCCAGGGCCAGGGGTAGAGGCAGGGCCAGACCGAATAATCCACCAAGTGTTTCCCAAAGCGCCCCCTCGCGCCATGCCACCCTGCGGAGGCCGAGGTGCTCTAAGGTCTGGCAGTTTTTCACAGAGACGCCTGACGACCGACGAACAGTGGTGTGCAACCTTTGTCGCGCAAAGCTCAGCCGGGGAGCCAACACCAACAGCCTCACCACCACCACCATGCGCAGACATATGATGGCCAAGCACCCCGCAAGGTGGGACAAAGGCCGTTCACCGCCTCTGGTTTGCACCCCTGCCTCTCCCCCTGTGCCCCAACCTGCCACTGAGATGCAACCCCCCTCTCAGGACACAGGCACTACCGCCTCATGGCCTGCACCCACACCCTCATCTCCGCTGTCCTCGGCCCCATCCAGCAGTGTAGTTCAGCGCACCGTTCAGCCGTCGCTTGCGCAAGTGTTCGAGCGCAAGCGCAAGTACGCCGCCACGCACCCGCACGCTCAAACGTTAACCGTCCGCATCGCAAAATTCATCAGCCTTGAGATGCTGCCGTATAGGGTTGTGGAAACGGAGTCCTTCAAAAGTATCATGGAGGCGGCGGCCCCGCGCTACTCAGTTCCCAGTCGCCACTACTTTTCCCGATGTGCCGTCCCAGCCCTGCACGACCACGTCTCCCGCAACATTGTGCGCGCCCTCACCAACGCGGTTACTGCCACGGTCCACTTAACTACGGACACGTGGACAAGCACAGGCGGGCAGGGCCACTACATCTCCCTGACGGCACATTGGGTGAATTTAGTGGAGGCTGGGACAGAGTCAGAGCCTGGGACCGCTCACGTCCTACCCACCCCCAGAATTGCGGGCCCCAGCTCGGTGCTGGTATCTGCGGAGGTGTATGCTTCCTCCACTAAAGCACCCTCCTCCTCCTCCTCCTCCTCTGTCTCACAATCAAGATGTGTTAGCAGCAGCATGTCGCCAGCAGTCGGTGTCGCGCGGTGTGGCAGCACAGCGGTGGGCAAGCGTCAGCAGGCCGTGCTGAAACTACTCAGCTTAGGCGATAAGAGGCACACGGCCCACGAACTGCTGCAGGGTCTGACACAGCAGACCGACCGCTGGCTTGCGCCGCTGAGCCTCCAACCGGGCATGGTCGTGTGTGACAACGGGCGTAACCTGGTGGCGGCTCTGCAGCTCGGCAGCCTCACGCACGTGCCATGCCTGGCCCACGTCTTTAATTTGGTGGTTCAGCGCTTTCTGAAAAGCTACCCACGCTTGTCAGACCTGCTCGTAAAGGCGCGCCGGCTCTGCGCACATTTCCGCAAGTCCCACACTGACGCTGCCACCCTGCGCACCCTGCAACATCACTTTAAGCTGCCAGTGCACCGACTGCTGTGCGACGTGCCCACACGGTGGAACTCTACGCTCCACATGTTGGCCAGGCTCTATGAACAGCGTAGAGCTATAGTCGAATACCAACTCCAACATGGGCGGCGCAGTGGGAGTCAGCCTCCTCAATTCCTTTCAGAAGAGTGGGCCTGGTTGGCAGACATCTGCCATGTCCTTGGTAATTTTGAGGAGTCTACCCAGGTGGTGAGCGGCGATGCTACAATCATTAGCGTCACCATTCCTCTGCTATGCATCTTGAGAAATTCCCTGCAAACCATAAAGGCAGCTGCTTTGCGCTCGGAAACGGGGGCGGGGGAAGACAGTATGCCGCTGGATAGTCAGGGCACCCTCCTGTCTATTTCTCAGCGCGTACAGGAGGAGGAGGAGGAGCATGAGGAGGATGAGGAGGAGGGGGAAGAGACAGCTTGGGCCGCTGCTGACGGTACACCGGCTGATTGCCTGTCATCCTTTCAGCGTGTATGGCCTGAGGAGGAGGAGGAGGAGGAGGAGGATCCTGAAAGTGATCTTCCTAGTGAAGACAGCCATGTGTTGCGTACAGGTACCCTGGCACACATGGCTGACTTCATGTTAGGATGCCTTTCTCGTGACCCTCGCGTTGCACGCATTCTGGCCACTACGGATTACTGGGTGTACACACTGCTCGATCCACAGTATAAGGAGAACCTGCCCACTCTGATTCCCGAAGAGGAAAGGGGTTCGAGAGTGTTGCTATACCACAGGACCCTTGCGGACAAGCTGATGGTAAAATTCCCAGCCGACAGCGCTAGTGGCAGAAGGCGCAGTTCCGAGGGCCATGTTGCAGGGGATGTGCGTAGATCGAGCAGCATGTACATCCCAGGCAGTGCAACAGTCTTTAAGGGCCTGGCCAGCTTTATGGCTCCCCACCAAGACTGTGTCACCGCTCCCCAGTCACGGCTGAGTCGGCGGGAGCACTGCAAAAGGATGGTGAGGGAGTACGTAGCGGATCGCACGACCATCCTTGGTGACGCCTCTGCCCCCTACAACTACTGGGTGTCGAAGCTGGACACGTGGCCTGAACTAGCCCTGTATGCCCTTGAGGTGCTTGCTTGTCCTGCGGCTAGCGTGTTGTCGGAGAGGGTGTTTAGTGCGGCTGGGGGAATCATCACAGATAAGCGTAGCCGCTTGTCAACCGACAGTGCCGACAGGCTAACACTCATCAAGATGAACAAAGGCTGGATTTCCCCAGACTTCTGTTCTCCACCAGCGGACAGCAGCGATACGTAAGCAATACGTAGGCTGCACCCGCGGATGGAAGCTACGTTCTCTCTCACCATCCAAAACGGGGACATTTCTGCTTCATCAATCTGTGTCTAATATTCCTCCTCCTCCTGCTCCTCCTCCTGAAACCTCACGTAATCACGCTGAACGGGCAATTTTTCTTAGGGCCACAAGGCTCACTCAAATAATTTTTCAGAACAATTTTTATAAGTTTCAATGCGCTTAAAAGCATTGGAACTTTAACTTGAACCAATTTTTCGTTACACTGGGCTGCCTCCAGGCCTAGTTACCACTTAAGCCACATTAACCAAAGCGATTAATGGGTTTCACCTGCCCTCTTGGCTGGCCATGGCCAATTTTTGGGATGTACATTAGTACTGTTGATACAGCAATTTTTGTGGGCCCTCGCCTACAGTGTAATCAAATTAATTTTTAGCCCACCTGCATTACAGCTGACGTTACCTCAGCTGTGTTGGGCAATGCAATGGGATATTTCTATGTACCGCCGGTGGCTTCCTGGCACCCACCCAGGCAGTGGGTCCACAGGGAGTTAAACCTACATGTGTACACTTGTAAAGAACCCCAGTCTGACTGGGGCATGCAGTGTGGGCCGAAGCCCACCTGTATTACGCACGACATTACTACCTCAGCTGTGTTGGGCAATGCAATGGGATATTTTTGTGTACCGCCGGTGGGTTCCAGGGAGCCACCCATGCTGTAGGTGCACACTGAGTTTTTAATACATCTGTACACTTCTAAAGAACCCGTCTGACTGGGGCATGCAGTGTGGGCCGAAGCCCACCTGTATTACGCACGACATTACTACCTCAGCTGTGTTGGGCAATGCAATGGGATATTTCTATGTACCGCCGGTGGCTTCCTGGCACCCACCCAGGCAGTGGGTCCACAGGGAGTTAAACCTACATGTGTCCACTTGTAAAGAACCCCAGTCTGACTGGGGCATGCAGTGTGGGCCGAAACCCACCTGCATTAACCCTTTCCAGTCCACTGTGTGACCTGTGAAGACATTAGGGTTTAAGGCTGTACAGCTCCGTTGTTGGTAGACGTCCGTCGGGGTTCTCTTACTGTATATTGCCAGCCTCTCTGCTGTCGGAGCCTATCCTACGTGTCAGCTCATGCAGTACTGGCTTTAGCCAGCATATAGCGCCGTTGTATAACGGCAGAAAAAGAGTAAGCCCCCTAGGAAAACCATATACAAATTGGATTGGAAAGGGTTAAGCACAACATTACTACCTCAGCTGTGTTGGGCAATGCAATGGGATATTTCTATGTACCGCCGGTGGCTTCCTGGCACCCACCCATGCTGTAGGTGCACACGGAGTTTTTACTACATCTGTACACTTATAAAGAACCCCAGTCAGACTGGGGCATGCAGTGTGGGCCGAAGCCCACCTGCATTAAGCACGACATTACTACCTCAGCTGTGTTGGGCAATGCAATGGGATATTTCTGTGTACCGCCGGTGGGTTCCAGGGAGCCACCCATGCTGTGGGTCGACAGGGACTTCACAATAGGGAGTTGTACCTGCCTGTGTCTATGAATTAAAAAGCCCGGTCTGACTGGGGCATGCAGACACCTTGACAGAATGAATAGTGTGTGGCACATACGTTCCCCATTGCTATGCCCACGTGTGCAGCTCCTGATGGCGGTGGCACAGGATTCTATTTCTCATTGCTTCTGTACAGCATTGTGGGCTATCGCCCCGCCCCTTTTAAAGAGGGTCGCTGCCTAGCCGTGCCAACCTCTGCAGTGTGTGCCTGCGGTCCCTCGTCATGGCAGACGCAATTCTAAATAGACATGAGCGTGGTGTGGCATGAGGGCAGCTGAAGGCTGCGCAGGGACACTTTGGTGTGCGCTGTGGGGGGGAGGGGGGGCGGTTGGGCAGCATGTAACCCAGGAGAAGTGTCAGTGGAGTGTCATGCAGGCAGTGATTGTGCTTTGTTGGAGGTAGTGTGGTGCTTAGCAAAGGTATGCCATGCTAATGAGGGCTTTTCAGAAGTAAAAGTTGTTGGGAGGGGGGGGGGCCCACTCTTGCCGGTATTGTGGCTTAATAGTGGGACCTGGGAACTTGAGATGCAGCCCAACATGTAGCCCCTCGCCTGCCCTATCCGTCACTGTGTCATTCCCATCACTTTCCTGAATTGCCCAGATTTTCACACATGAAAACCTTAGCGAGCATCGGCGAAATACAAAAATGTTCTGGTCGCCCATTGACTTCAATGGGGTTCGTTGTTCGAAACGAACCCTCGAGCATCACGGGAAGTTCGTTACGAATAACGAACACCCGAACATTTTGGTGTTCGCTCATCTCTAGTCTTCACCCATGACACATGAGTCATGTCCCTTTAAGCAGCAATTGCTGCAATATATATATGTTGAAGAAATTTTAAAGAAATACACCTAGATCAGGTAAAATTGTTGAGTATGAGTCACAAGTGACTTAGCCGTTAACCAAAAACTCCGAAAAGAGTTCTGTATCCAGTTAATGGTAATGGGGTTCTAAGATCTAGCCACCCAACACCGTAATTTTATTAAAGGGAAAGGAAAGCTGTAACCATCATATAGATATAGGAAGGATTATACAAATGTCACATATGCAAAATATAAGGTTATATACATTTATGGCTGCAAGATGATTTTCTCAAGCTAAGATATCATTGTTGGCGTAAACACATTGAAATTTGCAAAAGTCATGAAAACAGAACAATTAAAGGATAACCCCTCCACAGTCAGCAATTCTAGCTGCATCTTGATACCATTTCTGTGATAAAATGGCAAATAATTGTGTCTCCACATTCGGGAAAAGTACAAGATTACTAAGTGTTTCCTGGTTCATGGACAGGGCATGGTATCCTTTCTGAATGCCTTAAAAGGGATAATCAGAATGAACCAATTTCTATGAACCAAACTAAATTTCATTATCCTTATTTATCTCAAAAATGGCTTTCAATGATGCTACACTATACTAGAGAACTTAAAACAAAGTAGACCTGCTATATTTGCTATGCTCACTAGCCCTGCTTGTCAAGACCTGCCCCGAGGAAAGTCAGGAGATCTTCCTTCTACTCCTCCTTCCCATCCCTGGTTCAGGTCTCTACTATCCCTATATCTTTCCTAACATGGTCACTCCAAACAAATAGCAAGTGAGGGGTTATATAATTCCAATACATTCCATCCAATGTTTATATATGAATTAATGAGTGCAATAACAATAATAGTCCATTATTAGAGAAGAGCGAACGTACTCGTCCGAGCTTGATACTCGTTCGAGTATTAGCGTGTTCGAGATGCTCGTTACTCGTAACGAGTACCACGCGATGTTCGGGTTACTTTCACTTTCATCTCTGAGACGTTAGCGCGCTTTTCTGGCCAATGGAAAGACAGGGAAGGCATTACAACTTCCCCCTGCAACGTTCAAGCCCTATACCACCCCCCTGCAGTGAGTGGCTGGGGAGATCAGGTGTCACCAGAGTATATAAATCGGCCCCTCCCGCGGCTCACCACAGATTTGTTCTGACATAGAGGAGGGAAAGTGCTATTGCTGCCGGAGTTGCTATAGGGAGAGTGTTAGGAGTATTTTTGGCTTCAAGAACCCCAACGGTCCTTCTTAGGGCCACATCTAACCGTGTGCAGTACTGTGGAGGCTGCTTTTTGCAGTGTTGCACTTTTTTTTGGATATCGGCCGTGCAGAGCATTGCGCCCTGCAGTAATACTCCAGGGCCAGAAGCGCTGAGGCAGGGACAGAAGGCATATTGATTGAATATAGGCAGTGGGCCTTTGCAAAAAAATTTTGGGAAAAAAATCTATTTGGGCTGCCTGTGACTGTCCTCAGTGTTCTGGGTCTCTGCTGGGTGTAGTAGTTCTCCAAATTCATACGCAGCCAGCTAAGTGTTACAGCAGGCTTGCGCAAATTTATTTCCTGGCTCTGTCTGGGCTGTGAAAATCACCGCTGTATTGCAGTTCACAGTGCAACACTCTGCAGTTCTTTGACATACTCCAGGGCCAGAAGCGCTTAGGCAGGGACAGAAGACATATTGATTGAATATAGGCAGTGGGCCTTTGCAAAGAAATTTGGGGAAAAAAATCTATTTGGGCTGCCTGTGACTGTCCTCAGTGTTCTGGGTCTCTGCTGGGTGTAGTAGTTCTCCAAATTCATACGCAGCCAGCTAAGTGTTACAGCAGGCTTGCGCAAAATTATGTCCTGGCTCTGTCTGGGCTGTGAAATCACCGCTGTATTGCAGTTCACAGTGCAACACTCTGCAGTTCTTTGACATACTCCAGGGCCAGAAGCGCTTAGGCAGGGACAGAAGACATATTGATTGAATATAGGCAGTGGGCCTTTGCAAAAAAATTTTGGGAAAAAAATCTATTTGGGCTGCCTGTGACTGCCCTCAGCGTTCTGGGTCTGTGCTGGGTGTAGTAGTTCTCCAAATTCATACGCAGCCAGCTAAGTGTTACAGCAGGCTTGCGCAAAATTATTTCCTGGCGTTCCGTAAGCGAAGTCAGCCTCCAACCACAAGCCAATAAGCGGCACATTTAATTACAGCGTTCTGTTTCTGCATTACTGGTAATACAGCATGCTGAGGGGTAGGGGTAGGCCTAGAGGACGTGGACGCGGCCGAGAACGCGGAGGCCCAAGTCAGGGTGTGGGCACAGGCCGAGCTCCTGATCCAGGTGTATCGCAGCCGACTGCTGCGGGATTAGGAGAGAGGCACGTTTCTGGCGTCCTCACATTCATCGCACAATTAATGGGTCCACGCGGTAGACCTTTATTAGAAAGTGAGCAGTGTGAGCAGGTCCTGTCGTGGATGGCAGAAAGTGCATCCAGCAATCTATCGTCCACCCAGAGTTCTGCGCCGTCCACTGCTGCAACTCAGAATCCTCTGGCTGCTGCTCCTCCTTCCTCCCAGCCTCCTCACTCCATTACAATGAGACATTCTGAGGAGTGGGCAGACTCCCAGGAACTGTTCTCGGGCCCCTGCTCAGATTGGGCAGCAGTGGTTCCTCTCCTACCAGGGGAGTTTATCGTGACTGATGCCCAACCATGGGAAAGTTCCCGTGGTCCGGGGGATGAGGCTGGGGACTTCCGGCAACTGTCTCAAGACCTTTCAGTGGGTGAGGAGGGCGATGACGTTGAGACACAGTTGTCTTGCAGTGAGGTAGTAGTAAAGGCAGTAAGTCCGAGGGAGGAGCGCACCGAGGATTGTGAGGAAGAGCAGCAGGACAATGAGGTGACTGACCCCACCTGGTTTGCTACACCTACTGAGGACAGGTCTTCAGAGGGGGAGGCAAGGGCAGCAGCAGGGCAGGTTGCAAGAGGCAGTGCGGTGTCCAGGGGAAGAGGCAGGGCCAGACCGAATAATCCACCAACTGTTTCCCAAAGCGCCCCCTCGCGCCATGCCACCCTGCAGAGGCCGAGGTGCTCAAAGGTCTGGCAGTTTTTCACTGAGAGTGCAGACGACCGACGAACAGTGGTGTGCAACCTTTGTCGCGCCAAGATCAGCCGGGGAGCCACCACCACCAGCCTCACCACCACCAGCATGCGCAGACATATGATGGCCAAGCACCGCACAAGGTGGGACGAAGGCCGTTCACCGCCTCCGGTTTGCACCGCTGCCACTCCCCCTGTGCCCCAACCTGCCACTGAGATCCAACCCCCCTCTCAGGGCGCAGGCACTACCATCTCCTGGCCTGCACCCACACCCTCGCCTCCGCTGTCCTCGGCCCCATCCAGCAATGTCTCTCAGCACACCGTCCAGCCGTCGCTAGCGCAAGTGTTTGAGCACAAGCGCAAGTACGCCGCCACGCACCCGCACGCTCAAGCGTTAAACGTGCACATAGCCAAATTTATCAGCCTGGAGATGCTGCCGTATAGGGTTGTGGAAACGAAGTCCTTCAAAAGTATGATGGCGGCGGCGGCCCCGCACTACTCAGTTCCCAGTCGCCACTACTTTTCCCGATGTGCCGTCCCAGCCCTGCACGACCACGTCTCCCGCAACATTGTACGCGCCCTCACCAACGCGGTTACTGGCAAGGTCCACTTAACAACGGACACGTGGACAAGCACAGGCGGGCAGGGCCACTATATCTCCCTGACGGCACATTGGGTGAATTTAGTGCAGGCTGGGACCGAGTCAGAGCCTGGGACCGCTCACGTCCTACCCACCCCCAGAATTGCGGGCCCCAGCTCGGTGGTGGTATCTGCGGCGGTGTATGCTTCCTCCACTAAAGCACCCTCCTCCTCCAACGCAACCTCTGTCTCGCAATCAAGATGTGTCAGCAGCAGCACGTCGCCAGCAGTCGGTGTCGCGCGGCGTGGCAGCACAGCAGTGGGCAAGCGTCAGCAGGCCGTGCTGAAACTACTCAGCTTAGGAGATAAGAGGCACACGGCCCACGAACTGCTGCAGGGTCTGACAGAGCAGACCAACCGCTGGCTTTCGCCACTGAGCCTCCAACCGGGCATGGTCGTGTGTGACAACGGCCGTAACCTGGTTGCAGCTCTGCAGCTCGGCAGCCTCACGCACGTGCCATGCCTGGCCCACGTCTTTAATTTGGTGGTTCAGCGCTTTCTGAAAAGCTACCCACGCTTGTGAGACCTGATCGGAAAGGTGCGCCGGCTCTGCGCACATTTCCGCAAGTTCCACACGGACGCTGCCACCCTGCGCACCCTGCAACATCGGTTTAATCTGCCAGTGCACCGACTGCTGTGCGACGTGCCCACACGGTGGAACTCTACACTCCACATGTTGGCCAGGCTCTATGAGCAGCGTAGAGCTGTAGTGGAATACCAACTCCAACATGGGCGGCGCAGTGGGAGTCAGCCTCCTCAATTATTTTCAGAAGAGTGGGCCTGGTTGGCAGACATCTGCCAGGTCCTTGGAAAGTTTGAGGAGTCTACCCAGGTGGTGAGCGGCGATGCTGCAATCATTAGCGTCACCATTCCTCTGCTATGCCTCTTGAGAAGTTCCCTGCAAAGCATAAAGGCAGACGCTTTGCGCTCGGAAACAGAGCTGGGGGAAGACAGTATGTCACTGGATAGTCACAGCACCCTCCTGTCTATATCTCAGCACGGTAAGGAGGAGGAGGAGGAGGATGAGGAGGAGGGGGAAGAGACAGCTTGGCCCACTGCTGAGGGTACACATGCTGCTTGCCTGTCATCCTTTCAGCGTGTATGGCCTGAGGAGGAGGAGGAGGAGGATCCTGAAAGTGATCTTCCTAGTGAGGACAGCCATGTGTTGCGTACAGGTACCCTGGCACACATGGCTGACTTCATGTTAGGATGCCTTTCTTGTGACCCTCGCATTACATGCATTCTGGCCACTACGGATTACTGAGTGTACACACTGCTCGACCCACGGTATAAGGAGAACCTTTCCACTCTCATACCCAAAGAGGAAAGGGGTTCGAGAGTGATGCTATACCACAGGACCCTGGCGGACAAACTGATGGTAAAATTCCCATCCGACAGCGCTAGTGGCAGAAGGCGCAGTTCCGAGGGCCAGTTAGCAGGGGAGGCGCGGAGATCAGGTAGCATGTACAGCGCAGGCAGGGGAACACTCTCCAAGGCCTTTGACAGCTTTATGGCTCCCCAGCAAGATTGTGTCACCGCTCCCCAGTCAAGGCTGAGTCGGCGGGAGCACTGTAAAAGGATGGTGTGGGAGTACGTAGCCGATCGCACGACCGTCCTCCGTGACGCCTCTGCTCCCTACAACTACTGGGTGTCGAAGCTGGACACGTGGCCTGAACTCGCGCTGTATGCCCTGGAGGTGCTTGCTTGCCCTGCACCTAGCGTCTTGTCAGAGAGGGTGTTTAGTGCGGCTGGGGGAATCATCACGGATAAGCGTACCCACCTGTCAACTGACAGTGCCAACAGGCTTACACTCATAAAGATGAACAAAGCCTGGATTTCCCCAGACTTCTCTTCTCCACCAGCGGACAGCAGCGGTACCTAAACAATACGTAGGCTGCACCCGCGGATGGAAGCATCGTTCTCTATCACCATAAAAAATGGGGACCTTTTAGCTTCATCAATCTGTGTATTATATTCATCCTCCTCCTGCTCCTCGTCCTGAAACCTCATGTAATCATGCCGAACGGGCAATTTTTCTTAGGCCCACAAGGCTCAGTCATATTACTTTTGTAAACAATGTTTATACGTTTCAATTCTCATTAAAGCGCTGAAACTTGCACCTGAACCAATTTTTATTTTAACTGGGCTGCCTCCAGGCCTAGTTACAAATTAAACCACAGTAACCAAAGCCATTAATGGGTTTCACCTGCCCTCTTGGTTGGGCATGGGCAATTTTTCTGAGGTACATTAGTACTGTTGGTACACCAATTTTTTTTGGCCCTCGCCTACAGTGTAATCCTAATAATTTTTATGGGCTTCGCCTGCACTCATGGTACAGCAAGGTGTGTGGGGTTGGCCTACACTTTTGCTACATAAATGTAACTGGGGCCTTGTCTATACTGCAAGTACTGAAATGTGAAAGAGACTGTTATCTCCCTAAACTGCTGCAACGGGAATGTTACTGTGGCCTGTCTTGACTGCTACTACTACTGAAATGGAACTAAGACTGTGCTCCCCCTATAATGCTGCTTCGGAATTGTTACTGGGGCCTGTCTGGACTGCTACTACTACTGAAATGGAACTAATACTGTGCTCCCCCTATAATGCTGCTAGTGATATGTTACTGGGGCCTGTCCCTAATGCTAGCGCTGAAATGTTACTAATTCTGGGCTCTGCCTATACCGCTGCTAATGCTATGTCACTGGGGTGTGGAAACGGAGGCTTCCCAAAGACATGATGGCGGCGAGGCCATTTCCCACCAACGCGGTTACTGTTAAGGTGCATATAACCACGGACACGTGGAGAGGATACGTAGTGCCTCAAAAACATCCCCCTCCTCCTCCAACAATGAAAACATTCATGGCAAATACCTTTGTATTGGTCCGTCTGGTGGCAGTCCAAGAATTTCACCTTTAACGACACAACAAGAGAGCCCCCCACCATCCCCCCGCCAGGGCCCACTTAATCCTGGCCACATTGCGAAAACCAACTAAATAAAACCGCGCTACTAGGTCCGCAGTCGCCACCACATTCCCACCAATGCAGGTACTGTTAAAGTACATATTACCAGTCTGACTAGGGTATGCACTGTGGTCCGAAGCACACCTGTATTGTATCTGACGTTAGCTCTGCTGTCCAGGGCACTGCAATGGGATTTGTTTATGTACCGCTGGTGGGTTCCAGGGAGCCACCCATGCTTTGGGTCCACACGGACTTCACATTAGGGATTTGTACCTGCCTGTATCTATGTATTAAAAACCCCGGTCAGACTGGCGCATGCAGTGTGGGCCGAAGCCCACCTGCATTTAATCTGACGTTACCTCAGCTGTGCTGGGCAATGCAATGGGATTTATTTATGTAACGCCGGTGGCTTCCTGGGACCCACCCATGCTGTCGGTCCACACGGAGTTGTACCTGCCGGTGTCTACTTATAAAGAACCCCAGTCTGACTGGGGCATGCAGTGTGGGCCAAAACCCAGCTGTATTTAATCTGACATTAGCTCTACTATCCGGGGCGCTGCATTGGGACAAACTGCAGGATCAATATAGCGCTAATGAGACGTGCACAGCTACGCTAGCATTGGAGTCCGCTGTAGGCACACGATTGCTGAGGGTTTGTGCAGAGGCCTATGTCCTGGGTGCAGTGAAAGTCCGCTTCCAGCCTAGGATTGCTGAATCTGTGGGTCGGGGCCTATGCCGTGGGCGCGGTGCAAGTCTGACATGTTTGGCCTCTCAGATCAATTTTTTGTTCATGTCTTGGGTTTCCTAGGACCCACCTATGCTGTTGGTGCAAACTTAGTTCCCATTGCGGTATTTGACCTGTCTGGCACAAAGGCACTGACTGACTTGGGGGGCAGAGCGCTGACGGCTTTCCCCTTGCAGTGTGGATTGAGCTATGCGACACCTTGACAGAATGAATACTGTGTGGCACATGGATTCCCCATTGCTATGCCCACGTTTGCAGCTCCTGACGGAGGTGGCACCGGATTGGAGTTCTCATTGCTTCTGTACAGCATTGTGGGCTATTGCCCCGCCCCTTTTAAAGAGGGTCGCTGCCTGGCCCTGCCAACCCTCTGCAGTGTGTGCCTCTGGTTCCTCCTCATGGCAGACGCACTTATAAATAGACATGAGGGTGGTGTGGCTATGAGGCCAGCGTGTGGCATGAGGGCAGCTGAAGGCTGCGCAGGGACACTTTGGTGTGCGCTGTGGACACTGGGTGGTGCGGGGGGGTTGGTCAGCATGTAACCCAGGAGAAGTGGCAGCGGAGTGTCATGCAGGCAGTGCCTGTGCTTTGTTGGAGGTAGTTTGGTGCTTAGCTAAGGTATGCCTTGCTAATGAGGGTTTTTCAGAAGTAAGAATTGTTGGGAGGGGGGGGGGCACTCTTGCCGCTATTGTGGCTTAAGGCCTCCTTCCCACGAACGGATTTACGCCGCGTAAATTCGCGGCAAAAATCCGCTGCGTTGCCCCCTGCTATTAGGTTCTATTGAACCTAATAGCACAATGCTCACGATGTGAAATTCCACCGCGGAATTTCGCACCGTGAAATCTCCTGTCCTCACTCGCAGCATGTTCTATTTGCCGCGGGTGTACGCGCTGACGGCTTCCATTGCAGTCAATGGAAGCCGTCCGTTCACGCTATCTCCCGCTGCAACCAGCGGAAGATAGAGTGAAAAAATGCTTCCCCGCCTACCACCGCGCGTCACATGACGCGGCCGGCGCGTCATGTGACACGGCCGGCCGCGTCATGTGACGCGGTAGGCGTGTCACATGACGCGATGGCGGTGGGCGGGGAAGCGTCTTCACGCTATCTTCCGCTGGTAAGTATGGGGTCTCTGGGGGGGCGCCGTGACGGGCTTCACTGCGGAATATTACGCGGCGGAGCCAGTCACGCTCGTGTGAAGCCGGCCTAATAGTGGGACCTGGGAACTTGAGATGCAGCCCAACATGTAGCCCCTCGCCTGCCCTATCCGTTACTGTGTTGTTCCCATCACTTTCTTGAATTTCCCAGATTTTCACAAATGAAAACCTTAGCGAGCATCGGCGATATACAAAAATGCTCGAGTCGCCCATTGACTTCAATGGGGTTCGTTACTCGAAACGAACCCTCGAGCATCACGGGAAGTTCGTCTCGAGTAACGAGCACCTGAGCATTTTGGTGCTCGCTCATCTCTAGTATTTATTAATCTTTCGAATTCTGTCATAGGTCTTGAAGACGGATGGTCTATTTTAAAGTTTGAGATTGTAGCCACTAGGTGCGTGGTGTGTAGTACATTTAACTTCCCTTGTGGAGCTAGCATGTTTATTATGGTATTAGGATCTATGATGGCTTGTAGGTCATGGATTGATAGACCTTCAAAGATATTCCACACATTTTCGGGAGTCCAGATCTTTGGTTGCTTAATGCTAAACAGGAGTAGGCTTAAGGGTGCGGGCAGACGAGCGCATAAACGGCACGTTTTTGCGACCAAACGTATATACGTGACCATCTGAGGCAATGGTTTCGAATGTATTCGTTCACATGGGCGATTTTACGGCGCGTAAAAACGGCAATTCGAAAAAAAAACGGAACATATGCGACCGAAATACGCGCCAACGCATATTCGATCACCGAAAAGACCGTTTGCAAAGTAGGAACAAACGAAAATACGCTTTCTAGCTCTGGTCGTGATGCGCTCGTGCGAACGTAAATACGCCTACGCTCGTCTGCCCGCACCCTAAAGGTGTATTGGGTGAGGGAATGGGTGCTAGTTCATGGGATAGGGAGTCCCATGCCTCACAGATGCCCCTCAGCAGAATATTAAAATCTTTAGCTCGGTAGGTTTTTGGGCTGGGGAGCCACATATCTTTAAGAAAATTGTTTTCGTGGGTCAATTGTGAGATTTTTCTCAGTTTGTGGTTTTTTATCGGGGGTCATTAATTTCAACCATCTGTTCAGGTTGATTACCTTGTAATATTCTAATATGTTAGGTAGTCCTACTCCTCCATATTGTTTTCTTTTGGATATCAGTGTGTATGCCAATCTGGGACGTTTGTATTTCCAGAAAAAGCACGAGAATTATATGCTTATTTTCCTGAAGAAAGATTTTGGTATATGTATCGGCAACATCTGTAATTTGTAGAGAATCTTGGGGAGCATGTATGTTTTAATAAGGTTTTTCCTCCCAAACCAGGATATGATAGGAAAATTGTATGCAGATAGGAGAGATGCTATTTCTGTTAGTAACGGCCCTAGATTAATCTCATATAGTTTTGCAAGAATATTTGTAATTTTGATGCCTAGATAGTCTTTGTAGTGTTCTGACCAGACATATGGGGAGGATTTCTTAATCTCCGCTGCTCTATGTGGGGGTAAAGATATATTCAGTATTACTGATTTGTTTTTATTTACTTTTAGATTGGAAAAACTGCCATACAAGTCTAGTAGTTGATTTAAGTTGGTAAGACCTTGAAGAGGGTTCGTGATTAAGAATAATACATTATCTGCGAATGCTGCTGATTGAATGCATTCTCCTCCTCCATTCTAATCCTCGTATCTCTGGGTTTTGTCTGACCGCTTGAAGTAGAATTTCTAATGTGAGGATGAATAATGTAGGGGAAAGTGGACAGACCTAACGAGTACCATTTGTTATATTGAATGGTTGGGATAGGGTATAATTTATTTTTAATCTTGCGTACAGCTTTGCGTACAGGGAGAAAATGGCTTCGATTAATTGTGAGGGATAGTTGAATTTGTGGAGAACTGCTCTCATGAAAGTCCAGTTGACTTGGTTGAAGGCTTTTTCAGCATCTATTCCTAGGTTATCAATGAGATGTTCTTTTTCTTGGCGAGGTGTATAGAGTGCAGAAGTATTGCAGAGTTATCCTTACCTTCCCTACCCTTTACGAAGCCTGTCTGTTCCTCCATTATTAATTTGGTGATAGTTTTATTCAAGCGGCCAGCTATCAATTTTGCCCAGATTTTTATATCTAAGTTTAATAAGAAGATTGGTCTATAATTAATGCATTGGGTGGGGTCTTTGCCCTCTTTATGTATTAGGGTGATATGCGCTTCTTGCGATTGTTTGGGGAGTGGAGCACCTTTCAGAATTGCATTTAATCTAAGCCTGAGGTGAGGTTCAATTATATGTTGTAGAGTTTTGTAATAGCCTAATGTGAGACCATCGGGTCCTGGGCTCTTGCCACTTGGAAAACTATTTATAGTTTCAATAAATTCATCCTGGCTTACAGGAGCTAGTAAATCCATATCTTCTTCCGGGTTAAGTGAGGGGAGTGTCAGGTTTTTTAAGAATGTGTCCATTTTTTTATATTTATCTTCTAGGTCTGTTTGTGATAACTTCTCGTCCAGGTTATATAGTTTGGTGTAGTATGATTGGAATTCTGCCGCAATCCCCTGAGTAGATGTGGTTATCTTCCCTGTGTCTTTCCTAATTTCTTTGATGTGTGTCTTTTCTCTCGCCTTTTTTATGAGTGCTGACATTAATTTTCCACCCTTGTCCCTATGAGCATATATCCTTTGTTTATAGTTCATATAAGATCTGGAGTACTTTTTATCTAGTAGTGACTTTAGTTGGTCTCTGAAGGAGTTGAGTTGAGTCTGTACTTTTTCTACTGTTGAAAGTTTCCTTTTCTGTTTAAGAGATGCTATTTTTATTAGTATATCATCTATTTTCTTTTGTTTCTTAAGTTTTGAGCCTAAGGAAATGAGCAGACCCCTCACGTAGGCTTTGTGTGTTTCCCATATGATGGGAAAATTTGTGTTATCTTTTAAATAGATTTCGAAGAATTCTGTTAGACCTTTGATTAACTCTTGTTTATTGTGCCTTCAACAAAAATAAAACGGCCCTCAGTGTCTGCATGTTGTTTTATGATTTGAAAGGGTAGATCTTTGTGAATGGCAATAGAAACACCTTTAGTAGCTGAGGTAGGGTTGCAACTATGGTACCATTGTGCAAAATAGTTTCTCAGGAGTGCAGGGATTTTTTTGCTTTTGAAGTGTGTTTCTTGTAAAAACACTATTTTAGTTTTACTTTTTCTTAATAACCAGAATATGTGATGTCTTTTGTTTGGTGAGCTTAGACCTTTTGTATTGAAGGGAGAAATAGTTCTTTTATCTATTTGGGGAGATGTGGTTTTTTGCTGGCGGGATTTGCTATTTGGTGAGTTGTATGATGTATAAGTGGACGGTGGATACCTGGTGGGCATATTAGAAGATGCTCGGTTTCCAGTGAAGTCGAGGGTAAGGTGTGGGGGGGGATTGGGAAAAAAATGGGGAATAAGTAGCTAACTTAAACTTCCTGACCAGAGAAAAGTGTCCGGTCAAATAGTGATCCAAGAATTCAGGTAATGTCGTGTGGATCAGAAGCACCCCGACAACCCCACAAAGTGGATTTCTGTTGTCAGTGTCTTTCTCATCAGTAAGCTACCCTTCCAATAGGGGGGAGTTAGTGTTCATGTTGTGAATGTAGCAGTCTCACTCATGTGTGATGTTCACTCTCATGGTGAGGGGTCGTGTATCTTCTTCGACCTAGTCTGCACCATCCGGAATGTCTTTTCATCCGGTGGGCGGGGGGGGGGGGGGGAGGGGGGGGAGGAGAGAGAGGAGAGAAAGAGGCAAAGAAACAAAGAAAAAAACAACAAGTGCAATATCCCCTCACTCACCCTCACCATGTCATAATTAACCCCGAGCACTTATTTGTACCTGGGTTGCGCGTGTTTTATTCTATTCTATGGGTGGCCCATCGGGCAGAGGACCCTAGGTGGTCGACCCCCATACGACCCCAGGAGCTCTACAATGCCCCACACGCCGCCCCATCTAGACAAGGTTGCCCCCAAATTACGGTCTCATGGGATCCGAGGGTGAGGCAGACTAGAACCACCGCCCCGCGACACGTGTTTGCTTCCGACAATTGCATCGCCAGTCTTTGCCAGATTGGGGGGAATCCCGGGAATTGTGCAGACCTCTCCTCATCCATCTGGGCGTTCCATCAGCTGTCGTGGGTTGATGCTGCAGCGGGGTAGCAGGATGAGTCCATTGTCTCTTTTGGTTCAATGAGATCGTCTGATAGACCAGGATGAAGGACGACACGTCCAAGGCACTAGTGTCCCGGTTCAGGGACATATTATATCTTAAGTAATGGATCCGTCAAGTCTTGCATCAGCACTCCTCCCTATTTGACCATACTCACTGTTCTCCCCAGTGTCCATCACAATATGAAGTGAGCCTCTCTTAGTGTCTTAAGACGTTGGTTTTGCCGGTTATGTCTTACTCTTAGGTAATTTTAACTTAGGGATTGTTTTCCAAGACTCTCCCTCTGGTAATGGGGGGATGGTTAGGTCGTACTGTGTGGGCAACCAAGAAGGTATCGCTATTGGTTCAATGTCCAGATGTTGCCAAATCAAGTCGAGGTCCTCTGGGGTTCTGACTGTGATTCTGCGACCCGCATTATTGATCGCCAGGCCAAATGGAAATAACCAGGAATATTGGATTCCCTTTGTTCTCAGGACTTCTAGAAGGGTCTTAGTAGCCGTCTTTTCGCCAGAGTTGAGGGTGCAATGTCCTGAAAAAGTTGGATTTTAGAGTCACTGTATTTAAGCGGTTGGTGTGATCTTGATGCGTTTAGTATAGCATTTGTGCTTGTGTGGGAGAGTAGGCCACAAATTACATCTCTTGGTGGTTCTTCTGCCTTGGGTTTGGGTCTAATTGCTTTGTGGATTCGTTCTATCTGAATTCCCCCAACAGATCCTTGAACAATTCACCTGCAACTTTACGTAGGGACTAAGCTGCCCAGGACTCAGGCAGGCCTTTTATCTGAATATTGCCTCTCCAGCTTCAGTTCTCTTGGTCTTCTATTAAGGTGAGATCTCGGTCTAGATATGAGCGGTGGACTTCTACCACCTGGGAGGTAGCTTTTGCATGTTTGATAATAGCAGAGCATGATCCTTCAAGGTCCTCTACTCTGTGGCCAATGTGTTGTAGTTCGGACTTTATGTCAGCTAGTTCTGACATTATTAGTTGAGTGACATTGAGGAGAGCTTTCTGTAGGAATGATTTAGAAATTTGGGAACCCAAGTCGCATTCCTCCTCCTCACTCTCACTATCTAACTCTGAATCCTGAGGCGCTTGGTCTGACGTGTTTTGTGATGGGAGTGATCTTGCCATGGCGCTCGGAGATTGTGTGCTCTTTCTCTTTAGGAATTTTTGCATATCTGCTTGATTTTGTTTGTCTTCTCGGGGTATCCGGTGGATCGCAACTGCGTTCCCCGATGCCTTTCACCATTTTGTGCTGCTATTGAATATGGGCAGGATGGTGTCTGGATACTAGGTGAGTCTTGGAATGTGAGCTCTTGCGGTTCTTATCCCGTTGTGAGCCGTAGGGTGTCTTCCTCCACACTATTTGATCTCAGTCAGCCATCTATGCGGCCGTCTATCTGCCTGTGTACTGTTGGTATCACGGGAGAACCAAAGAAAAAATTTTGTATTGTAGGGTCAGACTCTCAGCATGTAAGTCCTGAAAAATTGTCTTATAATAGAACTGGATTTATCAGTTACAGAAAAATTAGAGCTGGGCTCTTTTGTTGTCTTCTGCCTCTTTGCATATCTGGCTAGTTATATTGATCCAGCATGCAGGCCCCCTTTAGGCTCACACCTCTTCCCTCATTCACACAGTTGAAGGGCCAGAGGGAGGGGGAGGAAGACTGCAGTGAGTTCAGGCTGGAGTACTAGCTCATAGGGAAAGCAGAGCTAGCGTGGGGGGGGGGGGGGGCGTTACGGAGGCTTCAGAGACCCTGTTTTTTTTTTTATAGCGGGACTGGGCTCTGTGTGATCACCGGTACTCACTATCGGCACCGCAGCTCCAGCCCTCCTCTGCACCGAGTGCTGCTACCCCCGCTCGTGGGCCCGTCCAGGTCGGGTCTGAGCTCTGCCGCCGGGTGTCCGCAGGACTTTCTCTCCCTGCTCTCCACTACTACCGCCGACCGGGTGTGATCTGGGGTAGGTCCGCTGTCTCTCTTATTGTTTTCAGCGTGTTTAATGTGCTTCCGTGCGCTGCTCCTCCTTCCCGCCCGGAACTTTAGGCCGCGGCTTTGTGCAGGTTGCTAGGCCCCGAATCTCCTACTTGGCCGATTTTGTAGCGATTCCTCTCGGAATGTTCGTTGCACTGCAGGGATGCTGTTGGTGTAGGTATGTGGGACGTCTGCTGGCTTGAAAATGCCAAAAGAAGCACGAAAATCTTCTATGGCTTAGGAGCCCGGGAACAGTGCGTCCTCACACTCTGCAGGCTTGGCCATGCCCCCAGTTCTATGCAGTCATGTACAGGGGTTTCACCCTCATGGTCATTTCCCTTACCTATGTCAGGTAAAAGAGTAGCCGGATTCAAGGCAGTACACCTCTTGATTGTGCTGTTGCGTGGAGTGAGGAGGGCAACCTCATATTTTGTTAGCCTTGCCAATGAAAGGTGCTTGGTTGTCACTTGTGACAACACTTCCAGTACTGCATGCGGTACTTGTACCACCAAGGGGTGCTCCAGCACCATGTCTGCAACTTTTCCCTTGAGCACAGCACAGGCTGCAATGGCTCTGATACATGAAGGTGCTCCCCTCACAATCACATCCAACCTGACAGAGTAATACCCTACAGGTCTTTGTTTCACTCCGTGTTGTTGTGTAAAAACACCTTTTGCATGTCCTTCACTTTCATGACAAAATAGGTTAAATGGTAAGTCATTATTCGGTATGCTTAAAGCGGAGCAGCCACAATTGCAGCTTTTATCTTTTTAAACCCTTCTTGTGCTTCAGGCATCATTTCAAAGGGTTTGCCCTTGTTGCAAGCGATTAGCAGATCAAACAGTGGTTGCATCAGACTTGATATACTGGGGACCCATTCTCGGCAATAACTGATCAGCCCCAGGAAGACTCTGAGTGCCCGTGCCCGTGCACGCGCAGGCCGAGATGCCTGAGCAATAGCTGCCTTCCTGTCATCAGTGATATGCTTCTTTTGTGCCGAGATACAGTGTCCCCAAAACACCACCTTTGTTTGTGCAATCTGCAATTTGTCCTTTGACACCTTACACCCTTCAGCTGCCAGAAACAGCAGAAGGTATTGGGTTTAAATTAGACAGACACTCCTGGTTGTTGTACATAGCATCAAATCATCGATGTATTGCAGCAGCTGTGTGTCTCTGTCTTCCGGATGCCAGGAAGACAGCACATAGGCCAAAGACTGAGAAAACTCTGAGAGAAACGTGGCCCCTCCTTGCGATAGTCTGGTCCAGCACAATTGTCTGCCTTCATGAGTGAAGGCTAACAATAATTGGGATTCTGCATCGATTAGCAAACTAAAGAATGCATTCGCAAGGTCCAAGATGCTGAAATATACTGCATTTGGGGGAATTTGGTTAAGTAAAGTATAGGGATTTGGAACGAGGGGCGTATATACAATCATCAATTTATTGATTTCACGCAGATCATGTACCATCCGATATGTCTGCGGCTGTCCTGGGAGACATTTCTTTTTTACAGGAAATAGCGGTGTATTATAAGGGGATCTGCAAACCCTTAGAACACCCGTTTCGAGTAAATCTTCAACTTGTATAGAGATTGCACCTGTTGGGTCTTTGTTCAGGGGATATTGCCTTATGCACACTATAGTAGCTCCAGGTTTTAACTTAATTTTTAAAGGAGTGACTCATAGCAAACCCACATCAGTCTTACTCTTAACCCACAACTCCTCTGGAATGCCTCGCAACATTTCTTCTACATCTTCATAAAGAATCTGGCACTTCTTATCAATTTGCACCACACCTATCAGGGTTGTCAACATCTCCTCAGACATAGGGCCTGTCACTGTAACACCTTTCCTTCCGAACCCTAAGACTGCACATTGGAACAGCACATCTGTACCAATCAAATTTACAGGACAATTTTCTGAAACCAGCAGCTGGATACATATGTCAATTGTATCTGCTAGACGGATTTGTAAAGGTTTTGTTTGTTGTAGTAAGCACGGTCCATCAATTCCTACTCCCCCCACCCGGCCAGGTCTAATTAAACTGGAAGGTATATCTTGTCTTTCTATTATTGAGCAGCCATTGGTGAGCATCAGTTCCACACTTGCATGTGGTCCTGGTTCGGGTGGAACAAACAATGTGGGGCTGCCCGTGTCCTAGTCTGTCTGGGGGTATGCTATGCCAAGAAGCTGAACATGTGCCTGACCTCTCCTTGACAGACAGTCACGCTTCATGTTTCCCCTTCCTCCACAGCCAAAACACACAACAGTTCTTCTCGAATCCTCCCGCTTTGGCTGTGGATGAGGTACACATGCATTGTAACCCCTGCTCTATCTCTGAGCAGTTCCACCTCCCTTCTGTACCCCTCTACCCTGCACTGTAGACAGCATAATTTCTGGAGGGGCAGCTACGGAAATCATTACTGGTGTCTGTTTCTGACTCTTATTCAATTTTTTTTATTGAATTTATCCTCAATGCTTCTGGCTACAACAAGAGTCTGCTTGAGGGGGTTGTACATGCATTCTGGACGCACTTCATTCAACTCAGTCTTAATGTCTTCACGCAACCCGTTAATAAAGCATGTATGAAACAATCGTGCATCTTTACTTGAAACAGTGTTAATATCATACTCCTGATCGGTAAATATATTAGCACACCGGGCATGGTATTGATCAACTGACTCATCCGTCCCTGAACTGCTTCTTGCAAACCAAATGACAGTTCATTACAACGCTGCTTACTGAAAGCATGCAAGCGTTTACAAAACTGAACCCCTGATTCTTCTGTCTTTTTGTTCTCTGGCATGTCATCAATGTCATTATCTGATGGAACAGCAAGCTTTTTGGTTAAAATAAGTGCACTAGCGGCAAGAGAGCACAACCCTGACAAATCACTCCAAGTTGCATCATAATTTTTCAGAATATGATCTATGTGCTTATAAAAGCCAATCAGGCTCTTATATCAATCTGGTAGTTTGCTAACCCTGACTAGCTGTTCCGATTGGCTCCACGGTTTGAACCAACGTGTAACTCTTTAACATCGCGTCCATCTTCAGAATGTGTTGTAGACTGTACAATAACTGGATATGCATTATGGGTGACTGGTTGTAACATATTACACCTGTCACACTCCTGCCTGGCACTAGATAAGGTTTTATTACATTTACAAACCCAAGAGTCAGATCGTGTAGGTCTGTTGCTTAGATGCCTGCCCTCCCTCTGTTCCTCCTCCCTTCTCTCTGCTTCCTCGCTTTCAGGATCAACCTGAGCTGCATCTCCAACCCGACATGGTGGAGGAGATACAACCCACCTTCTCTTCTTAAGTACACGTTAGCTACATGCTGCAATGGACTAGGACTTTGCTGGTGATGACTATTTGTGAGAGACTGTGGATCGGATGAATTACTTGTATTTAACTGCAGTATGTCCATTCGGTCACACAGACTATTATCTGATATTGGGGGACTTTTAGCCTCCGTACTAGAGGCGAATGAGGCATGTGAAGTGGAGGGGACAGCATTGGGAGAATATATATTATTACGTAACCACACAGTGTGGTCCTGCAAACTTGGATATAAAATGTGCACAGAGGGATCAGGTAATGACATGTACCCAGTAGAGCCGGAGGTACTGTATTGAGGAGGTTGATGTGTAAACCCCTTAAACTGGATGGGACTACCCGTAACATCGTGCCCGTCACCTGGCCCAAAACCAAAAGGTGTGGACGAGGAAATAGGTTGTAAACGCGTTCCAGATCCAACCTGTTCTTCAGGGGACAAAGCCTCCTGTTTTACTGGAGTAGAATGTACTTCCACTGCCAACTCAGCTGGAGGATTGGATGTGGAGGACATCATACTCTTTTTGCGATGTAACTCCAAATCATCATCAACATGAATACGGGGATCATAGCGCAAGGCCATGTCCACCCAAGCCTGTAATTGCGCCCTGAAACCATTATCGGCGATCCAATGCGCCTCCTTCAGGGCAAAATCACGTCATGCCTGCAAATCAAGACAACCTGTTCGCGGCATTCCAGCCTTACACAATATAGTTGCAGCATTTTTCACCGCAGCCTTCCCAAACGTGATTCTCACCAAGTCAACTATTGTTGGCTTGTACTTTTACATTCTGTTGAGTTTGGTAAGTATCACCCTATAGCAATCCAGCAGGGAGAGCCAGTCCCGTCTTCGAATATCCAGCTATGTGCAAACCCTCTTGTCCCGCAACTGTCAGTGGGCGGCTATCCCAGAGCGCAGTTACGTACACCTAAACTCAAGAAACGTAGAGTCATAGTATAACCGTGGGTAAGGCAGGTGCAGATTATCAAGCAATTTACACAGCAATGAAAAAATGTATGTGTCAATGCCAGAATCTCCTTTAGAAGCGACAAAATTATTTGGACATTCAAGCACATCTACCCAATAAGGAATATACCAGTGATTATCAGTTATATTAGTCCAAGGACTTCCACTAGTTAAGATAGAAATCGCATGACATGGGATTTCAAGGTAGAGCTGATTGTTAAAAAAAATAGATTCTACGGGAAGAAATATTAGGACGTATATGACATAACACAAAAGGGCTCTGAGAGGAAACCCTATTCAAAACAACTGTACAGATGCAGAAATCACAAACAATACAAGCTTTAAAAGAAGAGGAAAGAAACCTGCTCTATGATTCTGTATGCAATCCACAATGCCAACAATAAAATAAGACAAAATGCAAGAAAACACCCTTCAGCGCAATATGCATTCACCCACTTTAGAGCCGTCTCACAGGGGTGTTGAGTATTATTAAGTATACTGCAGAATAACAGAACATAATTATACAAGAATAACAATAACAGCAATATAATGCAGAGCGATATAGCGGAGGCTGACAATGAATCAGAAAATCAAGGCAGTGTGCAGAGGGGAAAGAGTTAAAGCATGAGTGCAGGACAGGAACTTAGAGAAGTTACACAGCGCTGCTTCTCTGCCAGGAAAGAACAAGTACCAGTGTACATGAGGTAGGCAGTGTATTGCAACAAACAAAAGACAGACAAACAGTAATTTTACCTGATAGGGAGCAAGTTCATAAATGCTGAAGCTGTACACCTGACACTGACACCGCAGACGACTGACTCTCTAGGGAGAAGTCAAGAGAAATCTCTTGCCCCCAGATACTGTTTCATCTGAGAGAAGAAGGCCGCTGCTCCCCGTTCAGTAGTAAGTGTAAAGGAATAGTATCTCGCTGGGGCCTCCAAACTGTTAAAGAATCTTTGAAGAAATACACCTAGATCAGGTAAAATTGTTACGTATGAGTCACAAATGACTTAGGCGTTAACCAAAAACTCAGACAAGAGATCTGAATCCAGTTAATGGTAATGGAGTTCTGAGATCCAGTCACCCAACTCTGTAATTTTATTAAAGGTAAAAGAAAGGCATAACCATCATTTAGATATGGGAAGGATTATACAAATGGCACATATGCAAAATATAAGGTTATATACATTTTTGGCTACAAGATGATTTTCTCAAGCTAAGATATTATTTTTGGCGTAAACACATTGGAATTTGCACATATACATTTACACATATATAACTAGCCCATTACATTGATTCAGTCCTTATGAGTGTGTGCACCCACTATTTCTATCGAGGTCAACCATAGAAGTAAGAAGGTGAAGATATTCCTCAGGCGATCTCCGTTTGCTCAGTCCACTAACCTGAGGCCTGCTTGCACCATCATTTATATCCTTTGCCCCATCTACAGACTACATTACCTGCACTGCTCCTCAACATCAGAGGACTTTAAGCAGTGCCTGAAGTGTCTGTCAGAGAATCAGAGTTTTCTGGGACAGTGTCTAAAGCACTCTGCCCCACTCCTGTATTCAGGCCCCTGCAGAAGATGGCGTGGCTTGTAAGGCCTCTCCAATAGCATATGAACGCTTACAGCGATACACTGCACATGCGCAGTCGTAGCAAGACAATGCGCCTGTATGCTAAAACAGGCTGCCGAGGATTCAGCATTTCCTGCTAGGTAGTTAACACTATGCCACTAGTTATGAAGCATACATTATTCTGCAGGAAACAGAATGCAGCGACTGTATGCTGCTTCAGATGAAATAAATGACTCGTCTGGCTTGTGTTGATGTGACTCATCCCAGTTTCAAGTTATCAATAGCCTCGGCTATTTCCCCCGAGGTAATATCTGTGTTCAGAGACTCCCTTTGTTCTTTATATAAAGACACATAGTATTTTGCAAATGTATCATACATTTTATCTGGGTTAGTGGTGGTAGTATTATGAGGGGTATATAGTTTAAAGACTGAGTTCATCTTTTGTCTATCATGCAATTTTGTTGCCGGTAATCTCACTCATTTGTTTGCATATTTGTAACACTTATATCTAGTCCACTGAAGTGCCCGTTCTACCCTTTCTGACAGAAGCGCATTGAGCTGCAGCTTAAAATCTCTCATCTTCTTGGTTGTCGCCCTGGAGGGAAGGCGCTGGATATAATTTTCTAGCAGGAATAGCTTCCTGTCTAGAGCTAGGAAGGCTTGAAACTTTTCCTTTCTCTTTTGAGAAGACAAGTTCATCACAGTGAATCTCAGAAAGGACAAGGTCATGGTTTGACCACACACATAGATAATATCTTGCAGTCCTTGGGTGGGGTAAGAGGGATGTAGAAATCAATATGTAATCAAGTCTCAAATAAATCTGGCTTACTGGTCAGAAAAGATGTATCTCCTCTCGTTTCCATGATTCTCTCTCCAGCTATTGCCCCTTTACTTGATATCTCCAGCCTTCTCTGTAGCAGTCTTTTTAACAGACCTGTTGTAACATCGATGACTTGTAGCCATAGAAAAGAGGTAATAATCAAACAGAACATTTGGTGCAACTCCCCACTGCCTACGATGCAGAGACATCACACCCAGAACAAAAACCGATATGAAGAAGACCTTTGTGGTCAAGGTTGGAAGTAGTCTTCCTTATAAGAAAGCTGACCATCATTGAACTTCCAGGCAGCTATCTATCTATATTAGAGATGAGCGAGCACCAAAATGCTCAGGTGCTCGTTGCTCGAGTTGAACTTTTCGCGATGCTCGAGAGTTCGTTTCGAGTAACAAACCCCATTGAAGTCATTGGGCGACTCGAGCATTTTTGTATATGACCTATGCTCAGCTAAGGTTTTCATTTGTGAAAATCGGGAAAACCTACCAAAGTCATGGAAACGACACAGAAACGGATAGGGCAGGCGAGGGACAACATGTTGGGCTGCATCTCAGGCTCCCAGGTCCCACTATTAAGCTACTGTCGTGGATTTCCTTTTGCGTCCAACGACTTTCTCAATTAGAAATGTTTACACCCTTCCAGATTAATTATGAATTGATTATGCGCATAAGAAGATTTCACACTGACACAGGTTCAGCATGCATAAGCTTCCTCAAATCTGCTTTATTGTTGGGCGTGCAGCCTCTTTTAAAGAGTTTAACATATCTGCCCATCTGGGCAGGTCAAAGATTACATAGATACAACGTATTGTTTAGTTATTGGATAAGCATCTTGCAATTCTTCCATCCTCCGGTCATCTGTGATTGGCCATCAGGTGGTGGACGAGATGAGTGGGTTGTCTTGGACCCACGTGTGGTTCCTTCGATATGATTGGATATTACAGCTTGAACTATTAATTGCATACATTTCCCGTGTTATTTGCATAAGTCTCCAGTAAAACTGCTTGGGTTATTATTGCGGTAGCTGTTTCAGACTGCGGTTATCTATGTCTGATTTTTACTTCTTCTAAAGTTACAAAACAGATGGAAAAATATAGAGTGTTCATGTTAAATATCATCTTTGTCAGCAGAGTTTAGGAAAAAGATGTTTCATTAAAGGAAGTAGAAATATTGCATAAATGTAAGAACATATATCTATATTTGTATCAGAACAGAAGGCAAACATGTCATTTGTTATACAGAATGTTAAACGTACAAATACAGGTTCACTGTCCACTACCAAAAGGTCCACAGTCCAGAATATAGATATATTGGGTTTCCACTACAGACTCCCCTTGAAACTATCTGTTTCACTAAACTCACCACACTACGTGTCCCTACTCTGTCCCACCCTAATCCCCCACCACTGACCCTAGCCTTGCATTGTGTTGTAGACTGGGGCTATCACTGCCATGGGGGTATAGGATGGTTCGACATCATATTCTGGATCCATGATGACGACATTGCACTGACAGTAGGCTTTTTGTTGGACATCATAGTGAAACAGGTGGACCAGGTAGTCATCAGGGTCGGGATACACTGTATGCAACAACAAACAGAAATTAGGACAATTATAATGGCAACAAATATAGTTAGTATCTTTTTTATCAGAGTAAACTCTTGTGTAGTACCCGCCTTCTTGACACTACCTCGATTCATCCGCAAAGAGTGCAAAATTAGGGCTATCTAATGCCTGATCAACATGACTGAACCTCTGCCCCATTAGTACGTGCATGATCATATCTATCAGTCTGGAAGGAAGAAACTACAAGGTGATTATTCCCACTTCCCTTTTCCAGAGGCGGCAAGGTAACAGGACCAGGGGCGTTGTAACACCGGCATGTTGCGTGGCATGAGCAGAGTGCACTGCAGATAAAATAAAGCAAAATCTTAGCGAAAACCTATCACAGTGTTCCAAATACACAACGTTTTAAAACTTATTTTCTCAATTCTGCTGTTAGGTATGTACCTAACTGAGGAAACAGACTGTTAGCTCTTTTTAGTTAGTGCGGTCAGCTTCTTAATGGCAACTGCGTCTTTACCCGCGGGTCACGTTTTGTCTGGAATGTAGGTACAAGTCTCCCCTATCATCTTACAGACACTCCCCTTTTTGGCTATAATCGTACCTAGTGCCATTCTATTTTGAAAAGTCATAGTCTAGGTAGGTCCTATTGGTCGACTAGTCCCTATAAGGCATCTCTAGTATAATTTATAAACCACTGCTAATTATAATAAACATAATTAATTCAATTAACATTTTATTTACCATAATGATCAGAAAAATGGACTCGAATCTAGCTTTAACGTGGTCTCTAAAAACTCGTCAGGTACCCCCCTTGGCTGTCCTATGACGTCAATGTACACGTGTAGGTCAAAACTACCACCAGGAGCCTCTCTTCTCACTCTAGTGTACTGTTACAATACTAGTAGTATGCACAGGTACGCACGGCGCGGGACTCCCTGATCTTCACCCACACCAATGTCCCTCCTGGAGATAGCCCTGAAGGTGGACACGTCCAGGCCGCCAACACTGACCCTACACTACCTAGTGACAGGACTGGAAAGAACCGCCGTACCTATGCAGAAAACAAGGATAGACAAACATGACAGGATAACTACAGAACACAGCAGAGTTGGATCGAGATAAAGTAACTATTGGGGGTAACTTCATTATCCTCAATGCTATCTGACAGGATGTGGAGCAGCATAAGGGCTTTACTAAGGCACACTCCCCTGTCCAATTACCTTCCAGACATGATATCACATTATTTCACCTATGAAGTGTGTACCTTTGTTTACCTTATTCACTTCCGGTACCCTGTATCTGTAGATTACCTCATTCATGAGCTTCTGTGTGGTTACCTGCTCATTTACCTTAGTATCAGGGTGGGCCTCCAACCTGAAAAAGACTCGAGCATCAACGAGCACATATTCATACTCCCCAACAGGTGTGAGCTGAATGTGGTCAAATTGGCAATCTCTGAAATGGGTAGAGTGGTCCAGGCAAGTGTTATATGACCACCTTACTTCTGTCCTGACTCGCATATGGCAAAGATCATGCTAACTGGACAAATGATGCAGCAGCTACAGAAAACCCAGGTGTCACTTATTCTTGTTCAGTGTCGACGTCATTGCTGCTTTTGATTCTGTGTACCAGTTGGGCCATCATGGGGGACAGGGACCTCTGTAGGCAAGTTCTGCTGATTGTTCGCCATACGCCGTCCTGTTCTGTTGCTCCCGTCTTTTAGCCCATTTTGCTTTCCTTCCTCGTTGGCTTGTAACTGTAAAGTCCTTGACATATCAATGTCCAAAGTTTTATCAATGTCCAAAGGTTTTATCACTGACTCATGCTGTCAGTATCTTTTCTTCTTTCTTCCATGGCTTGAGGGCCGCTGCCTTTGCTGTGCTGTCTGCGAGGGTGTCGTCTCTCGCTTCTCCATTGTAGGAATCGGTGTGAACTCTCCATTGCCAGGTAGTAGGGTTTCCATGAGACTCTGTACCACTGCACCATTCTTAATTGGCTGTCCTACTGAGATAACAAGCTGTCTGGCCTTCCATATTGGGCTGTAATCATGAGCTGTGCCAAATGCATTCCAGGAGTCAGTGTAAAGAGTTGCCGTCTTACCTTCTACCACTCTACACGCCTCAGTGAGGGCCTTCGGTTCCGCTTCTTGCACTGAGACATGCGGAGGCAGAGCTTCTGCGTTTAGGACATCTTGTTGTGTGACTTCTGCATATCTGGTTCGGAGTCATCAATCCTCACCCTGGTACCATCTACAAAAGAAAACTCAAAATATGCATCATTAACAGTGGATTCTAATAACAGTTTTTGTCAGAATCTTGTTGCAAAGAATTTTAAAAAATTTAAAAAATATCTGATCTGCCATACTCAGATCACCTATGCCTCCCCTCCCCCGTTTGAACCGGAATACCCGATTAAAAGAAGAGTAGCCAGGTTCAAGGTAGTACAACATCGGAAAGAAATATTGGGGGAGGCATGGAAAGAGCACATTGTAGCCGGATCTAATAGGTGAGAGATAAGTGTTTGGGTTGCACTTGCATGAGTATGTTCTGGATGTCATTTGGGGTGTGGACCACTAGGGGGTTTGTGCAATACCAACTTAGAAGATTTGTCAGCCATTGCCTGTACTGCTGCCACCGCACAAATACATGAGGGAGCTCCTCGAGTCACTGGATCCAACCTCATGGAGTAGTATCTCAGTGGCCGTGGTTGTCCTCCGTGCTTTTGTGTCAATACTGTCGTATGGGCGGCAGTATGAAACAAGGCCCAGAAAGGTGCGGAATTTGGCAATGGGTGTAGGTACAGGTATGGCCTGGCCAGGAGAACAACCTTTCTTGCAGAACTTGGTTAGTCTTTGGAGGCCTCCAGGCCTTACAGCCATCTTCTGCAAGGGAAATTAACAGTGAAATTGTGGCCGGTCGGCAGTTTTTCCAAAGCATCAGCACCTAACATGCGTAGCTGACCCTTCACCCTTTTTTTTTTTTTTTTTAAACTAAGGGGATACTGTTTGACCCAGGGGTGTGTATCTGGGTCTCGTATATATTATCATGGTGGGTATATTCAATTTCCCTACGTCTGTCTTGTAGGTGGCCCATAATTTGTCAGGATCCGTGGAAAGCTGAGTTTCCGCAGCGGCTACCAGGCAAAACACACAAGCCAGCTCCACCAAAAGAGCAGTTTAATTTACAAAAAAAATTTTTCTGAAATGACACCTGAGGTCCCAACCCGTACCAATCCATCTTGCGCCATTATGATGGATGCAGATAGGGTTTGTAAAATATCAGTGCCAATAACAGACATGCCTTCCATCCGGGCAGCCATATTTAAAATGTGATATTCTTTAAGTGAATTCATTATTAATTTAATCTGATCCTGCCGGCAATGTCTCATCAAATTTGAGACAGGAGAAAAAAAACAAAACTTTTCCTGACTATCTATGATTCTCACCCCCTCGGTATACAAGAGACCCATTACGCATTCTTGCATCATCTAGCTCCACCCCTCTGAATTTGGCTGATCACTTGCTCCCTTATTTTCTCATTCAACGTTTGCAGTGCTCGGATACACATCACAACCAAATAAAGTCTTATGCATCACACAATTAACCTTTTACAAATTACGGGTCAATCTGCCGCGTCCCTCCTGTGGATACCAGGCCTTATCGTTACCTGCTTGTTTCCCATTCTTCGGCTTCTCTGCTTAACCTAGATCTACCTCTTACTCCCTGTAATTTATTTATTTATTGTCTGCAAATGTACCTTCCCTTGGACTGCAGTACCAGTAACTTCCTCTTTTTAGAATCTCTCCCTCCCGTAACAGCCCCTCCCTTCTCTAACACAGAATGGAAAGGGACAGAAACAGGATTATGAGGTAGAATGTGGCTAATTTTACTTTTACAACAGTTTTGTCCCAGACTTGTTCCTGGTCGTCCCTCCGGCGATGCCAGGCATCTCCATCTGATTGGTAACTTACTGCAATTCACATATTGTGTGCCAAAGGTTGTTGAGTGACTGAGATATTATTCTATTTCCTTATTTACTGAACTGTTATATTGAACGCTGGTGTCTTTGGCATGCATTGGTACTGACGCCATTCCAGCCCGCCTTCTCTTCCTCTGACTGACATTCAGGGAAATTCTAACGTCTAATGTATAACTACTATGTTGTAACTTTACAGTCACAGCTGTGACCACCTAACATTGTATGTGGTTATAATTGAATTGGGGATTTGGCACACATGGATGTATTCTCTTGTGGGCATGGTGGGCTATGCAGTTTGTTACAGTTTGTAACCCTTGTATTCTTAAGAGCCCCCTCAGGATGTGAGTGGCATATAACCTTTTACATCTGTATGAAGGACGTACAACAAAGATTAGATTACATAACAAGACATACGAACAGTAGTTGTTATTTGTCACAGCACATGAATTTGCTTTCTCCTCTATCGCTTGGGTCTAATCCACCTGCTCTAACAATTTAGTACATCACTGACCTCCATCTGTGACCCTAGCCACCGGTAAAAATGCACCTTACATTTCCCCCTAACCGCCTTTTTTAAAGACAGTATAACTTATATTCCTTTATTTTATTAAACAATTCTTACATTCAGTGTTACAGCACTTCCCCCTAGAAAATGAGGAAGTAACTAAAATAAGCAGCCTTTCTCACTAAAAGAAACTCAGTTAACCCTTTGTATACATTCGCTTACGGGCACAAGCCTATACTTTCAACTTTCAACAATTCAACAGCAACACAGTTTAGCAGTCTGCCTTTACTAGAAGGGATCCAATCATGCACATCTAACCTATAAAGTCCAAACCCACAGCAGGCTGCTGTGTACGGTGCATTATCTTGGCTATAACCCAGCCAATGCGTTCTCACTGCCGACAATCCCTTCTTACAGTTGAGTAGGACTGATACTAATTCTATGACAGACAAACAGACTATTTCTATATAAACAACTCAGCAGGATTAGCTCTACACCACAGACAAGCTCACTAACTTTATATAAAGGACAGGTAGGACGTTTTGAGCACACAGAAAGATTGCTTGATTAATCAATGATAACTTGACTCTCCACCCATTCCACACTTTTCTGGAGGGTGTAAGAATTGGCCTTGGTAGAGTATTTGCTGCCTTTCAATTTCAATCATGGCAGCCAGATTCATGATTATAGAAGTCTCCTCAGACGCCGGACACAGTATGTCCCGCCCTAGAGTCTCTAGCTTTTCTGTCGCTACACAGTTTATTAATCTACCCTCAGACAGGGGGATCTACTCATGAATGTTCAAACGATAAACAAATATTTGTGGACACATGCAAATAGACAGAGCACCAGTATGGCTGGCTTAGTCTCACTGCCCCTTGGGATACGTGTCTGGCAGTTCCCTTTCTTCTAGGTCTTTTACCAGACTTTACCGAAGTAGCAATACCTGTCCAGACGTTTGACAGTTCTCTTACTCTTAGGTTTTGTCAACAAACCTGACCCGAGCAGAGATCCCTGTTCAAACTCCCCTGACAGGTCCCTTACTCTTAGGTTTTGTCACCAAACCTGACCCGAGCAGGGATCCCTGTCAGGTTCCCTCCCCCTCTAGGGCAACTTACTGACTTCGCCAATCGACCAGTACTCTCAAGGTTCTATTGAGTGGTCGAGACTTAAAATTACCTGTCGTGCGGATCCAAATCGATCGGCCTTGACACGGCACATAGGCGAGCTTAGAGTCAGCCACACAGGTATAGATAATTAATTTATCTTACCGTGTTCTGATGATTTGTTGGGGCCGCCAAGTCCACGGTTGCCTATGTCCGTGCCTTGCATCCGATCTCTTTGGAGCCTATCGACCACTCCCCGTACGGGACACCAACTGTCATGGATTTCCTTTTGCGTCCAACGACTTACTCAATTAGGAATGTTTACACCCTTCCAGATTAATTATGAATTGATTATGCGCATAAGAAGATTTCACACTGACACAGGTTCAGCATGCATAAGCTTCCTCAATTCTGCTTTATTGCTGGGCGCGCAGCCTCTTTTAAAGAGTTTAACATATCTGCCCATCTGGGCAGGTCAAAGATTACATAGATACAACGTATTGTTTAGTTATTGGATAAGCATCTTGCAATTCTTCCATCCTCCGGTCATCTGTGATTGGCCATCAGGTGGTGGACGAGATGAGTGGGTTGTCTTGGACCCACGTGTGGTTCCTTCGATATGATTGGATATTACAGCTTGAACTATTAATTGCATACATTTCCCGTGTTATTTGCATAAGTTTCCAGTAAAACTGCTTGGGTTATTATTGCGGTAGCTGTTTCAGAATGCGGTTATCTATGTCTGATTTTTACTTCTTCTAAAGTTACAAAACAGATGGAAAAATATAGCGTGTTCATGTTAAATATCATCTTTGTCAGCAGAGTTTAGGAAAAAGATGTTTCATTAAAGGAAGTAGAAATATTGCATAAATGTAAGAACATATATCTATATTTGTATCAGAACAGAAGGCAAACATGTCATTTGTTATACAGAAAGTTAAACGTACAAATACAGGTTCACTGTCCACTACCAAAAGGTCCACAGTCCAGAATATAGATATATTGGGTTTCCACTACACTACAATAGCGGCATGAGTGTCCCCCCCCCCCCCCAACAATTTTTACTTAGGACAAACCCTCATTAGCAAGGCACACCTTAGCTAAGCAGCACACTACCTCCAACAAAGCACAATCACTGCCTGCGGGACACACCGCTGCCTCTTCTCTTGGGTTACATGCTGCCCCACCCCTCCCGCATGACCCTGCTTCCGCAGCACACACAAAAGAGTCCCTGCGCAGCCTTCAGCTGCCCTCATGCCACACGCTCACTTCATAGCCACACCACCCTCAGGGTGGATTCAGACGACCGTATATCGGTGTCCTTGTCTGCAGGGGGGGGATGATGGAAGAGCCAGGAGAAGGAACAGAGCTCCCGCCCCCTCTCCGTCCCTTGCCACTATTTGCAATAGGAGGGGCAGAGCTAAGTCCAGGAGCTTAGCTCCGCCCTTCCCATTGCAAATAGTGGCGCAGGGTGGGGAAGGGGCGGGAGCTCAGTTCCTGCTTCTGGCTTTTCCATCCCCCACCCCCCACCCCCCTGTAGACAAGGACACCGTATATCGGCTCAGCTTGAAAACCGAGCCGATATACGGTCGTGTGAATGCACCCTCATATCTATTTATAAGTGCGTCTGCGATGAGGAGGAACCGGAGGCACATGCTGCAGAGGGTTGGCAGGGCATGGTAGCGACCCTCTTTAAAAGGGGTGAATGATAGCCCTCAATGCTGTAGAGAATCAATGAGAAATTGACGTTCGATCTTCATTCCAATCCTGTGCCACCTCCGTCAGGAGCTGCAAATGTGGGCATGAGTTACATAGCTATGGGGAATCCATGTGCCCACACAGTGTTCATTCTGTCTAGGTGTCTGATAGCTCAATCGACACCGCAAGGGAAAGCCATCTGCACTCTGCCCCCTACCCAAGTTAGTCAGTGTCTTTGTGCCAGACAGGTCAAACACCGCGATGGGAAGTCAGTGTGCACCAACAGCATAGGTGGGTCCTAGGCAACACAAGACATGAACAATAAAGAAATCAGAGTGCACAAACATGGCAGACTTGCACTGCGCCGACGACATAGGCCTCGGCCCACAGCTTCAGGAATCGTAGGCATGAAGCGGATTCCAATGCTAGTAGACCTGTGAAGGTTTCATTAAATACGTAACATTTTTTTTCACCGCTCCAAAGACTGGATTAGCCAGAAAAAAAAGTTCCACAGGCCCAACCTGGTGCCATTGCAGTTCCCCCGGGACATAGGCCTCGATTAACAGCTTCAGCAATCATAGCCATAAAGCAGACTTTGATGCTAGTACACCTGTGAACGTGTCATTAATGCAGTTACGCTCCTCTCCTGTGGCCCAAACGAGTTTCTCAGATTACATGATGTGCAATGCTGACCCCCTGACTCCAAGCAGGAGGAGGAGGAGGTGGCCTCACAAGGCCAAAAAACCATGACCAGGACCCGCTGTAGCCTGTGTGGCCCAAGGTGCTGCGAGTGACATAGCAATGGGGAATCTATGTGTCCACACACTACTCATTTTTTTTGGGTGTCGGATACCTCATCGACAACGCAAGGGGTAAACCATCTGCACTCTGCACCCTACCTAAGTCTGTCAGGGACAGACAGGTAAAACACCTCTATGGGAAGTCTGTGTGCACCCAAAGCATGGGTGGATCCAAGGAACTTAAAGACAGTACACATGAAGAAATCAGAGTGCCCAAACATGGCAGACTTTCACTGCGCCGAGGACATAGGCCTCTGCAGAAACCCTCAGCAATCGTGGGCATAGAGCGGACTCCGATGCTAGGGTAGCTGTGAACGTCTCATTAGCGCTGTATCGCTCCTCTTGTTTGTCCCAATGCAGTGCCCCGGATAGCTGTGGTAACGTGAGAAAATACATGTTGGCTTCGGCCCACACTCCATGCCCTAGTCAGTCTGGGTTTTTTTTAAAGTACCAGGCAGGTACAACTACGCTAAGGGAAGTCTGTGTGCTGTGCACCCACAGCATGGGTGGGTCCCAGGAACCCAGAGAAGGTACATAAAGAAATCCCATTGCAGTGCCCCGGATAGCTGTGGTGGTAACGTGAGAAAAAATACATGTTGTTGACCTCTGCCAACACCTCATGCTCTAGTCAGTCAGTGTTTTTTTGGGGGCCAGATAGGTAGAACACTGCGATGGGAAAACGTAGTGCACCCATAGTATGCACAGACCCGTGTAATATTCCTGTAGCAAAGGTATAAACTGACCCCAGTGAGAGTTATGTTGCAGAAGTCTAGGGAGACCCCAGTAACATTTCTGTAGTAACAGTATTGACAGACCCCAGTAACATTTCAGTAGCAGAAGTATAGGCAGACCCCTGTAACATTCACATGGCAGAAGTAAAGACAGACCCCAGTAACATTTCTGTAGTAACAATATAGGCAGACGCCAGTAACATTTGTGTAGTAACAGTATAGGCAGACCCCAGTAGCATTTATGTAGCAGCAGTATAGGCAGACCCTGGTAACATTTCTCCAGCTGAAGTATAGGCAGGCCCCTGTAACATTAATGCCGATACACTCCTCTCCTTTGGCCCAAACAAGTTTCTCACATAACTGTGGTAACATGAGAGAAAATACATGATGCGCATTGCTGATCCCCTGACCCCAAGCAGGAGGAGGAGGTGGCCTTACAAGGCCAAGAAACCATGACCAGGGCTCGCTGTAGCCTGTGTGGGAAGGATGTGAGCGGGCCCTTGGCCAGGCTCGGTCCCAGCAAACACCTGGTGAGACCCAAGGTGCCACGACTGACATAGCAATGGGAAGTCCATGTGCCCACACAGTATTCCTTCTGTCTAGGTGTCGGATAGCTCTATCGACACCGCAAGAAGAAAGCCATCTGCCCTATGCACCCTACCCATGTCAGTCAGTGACTTTGTGCCAGACAGAGAAATCACCGCTATGGGAATTATTTGTGCACCCAAAGCGTAGGCGAGCTGAAGGAACCCAAAGACAGTAATAAACACGAAGAAATGATAGTGGCCAAGCATGCCAGACTTTCACTGTGCCGGGGACACAGACCTTTGCACACACCCTCAGCAATTGTGGACTCCGATGCTAGTACAGCTGTGAAGGTCTCATCAATGCAGTAACACTCCTCTTCTTTGGCCCAAACCAGTGTCTCAGATAACTGTAGTAACACTGGAGAAAATACATGATGCCCAGTCCTGATCCCCAGACCCCAAGCTGGAGGAGTAGGTGGCATTACAAGCCCAAGACACCATGACAGGACCCGCTATAGTCTGTGTGGGAAGCACGTTAGCGGGCCCAGGGTCAGGCTCGGTTGCAAGCCTCCACCTTTGTGACCCAAGGTGCCCTGAGTTACATAGTAATGGGAAATCCATGTGTCGCAACATAGATAGCTCAACACTGGAAGGGGCAGTCTTTGAGTTTCTTTGCCTAGCCTATGCTGTAAGTGCACAAAGGTGGTATTACACAGGAAGAAATCGGAGTGCCCAACCATGGGAGAGTTTCGTCCCGCCAAGCAACTTGACCTCGGCCAGCAATTCTGGCGTAGTCAGTCACTGTATTATTTGTGCTACATAGGTAAAACACCGCGATGGGAAGACTTAGCGCACTCATAGTATAGACAGACCCCTGTAACATTCCTGTAGCAAAGGTATAAACAGACCCCAGGAACATTTCTGTAGCATCAGTATAGGCAGACCCCTGTAACATTTTTGTAGCTGCAGTATAGGCAGACCCCAGTACCATTTCAGTAGAAGTATTGGCAGACCCCAGTAACATTTCTCTAGCAGCAGTATACGCAGACCCAGTAACATTCCTCTAGCAGCAGTATAGGCAGCCCCCTGTAACATTTATGTAGCAGTAGACCAACCCCAGTACCATTTTTGTAGCAGCAATATAGGCAGACCCCAGTACCATTTGTGTAGTGGAAGTATAGGCAGACCCCAGTAGCATTTCTTTAGCAGCAGTATTAGCAGACCCCTGTAACATTTATGTAGCAGAAGCATATGCAGACCCCAGTAGCATTTTTGTAGCAGCAGTATAGGCTGTGAGGAAGGAGCAGCAGCCAGAGGATTCAGAGTTTCAGCAGTGGACTGCGTAGAATACTGTGTGCCCGATACAATGCTGGATGCATTTTCTGCCATCCACGACAGGACCTGCTCACAACTGGTCTGTTTGCAATAAAGATCTACCACGTGGACCCATAAATTGGGATATGAAGCTGGGGACCCCAGAAACTTGCCTCTCTCCTAATCCCGCAGCAGCCGGCTGGGGTACACCTGGACCAGGAACTCGGCCTGTGCCCACACCCTCACTTAGAACTCTGCATCCTTGCCCGCGTCCACATCTTCGACCCCTACCCCTCAGCATGGTGGATTACGAATAGAGCAGACACCGACCGCTGTAAATAATTATGGAATTATATGTGTACACTTTCACGCAGAGAGTGGAATCGTAACGCTAACTCCAGGCAGAAAAAAAATGGAAGGAAGGCCGCAAACCGGCCTAGCAATGCAATAGTGATGCACCAAAACTCCCACCAGGCACCCAGTAAAATGCAGACGGTCAGAGGTTGCCCAACGAAGGAGCTTTTTGGGGTTTTTTTGAAAAAGAAGAAAGGCTATATACTGTGTATATCACTTTCCCTCTATAAGTACCTGTGTTGACCGTACGCTAAGCGTCAAATTCACTGCAGACACAGCCCGGTGTAAATAATCTTGGAATTATGTGCGTAGACTTTGTTGCTGAGAGCAGTATAGTAAGGCAAACTCCAGGCAGAAAAAAATAGTCAGGAAGGCCGCAAACAGGCCTAACTGTGCAATAGTGATGGACTTAAACTCCCACCAGACACCTAGTAAAATTTAAATGGTCAAAGGTAGCCCAACCAAGAAGCTTTTTGTTTTTGTTTTTTTAAAGAATACAGGCTGTATAGGGTGTATATCAGATTCCCTCTATAAGTGGCTGCGTTGGCCATACGATGTGCATCTGTAATTCACTGCGGACACAGCCCGGTGTAAATAATTAATTGTTTGCGTACACTTTGTCGCTGAGAGTGGTATTGTAAGGCAAATTCCAGGACGAAATAAATAGTCAGGAAGGCCGCAAACAGGCCTAAGTGTAATAGTGATGGAGTAAAACTCCCACCAGACAGCCAGTGAAATTTAAACAGTCAGAGGTAGCCCTAAGAAGGAATTTTTTGTTTTTTTTGGTAAATAATCTTGGAATTATGTGCATAGACTTTTTCGCTGAGAGCAGTATAGTAAGGCAAACTCCAGGCAAAAAAAAAGTCAGGAAGGCCGCAAACAGTCCTAAGTGCAATAGTGATAGACTACAACTCCCATCAGACAACCTGTAAAATGCACACGGTCACAGGTAGCTGTAAGAAGGAGCTTTTATTTAAAAATTTTTGGGAAATACAATGCAGGCTATATAGCGTGTATATGACTTTCCCTCTATCAGGGGCTGTCGCCGTATGCTGTGCGGGAAGTTGACGGCAGACACAGAGCGGTGTAAAAAATTTTGGAATTATTGGTGTACAGTTGGAGGCTGACAGCGGTTATGTAACATTAACTGCAGCCAGAAAAAAATTATACGGAAGGCTGCAAACAGGCCTAGCTGTGCAATAGTGATGGACTACAACTCCTATCAGACAACCTGTAAAATGCACACGGTCACAGGTAGCCCTAAGAAGGACCGTTGGGGTTTTTGTACACAGGATCCTACACTACCACTCTCCCTATCTCAGCAACGCTGTCCCTATACTATGTAGTACAGACTGCAGTCTGAGAACGCTATAGCCTGCATGCCCGATATACCAAAAATAAAATGTGCAAAACTGCTACCAGCAGCCACAACAGTAATGCACACAGTCAGATGTGGCCCTAAGAAGGACCCTTGGGGTTTTTGTACACAGGAACCTACACTAACACTTTCCCTATAGCAGCACCAGCATGGTCCCTAATCTCTCCCAGTGTGCAACTGTGGCGAGCCGCAGGCGGCCCCACTTTAAATACCCGGGGGTCACTTGATTTCGCTACCCACTCACTGCAGGGGGGTGGGATAGGTCTAAAACGTCACAGGAGGAAGTTGTAATGCCTTCCCTGCGTTTCTATTGGCCAGAAAATGGCGCTAAACATTCAGGGAAGGAAATGAAATGGACTCGAACATCGCGTGGTGCTCGCCTCGAGTAACGAGCATCTCGAGTACCCTAATACTGGAACGAGCATCAAGCTCGGACGAGTACGCTCGCTCATCTCTAATCTATATCTATCCATAATCGGACTAGCACTTTTAGCAAATTGGCTTTCACAATTAAACTTTCCCAAACAGTTTTGAGGCTGGGTACTATAGACATGTCTACAGAATTCAAGTCACCTCCAAAACCTTTATAATTCATCCTCAGAATGGTAAGATGTTAACCAAAAGCATTATGAACCTCTCGTCCCTCAACCCCCCCCCCCCCCTCCATTAGCTCAGGAATCTCTGTCCAATCGTGGAAATAGCCATAACTTAACAATTAAAAATGAGCGATCACCAAAATGCTCGGGTGCTTGTTGCTCGAGTAGAACTTTTCGTAATGCTCGAGAGTGCGTTTCGAGTAACAAACCTCATTGAAGTCAATGGGGGACTCGAGCTTTTTTGTATGGGACCGATGCTCCGCATAGCTGATGACTTGTCAAACACCAGAAAACATCAGAAAGTCATGGAAGCACCACAGAAACGGATAGGGAAGGGCAGGGGCAGCATGCATGGCTGCATCTGAGGCTCCCAGGTCCCACTATTAAGCCAAAATGGGGGCAAGAGTCTCGCGTCAACCGCCTAACAATTTACTTCTGACAAACCCTCATTAGCAAGGCACACCTTAGCTAAGCACCACACTACCTGCAACCAAGGACAATCACTGCCTGCGGGGGACACCGCTGCCTCTTCTCCTGGGTTACATGCTGGCATTGCTGTCCAACCCCTCTGCATGACCCTGCATCCACAGTACACACAAAAGTTTCCCTGCGCAGCATTCAGCTGCCCTCATGCCACACGCTCGCTTCATAGCCACACCACCCTCATGTCAATTTATAAGTGCGTACTTGATGAGGAGGAACCAGAGGCATACACTGTAGAGGGTTAGCTGGGCCAGGCAGCGACCCTGTTTGAAAGTGTGGGCGATAGCCCACAATGCTGTTTAGAATTGATGATAAATTGACGTACGATCATCATTCCAATCCCGTGACACCGCCGTCACTAAATTGTCAGGAGCCGCAAATGTGGGCATAAAGGGGACTCAGATGCCAGCACTTCTACACATCTCCACAATGCAGTAATACTTTGTGTGGGAAGCACGTGAGCGGGCTCAGGGTCAGACTCGGTCCCAGCCTACACTTTGTGTGACCCAAGGTGTCGCGAGTTACATAGCAATGGGAAATCCATGTGTCCCCAAACAATTCATTCTGTGTAGGTGTCAGATAGCTCAACACCGCAATGGGAAGTCTTTGAGTTCCTTGGGCTCGCCTATGGCAGAGTTTCACCCCGCCAAGGACCTCGGCCCACATTTCTACCTTAGTCAGTCAGTGTATTTGTGCCAGACGGGTAAAACACCGCAATGGGAAGTATTTGTGCACCCAGAACATAGGCGAGTCCAAGGAACTTAAAGATGGTATTACACATAGAAATCACAGCACCCAAACATTGCAGAGTTTCACCCCACCAAGGACCTCGACCCACATTTCTACCCTAGTCAGTCAGTGTATTTGTGCCACACCGGTAAAACACTGCTATGGGAAGTCTTTTCTCACCCACAGCATAGGCGAGCCCAAGGAACTTAAAGATGGTCTTACGCATAAAGAAATCAGAGCGCCCAAACATGGCAGTTTCACCCCACCAAGGACCTCGGCCGACATTTCCACCCTAGTCAGTCAGTGTATTTGTGCCAGACAGGTAAAACACCGCTATGGGAAGTCGTTGTGCACCCAAAGCATACACGAGCCCAAGGAACCCAAGGAAATTATTACACATAAAGAAATCACAGCGCCAAAACATGGCAGAGTTTCACCCTGCTAAGGACCTCGGCCTCGGCCCACATTTCTGCCCTAGTCAGTAAGTTTGTTTGTGCCAGACAGGTAAAACATTGCTATGCGAAGTCTTTGTGCACCCACAGCATAGACGAGCCCCTGGAACCCAAGGAAAGTATTACACATAAAGAAATCTGAACGCCCAAACAAGGCAGTTTCACTGTGCCAAGGACCTCCACCTCGGCTCACACCCTCAGTAATCCCGGGCATAAAGCGGACTCGGATGCTAGTGCAGCTGTGAACATCTCATTAATGCAGTAGCGCTCCTTTTGTTTGGCCCAAACCAGTCTCTCAGATAACTGTGGTAACACGAGAGAAAATACATGTTGCCCAGTGCAGACCCCAAAACAGGAGGAGGTGGCATAACAAGGCCAAGAACCGAGGTAGGACACGCAATAGTCTGTGTGGGAAGTATGTGATTAGGTCCTGGGTCAGGCTTGGTCCCAGCCTCCAACTTGTGTGACCCAAGGTGTCGTGAGTTACATAGCAATGGGAAATCCATGTGTCCCCACACACTATTCATTCTGTCTACATGTCAGATAGCTCAACACCGCAAGGTGTCTTTGAGTTCCTTGGGTCCCTATGCTGTCAGTGCACAAACATAGTATTACACAGGAAGAAAGCAGAGTGCCCAAACATGGCAGAGTTTCAGCCCCGCAAAGGACCTCGGCCTTGGCCCACATTTCTGCCCTAGTCAGTCAGTGTATTTGTGCCTGATAAATAAAACACCGTGATGGGAAGTCTTTGTGCACCACCAGTATAGGCAGACCCCAGTAACATTTCTGTTGCAAAAGTATAGGCGGCCCCAGTAACATTTCTGTAGTAAAAGTATAGGCGGGCCCCAGTAACATTTCTGTAGCAAATATATAGGCAGACCCCTGTAACATTTCTGTTGCAAAAGTATAGGGGGACCCCAGTAACATTCTTGTAGCAGAAGAACAGACGGACCCCAGTAACATTCCTGTAGCAGAAGTTTGGCAGACCCCTGTAACATTTCTTTAGCAGAAGTATAGGCAGACCCAAGTAAAGTATATCAGCGGGCACTGATATACTTCTGCTACAGGAATGTTACTGGGGTCTGCCTATACTTCTGCTACAGGAATGTTACTGGGGTCTGCCTATACTTCTGCTACAGGAATGTTAATGGGGTCTGCCTATACTTCTGCTACAGGAATGTTAATGGGGTCTGCCTATACTTCTGCTACAGGAATGTTAATGGGGTCTGCCTATACTTCTGCTACAGGAATGTTACAGGGGTCAGCCTATACTTTTACTACAGAAATGTTACTGGGATCTGCCTATACTTTTGCAACAGAAATGTTACTGGAGTCTGCCTATACTTCTGCTACAAGAATGTTACTGTGGTCCGCCTATACTTTTACTACAAAAATGTTACGGGGGTCAGTCTATACTTCTGCTACAGAAAATATACTTGGGTCTGCCTATACTTCTGCTAAAGAAATGTTACAGTAGTCTGCCTATACTTCTGGTACAGGAATGTTACAGGGATCTCCCTATACTTCTGCTACAGAAATGTTACTAGGGTCTGCCTATACTTCTGCTACAGGAATGTTACTGGGGTCTGCCTATACTTCTGCTACAGGAATGTTACTGGGGTCCGCCTATACTTTTACTACAGGAATGTTACTGGGGTCTGCCTATACTTCTACTACAGAAATGTTACTGGGGTCTTCCTATACTTCTGCTACAGGAATGTTACAGAGGGTCTACCTATACGTCTGCTACTGGAATGTTACAGGGGTCTACCTATACTTCTGCTAGAAGAATGTTACAGGGCTCTGCCTATACTTCTACTACAGAAATGTTACTGGGGTCCGCCTATTCTTCTGCTACCGGAATGTTACTGGGGTCCGCCTATACATTTGCAACAGAAATGTTACATGGGTCTGTCTATACATTTGCTACAGAAATGTTACTGGGGGTCTTCCTATACTTCTGCCTAAGTATAGGCGGACCCCAGTAACATTTCTGTAGTAAAAGTATAGACGGATCCCAGTAACATTCCTGTAGCAGAAGTATAGGCAGACCCCTGTAATGTTTCTGTAGCAGAAGTATAGGCAGACCCCAGTATCATTTCTGCAGTAAAAGTATAAGCGGACCCTAGTAACATTCCTGTAGCAAAGTTATAGGCAGACCCCAGTAACATTTCTGTAGCAAAGGTATAGGCAGACCCCAAACACATTTCTGTAGTAAAAGTATAGGCGGACCCCAGTAACATTTCTGTAGCAAAGGTATAGGCAGACTCCAGTAACATTTCTGTAGCAAATGTACAGGGAGACCCCAGTAACATTTCTGTAGTAAAAGTATAGCCAGACCCCTGCACCTCCCCTGCGCCTCCCCTGCGCCTCCCCTGCTACTTCGCCCTCGGAACTGCATCTTCTGCCACTAGCGCTGTCAGATGGGAACTTTAGCATGACTTTTTCAACCAGGGCCCTGTGGTATTGCATCAATCTCGTACCCCTTTCCTCTTTGGGAATGAAAGTGGAAAGGTTCTCCTTATACCGTGGGTCGAGAAGGGTGTACACCCAGTAATCCGTGTTGGCCAGAATGCGTCTAACACGAGGGTTACAGGAGAGACAGCCTAATATGAAGTGAGCCATGTGTGCCAGGGTCCCAGTATGCAACATATCATTGTCCTCACGAGGAAAATGACTTTCAGGATCTTCCACCTCCCTTCTACAGCCCATACACACTAAACAGATGAGAGGCAAGCAGCATGGGTACCCTCTGCAGTGTACCCAGCAGTCTCTTCCCCCTCCTCCTCCTGCTCCTCCCCCTCCTGCTCCTCCCCTCATTCTCCTCCTCCAAAACACGATGAGATATAGACATGAGGGTGGTCTGGCTATCAAGCGACATACTGTCATTCCCCGTCTTTTGTTCCAACCGCAAAGCATCGGATTTTATGCTTTGCAGCGAACTTCTCAGCAGGCAAAGCAGCGGGATGGTAACGCTAATGATTGCCGCATCGCCGCTTACCATCTAGGTAGACTCCTCAAAGTTTTCGAGGACCTGGCAGATATCTGCCATCCATGCCCACTCCTCAGTAAAGAATTGCGGAGGCTGACAACCACTACACCGCCCATGTTGCAGTTGGTATTCCACTATTGCTCTACGCTGCTCGTACAGTCTGGCCAACATGTGCAGCATAGAATTCCACCGTGTGGGCACGTCGCACAGCAGTCGGTGCTCTGGCAGCTGAAACCAATGATGCAGGGTCCTCAGGGTGGCAGTGTCAGTGGTGGACTTGCGGAAATGTGCACAGACGCCGCGCACCTTGCTGAGCAGGTCAGAAAATTGGGGGTAGTTTTTCAGAAACCGCTGAACCACCAGATTGAAGACGTGGGTCAGGCATGGTACGTGTGTGAGGCTGCCAAGCTGCAGAGACGCCACCAGGTTATGGCTGTTGTCACACACGACCATGCCCGGTTGGAGGCTCAGCGGCGAAAGCCAGAGGTCGATTTGCTCCATCAGACCCTGTAACAGCTCGGGGGCCGTGTGCCTCTTGTCACCTAAGCTGATTAGTTTCAGCACGGCTTGCCCACCGCCGTGCTGCCACGTGCTACCGACTGCTGGCGACGTGCTGACGAGGTAGAGGAGGCGGAGGACGGGGAGGGTTTGGAGGAGGTGGCATAAAACGCCACAGATACCAGCACCGAAGTACGACCCGCTATTCTGGGTGTGGGTAGGACATGAGCGGTCCCAGGCTCTGACTTGGTCCCAGCCTCCACCTAATTCACCCAATGTGCCATCAGGTAGATATAGTGGCCCTGCCTGCCAGTACTTGTCCACGTGTTCTCAGTTAAGTGCACCTTCCCAGTAACCGCGTTGGTGAGGGCACGATTGATATTGCGGGAGACGTGCTGGAGTAGGGCTGAGACGGCACACCGGGAAAAATAGTGGCGACTGGGGACCAAGTAGCGCGAGACCGCCATCATCATGTTTTTGAAAGTCTCCGTTTCCACAAGCCCGTACGGAAGCATCTCCAGGCTGATTAATTTGGCAATGTGCACGTTTAAAGTTTGTGCGTGCGGGTGGGTGGCGGTGTATTTGCACTTTTGCTCCAACGCTTGTGTTAGCGACAGCTGAACGCTGCGCTGAGAGACATTGCTGAATGATATGGAGGACAGTGGAGGTGAGGGTGTGGGTGATGGCCGGGAGGCGCTCGTGCCTGTGTCCTGGGAGGGGGATTGGATCTGAGTGGCAGGTTGGGGCACAGGGGAAGGGGCAGTGGTGTGACCCGGAGGCGTTGAATGGCCTTCGTCCCACCTTGTGGGGTGCTTGGCCATCATATGCCTGCGCATGCTGGTGGTGCTGAGGCTGGTAGTAGTGGCTCCCCGGCTGATCTTGGTACGACATAGTTTGCACACCACTGTTCGTCGGTCGTCCGCGCTCTCACTAAAAAGCATCCACACCTTTGAAAGCCTAGCCCTCTGCACGGAGGCTTGCCACGAGGGGGTGCTTTGGGAATCAGTTGGGGGATTATTCGCTCTACCCCTGGCCACTCCACTGCCTCTTCCAACCTGTCCTGTTGCTGCACTTGCCTTCCCCTCTGAAGCCCTGTCTTCAGTAGGCTTAGCAAACCAGGTGGGATCAGTCACCTCATCGTCCAGCTGCTCTACCTCTGAATCCTCTGCGCTTCTCCCTTGGACTTACTGCCCTTACTACTACCTCACTGACAGACAACTGTGTCTCATTATCATCCTCACCCACAAAAAGCTCTTGAGACAGTTGCCGGAAGTCCCCAGCCTCATCACCCGGACTCCGGGAACTTTCCAAAGGTTGGGCATCGGTCACAACAAACTCCTCAGGTGAGAGAGGAACCATTTTTTCCCACTCATGGCAGGGACCCGAGAACAGTTCTTGGGAGTCTGCCTGCTCAGAATATGTCATTTTCATGGAGTGAGGAGGATGGAAGAGCAGCAGCCAGAGGATTCAGAGTTGCAGTCTCTAGACCGGGAGTAGTGGACCGCGTAGAAGACTGGGTGGTCGATACATCGCCGGACGCGTTTTTTGCCATCCACGACAGGACCTGCTCGCACTGCTCTGTTTGTAATAAAGGTCTACCACGCGGACCTGTAAATTGTGATATGAAGCTGGGGAGACCAGAAACTTGCCTCTCTCCTAATCCCGCAGCAGCCGGCTGTGATTCACCACAACCAGGAACTCGGCCTGTGCTCACACCCTCACTTGGACGTCCGCATCTTCGACCCTTACCACTACTCCTCATCATGATGGATTAAGAATACAGCAGGGCCCAAAAAATTTACCCCACTGTACAGCACTGACAACTGTGGCTTAATTCACCGCACACAGAGACTTGTAGATAGCGGAGGCTCTATGCTGTGTCTTGAAAAAACTAACCCGCTGTCTTGCGCTGATACCTAGGGGTAATTTACAGCTCAGAGACTTGTAGATAATAGAGGCTGTATGGAGTGGGAGAAGACCCTAAAGCCAATGGATAGTGCTGGTAACTGCGGCTATCTCAACCCCACCAAGGAAAGGGTATTGTGAGACGCTCTGCACAGCGGCAGAGCTGAAATACTTTGCAGTGGCACAGGAAATATTACAATACTGTTTAGTGGTGAGACCTCTTTCTAATGCACTGCAGACACAGAACAGTATAACTGAAGTCGTTTGCAGTAGGCTAGGAAATATTAGAGAGCAGTTTCACGGTGAGAGCTGGTTGTATGGCACTGCAGGCTGAGAACGCTATTACTGAAAGGCTGGGGACAGGCCTAGATGCGTAATACAAAAATGGATCCACTACAACTCCCAGCCAGCCACAACTATAATGCACATGGTCAGATGTAGCCCTAAGAAGGACCGTTGGGGTTGTTGGAGACAGGATCCTACTCTAACACTTTCCCTATACTCTGCATAATACACTACAGACACAGAACAGTATAGCTTAAATGGCCTCCACAGCCCGAGATGCTTAAAAAAAAAATTGGTGCACTACTGCTCCCAGCCAGCCACAACAGTATAGCACACTATAAAGAGTAGCCCTAAGAAGGACCGTTGGGGTTTTTGAAGACAGGATCCTACTCTAACACTTTCCCTATATCAGCAGCAGCACTTTCCCTAACCTCTGCCAGCATGCATCTAAGGTGAGCCACGGGCGGGACCGCTTTAAGTACTCAGAGGTCACCTGATTGGCCCAGCCACTCACTACTGTGGGGGGGAATAGGGCTGGCACGTCACAGCAGGAAGTGGTAATGCCTATCCCGCATGTCTATTAGCTAGAAAATGGCGCTAAACATGCGGGGAAGGAAATGGAATTGACTCGAGTATCGCGTGCTGTTCGTCTTGAGTAACGAGCATCTCGAGTACCCTAATACTCAAACGATCATCAAGCTCGGACGAGTGTGCTCGCTCATCTCCAGCCGTTATTAATTAAATAATGGCAATCACGTGATGGTGGACCGCACACCATGGCCACCAGTGACAGCTTCACCTTAGCATCGCCTCTGTTTGCAGTGGTGTCGTTACCAATGAAACTGGACTGCTATTGAGTGGAACCACATTGTCTTCAGCTAAACTAATCTAGGCTTAGTTTGGGCACTATTGAGGGCGGTGTTAGTGGGTGGAGACGTAGGCGTGAGAGCCTTAATCATGTCTTTGTTGTGAAGTGCTACACTGCCCCCACTCCTGGTGTGATGGTCTGGGAGGGGTACATCACATAAGACAGTCAGTCACCCATGTTCTAGAAGTACCTCTCTCAAAGATAAAGCCACCCCCAATTAAGGAAGGGTCTATTCCTGAGAATTTACTATGAATTACAATAAACAGATATACCAAGGACCTCTGTTCGGATTGCATGACATCAGTAAATGTACAGAAATACCAAATTAGGTTATAACAATAACTTTATCTATATATATATATATATATATATATCTCTATCTATCTATCTATCTATCTATCTATCTATCTATCTATCTATCTATCTATCTATCTATCTATCTATCTATCTATCTATCTATCTATCTATCTATCTATCTATCTATCTATCTATCTATCACTAGCTGATATACCCGGCTTCACCCGAGTTAATTTGGTACTGGTGTTTATCTGGTGTTCACACGGAAAATCTTATGAAGTCGTGGTTACTTTAGAGATACTGAGGAAAAACATATGTTCACCATTTTGCATAGTTCTCTGCGTTACCCAGGAAACACCACGTGGAGGTAACCATGCGACGCTTCCTTCATATAAAATGACATCAGGAAGTGAGACAATTAGATTACGTACATAAAATTTGGACGCTAATTCTTTTGCGCATAGAATTGAATAATGGAGTTGGGACCCATTAGCTTTCCCTATTTATGACAATCAATGCTCGTGCCAAATTTCCTGTTTCTATGACACCGGAAAGTGAGAAAATTAGATTCCGTACGTAAAATTTGGACGCTAATTCTTTTACGCATAGAATTGAATAATGGAGTTGGGACCCATTAGCTTTTACTATTTATGACATAATCAATGCTCGTGCCAAATTTCCTGTTTCTATGACACTGGAAAGTGAAAAAATTACATTCCGCATGTAAAATTTCGACGCCAATTCTTTTGCGCTAGAATTGAATAATCAAGATGGGACCTATTAACTTTTCCTATTTATGACATAATCAATGCTCATGCCAAATTTCATGTTTCTATGACACCAGAAAGTGAGAAAATTAGATTCCGTACGTAAAATTTGGACGCTAATTCTTTTGCGCATGGAATTGAATAATCGAGTTGGGACCCATTAGCTTTTCCTACTTATGACATAATCAATGCTCGTACCAAATTTCCAGTTTCTATGACATTGGGAAGTGAGTGATTTAGATTATGTACGTTAAATTTCGATGCCAATTCTTTTGCACTAGAATTGAATAATCGAGTTGGGACCCAATTTCTTTTCCTATTTTGGAGATAATCTATGCTTGCGCCAAATTTCATGTTCCTACGACATTGGGAAGTTGGAGAATTTTTGGCGAGTGAGTCAGTGAGTCAGTGAGGGCTTTTATATACATATAAGACGAAAGCCCTCACTGACTCACTAACTCACTGATTGACTGACTCGCCAAAAGTTCACCAACTTCCCGATGTCGTAGAAGCATAAATTTTGGCACAAGCATAGATTATCTCCAACATAGGAAAAGTAATTGGGTCCCAACTCAATTTTTCAATTCTAGCGCAAAAGAATTAGCATCGAAATTTAACGTACATAATCGAAATCTCTCACTTCCCAATGTCATAGAAACTTAAAATTTGGCACGGGCATTGAATATGTCATAAATAGGAAAAACTAATGGGTTCCAACTCGATTATTCAATTCTATGCGCAAAAGAATTAGCATCCAAATTTTACGTACAGAATCTAATTCGCTCACTTTCCGGTGTCATAGAAACGTGAAATTTGGCACGAGCATTGATTATGTCATAAATAGGAAAGGCTAATGGATCCCAACTCCATTATTCAATTCTATGCGCAAAAGAATTAGCGTCCAAATTTTATGTACGTAATCTAAATGTAATTTTCTCCCTTTCCGGTGTCATAGGAACGTGAAATTTGGCAAGAGCATTGATTATGTCATAAATAGGAAAAGCTAATGGGTCCCAAGTCGATCATTCAATTCTATGCGCAAAAGAATTAGCGTCCAAATTTTAAGTACGGAATGTAATTTTCTCACCTTCCGGTGTCATAGAGACGTGAAATTTGGCATGAGCATTGATTATGTCATAAATAGGAAAAGTTATTGGGTCCCAACTCGATTATTTAGTGCTAGCACAAAAGAATTAGCGTCAAAATTTTACGTACCTAATCTAATTCTCTCACTTCTTGGTGTCATAGAAACATGAAATTTGGCCTGGGCATTGATTATGTCATAAATAGGAAAAGTTAAGGGTCCCAACTCGATTATTCAATTCTAAGTGCAAAAGAATTAGCGTCCAAATTTTATGTATGGAGTCTAATTGTCTCACTTCCTGATGTCATTTTATATAAAGGAAACTTCGCATGGTTACCTCCCCGTGGTGTTTCCTGGGTAACGCAGAGAACTATGCGAAATGGTAAACATATGTTTTTCCGGTATCTCTAAAGTAATCACGACTTCATAAGATTTTCTGTGTGAACACCAGATAAACACCAGTACCAAATTAACTTGGGCGAAGCCGGGTATATCAGCTAGTCTATCTATATACGACAATGAATGTCTGTCCGTTATGCATTACTACACCATTCATCCGATCACCATGAAACTTTGGGACGTTGTTGAATACACTCCTGGGAAGATTACTAGCATAGTACATCTATTCTATGATAAATGTCGCTCGTGCGAGCGTCGTCAACAGTTATGCCCCCCCAAATGTAGATCGTTCGATTTCTATCATTGCCACTAATTCTCTCACTTCCCGATGTCACAGAAACATGAAGTTTGGCACCAGCATTGATTATGTCCAAAAGAGGAAAAGTAAATGGGTCCCAACTCGATTATTCAATTCTAAGCGCCAAAGAATTAGCATCCAAATTTTACGTATGGAATCTAATTTTCTCACTTCCCAATGTCATAGAAACTTGAAATTTGGCACGAACATTGATTATGTCATAAATAGGAAAAGTTAATGGAACCAAACTCGAATATTCAATTCTAAGCGCAAAATAACTAGCGTCCAAATGTTACAATCGGAATTAAATTCTCTCACTTTTCAGTGTCATAGAAACTTGAAATTTGCCACGAGCATTGATTATGTCATAAATAGGAAAAGCTGATGGGTCCCAACTCAATTATTCAACTCTAAGCACAAAAGAATTAGCGTCCAAATTCTACGTACGGAATCTAATTCTCTCACTTCCAGATGTCATAGAAACATGAAATTTGGCACGAGCATTGATTATGTCATAAATAGAAAAAGTAAATGAGTTCCAATTCGATTATTCGATTCTAGCGCAAAAGAATTAGCATCCAAATTTTACGTACGTAATCTAATTCTCTTATTTCCCAATGTCATAGAAACTTGAAATTTGGCACGGGCATTGATTATGTCATAAACAGGAAAATCTAATAGGGTACCAACTTGATTATTCAATTCTATTGCAAAAGAATTAGCATCAAAATGTAACATACAGAATTTAATTCTTTTACTTCCCGATGTCATAGAAACTTGAAATTTGCCACAAGCATTGATTATGTCAAAAATAGGAAAAGTTATTGGGTCACAACTAGATTATTCAATTCTAGCCCAAAAGAACTGGCGTCCAAATTTTACGTATGTAATCTAATCCTCCCACTTCCCGATGTCATAGAAACTTGAAATTTGACACGGGCATTGATTGTGTCATAAATAAGAAAAGCTAATGGGTCCCAACTCGATTATTTAATTCTAGCGCAAAAGAATTAGCATCCACATTTTATGTACGTACTCTTTATCTCTCACTTCCCGATGTCATTTTATATAAAGGAAACATCACATGGTTACCTCCATGTGCTGTTTCCTGCGTAAAGCAAAGAACCATTGAAAATGGTGATCATATTTTTTCCCAGTATATCTAAAGTAACCATGACTCCATAAGATTTTCCCTGTGAACACCAGATAAACACCAGTACTAGATTAACTCGGGCGAAGCCGGGTATATTAGCTAGTATACATATTTAGACGAAAGCCCTCACTGACTCGCCACTAATTCTCTCGTTTCCCGATGTTGTAGAAACATGAAATTTGGCACAGGCATTGATTATGTCATAAATAGGAAAAGTAAATGAGTCCCAACTCGATTATTCAATTCTAGCGCAAAAGAATTAGCGTCCAAATTTTACGTACGGAATCTAATTCTCTCACTTTCTGGTGTCATAGAAACTTGAAATTTGTCCCGAGCATTGATTATGTCATATATAGGAAAAGCCAATGGGTCCCAACTCAATTATTCAATTCTAGCGCAAAATAATTAGCGTCCAAATTTTTCGTACGGAATCTAATTCTCTCACTTCCCGATGTTGTAGAAACTTGAAATTTGGCACGGGCAAAGTTAATGGGTCCCAACTCGATTATTCAAAGTTAATGGGTCCCAACTCGATTATTCCATTTTAAGCGCAAAAGAATTAGCGTCCAAATTTTACGTACGGAATCTAACTCTCTCACTTCCTGATGTCATAGAAACTTGAAATTTGGCACTGGCATTGATTATGTCATAAATAGGAAAAGTTAGTGGGTCACAACTTGATTATTCAATTCTAGCGCAAAAGAATTAGCGTCTAAATTTTACGTGCGTAATCTAATGCTCTTACTTCCCGATGTCGTAGAAACTTGAAATTATGCACGAGCATTGAATATGTCGTAAACAGGAAAAGCTAATGAGTCCCAACTCGATTATTCAATTCTAGCACAAAAGAATTAGCGTCAAAATTTTACGTAGGGGGGGGGGGGTTGAGCCTGAACGCTGAGCGGGATGACCGCTTGAGAGAAGCGCTCCTCCGGTGTGGCACCTTCCGAGACCCCTAATAGCAGCAAAACAATGAAGAAGATGGGAAAACTCATCAAGGACAGAAGCTCGGACCTACAGGACACCCCCCGGCAGACAAAGGCACAATCGGACATGCAGCGTGGCCCCTTTCCAAGATGGCGCCGGCCTGAGAGTCTGTTCCTGCACACAGAAAGGGGGAAGATGAGGAGACATGCTCAGAGGGGGAGGACTGTGAAAGCATATCTAAGGGCTTTATGAGGGACCTGAACTCTCAAGCCCTGCGCCCCATTAGCTCTGACCTAGCGGAGATAAAAGATGAGATTAGGCAGATGGGCCACAGAGTGGAGGAATTGGAAGCCTCCTCTGCCGCCATTGTCTCCCATTCGCTGCAGGTAGAGCAAGTCTTAAAGGAACAGTACTCCCATTTGAATAGAGCCCTACTAATGCAAGAAGTCCTAGAGAATAGGAACAGACGCATTAATGTACGCATTAAGGGCCTACCTGAGTCCTATTCTAACGATTGCCTGCTGAAAGTCATAAAAGAAATATTTGAGTCTCTTCTAGGGTCTGACAGAGCATCTATTATTATAATCGAACGAATCCATAGAGCCCTGAGACCCCTGCCGTGAGCAACAGATCCACCTAGAGATATAATCTGCAAATTGCTTGCCTTTCCTGATGCAGCCGCCCTTCTAAAAGCTGCAAGAAACTGCAAAGACTTGAAATATGCAGACGCTTCTCTTTAAATGTTTCAGGACTAAGATCCCTCCACGCTGGCAAAGCGCCGTCTACTTCGACCACTGCTAGATGTCCTCAAAGCCAAAGAAATTAAATATGCTTGGCTCTTCCCATTTGGTCTAAGCGTCTCCTTTAAAGGCAAAAAATTCAACATACTCAATGTGACTCACAGCACACTTCAGGATTTTTAAGCCAGTACAAAGATGACTGTTGAAGGGGTTGTCCCGCGAAACAAAGTGGGGGGTATACACTTCTGTATGGCCATATTAATGCACTTTGTAGTGTACATTGTGCATTAATTATGAGCCATACAGAAGTTATTCACTTACCTGTTCCGTTGCTAGCGTCCTCGTTTCCATGGTGCCGTCTAATTTTCAGCGTCTAATCGCCCGATTAGACGCGCTTGCGCAGTCCGGTCTTCTTCCTTTCTGAATGGGGCCGCTCGAGCCGGAGAGCGGCTCCTCGTAGCTCCGCCCCGTCACGTGTGCCGATTCCAGCCAATTAGGAGGCTGGAATCGGCAATGTAACCGCACGGTGCATCACATGGTGCACCGTGGGTGAAGATCCCGGCGGCCATCTTACTTAGGTAAGTAAGAAGTCGCCGGAGCGCGGGGATTCGGGTAAGTACTGGCCATTTTTTTTTTTTTATTCCTGCATCGGGTTTCTCTCGCGCCGAACGGGGGGGGCTATTGAAAAAAAAAAAACCCGTTTCGGCGCGGGACAACCCCTTTAAGTCCATGGGATGCACGCCACAATTTCGGGGTCAGAGCCTCCAGAGACCCCAATGTACCTGTGTTCCACTTTCTCACCAAAGGAATGGCAGCATCCAGGGCGTGGTATCATATAATAATTTATTCCTCCAAAGTCCTGCTTCATTTCGACCCTCTTGGGGTCTTTGTCAAGCATAAAGGTAACATACATCAAACACCTACATATAACAAACCAATACTCATACCACCACTAATCACATTTACAAGATCCCATCTGTGTGCAATTACCTTATTACCTTATGGCTCAACCTCCCAGTCTGGTAAATTTCCATTACTAATAGCATGGGGAACGTCCACCCCGGCTGTCTCCATGTGCAGTCTCCATTGCATTAATGTCCAGCGTTATCTTTATCTTACTGCGCACGTGCAGAATATAACAAGTCTCGCGAGCCCTTCATCTATCTGAGCTCACGTCCGCTAGTGCCTCAGTGCCAGACTAACTCCAAATACCGCGATATCTCACTGTCCATAAGGATCAGCCCATGGAGCGATGCACTTTATCAGTGCTGTGATTACTGAGCAGTCCCATGTATATGGGTGGGGCACTTTAACTGTGCTCTGGTTGCAAAGCAGTCCCATGTATATAGGTGGGGCACTTTAACTGTGCTCTGGTTACAGAGCAATCCCATGTATATGGGTGGGGCACTTTAACTGTGCTCTGGTTACAGAGCAGTCCCATGTATGCTAAAGCTCCGGACCTCGGAGCATCCAACTGTGGTAGTGTGGACAGAGAGATTATGCACCTCGGGACCTGGACTATGTGTCCCAACTGCTTCAGTTGCATGACAGAAATGGTTATATTGCGTAGGGGTACCATAGTTCTCATAGTGTTAAATACATATTAATCTGTTTATTCTCTTACTCAGAAAAAAGAAGAATACTGACTAGGTCATTAATGCTCAGTCACATGTAATTTATTCAGAGTCAATTGACCTATTACATCATACTCTTTCTCATATCGTATCGTAAAGGAAAGATACGGAAAAGGAGAGACACATATTTAATTAGAAGGGGCCTCCATACTTAGTTAGAAAATAGAAGTAAGCATATTTCACATCTCAGCCAACATAGTAATCCATAAGTTTCTACGGCTCTATAACGGTCTAAAGCTTGTTCTATGATCAACTTTTCGTACACATGAGGAGAGTCGAGGAAGCATTCCCATCCATGTTCCATATCCTCAAGACGTGTGGAGGGAGCCTTGTTATTCTGCACTATGGGATCTGTAGTGAATAAAAAAACATTGATTAAAAACAGCACATGGTGACGTGGCAGATGTTATAACAGTGTCCACTATCACACCCTACCGAAACCGAGACGAAAACAGAAATTAGATGTGTGGCATATAGTCATAATCCAAATTCAGGCCTCTTGGTGACATTGTATCTAGAAGAAATATCCAGCGTAGTTCGCATTTCTGTAATAGAAGTGTTCTATCACCGCCCCTTTGTAGGGGTGGGACTGAATCAATAACCCTAAATCTCAGTTGACTCACTAAATGTTTATGCTCAAAAAAATGTTTCGGGAGCGGGAGCTCCTTGTTCTGAGTTCGAATAGTACTTTTATGTTCGTTTATTCTTTCGCGGACCTCTCTGGTGGTGTGTCCCACATACCCAAGCCCACAAGGGCAGGTAAGTAGGTATACCACATATGAAGACCTACAAGAGAATCTCTCTTTGATTTAAAATTTTTTCCCTGTTAATGGATGTGAGAATTCATCACCTTTTATTAAATTGCCACAACAGGCGCAAGATAGGCAGGGAAAATTGCCTTTTTTGATTGGTGCCAGGACCCGCTGATTTGAACTTCCTTTTTGTAGAACGAACGGTTTCACCAAGTAGTCTCTCAAATTGCGGCCTCTGCGGTAGGCCATGATTGGGGGAGATGTAAATTCCCTGATGGCGCATCCTCTCTCTATAATTGGCCAATGTTTTTTTATTATTTTTCTGACATTTTCACTGTCAGGGCCGAAGGTGGAAATTAGCGGGATCCTATTATTCTCTCGGCGATTCTTAGGTCTACGTACTTCCAGTCTTGGCGTGGCTTTAATTTTATCAACTGTCTTTTTGATTAGGGAATTTGGATATCCCCTATCAAAAAAATTTTTTGCCATTTGTTGTAGGCGTATATCGATGAATTCATCGTCTGTTATCTTCCGCACCCTCAGGCATTGGCTCCAAGGGACGGACTCAATAGTCCTTCTGGGGTGATTGCTCTCGTACCCAATGTTGTTTCTGTCCGTCTCTTTAACGAACAGGTCCGTACGTAGTCTTCCTGAGCCTTTAATAACCATAACATCCAGGAATTGGATTTTAGTTGATGAGTAATTTACTGTGAATTTGAGATCAGTATCTAGGGTATTAATTTCTTTGCAGAATTTTTTTAGCTGTTCTTCATCGCCGGTCCATATTAGAAAAATGTCGTCAATGTATCGATGCCATTTGCTGACTAGTAGCCATAGTTCAAGCGCACATAATAACTCCTCTTCAAAAAACCTCATATACGCGTTAGCGTATGTAGGCGCAACATTTGCGCCCATTGCAGTACCCTGCCGCTGCCGGTAGTACACCCCCCAAAAACTAAAATAGTTATTGGTGAGGATGTACTCCAGCAGCGACAGGACAAATGAAGCACACTGTGGAGCCCAATTCATCCTCTGTAGAAGCTTGTTGATTACGTCTAATCCCTTCGTGTGATTGATAGAGGTGTAGAGAGAGAAACTACATCTAGAGTCACCAAGATTTCTAAGATTTCTAAGCTCTCGATTTTATCTAAGAAGTCGCCCGTATCTTTAAGATATGAGTGTGCTCCTTCCGCTAAATCTCTAAAGATTTTGTCCAGGAATCTGGATATGTTGCAGAAAATGGAGTCACAACTTGCGACGATGGGTCGGCCTGGTGGATTGATGAGATCTTTATGTATCTTGGGGAGAACGTAAAAATTCGGGGTCTTAGGATGTTCGATAATAAGGTATTTTGCCAGGTTAGTGTCAATTATACCTTCTGTCAGTGCTTCATTGATTTTGATTCTCAGTTCGGTTTGAAATTTGAGGGTTGGGTTACCGGGTAACTTCTCATAAATATTAGCGTCATCCAACTGTCTATGAACTTCCGTCAGGTATTTAGCCAAATCCCACACTACAAGGGCTCCCCCTTATCTGCTGGTTTAATAATAATTGTATCGTCCTCTATCAGATTTTTTAATGTCACGTATTCTTTTTTGGACAGATTATTTCTTTTGTTCGTTCTCTTTTGTTGGGATACTGTCCTTAATCTCTGAATATCCTTTCTTATGAAGTCTATAAAGGTTTTGATACAGTGGTTGACAACTGGGGGTTGAAAATAGCTTTTATTCCTCAGGCCAACTTCACTCAAAGTAAACCTTTTATGTGGCATTAATTGGATAGTGGTTTGTTCAGGGGGGTCCTGCGTAGAAAAGTAATGTTTGAGTCTAAGGTTTCTATAGAATCGTTCCAGATCTAAATCCAGTTGGAACCAGTCCATGTTGTTATCGGGGCAGAAGGACAGGCCCTTTGATAGTATTTTAATTTCAAGTTCAGTTAATATCCGGGATGATATATTAATTACCAAGTTCTCACCTGGTGCTTCCGGGGTTGGTGTGGGGGACCCTGCCGCGTTGTTGACCTGGTCATCATTATTCTTTCGTCCCTTCTTCGATCTCCTATGTTTGGTACCGCCTTTCTGTTTCCGGATTCTTCCCCTGATTTTCTCCTGGTTCTTGGTTCCCTCATCTGCTCCAGAAAAGAGGTATCCCGTCTACCTGTGTCTCTGGCGGATTCATCCGTGGAATAGGAGCCTGCTGGAGAAGGACCATATCGGCGTCTATGTTGTTGTTGGCGTCTACGGGGGCATCCCCTATGACTGCCCATTACTGGACCTGTGGAAACAGCTTGCGGCTTGTGCCAATTAAAGATCATACCACTTGCGGTATTTGGAGTTAGTCCGGCACTGAGGCACTAGCGGACGTGAGCTCAGATAGATGAAGGGCTCGCGAGACTTGTTATATTCTGCACATGCGCAGTAAGATAAAGATAACGCTGGACATTAATGCAATGGAGACTGCACATGGAGACAGCCGGGGTGGACGTTCCCCATGCTATTAGTAATGGAAATTTACCAGACTGGGAGGTTGAGCCATAAGGTAATAAAGCTAATTGCACACAGATGGGATCTTGTAAAGGTGATTGGTGGTGGTATGAGTATTGGTTTGTTATATGTAGGTGTTTGATGTATGTTACCTTTATGCTTGACAAAGACCCCAAGAGGGTCGAAACGTAGCAGGACTTTGGAGGAATAAATTATTATATTATACCACGCCCTGGATGCTGCCATTCCTTTGGTGAGAAAGTAAAAAATTCAACATACGCAGCACAGAAGATCTACAGAAGCTATGGCAGTCCCTCGACATTGAACCCATAGATCTTCCAAACTGGCAACCGCTTCCTGACCCCCCACAATTTCATCGTCTGGAGACCCCGGAGAGATGGCAACTAGCAGGCAACTTTTTTTTTTTTAAACAATCTTGTTTTTATTGAATACAGAGAAAATCGTATACAAACAATGGGTGTTTTCTTACATAGTTGAAGCCATTGTAGAACATTGCTGTCAGAACAAAAGTTGTAAGCGTTACATCTTTGGGTAGCTATAAGGTGTACATTCTTGCCTTGAAAGTTAAGTAGATATAGGTTGGGTACAGTCAACTGATAGGTGCCATGTGTGTGTGTGGGTGTCACATCCCCACATCGTTAGGGTTCTGTTCAAGTGTGTGATCCACAAGGTATGCAAGTGGGGGGGAAGGACAATGGGAGAAGCGATTTGGTAAATCGGGTCTACTGAGGGCTCTTGCCCGCACCCGTCACAACATCCCGGCTTTTTATTTGAGATCATTAGTAAGAAACTTAACAAGAAGGGGGGGGGGGGACAAGGCCGTCGAGAGGAGCACCCGAGTGAATGTGTTGCTGCTAGATACTCTTGTACATCACCCCGTTTAAGGCTACTTGGATAGAGCTGTGTTGTCTAGTCTTTTAGGTGTGTGTACCACGGTGACCAGAGTTTGAGGAATTCTTCCCTCGTGTTGGTTTCTGATGTGGCTAGTTCCTTGAATCTATAGATTTGTGAAATTTTATCTTTCCACTGTGCTATCGTAGGTGTATGATTCGATTTCCATAGTGGTGGGATGAGTAGTTTTGCTGCTGCAATTAGTATGGTGGGGAGACAATTTTTTGAGGGTGTAAACTGTTTCGAGGGTTTCCAGAGTAGAACTTCCTCGGGGATAAATGTATATGTGGTGTTACATATTTTGTTTATCTGGTTTGTGATGTTTTGCCAGAAAGGTTTGATTTGTGGACAGTGCCACCAGATTTGTACTAGGTTCCTTCTATCTGAGTCGCATCTCCAACATCTGTCGGTTTGTGTAGCATTAAGTTTGGAGAGCGAGACCGGTGTCTTATACCATCGGGTTGTCAATTTGAATGAGTTTTCTTGAATGCGGGCGCATTTTGAGAAACCATGTGAGTTTGTCAAGATTTTTTTAGTCTCTTCCCTGTCAAAGGTTGTCCCCAATTTTCCTTCCCAGACTCTGAGAAACCACGGCTTGTCGGGCGCGGCGTTCAAAAGTAGCCCTCTGTATAGGTGTGTCATGAGTTTCCTTGGTCTCTCCGGGACAGAGAGGTAAGCTTCAAACCAAAGCGGGTCTCGCAGTTCTCTCTGATATTTCTCCTGGAGTTTTTTGAGTGAGAAATAAATACCTGATATTTCTAGGAAGTTTAGAGAGTGGTTTGGCAAAAGCAAATCAATCTGTGAGGGGTTGTTTATTTTGGTTCCCTTGATAATGTCTTGGATTGTTAGTGAGTTTAGTTTAGCCCAAGTGTTGGTTGTTTTAATTAGCTTGTTAGCTATAATAGAGGGGACCAGTGATGCGGGAATCATTGGTGCTAGCTTGTGTTGATCTCCCTTTTCTATTCTGATAGAATGCATTACTTTAATTGTGCCTCTTAGTGTCGGGCTGAGTGTTTGTTTTTTATAAGACATTTTATTGTTGGTCCAAAGAAGGAATTGACCGATTTGATCTATTAGTGTTCTCTCTAGATTTAAAGAGGGCGAGTCTAGTTTGCGATCCACCAAGTCAAACCATCTAGTCATGTGGATGGCTTTGTAGTAGGTAGATATGTCTGGTAGGCCAAATACTCCTTGTGGCTTCTTTTGTGTCAAGTATAAAGATGCTAGTCGCGGTTTTCGTTTGTTCCAAATAAATGTCCTGAACAGTTTGTGAAGATTTGAGAAAAATTTGCCGGGGATCTCTATCGGGACTGTTTGTAGTACATAAAGGATATATGGTAATATATAGGTTGATACCAAGTTTTTTCTACCCAGCCACGACAGCAGGGAGGTGTTGATATTGTGTAGTTGGTTTTGTATTTTTTGGAGGAGGGGGGGGGGGGGAGTTTGCCTTATAGAGAAGGCATGGGTCTGAAGTTATAATGATGCCTAAGTATTTGATGCTAGAAGTGGGCCATTTAAAGGGGAGTGTTCTTTTGATCTGTTTAATCTTGTTGGTTGGAACTGAAATGTTTAGGGCTTCTGATTTTTCATAATTAATTTTAAGATTTGAGATTTTACCAAATTGTTCAAATATGTCTAGGATTGCAGGGAAGGCCCTCTCCGGGTTAGTCATGAGCACCAAAAGGTCATCTGCAAAAGCAGCTGTTGTGTGCGTGAGGTTTCCTATGCTTAACCCCTTAATATTGGGGTGTTGTCTGATTCGTTGAAGTAGGATTTCCATGACCAACACAAAGAGGGCGGGGGAAAGAGGGCAGCCCTGCCTGGTCCCATTGGTGATGGCGAAAGGCCCCGACAGAGTACCGTTTATTTGGAGCCTAGCTGTGGGAGCTGAGTACATGCTAAATATGGCCTCGATGAACTGATCTGGCAGGCCAAACTTTTGTAATGCGACTCTCATAAAACTCCAGCTCACTCTGTCGGCCTTTTCGGCATCTGTTCCCAATAGGACCAGCGGGATTTTGTTAAGTTTGGCGTAATGAATAGTATTGATGATGTGGGATGTGTTCATTTTCCCCTCTCGACCTAATACAAACCCACTTGGTCAGCATATATTAATTTAGGAAGTAGAGGTGAGATACGTTGTGCTAACAATTTTGCCCAAATCTTGAGGTCTGTGTTTAATAGAGAAATGGGCCTATAATTGCCGCAATGTTCTGGGTCCTTCCCTTCTTTTGGTATCAGGGTGACAAATGCTTCTTAGGCTTGTTTGGGGAATTGTCCACCTGTAAGAAGTGTATTGCATAGGTTTGAGAGGTGTGGGATGAGCGTTTCGGAAAAGGTTTTATAGTATATGATTGGTAGGCCGTCCGGCCCTGGGCTTTTTCCATTGGGAATCGATTTGAGAGTTTTTTCGACCTCTGAAGAGGTGACTGGGGATGATAGGTTGGCTTTATCTTCTTCAGTTAGGCTGGGTAGGGTGAGGGATTCTATAAATGATTTAGTTATGCTGTTGGGGTTTTTATGTTCCCCTCTTCGTTCGTCACTAGGGAGGTTGTACAGGTTTTTATAGAATTTTTCAAATTCCTTCGCAATGTCCGCAGTAGAGTCTACAGTTTGGCCTGTTGTTGTTTTTATTTTGTGTATGAAGGTTTTTTCTTTTTGTTTCTTGATGAGGTTGGACATTGTCTTGGAACCTTTGTCGCCGTGCATATAGATTTTATATTTAGAATAGAGGAGGGTCTTTGCTGTTTTGATGTTTAGAGTGTTTTTAAGTTTGTCTCTGAGATCTTTTAGTTCTTGGAGTTTGTCATTGTTTAGTGAGTGCTTATGGATTTGTTCTAAGTTGGATATCTGTGTTAGCAAGGAATCTACATCCCTCTCCCTTTGTTTCTTACCCCCTCGTGCCTAGGGCTATTAATTCACCTCTAATATAAGCCTTATGGGCTTCCCATAAGATCGGTGTGGAGATGTCTGGGGTATCGTTTAACTCAAAGCATTCTTTTAGCTTGTCTGATAATGTTGTGCAGTGGAGTTTCTCGCTTAGTAGTGTGGGATTCAATCTCCAGGTCCATTCTCTAATGGGGAGGTTGTGTATGGGGAGTGAAACTGAGACCGGTGCGTGGTCAGAAATTGTGATTTGACCAATGTCTGTGTCTCGAGCGTTTATTATGTGTTTTCCAGACACAATGAGGTAATCTAACCTGTGGTACGTTGTGTGTATGTGGGAGAAGTATGTGTACCCTCTGTCTTCAGGGTGTAATGTTCTCCATATATCATGCAGGTTCAGTTCAGAGACAGTAGCTTTAAGTCTGCGTATGTGTTTGTTGGGGACTGATGGGGTGGTAGATGTGGTGTCCCTGGAGGGGTCCAACACTAGGTTAAAGTCTCCGCCTACTACTGTGAGTCCTTCTGCAAAATCTGCAAAGTTGGTTAAAGTGCGTATGAGCCATGGGACCTGATTGTGATTTGGGGCGTATAAGTTAGCAAGGGTCACTTTTTTGTTTGCTATCGTGCCTTTGAGGAATATGTACCTACCGTATGGGTCTATTTTCTGGAGAATAGGTGGGAAGGGGACATTTTGCCCTATTGTGATGGTCACTCCTCTAGATGCGGATGTGTACGTACTGTGGAACCATTGGTTGTATGTGTGTGTGGGAAGTTTTGGTATGTGGTTTTGTTTTAAGTGGGTCTCCTGGAGGAATACTATTTCGGATTTCAATTTTTTCAGTAGTGTCATTAATTGACTTCTTTTTGCAGGGGTGTTCATCCCTCTTACATTGAAGGATGTATATTTTATGTTAGCCATAATATGTGTGTGTTAGGTTGTGTACAAATGGTATCTATTTGTGCTTCTACTGTCCTTGGGCGCTCCCTCTCGACGACTGAACAACAATAACTATTAACATAACCCATCACTTTGTGTGGCGGGTAGTAAGGTCTGCAAAAACCCAGATGTGGGTGGAGCCACCGAACAGTGGCCGAGCTCTTCACCGCAAGGACTAAGCCAGTTGCATAGAAGGCCAGGCCTAGGTGACAAATCCCATCTGTGTGTTTGGGGGGGTGGCTGGACGCACTCCATTGATTTCAGCAGACCACCGAGACTTCGTATTAGAGAAAGTAGTGAATCGTCTTTAGGTGAGATATTATCTTAAATATTGTGGCTTGTGGTGTCAGACAACTCCTATTGTTATTGAAACTAACCGAACTGAGTTGTATATAAACAGCCTTTTTTTTTTAACAGAGTCTAAAAACATTATAACGAGAGTTAGCTAAATTCAGGATAAGACCTGTCCCGATGGCCGGGGGTCCCAATTCCCCCACGTCCCACTTCATGGGGTACTTCTGTGGGTTCGGGCGCCCGGGGTCATAAGGAGGGACCTCCACGAATGAGAAACAAATATGGCATATTGCCCGTACACACCTCCCTAGCCCCCCCTGCAAGCCAGCTGCTGGTAGCCGGCAATGACTCACAAGTCTCTGGTGTATTTAGGGAGGGGGGTGTCCCCTGTCTCCTCTGCAGGAACTGTAAAGTCCTCTGTTCAGCTGCGGTGACTTGTTCTTGTCCTGCAAAGTTATGGAAAGGAAGAGAGAGAGGATGATAGGGAAAGAGGTAAGGAGAGGGGGGGGGGGACGGAAGGCGTGGAGAGTCCAAGACGTTGACCTCCGAGCTGGGGTGTAGGTCGTCTTTATGGGAAGTGAATTTTGTGATTAATTATTTATTGGAAGGTTGGGACTTCTTGGTTGACTTGAGCTTTGAGCTAATCTTCCAGTCCTCCGGTTTCGAGAGAAGAGGTATCACTTGTTGGCTTTGTACTGGTAGCCAGGAGGGCATGTCGATCGGCGAAATGTCTATTTTTTCCCATGCTTTGCCTAGGTCTTCTGGGGTTCCGATGGTTATTTGTTGCCCGTCATTGAAGGTAGCTAAGCCGAATGGGAAGAGCCATTTCACTGGGAGTTTTTTTTTGCTCTCAAGGCATCTGTTAAAGGTTTCAATATGCGTCTTTTAGCTAATGTGCTTGGTGCTAAGTCCTGGAAAAGTAATATTTTGGTGTTTACAAATAGTATATCTTGGGTCTCTCGTGCTTTTTGAAAGATATCTGCAGTGTCTACGTAGCTTAGCAGACCACATATGACATCTCGCGGTGGAACCGAAGCAGTAGGTCTAGGTCGTAAAGCTCTGTGAATTTGTTCAATAGTGATATTATCTGCTCTCTCTTCTCCCAGGAGAGAGACGAATATTTGTATGGCCGCTGATTTAAGAGCTTCTGGTGCGGTGGACTCTGGAAGGCCTCTTATTCTGACATTTTTTCACCTGCTCCTGTTCTCCTGGTCCTCCAAGAGAAGAAAGGCTTGGTTGAGATGGTCTTGTTGAGAGAGTAGATTGCTCTGTACTGCCTCACTGTGGTGGATTATTTATATTTAGGTGTTCTCCAGGTCATCTACCCTGCGGCCTATATGTTTGACATCTGTTTTGATGTCGGCAAGTTCTTGTAAGACTGGGGAGAGAGCTTTGGTTAGTATTTTTTTGATGAAGGAGCGAGAGATTGGGCCTCTATCTTGTTCTTCGTCTTGGTCCAAATGTGTTGAGCCACAGTCTCTGTCGGAGTCGATCAGGTCTTGGTCGTTAGAGGCTTCGTGCGTAATTTTGGCTCTCTGCGCCGCAGGCGAGTGATGTTTTTTCTTTAAGTATTTATCCATTTCTAGTTGATTTTTATTGTGTTTCGGTGTATCCGCTACGTCTCTGCTTCTGTCTCTGTTGGTTTTAACCATTTTGAGGTTATGTCGCTTGTTAGGTACTGCTGAAGTATCGGTGGTGTCTACGTGGTTGTTAGTTAAGCACAGCGTCCTTCTTGTATTTTTTTGTGGCACAAATCCTTTTTAGGCTCACAGGATTGGGAGAGGGAAGAGATTTTGTCTCCCTGAGACCTTTATGTAGGTAATTACTAAGGAGATTCAGATTTTGTATGGGTTCTCTAGGCTCCTATTGGCGTTTGGTTAGAGGTGAGTGGCGTCTTGTAGCTTCAGGGAGCTGTGTTATATCGTATTTGTTTGTTTGCTGCGGTTATTGGGTCGCCAAGGGTTAATGCACCTCTCTGGTTCTGTGTGTCGTTTGCCCGTTGGTGTAGACTGGTTTTGGGTGGTCTGAGACCCCAGGCTGTGGTGTTAAAGACGTATGAGAGGTGAAGATAGAAAATCTTCTGCAACTCTGCTTTGACTTTCTTGCAGGGGTACAGTGCTTCTTTATATCTCAGGTAGCACAGTCTCATATGTCTCATGCAGCATCCGTGGGTTCAGAGAGGGGGGGGGCAGAGGGGGTGATGATCTCTCTGCTGGACCGTCTGCTCTGACTGTGAGTAAAATGGAGAGAGGGGGGAGGGGGGATGGTGGCTCCGCACCCTCTCCTGTAGGCTCGGTTCTCCGTGTATGCAGCCTCCTCCTATCCCTCTACACCTGGCTGCCTCGTCTCGGTAGGTGAGCAGAGTCCCTGTGCCTTGATGTCTCTGTAGGCGCGGGGAGGGAGCGCCGCCAGGGCCACCCGCGGGTCCGGCAGTGGAGAGCGCTCACGTCGGGGCTTACTGGCAGAGGCACTCACCCGGCTCTAGTCTAGCAGGCAACTTTTAGTCTCCTAAGGGGAAAAAGAAAAAACCAAGAGAGGAACTGAACTGATGGGCTCTGAGTTTGCCCCTTCGTCTCTTTCCCTGGTTGGGAATTAATCGATGGCCGTACGGGCCTCTTCAGTCCCTCGAGGGTCCCTTATTTCATCCGTGGACCCTGGGACCTGGTCAGGTTGGACCTGTGAATGAAAGATTAGTTTGGTTCATGAAAAGATTGGTTCAGTCTGAGGATGCCTTTAAGGCCTTCAGAAAAGAACACAATGCCCGGTACATGAACTATGTACTGATTCCAGAACTATGTACTTTCCAAAATGTTGCAATATCATTGTTGGCCGAAATATCTTGAAAATGGTCTCAGGATGTTGCAATACGCCACTGATTGTGGAGGAGTTATCCTTTGATTGTGAAGTTATTATGACATTTATACCACATCTGCGAATTCCAAGGTGTTTACGCCAATTTTAAGATTGAATGGCTGGGAACTTCATTTTGTAGCCAAGGACTACATAATTTTATACCTTGTATATGTGACATTTGAATAATCCTTCCCATATCTGTATGTTGATCACACCTAAAATGTATTGATAATAAAAGTGCGGTGCTGGGGGCCTGATGCTCAGAACCCCTTTGCCATTAACTTGATTCAGGTCTCAGAACTGAGTTCTTGTTTAAAGGCTAAGTCACATAACTGCACACTTTATTACAGATTACATGGGGTCTTATACTCTTTGGTCACATCACTAGGAATGGGTAATGGTCTCATTGGCTCAAATTCACAAACAAAAGAGCTAGAGCTGTCAGTGCAACAAAACCCAACAGAAGCAAAACATAGAAATCTACTAAAAGCCAGACAGGATATAAGAGACCACCTAATGTTAGATTACGAAATACTCCTTAAAGCATATAATACTACCTACTACACAGACAATAACAAATGTAGCAGCTATATGGCCCGCAAAGTCAAACAAAGACGTATTAAGTCCAGAATATCATACATTAAAGAACCAGACTCAGAACATAAAATTAGCAGCCCAAAAGGTATAGCTGAGGCATTCTCCAGATTTTACGCAAAACTCTGTAATCTAAAAAATGATAACTCAACAATTCAACCAGACGTAGAAAGCATAAAAAAAATTTTAAGCGACATCAACCTCCTGACACTTGACGCAGAACAACTAGAGAAACTCAATACCCCGATTTCTACCCAGGAAATTCTCAAAACAATCAAACCCCTCAAAAAAGATAAAGCTCCGAGCCCGGATGGGTACTCTAACGAGTACTACCAACTATTTGAAAAAGAACTATCAATGCACCTTGCCAAAACTTTTAATACAGCTATGAAACTTGTGAAACTACCTACAGAGATGCTACAAGCCACTATCAGTACGATCCCAAAACCAGACAAAGATCATTCATCCCCGGCCAATTTTAGGCCAATATCCCTACTCAACAGCGATACAAAAATTTACGCAAAAATCTTGGCCCAAAGACTAATGGGGATTATACCAAGCTTGGTGCATAGTGATCAAGTTGGTTTCACCCTGGGCCGTCAAGCATCAGACGGCACAAGAAGGATTATGGACCTTCTGGCGGCAGTGACAGAAATGCGAACGCCTTCTCTGCTCCTTACCTTGGATGCAGAGAAGGTGTTTGACAGGATACATTGGGGCTACGCATTCGCGGTAATGGAAAAGTTTGGATTCCAGGGAGAGATACTTAGGGCTATCCAAGCCTTATACTCTTCCCCAACGGCAAAGGTGCTGGCCAACGGAGTCCTATCCAACAGCTTTAACATCACGACAGGGGTACACGACAGGGGTGCCCCCTCTCCCCCCTACTATTTGTTCTAACAATTGAGCCCTTCGCCAAAAAAATAAGAATGGACCCAGAGATCAGAGGCGAACCTCTATCATTCCGCCAACACAAGATCGGCCTCTTTGCCGACGATGTGGCACTGATCATGACCCACCCAATTACATCCCTCAGAGCAATTGCAAGAAACATTAACAACTTTGGCCAAGTTTCGTACTATAAAATCGACACCCATAAATCCCAAATATTTGGAATAAATATAAAAAAAAAAAACACAAAAGAAACAATACAAACAGAATTCCCATTTTCATGGGAGACAGAGGAAATTCCATACTTGGGTCTTAAACTCACGATCCCTCTAAACAAGATGCCGACAACCAATCTAACCCCTCTACTCAGTTCCCTGAAAAAGCAGAACCCACGTGGCTAGGGAGAATAGTGTTATACAAGATGATGGTTTTACCAAAAATCCTATATATATGATTTTACCTATTCCAAAAAGCTCCTCAAATCTTTACAAAATCAAATGCTAACATTCATTTGGAAAAAAAAGAGACCAAGAATTGCAGCCTCCATACTTTACACCTCCAGGGGAAGGGGGGGGGGGATGGGAGTCCCCAACATAACAGCATACTACAGAGCCACAATAACACAACAACTGAGAGCCTGGTGCGCCCCACAAGATACCAGCTGGCCAGCAATCGAAAAACACCTGGGAGGGGGACGACACCTTCGTACAATGCTACTAGCAGCAGCAATCGATCCGAACATTAAGACTCCAAACTACCCATCTATCAAAACTTCAATAGAAACGTGGCTAACCATTCTTGAAACCTCCAAATCTCACATCCTGAGACAACAAATACCAATACCAATTGAAGCCCTGGAATCACTGATTCCTAACCTATCATTAAATAGCTGGAAACAGAAAGGAATCAACTCACTATTAGACATCCAAAAAGAGTCCAAACTCATACCCTTTGATAGACTCTGTGAAAAAGCGAAACTCACCAATTCAGACCTATTTCAATATATGTAAATAAAAAGCTACTTGCTAGGCAATAAAAACTTTACATTTTCATTACCCCTACACTTGTACAATCTACTATATACACAGAACTTACCAAAGAACAAATTAAGACAGTGGTATGAGATACACAATGGAGAAGCAAAAGGAGACCCAAACAAACAAAAAAAATACACATACTTAATTGGGAAAATGAGCTAAAAATCTCATACGACTTAGACTACTGGACAAAAACTTGCAATTGGGCATTCAAATGCACTCTAAGCGCCAAATTATTAGAAGTCCACCAAAAAGCATTAACAAGGTGGTACTACTCTCCCCTAAGACTGGCCCAGATGTTTCGGGGTACCCCGGGAAATTGCTGGAGGGGATGCGAATAAAAAGGATCCCTTATGCAGATATTCTGGGATTGCCCCTGCCTCCGACCTATATGGAGCGCGATACCCACGATTATCCACAAACTATGGGGAATTAAAATCAAATTAAAACCTCAGACTGCGATCTTACTATTGGAGGTGGAGGAATTCCCACTCCAATGCAGAAAATTCATAACACACATGTTACTTTGTGTTAAATTACTAATAGTCAAGAACTGGAAATCCACAAAATCACCTACAGCACAAAATCTCACTAAGATGCTATCGGAACACAGCTCACTTGAAAAACTATTTGCAATAAAACAAAATAGAATGATCAAATTCAAGGAAATATGGCAACCCTGGATAGAAGGAACTAGAAAAGGCTTAATCCCCTGGGAGCCGCACTAACACCAAGGAGAAAGATGGAGCTAAGAACCATCTCACAAAAGCCCTGACAACAAAGAATCATACAAAAATGACACACTGGTTGGAAATAGAACTGCACTTAAGTACCTCCATATCCCTACCTTCCCAACTAGTTATAAAAAAAAAAAATGTGATTGTCTGGTAATCGCGTTTAAGATGTAAAGTGACTTATTCTTGTATGAATAACATGCATGACGACACGATTGTTATTATGTAATTTACCTGACTTCACAATAAACATTTATTGAAATTAAAATAGGAAATGTTAATGGGTCCCAACTTTATTATTCAATTCTAGCGCAAAAGAATTAGCGTCCAAATTCTACATGCATAATCTAATGCTCTCACTTCCTGATGTCGTAGAAACATGAAATTTAGCACCAGCATTGATTATGTCTAGAGATGAGCGAGCACCAAAATGCTCGGGTGCTCGTTACTGGAGTCGAACTTGCCGCGATGTTCGAGAGTTCGTTTCGAGTAACGAACCCGATTGAAGTCAATGGGCGACTCAAGTATTTTTGTATATGACCTATGCTCACTAAGGTTTTCATTTGTGAAAATCGGGAAAACCTACCAAAGTCATGGAAATGACACAGAAACGGATAGGGCAGGCGAGGGGCAACATGCTGGGCTGCATCTCAGGTTCCCAGGTCCCACTATTAAGCCACAATAGCGGCAACAGTGCCCCCCCTAACAATTTTTACTTTGGATAGATCCTCATTAGCAAGGCACACCTTAGCTAAGCACCACACTACCTCCAACAAAGCACAATCACTGCCTGCGGGACACACTGCTTCCTCTTCTCCTGGGTTACATGCTGCCCCCCCCCCCCCCCCGCATGACCCTGCGTCCGCAGTGCACACAAAAGTGTCCCTGCGCAGCTTTCAGCTGCCCTCATGCCACCCGCTTACTTCAGAGCCACACTACCCGGTTTCACGGTGAGCCGATATACGGTGTCCTTGTCTGCAGGGGGGGGGGGGATGGAAATGGCAGGAGCAGGAACTGAGCTCCTGCCACCTCTCCTCCCCTTGCCACTTTTTGCAATAGGAGGGGGGCGAGACGGGGGGGGGGGCTAAGTCCAATGCTGTAGAGAATTAATGAGAGATTGACATTCAATCTTCATTCTAATCCTGTGCCACCTCCGTCAGGAGCTGCAAACGTGGGCATGAGTTACGTAGCTATGGGGAATCCATGTGCCCACACAGTGTTCATTCTGTCTAGGTGTCGGATAGTTCAATCGACACCGCAAGGGGAAAGCCATCTGCACTCTGCCCCCTACCCAAGTCAGTCAGTGTCTTTGTGCCAGACAGGTCAAACACCGCGATGGGAAGTCAGTGTGCACCAATAGCATAGGTGGGTCCTAGGCAACCCAAGACATGAACAATAAATCAAAGTGGCCAAACATGGCAGACTTACACTGCGCCAATGACATAGGCCTCGGCCCACAGCTTCAGCATCCGAAGGCATGAAGTGGATTTCAATGCTAGTACACTTGTGAAGGTCTCATTAAATCACTTACATTTTCTTTCACCGCTCCAAGGACTGGATTAGCCAGGAAAAAGTTCCACAGGCCCAACCTGGCGCCATTGCAGTTCCCCCGGGACATAGGCCTCGGCAAACGGCTTCAGCAATCGTAGACATGAAGATGACTTCAATGCTAGTACACAGCTGTGAAGGTCTCATTAAATCTGTTACGTTTTCTTTCACTGCTCCAAAGACTGGATTAGCCATGAAAAAGTTCCACAGGCCCAACCTGGCGCCGTTGCAGTTCCCCAGGTACATAGGCCTCGGCCAACAGCTCGTGGTAACACGAGAGAAAATACATGATGCGCATTGCTGATCCCCTGACCCAAGCAGGAGGAGGAGGTGGCCTTACAAGGCCAAGAAACCATGACCAGGGCCTGCTGTAGCCTGTGTGGGAAGGATGTGAGCGGGCCCTTGGCCAGGCTCCGTCCCAGCATACACCTTGTGAGACCCAAGGTGCCGCGACTGACATAGCAATGGGAAGTCCATGTGCCCACACAGCATTCATTCTCTCTAGGTGTCGGATAGCTCTATCGACACCGCAAGGGGAAAGCCATCTGCACTATGCACCCTACCAAAGTCAGTCAGTGACTTTCTGCCGGACAGGGAAATTACCGCTATGGGAAGTCTTTGTGCACCCACAGCGTAGGCAAGCCGAAAGAACCCAAAGACAGTAATAAACATGAAGAAATGATAGTGCCCAAATGTGCCAAACTTTCACTGTGCCGAGGAAACAGGCCTTTGCACACACCCTCAGCAATCGTGGGCATAGAGCGGACTCTGATGCTAGTACAGCTGTGAAGGTCTCATCAATGCAGTAACACTTCTCTTCTTTGGCCCAAACTAGTGTCTCAGATAACTGTGGCAACACGAGAGAAGATACATGATGCCCAGTGCTGATCCCCAGACCCCAAGCAGGAGGAGGAGGTGACATTACAAGCCCAAGACACCATGACCAGGACCCGCTATAGTCTGTGTGGGAAGCACGTTAGCGGGCCCAGGCTCAGGCTCGGTTCAAGCCTCCACCTTTGTGACCCAAGGTGCCCTGAGTTACATAGTAATGGGAAATCCATGTGTCGCAACATAGATAGCTCAACACTGGAAGGGGCAGTCTTTGAGTTCCTTGGCCTAGCCTATGCTATAAGTGCACAAAGATGGTATTACACAGGAAGAAATCGGAGTGCCCAACCATGGGAGAGTTTCGCCCCGCCAAGCAACTTGGCCTCGGCCAGCAATTCTGGCCTAGTCAGTCACTGTATTATTTGTGCCGCATAGGTAAAACACCGCAATGGGAAGACTTAGCGCACCCATAGTATAGACAGACCCCTGTAACATTCCTGTAGCAAAGGTATAAACAGACCCCAGGAACATTTCTGTAGCATCAGTATAGGCAGACCCCTGTAACATTTTTGTAGCTGCAGTATAGGCAGACCCCAGTACCATTTCTGTAGAAGTATTGGCAGACCCCAGTAACATTTCTCTAGCAGCAGTATAGGCAGACCCCTGTAACATTTCTGTAGCAGCAGTATCAGCGGACCCCTGTAACATTTATGTAGCAGAAGCATATGCAGACCCCAGTAACATTTTTGTAGCAGCAGTACAGGCTGTGAGGAAGGAGGAGCAGCAGCCAGAGGATTCAGAGTTTCAGCAGTGGACTGCGTAGAAGGCTGGGTGCGCAATACATTGCTGGATGCATTTTCTGCCATTCACGACAGGACCTGCTCACACTGCTCTGTTTGCAATAAAGGTCTACCACGTGGACCCATAAATTGTGATATGAAGCTGGGGACCCCAGAAACTCTCTCCAAATCCCGCAGCAGCCGGCTGGGATACATCTGGAACAGGAACTCGGCATGTGCCCACACCCTCACTTGGAACTCCGCATCCTCGCCCACATCCACATCCTCGACCCCTACCCCTACCACTCAGCATGGTGGATTACGAATAGAGCAGACACAGACCGCTGTAAATAATTATAGAATTATATGCGAACACTTTCACGCAGAAAGCGGAATCGTAACGCTAACTCCAGGCAAAAAAAAATGGAAGGAAGGCCGCAAACACGCCTAGCAATGCAATAGGCACCCAGTAAAATGCAGACGGTCAGAGGTAGCCCAACGAAGGAGCTATTTTGGGGGAAGGGGGGGGGGGGTTTAAAAAGAAGACAGGCTATATACTGTGTATATCACTTTCCCTCTATAAGCACCTGTGTTGGCCGTACGCCGAGCGTCAAATTCACTGCAGACACAGGTCGGTGTAAATAATCTTGGAATTATGTGTGTACACTTTCTCGCTGTCAGCAGTATAGTAAGGCAAACTCCAGGCAGAAAAAAATAGCCAGGAAGGCCACAAACAGGCCTAAGTGCAATAGTGATGGACTAAACTCCCATCAGGCAACCAGTGAAATTTAAATAGTCAAAGTTAGTCCAACTGAGGAGCTTTTTGTTTTGTTTTTTGTAAAAGAATACACTCTATATAGTGTGTATATCACTTCCTCTCTATCAGTCACTGTGGCCATATGCTGTTCGTCTCTAATTCACTGCAGACACAGGCCGGTGTAAATAATCTTGGAATTATGTGCGTACACTTTCTTGCTGTGAGCAGTATAGTAAGGCAAACTCCAGTCAAAAAAAAAGTCAGGAAGGCCGCAAACAGTCCTAAGTGCAATAGTGATGGACTACAACTCCCATCAGACAACCTGTAAAATGCACACGGTTATAGGTAGCCATAAGAAGGAGTTTTTAAAAAAAAAATTGTTTGGAAATACAATACAGGCTATATAGAGTGTATCTGACTTTCCCTCTATCAGGGGCTGTCGCCGTACGCTGTGCGTGAAGTTGACGACAGACACAGAGCAGTGTAAAAAATTTGGGAATTATTGGCGTACAGTTGGAGGCTGACAGCGGTTATGTAACGCTAACTGCAGCCAGAAAAAGATTATACGAAAGGCTGCAGACAGGCCTAGCTGTGCAATAGTGATGGACTACAACTCCCATCAGACAACCTGTAAAATGCACATGGTCACAGGTAGCCCTAAGAAGGACCATTGGGGTTCTTGTACACAGGATCCTACACTATCACTCTCCCTATCTCAGCAACGCTGTCCATATACTATGTAGTACAGACTGCAGCCTGAGAATGCTATAGCCTGCACGCCCGATATACAAAAAAAAAACAAAAAGTGCACTACTGCTCCCAGCCACAACAGTAATGCACACAGTCAGATGTGGCCCTAAGAAGGACCGTTGGGGTTCTTGTACACAGGATCCTACACTATCACTCTCCCTATCTCAGCAACGCTGTCCCTATACTATGTAGTACAGACTGCAGACTGAGAACGCTATAGCTGTAATGGGGCTGCACGCCCGATATACAAAAAAAGTAATGAGCATCTCGAGTACCCTAATACTCGAACGAGCATCAAGCTCGGACGACTACGCTCGCTCATCTCTAATTATGTCATAAATAGGAAAAGTTATTGGGTCCCAACTTGATTATTCAATTTTAAGCGCAAAAGAATGTGTCCAAATTTTACGTACGGAATCTAATTCTCTCACTTCCTGATGTCATAGAAACTTGAAATTTGGCATGAGCATTGATTATGTCATAAACAGGAAAAGCTAATGGGTCCCAACTCGATTATTCAATTCTAGCGCAAAAGAATTAGCGTCAAAATTTTACGTACAGAATCTAATCCCCCCCTTCCTGATGTCGTAGAAACATGAAATTTGGCACGAGCATTGATTATGTCATAAACAGGAAAAGTTTATGGGTCCCAACTAGATTATTTAATCATAAGCGCAAAAGAATTAGCGTCCAAATTTTACGTACGTAATCTAATTCTCACTTCCCGATGTCATAGAAACATGAAATTTGGCACGACCCTTGATTATGTCATAAACAGGAAAAGCTATTAGGTTGCAACTAGATTATTCAATTCTAGCACAAAAGAATTAGCGTCCAAATTTTACATACAGTATTTAATTCTCTCACTTCCTGATGTCATAGAAACATGAAATTTGGCACGAGCATTGATTATGTCATAAATAGGAAAAGCTATTCGGTCACAACTAGACTATTAAATTCAAGCGCAAAAGAACTGACGTCCAAATTTTACGTACGTCATCTAATTCTCCCACTTCCCAATGTCATAGAAATTTGAAATTTGACACGAGCATTGATAATGTCATATATAGGAAAAGTTAATATGTCTCAACTAGAGATGAGCGAGCACCAAAATGCTCGAGTGCTCGTTACTCGAGTCGAACTTTCAGTGATGCTCGAGAGTTCATTTCGAGTAACGAACCCCATTGAAGTCAATGGGCGACTCGAGCATTTTTGTATATCACCGTATTTCAAGTGATGGGAACGACACAGAAACGGATAGGGCAGGCGAGGAGCTACATGTTGGGTTGCATCTCAAGTTCCCAGGTCCCACTATTAAGCCACAATAGTGGCAAGAGTGAGACCCACCCCCCTGCACTGTCAGCATGAAGATCGTTCTCCTCTGCCACAGCTGTAACAGCTGTGGCAGAGAAGAACGATGTTAGCCCATTGAATTCAATGGAGCCGGCAATACAGCCGGCTCCATTGAAAGCAGTGGGCTGCCGGCGATCACGGGATGAATTGTCAATTCATCCAGAAATGTGTAAAAATAAAAAAATATATATATACTCACCTGGTCGGGAGCTGAGAGCTGCCCCTGATTGGCCCTGCGCTGAGCACAGCTGTTCAGAGCAGTTCAGGAGGACTGCCACCGGCTGCGCTGAACTCCGTCTGCCGGGACCAGGTGAGTATATATATTTTTTTTATTTTTACACATTTCTGGATGAATTGCAGGGAAGGGCTTATATATTTAAGCGCTTCCCGACAATTCATCCCGCGATCGCTGGCAGCCCATTGCTTTCAATGGAGCCGGCTGTATTGCCGGCTCCATTGAATTCAATGCTCAGTGCTCGTTTAATCGAGACGAGTACCCCGTGGTGCTCGTCTCAAGTAACGAGCATCTCGAGCACCCTAATACTCGAACGAGCATCAAGCTCGGACGAGTATGCTTGCTCATCTCTAGTCTCAACTCGATTATTTAATTCTAAGTGCAAAAGAATTAGCGTCCAAATTTTACGTACGTAATCTAATTCTCTCACTTCCCAATGTCAGAGAAACTTGAAATTTGGCATAAGCATTGATTGTGTCATAAATAAGAAAAGCTAATAGGTCCCAACTCGATTATTCAATTCTAGCGCTAAAGAATTAGCGTCCAAATTTTACGTACAGAATCTAATTCTCTCACTTGAAACTTTGCACGAGCATTGATTGTGTCATAAATAAGAAAAGCTAATGGGTCGCAACTCGATTATTCAATTCCAGTGCAAAAGAATTAGCGTCCAAATTTTACGTACGTAATCTATCTCTCTCACTTCCTGATAACGTCAAAACATGAAATTTGGCACAAGCATTGATTATGTCATAAATAGGAGGATCTGGGGCGGAGCCTGACCGCGGAGGGTGATGGCTGCTTAGACTGAAAGCTCCATCACAGAGGCGCCGATACAGACATCCTGCAGAAGCCTCACTAACCCAAAATAGGTAAACTAAACAGAGATAAGGGTGGAGAACAACTTGGGACCCCTCGCCAAGCCCGGGGACAGACAGACCTGCAAATACCTCAGAGAACGGAGCGCGCGCTCCCCTAGCGCCGCGGGCAAGATGGCGCCAGCCACCGCTGCTACTTCTGAGGCTGAGCAGGAGGGTGAGTCCTCCTCGGAGGAAGAAGACAGGGCACAGATATCAAGGGGCTTTATGAAAGAGCTGATGGCCAAAGCCATGAAGCCAGTACGGGCTGATTTAGCAGAGATTAAAGAGGATATAAGACACCTGGAGAGACGAGTGGAGGACCTGGAGAGCTCATCTGCGGCCATTACTACACACTCCCTGGAGATGGTGCAAGTGCTAAAGGAGCAACATACACATCTAAATAAAACGCTCCTCATGCAAGAGGACCTTGAGAACCGCAGCCGCCGCAGCAACGTGCGTATAAACAACATTAGCCAAGAGACGGTTACTACGACCCCTATTGGATGTTCTGAAATCTAAAATTATCAGATATGCACGGTTGTTCCCCTTTGGATTGGGAATAACTTATAAGGGAAAGAGACATAACATTCGCACACCTGAAGATCTTCAGAGGTGCTGGCAACATCTAGACCTCCAGCCCATGGATCTCCCCAACTGGCTGCCTCTCCCAGAATTCCACAGACTGCCCAAACTTTCGACCCCTGACATGTGGCGCTTGGCGGGACAAGAAAAATCCCCAAAGAACAAGCAAAAGAAAAGAACCAAGGAAGACGTCGAAAATGGCGACACATGACTTAACGGCTATGGCCACAAAGTGGACTTTAAATCCTCGGTTAAACTGAGAGTTAGTTGGGAAAACTCTTTCCCAGCATTACGCTACTTGTTCCCCCTGCTGGTTTGAAAAGTTCTTCATTCAGGACAATACAGAGATGGACATAGCTCAGGTCCACGGATGGACTAATCACTACATTATCTTTTGAAGAAAAAGTTCCAAGTTTTTTCCCCTTACGGTATAGGGTGTTTGGGTGCCTCAACCCGATCAGGCAGAGAGAAGTTATTTGTTGACTTTCGTAACAGAAACGCCACCCCAAGTTTTACAGACGTAGTCAAGAAGTTATTGCATACGTCCGTTCCCTCACTAGAGGGAGTTTTTTGTATTATTGACTGTTTTAGTCTCTCCTATATACTTATTTCCTGCACTTTTCTATCCCTCCCCTCCCCCCTTTCTACCTATTTTTCCCCCTAACCTCCTTCCCATCTCACCCCCTCTATAACGCTGTCAAACTCTTACTTAAATTAGGCCTAATTAGTGAGGAGACAGAAAGACCTATTAACTGAGTATATAACCTGTATTACTAACATAACTTCCTGTTGTAACTTTTGTGTTCCTTAATACATCAATTTGAAACTTCCTCCGGCTATTCCATCCAGATCTGATTGCAATGTCCACAGAAGCGTTTCGCGTCACATCCTTCAATGTCCGGGGCCTCAACACGTCACAACTTGTGAAAAAGTACAACACTAAAATCCTCCTCCTACAAGAGACACACTTTAAGGGAAGAAAATGCATTGCCATGCCGGGAAAATTATTCCCCCAGGCCTTCCACAATTCACACCCCTGCTCCGCTTCCAAGGGAGTTTCCATACTATTTCACACATCCATCAACTTTATACTTACAGCTGAATATTCTGACGAGATGGGGAGGGTCCTCTTTCTAAAAGGTACAATTAATAATGTAAAAATAACAATTGCCAGTATGTATGCCCCAAATGTCAACCAAACCGAGTAGTTAGTCAAACAGATCAAAATATTGAAGGAATTCGCAGTGGGGTACACAGTATTTGGTGGAGACTGGAATGTAACATTGAACCCCCTCCTAGACTCGTCGAAGGGAAAATCCCAGGTCTCCCAGTGGCGCCTGAACAAATTGAACAAAGCCTTACACAACTTGGATATTGTGGACGCATGGCAAATGTTAAACCCCTCCTTAAAAGATTATACATTCTTCTCACAGGTCCACTTTTCCTGTCAGAGATTAGACTATGTATTTATCTCTTCGAGCCTCCTGTCGAAAGTTGTGAAAGCAAACATTGATATAATATCCATATCAAACCACGCCCCCACACACGTAGACATTAAGATTGGTTCAGAAGGGCCCAGGGAATGGAGATGGCGCCTCAACGAATCTCTGCTGGACTCAGAGACCGAGAGGGCTAAACTTGCCGAACTATTAGAAGAGTACTTCCATGTAAATACTACTGAAGATACGGAGTACCCTGTGGTATGGGAGGCCCATAAGGCTTTTATGAGGGGCGCCTTCACATCCCTGGGCTATAGAATGAAAAAACAACAACAGCAAGAGATTGATAGTCTACTATCACAGATAGCAAAATTGGAGCAAACCTCAAAACTATCACAGATAGTATCACAAAATGCTCGGGTGCTCGTTACTCGAGTCGAACTTCCCGCGATGCTCGAGCGTTCGTTTCGAGTAACGAACCCCATTGAAGTCAATGGGCGACGCGAGCATTTTTGTATGGGACCTATGCTCTGCTATGGTTTTCATTTGTGAAAATCTGGGAAATTCAAGAAAGTGATGGGAACGACACAGAAAGGGATAGGGCAGGCGAGGGGCTACATGTTGGGCTGCATCTCAAGTTCCCAGGTCCCACTATTAAGCCACAATAGCGGCAAGAGTGGGCCCCCCCAACAATTTTTACTTTTGAAAAACCCTCATTAGCAAGGCACACCTTAGCTAAGCACCACGCTACCTCCAACAAAGCACAATCACTGCCTGCATGACACTCCGCTGCCACTTCTCCTGGGTAACATGCTGCCCAACCGCCCATTTCAGTAATAGTAGCAGTCAAGACAGGCCCCAGTAACAATTCCAAAGCAGCAGTATAGGGGGAGCACAGTATTAGTTCCATTTCAGTAGTAGTAGCAGTCTAGACAGGTCCCAGTAACATATCACTAGCAGCAGTATAGGGGGAGCACAGTATTAGTTCCATTTGAGTAGTAGTAGCAGTCTGGACAGGCCCCAGTAACATATCACTAGCAGCAGTATAGGGGGAGCACAGTATTAGTTCCATTTCAGTAGTAGTTGCAGTCTGGACAGGCCCCAGTAACATATCACTAGCAGCAGTATAGGGGGAGCACAGTATTAGTTCCATTTCAGTAATAGTAGCAGTCAAGACAGGCCCCAGTAACAATTCTGAAGCAGCAGTATAGGGGGAGCACAGTATTAGTTCCATTTCAGTAGTAGTAGCAGTCAAGACAGGCCACAGTAACATTCCCGTTGCAGCAGTTTAGGGAGATAACAGTCTCTTTCACATTTTAGTAGTTGCAGTATAGACAAGGCCCCAGTTACATTTATGTAGCAAAAGTGTAGGCCAACCCCACACACCTTGCTGTACCATGAGTGCAGGCGAAGCCCATAAAAATTACTAGGATTACACTGTAGGCGAGGGCCCAAAAAAATTGGTGTACCAACAGTACTAATGTACCTGAGAAAAATTGCCTATGCCCAACCAAGAGGGCAGGTGAAACCCAATAATCGCTTTGGTTACTGTGGCTTAATTTGTAACTAGGCCTGGAGGCAGCCCAGTTAAAATAAAAATTGGTTCAGGTGCAAGTTTCAACGCTCTAATGAGAATTGAAACGTATAAACATTGTTTACAAAAGTAATATGACTGAGCCTTGTGGGCCTAAGAAAAATTGCCCGTTCGGCGTGATTACGTGAGGTTTCAGGAGGAGGAGCAGGAGGAGGATGAATATAATACACAGATTGATGAAGCTAAAAGGTCCCCGTTTTTTATGGTGATAGAGAACGATGCTTCCATCCGCGGGTGCAGCCTACGTATTGTTTAGGTACCGTTGCTGTCCGCTGGTGGAGAAGAGAAGTCTGGGGAAATCCAGGCTTTGTTCATCTTTATAGTGTGTAAGCCTGTCGGCACTGTCAGTTGACAGGTGGGTACGCTTATCCGTGATGATTCCCCCAAGCCGCACTAAACACCCTCTCTGACAAGACGCTAGCCGCAGGGCAAGCAAGCACCTCCAGGAAATACAGCGCGAGTTCAGGCCACGTGTCCAGCTTCGACACCCAGTAGTTGTACGGAGCAGAGGTGTCACGGAGGACAGTCGTGCGATCGGCTACGTACTCCCTCACCATCCTTTTACAGTGCTCCCGCCGACTCAGCCTTGACTGGGGAGCGGTGACACAGTCTTGCTGGGGAGCCAGAAAGCTGGCAAAGGCCTTGGAAAGTGTTCCCCTGCCTGCGCTGTACATGCTTTCTGATCTCAGCGCCTCCCCTGCTACCTGGCCCTTGGAACTGCGCCTTCTGCCACTAGTGCTGTCGGATGGGAATTTTACCATCAGTTTGTCCACCAGGGTCCTGTGGTATAGCATCACTCTCGAACCCCTTTCCTCTTTGGGTATGAGAGTGGAAAGGTTCTCCTTATACCGTGGGTCGAGCAGTGTGTACACCCAGTAATCCGTAGTGGCCAGAATGCGTCTAACGCGAGGGTCACGAGAAAGGCACCCTAACATGAAGTCAGCCATGTGTGCCAGGGTACCTGTAGGCAACACATGGCTGTCCTCACTAGGAAGATCACTTTCAGGATCCTCCTCCTCCTCCTCCTCCTCCTCCTCAGGGCATACACGCTGAAAGGATGACAGGCAAGCAGCATGGGTACCCTCAGCAGTGGGCCCGGCTGTCTCTGCCCCCTGCTCCTCCTCAGGCTCCTCCCCCTCTACCTCCTCTTCCTCCTCCTCAACGCGCTGAGATATAGACATGAGGGTGCTCTGACTATCCAGCGACACTGTCTTCCCCCGCCTCCGTTTCCGAGCGCAAAGCGTCTGCCTTTATGCTTTGCAGGGAACTTCTCAAGAGGCATAGCAGAGAAATGGTGACGCTAATGATTGCAGCATCGCCGCTCACCATCTGGGTAGACTCCTCAAAGTTTCCAAGGACCTGGCAGATGTCTGCCAGGCAGGCCCAATCTTCTGTAAAGAATTGAGGAGTCTGACTCCCACTATGCCGCCCATGTTGGAGTTGGTATTCCACTATAGCTCTACGCTGCTCATAGAGCCTGGCCAACATGTGGAGCGTAGAGTTACACCGTGTGGGCATGTCGCACAGCAGTCGGTGCACTGGCAGATTAAACCGATGTTGCAAGGTCCGCAGGGTGGCAGCGTCCGTGTTGGACTTGCGGAAATGTGCGCTGACCCGGCGCACCTTTCCGAGCAGGTCTGACAAGTGTGGGTAGCTTTTCAGAAACCGCTGAACCACCAAATTAAAGACGTGGGCCAGGCATGGCACGTGCGTGAGGCAGACGAGCTGCAGAGCCGCCACCAGGCTACTGCCGTTGTCACACATGGCCATGCCCGGTTGGAGGCTCAGCGGCGAAAGCCAGCGGTCGGTCTGCTCTGTCAGACCCTGCAGCAGTCCGTGGGCCGTGTGCCTCTTCTCTCCTAAGCTGAGTAGTTTCAGCACGGCCTGCTGACGCTTGCCCACCGCTGTGCTGCCACGCCGCGCGACACCGACTGCTGGCGACGTGCTGCTGCTGACACATCTTGATTGCGAGACAGAGGTTGCGTAGGAGGAGGAGGAGCAGGGTGGTTTAGTGGAGGAAACATACACCGCCACAGATACCAGCACCGAGCTGGGGCCCGAAATTCTGGGGGTGGGTAGGACGTGAGCGGTCCCAGGCTCTGACTTGGTCCCAGCCTCCACTAAATTCACCCAATGTGCCATCAGGGAGATATAGTGGCCCTGCCCGCCTGTGCTTGTCCACGTGTCCGTTGTTAAGTGGACCTTGGCAGTAACCGCGTTGGTGAGGGCATGTACAATGTTGCAGTAGACGTGGTCGTGCAGGGCTGGGACGGCACATCGGGAAAAGTAGTGGCGACTGGGAACCAAGTAGCGCGGGGCCGCCGCCGCCATCATGTTTTTGAAAGCCTCCGTTTCCACAAGCCTATACGGCAGCATCTCCAGGCTGATCAATTTGGCTATGTGCACGTTTAACACTTGAGCGTGCGGGTGCGTGGCGGTGTACTTGCGCTTGCGCTCAAACAGTTGCGCTAGCGATGGCTGGACGCTGCGCTGAGAGACATTGGTGGATGGGGCGGAGGACAGCGGAGGTGAGGGTGTGGGTGCAGGCCGGGAGACGGTCGTGCCTGTGTCCTGAGAGGGGGGTTGGATCTCAGTGGACGGTTGGGGCACAAGGGGGAGAGGCAGTGGTGCAAACCGGAGGCAGTGAACGGCCTTCGTCCCACCTTGTGGGGTGCTTGGCCATCAAATGCCTGCGCATGCTGGTGGTGGTGAGGCTGGTGGTGGTGGCTCCCCGGCTGATCTTGGCGCGACAAACCTTGCACACCACAGTTCGTCAGTCGTCTGCACTCTCAGTGAAAAACTGCCACACCTTTGAGCACCTCGGCCTCTGCAGGGTGGCATGGCGTGAGGGGGCGCTTTGGGAAACAGTTGGTGGATTATTCAGTCTGGCCCTGCCTCTACCCCTGGCCACCGCACTGCCTCTTCCAACCTCCTCCCTCGGACTTACTGCCCTTACTACTATCTCATTGATAGACAACTGTGTCTCATTGTCATCGTCCTCCTCACCCACTCTTGAGACAGTTGCCGGAAGTCCCCAGTCTCCTCACCCGGATCCCGGGAACTTTCCAAAGGTTGGGCATCGGTCATGAGAAACTCCTCAGGTGATAGAGGATCCATTTTTTCGCACTCAAGGCCGGGATCCAAGAACAGTTCCTGGGAGCCTGCCTGCTCTTCTGAATGTGTCATTTGCTGGGAGGGAGGAGGCTGGGAGAAGGGAGGAGCAGCAGCGAGAGGATTCAGGGATGCAGCAGTGGACGGCGTAGAAGACTGGGTGGTGACGGTGGATAGTTTGCTGGATGCACTTTCTGCCATCCACGACAGGACCTGCTCACACTGCTCAGTTTCTAATAAAGGTCTACCGCGTGGACCCATTAATTGTGAGATGAATCTGGGGACCCCAGAAACTTGTCTCTCTCCTAATCCCGCAGCAGTCGGCTGCGATACACCTGGACCAGGAGCTCGGCCTGTGCCCGTATGCAGTAATAATAATAATAATAATCTTTATTTGTATAGCGCCAACATATTCCGCAGCGCTTACATAGGCAGGGGGAATACAGAAAGACAAAAGTACAAAAAATTACAGAACCACGGTTACAATCGTAATCAGTTGGTGGAAACAATAGGGAAGGGTCCTGCTCCAACGAGCTTACATACTACAAGTAATGGGGGGATACAAAAGGTAAAGGACTGGAGATGTGCACGGTATGGCGGGGTGGAGAGTGAGGGATTCTATACACAAACAATGGTCAGACATTTAGCTGTGTGACGGCAGAATCGGTATGACTGCAGGGGCAGTTTATGACAGCTAGCAGGGATTGCAGTCAATAGGTCAGGGAGCATGTTATCAGGTGGCATACAGAGGAGTCGGTTTAGGGTATGCGGTATGCCTCCCTGAAAAGGTGCGTTTTTAGAGCACGTCTGAAGTTTTTCGAGTCCTGGATTGCCCTGGTATCCTTTGGTATTGCGTTCCAGAGGGCTGGTGCTGCTCTGGAGAAATCTTGGAGGTGGGAGTGAGAAGTTCGAATTAGAGAGGTGCTCAGTCTAGTTTCGTTTGCCGAGCGGAGAGCCCGGGCTGGGTGATGGATTGAGATGAGGGAGGCAATATAGGGGGGCGCTGCACTGTGGAGGGCTTTGTGGATTAGGGTAGTAAGTTTAAATTGAATTCTGTATTTAACGGGCAGCCAGTGCAGTGACTGGCACAGGGCAGAGGCGTCCGAGTAGCGGCTGGACAGGAATATGAGCTGGGCTGCAGCATTCAGGATGGATTGGAGAGGGTAGAGTCTGGTGCAGGGGAGGCCGATCAGCAATGAGTTGCAATAATCGAGTCGTGAGTGGATGAGGGCAACAACAAGTGTTTTCAGCGTGTCTATGGTGAGAAAAGAGCGGATTCTTGCGATATTCTTGAGGTGCAGCTGATATGTTCGGGCGAGAGATTGGATGTATGGGGTAAATGAGAGATCGGAGTCGAATATGACCCCAAGGCAGCGGGTATGCTGTTTGGGAGTTATGGTGGTGCCAGACACTGAGATGGAGATGTCAGGATGAGGTCGGTTTGTGGAGGGTGGAAATACCAGTAAGTCAGTTTTAGAGAGGTTTAGTTTTAGGTAGAGAGAGGACATAGTGTTGGAGACAGCAGACAGACAGTTGGTGATGTTTTGGAGGAAAGGTGCAGAGATGTCACGGGAAGAGGTGTATAGCTGGGTGTCAGTACTGTTGAGGCTGCTTTTAGCAGTTTTGCACAATTTTTTTTTTGTATATCGGGCGTGCAGACCATAGCGTCCTCAGTCTGCAGTCATTTTACTGAGTATAGGGGCAGTACTGCTGAGGCAGGGACAGTGGTACGGGGAAAGAGATATACTGGCTATATAGGCAGTAGGCTTTTTCCCAAAAATTGTAAAAAAATACTATATTTGGCCTGCCTGTGACCGTCTTCAGTTTACTGCGTGTGTGCTGGGGGTAGTAGTCGCTCATTAATACCCAGCCTTGCGCATAATTTTTTTCTGGCTGCACTGCGCTTTCAATAACCACAGTCATCCTCCAACAGGGAAATTCATATACAGGCTATATCCCAGGCAGTGGGCTTTTCCCCAAAAATTGTAAAAAAAATACTATATTTGGCCTGCCTGTGACCGTCTTCAGTTTACTACGCGTGTGCTGGGGGTAGTAGTCGCTCAATAATACCCAGCCTTGCGCATAATTGTTTTCTGGCTCTGCTGTGTTCGTTACATGATCGCCGTCATCCCGCCAGAGGGAAAGAGTATACATATATACGCTGCATACGGTGTCTGTCTGGTTTTTCACCTCACCATTTTTAAAAATTGAAGCAAAATACTTAAGGCCTACCACTGGCCTTTGGCCATTTGACTGGTTCTGCCCTGTGAATTCCAGCAGCTCAGTCATACGCACCTAGGCCTGACTACAGGTTTGCGCATAATTGTTTCCTGACTCTGCTGTGTCCGTTACATGATCGCCGTCATCCCGCCAGAGGAAAAGAGTATACATATATACTCTGCAAACGGTGTCTGTCTGGTTTTTCACCTCACCATTTAAAAAAAATTGAAGCAAAATACTTAAAGGGGTTGTCCCGCGAAAGCAAGTGGGGGTATACACTTCTGTATGGCCATATTAATGCACTTTGTAATATACATCGTGCATTAAATATGAGCCAAACAGAAGTTATTCACTTACCTGTTCCGTTGCTGGCGTCCCCGTCTCCATGGTGCCGTCTAATCTTCAGCGTCTAATCGCCCGATTAGACGCGCTTGCGCAGTCCGGTCTTCTGTCTTCTGAATGGGGCCGCTCGTGCCAGAGAGCGGCTCCTCGTACCTCCGCCCCGTCACGTGTGCCGATTCCAGCCAATCAGGAGGCTGGAATCGGCAATGGACCGCACAGAAGCCCTGCGGTCCACCGAGGGTGAAGATCCCGGCGGCCATCTTCACAAGGTAAGTAAGAAGTCACCGGAGCGTGGGGATTCGGGTAAGTACTATCCGTTTTTTTTATTAAACGTCTGCATCGGGTTTGTCTCGCGCCGAACGGGGGGGCTATTAAAAAAAAAAAAAAAACGTTTCGGCGCGGGACAACCCCTTTAAGGCCTACCATTGGCCTATGGCCACTTGACTGGTTCTGCCCTGTGAATTCCAGCAGCTCAGTCATACGCACCTAGGTCTGACTACAGGCTTGCGCATAATTGTTTCCTGGCTCTGCTGTGCGTTCCGTAAGCGAAGTCAGCCTCCAACCACAAGCCAAAAAGCGGCACATTTAATTACAGCGTTCTGTTTCTGCTCTACTCGTAATACACCATGCTGAGTGGTAGGGGTAGGCCTAGAGGACATGGACGCCGGCAAGGACGCAGAGGCCCAAGTCAGGGTGTGGGCATAGGACGAGCTCCTGGTCCAGGTGTATCGCAGCCGACTACTGCGGGATTAGGAGAGAGGCAAGTTTCTGGGGTTCCCCAGATTCATCTCACAATTAATGGGTTCACGCGGTAGACCTTTATTAGAAACTGAGCAGTGTGAGCAGGTCCTGTCGTGGATGGCAGAAAGTGCATCCAGCAATGTGTTGACCACCCAGTCTTCTACGCCATCCACTGCTGCAACTCTGAATCCTCTGGCTGCTGCTCCTCCTTCCTCCCAGCCTCCTCACTCCATGAAAATGACACATTCTGAGGAGCAGGCAGACTCCCAGGAACTGTTCTCGGGCCCCTGCCCAGATTGGGCAGCAATGGTTCCTCTCCCACTGGAGGAGTTTGTCGTGACCGATGCCCAACCTTTGGAAAGTTCCCGGGGTCTGGGGGATGAGGCTGGGGCTTCCGCCAACTGTCTCAAGAGCTTTCAGTGGGTGAGGAGGACGATGACGATGAGACACAGTTGTCTATCAGTGAGGTAGTAGTAAGGGCAGTAAGTTCGAGGGAGGAGCGCACAGAGGTTTCGGAGGAAGAGCAGCTGGACGATGAGATGACTGACCCCACCTGGTTTGCCAAGCCTACTGAGGACAGGTCTTCAGAGGGGTAGGCAAGTGCAGCAGCAGGGCAGGTTGGAAGAGGCAGTGCGGTGGCCAGGGGTAGAGGCAGGGCCAGACCGAATAATCCACCAACTGTTTCCCAAAGCGCCCCCTCGCGCCATGCCGCCCTGCAGAGGCCGCGGTGCTCAAAGGTCTGGCAGTTTTTCACTGAGAGTGCAGACGACTGACGAACTGTGGTGTGCAAGGTTTGTCGCGCCAAGATCAGCCGGGGAGCCACCACCACCAGCCTCACCACCACCAGCATGCACAGGCATTTGATGGCCAAGCACCCCACAAGGTGGGACGAAGGCCGCTCACCACCTCCGGTTTGCACCATTGCCTCTCCCCCTGTGCCCCAACCTGCCGCTGAGAACCAACCCCCCTCTCAGGACACAGGCACGACCGTCTCCCGGCCTGCACTCACACCCTCACCTCCGCTGACCTCGGCCCCATCCAGCAATGTCTCTCAGCGCAGTGCCCAGCCGTCGCTAGCGCAACTGTTTGAGCGCAAGCGCAAGTACGCCGCCAAGCACCCGCACGCTCAAGCGTTAAATGTGCACATAGCCAAATTGATCAGCCTGGAGATGCTGCCGTATAGGCTTGTGGAAACGGAGGCTTTCAAAAACATGATGGCGGCGGCGGCCCCGCGCTACTCGGTTCCAGTCGCCACTACTTTTCCCGATGTGCCGTCCCAGCCCTGCACGACCACGTCTCCCGCAACATTGTACGCGCCCTCACCAACGCGGTTACTGCCAAGGTCCACTTAACAACGGACACGTGGACAAGCACAGGCGGGCAGGGCCACTATATCTCCCTGACGGCACGTTGGGTGAATTTAGTGGAGGCTGGGACCGAGTCAGAGCCTGGGACCGCTCACGTCCTACCCACCCCCAGAATTGCGGGTCCCAGCTCGGTGCTGGCATCTGCGGCGGTGTATACTTCCTGCACTAAACCACCCTCCTCCTCCTCCTCCTCCTCCTATGCAACCTCTATCTCACGATCTAGATGTGTCAGCAGCAGCACGTCGCCAGCAGTCGGTGTCGCGCGGCGTGGCAGCACAGCGGTGGGCAAGCGTCAGCAGGCCCTGCTGAAACTACTCAGCTTAGGAGAGAAGAGGTACACGGCCCACGAACTGCTGCAGGGTCTGACAGAGCAGACCGACCGCTGGCTTTCGCCGTTGAGCCTCCAACCGGGAATGGTCGTGTGTGACAACGGCCGTAACCTGGTGGCGACTCTGCAGCTCAGCAGCCTCACGCACGTGCCATGCCTGGCCCACGTCTTTAATTTGGTGGTTCAGCGGTTTCTGAAAAGCTACCCACGCTTGTGAGACCTGCTCGGAAAGGTGCGCAGGGTCAGCGCACATTTCCGCAAGTCCAACACGGACGCTGCCACCCTGCGGACCCTGCAACATCGGTTTAATCTGCCAGTGCACCGACTGCTTTGCGACGTGCCCACACGGTGGAACTCTACGCTTCACATGTTGGCCAGGCTCTATGAGCAGTGTAGAGCTATAGTGGAATACCAACTCCAACATGGGCGGCGTAGTGGGAGTCAGACTCCTCAATTCTTTACAGAAGAGTGGGCCTGGTTGGCAGACATCTGCCAGGTCCTTGGAAACTTTGAGGAGTCTACCCAGATGGTGAGCAGCGATGCTGCAATCATTAGCGTCACCATTTCTCTGCTATGTCTCTTGAGAAGTTCCCTGCAAAGGATAAAGGCAGACGCTTTGCAGTCGGAAACGGAGGCGGGGGAAGACAGTATGTCGCTTGATAGTCAGAGCACCCTCATGTCTATATCTCAGCGCGTTTTGGAGGAGGAGATGGGGGAGGAGCATGAGGAGGAGGGGGAAGAAACAGCTAGGCCCACTGCTGAGGGTACCCATGCTGCTTGCCTGTCATCCTTTCAGCGTGTATGGCCTGAGGAGGAGGAGGAGGATCCTGAAAGTGATCTTCCTAGTGAGGACAGCCATGTGTTGCGTACAGGTACCCTGGCACACATGGCTGTCTTCATGTTAGGATGCCTTTCTCGTGACCCTCGCGTTACACGCATTCTGGCCACTACGGATTACTGGGTGTACACACTGCTCGACCCACGGTATGAGGAGAACCTTTCCACTCTCATACCCGAAGAGGAAAGGGGTTCGAGAGTAATGCTATACCACAGGACCCTGGTGGACAAACTGATGGTAAAATTCCCATCCGACAGCGCTAGTGGCCGAAGGCGCAGTTCCGAGGGCCAGGTAGCAGGGGAGTCGCGGAGATCAGGCAGCATGTACAGCGCAGGCAGGGGAACACTCTCCAAGGCCTTTGCCAGCTTTATGGCTCCCCAGCAAGACTGTGTCCCCGCTCCCCAGTCAAGACTGAGTCGGCGGGAGCACTGTAAAAGGATGGTGAGGGAGTACGTAGCCAATCGCACGACCGTTCTCCGTGACGCCTCTGCTCCGTACAACTACTGGGTGTCGAAGCTGGACACGTGGCCTGAACTCGCGCTGTATGCCCTGGAGGTGCTTGCTTGTCCTTCGGCTAGCGTCTTGTCAGAGAGGGTGTTTAGTGCGGCTGGGGGAATCATCACGGATAAGCGTACCCGCCTGTCAACTGACAGTGCCGACAGGCTTACACTCATAAAGATGAACAAAGCCTGGATTTCCCCAGACTTCTCTTCTCCACCAGCGGACAGCAGCGGTACCTAAACAATACATAGGCTGCACCCGCGGATGGAAGCATCGTTCTCTATCACCATAAAAAACGTGGACCTTTTAGCTTCATCAATCTGTGTATTATATTCATCCTCCTCCTCCTGCTCCTCCTCCTGAAACCTCACGTAATCACGCCGAACGGGCAATTTTTCTTAGGCCCACAAGGCTTGATGTATTCTATCTTACTGACTTATGTCATGAAAATGTTTCGACCCCCTGGGATAAAGGTTGGATAAAAATCTAGAAAACTGAATAAAAATTGATTTCCAAAAAAAATAAATAGGAGAATCTGGTGGGTACCAACTCGATTATTCAATTCTAAGAGCAAAATAATTAGCGGCCAAATTTTACGTACGGAATCTAATTCTCTCACTTCCCGATGTCCTTGGTTACCTCCACGTGGTTTTTCTTGGGTAAAGCAAAGAACCATTGAAAATGGTGAACATATTCTTTCCCTCGGTATCTCTAAAGTAACCACGACTTCATACAATTTTCCGTGTGAACACCAGATAAACACGAGTACCAAATTAACTCAGGCGAAGCCGGGTATATCAGCTAGTATAGATATATAGACGAAAGCCCTCACTGACTCACTCACTGACTCGCCACTAATTCTCTCACTTCCCGATGTCATAGAAACATGAAATTTGGCACAAGCATAGATTATGTCCAAAATAGGAAAAGGTAATGGGTCCCAACTCGATTATTCAATTCTGAGCACAAAAGAATTAGTGATCAAATTTACGTACGGAATCTAATTCTCTCACTTACCGATGTCATAGAAATTTAAAATTTGTCACAAGCATTGAATATGTCATATATAGGAAAAGCTAATATGTCCAAACTCGATTATTCAATTCTAAGCGCAAAACAATTAGCGTCCAAATTTTACATACGGAATCTAATTCTCTCACTTCCCGGTGTCATAGAAACGTGAAATTTGGCACGGGTATTGATTATGTCGTAAATAGGAAAAGTTAATGGGTCCCAACTCGATTTTTCAATTCTAAGCGCAAAAGAACTAGCGTCCAAATTTTACGTACGTAATCTAATTCTCTCACTTCCCGATATCGTAGAAACATGAAATTTGGCACGAGCATTGAATATGTCACACATAGGAAAAGTTAATGGTTCCCAACTCGATTACTTAATTCTAAGCGCAAAACAATTAGCATCCAAATTTTACGTATGGAATCTAATTCTCTCACTTCCCGGTTTCATAGAAACTTGAAATTTGGCACGAGCATTGATTATGTCATAAATAGGAAAAGTTATTGAGTCCCAACTCGATTATTCAATTCTAAGCGTAAAAGAATTAGCGTCCAAATTTTACGTACGTAATCTAATTCACTTCCCGATGCCGTAGAAACATGAAATTTGGCACGAGCACAGATTATGTCTAAAATAGGAAAAGTTAATGGATCCCTACTTGATTATTCAATTCTAAGTGCAAAAGAATTAGCATCCAAATTTTATGTACGGAATCTAATTCTCTCACTTTCCGATGTCATATAAGCTTGAAATTTGGCACGGGTATTGAATATGTCATAAATAGGAAAAGTTTATGGGTCTCAACTCGATTATTCTATTCTGAGCGCAAAAGAATTAGTGTCCAAATTTTACGTACGTAATCTAATTCTCTGACTGCCTGATGTCATTTTATATAAAGGCAATGTTGCATGGTTACCTCCACGTGGTGTTTCCTGGGTAACGCAGAGAACTATGCAAAATGGTGAACATATTTTTTTCCCAGTATCTCTAAAGTAACCACGACTTCATAAGATTTTCCGTGTGAACACCAGACAAATTAACTCGGGTGAAGTCGGGTATATCAGCTAGTACTGTATATACATATACAGAATTCCTCCAGAAGGCAGTATGTTAGGAGATGATGACGGGGAAAGTCCTCCAACTGGCACTCAGCAGACAGGGATGCAGGCGGTGAAAGTAGATGCAGGCCTGTCTACACTAACACTCGATCCCTAAGAACCAACTAATTTAGCATTCCATCCAGGTCACTACATATCTAGCAAACGACTAACAGCAAAAGCCAAAACACTTTTCAATAATACCAACACACAAGCAGATGGAACAGCTAATATGAGCTATTGGTTAGTAATTTGGCCAATGCATGTTGGCTCACGAGCCCACAACAAGAGTCCTCATTGTCTCATGTGTCTGTACTCTAACAAGACAACTTAAACCCCAGGAATTCTGCCTACAAGCAGGGCGATTGTCCTAATATGGATGGCTCCACGCTGGAATCTAGGGGCGTGGCTCACCATAGATGTATAAGGCAGGACACCATTCACATGCACAAATAGACAGACAGAAACCCCACTCAGAAAACTCATGCACACTGATATTAAAAAATAGCTAGTGTAAGTGTCCTCACACCAAGGGGAAAAGGAGTCAGACCCTAAACTGACATAAAGGGAACGGTGAGATACAGTGGAAAAAATATCCGCCCACGCTTCTTCGGGATAAGCCAGGAAAGACGTCTCCGTTAAGCAAATAATTTACTTCATTAAAATGCTGTGATGTGGTCACATGATAGATTACGCAGACCACGTGACCTAATCACGTACCCGGAAATTGTGCCGATGGGGAGCACTGCATTCTTATGAAAGTGTTATTACTATTACTATATAAGGAAACATCTTTTAATGTTAGATTGTGCTTGATAAAGTCGCATGTTGGCAAGAGCTGCCTGTGACTGGCTGAGCGCCCCAGCCAATCACAATCAGCTATTTCAGCAGGCGGGGATCTTAAATCCCTGCCTGCTGATAGATTAGGACTACAGAGCCAGGGACAGCGCAGAGAAGACGCAGCTGAGCCCCGGCAGCTGAAGGGAGGTGAATATCAATTTTTTTTAATGGTTTTTCAGGGAAGGTCTTATATTTAAAGGGCTTCCCTGAAATCCAATTACTGGGAGGGGGGGGGGGGCGAAAGCAGGATCCTCTACTGCAGCTGTCATGTGTGACAGCTGCGGTAGGGAATTGAAGAATTCCTCTGCTGCATCTGTCACAGATGTGGCAGATGTAGCAGCAGGGAATTCTTTTTACTAGTGGGGATGAAGGAAACATCCCTGCAGGGGACATGGCAGTGGCGGAGGGTTAGTTTTTCCTTTCTTTTTATTTATTTTACACTAAAATTATTGTTTTTCAAGGAAGGGGCTTATATGTAAAGCCCTTCCATGGAAAAAAAAAAAAAAGGGGGTGCCGGCAGACCATTGTTTTCAATGGAGCCACGGCTCCATTGAAGGCAGATGGGGAGGAGAGGGTCAAAACTTTCTCGAGCACCCGAGCACAGCGTGGTGCTCGGTTCGAGTAACGAGTACTTCGAGTATGCTACTGCTTGAATGAGCTTCAAGCTCGGACGAGCATGCTTGCTTATCTATATTTAGAACAGAATTGGCTTGACATCAAGCACATGCAAGAGTCTGTTTTGAGGGACGATGGTTTACAACAGTTCAAGGATTTGGACTTTAAATTAAAGGATAATATTTCTAAACTGGAGACTCAGATTTCTGAAACTAAGGGCTTCTTTAAATGGGCATATGTGCAACTACACTCACCACTGTGGAATGTAGTTGTGCATGAACAAGGGAACAATCTTTAGGAAGAGTTTGAAAAAAAAGTGGGTAGGTAGGTCTTGCCCTATCTTTTTTGTATGTGTAAAAACTACATGCGAGAAAGTTAGGGCAAGTCCTATCTTTCCTCGCGCATAGTAATATCACACGAGAAAAGAGCTAGTGAAAGCGAAACCATTGAAATCAATAACGCATAACAGGACTAAGACACACCCATGTGTTTAAGCCCTAAGCAGGAAAAATGTATTCGAGATTTCCAAGACTATCATATGGATACAGTGTATACCTGGTCAACTAGCCAAGTTGTGTTCTCTCCTCCTCAAAAAGCAGAAGGGTAAAAAATAATAATTAGGGCTTAAACACACGACCGTAATTTTGTCACGTTTTGTGGAAGTGAAATTCATGCCCCCATAACCGGAAGAAACAAAACCATTGACTTCAACGTTTTCGTTTTAATAGGCAAGATTCTTACTCGATATCACGACTCATGTGAAAAGATAGGCCTTGCCCTACCTTTCATGCAAGTAGTTTTTACATGCTGTGAGGGATTAGCGTTTAGGATCGGTAGCAACCAGGGCATAAGCAGTCAGAGACAGTGACACTTGCGATAAAGTCTTTAGTCCAGGCTTCGCCTGGGTTTATTTCAGTGCAAACAAAACAAAATACAGGCCTTAACGCCAGGCAAACATAAAGTAAATCCTGCTCGTCCGAGCACTTACTAAACATGTAGCGTCCCTGTCTACACACGGGTAACCAAATGGCTCCTGCACACAGCCAGCCAGGACTCTCAGACCTGCAAAGGTCTCAGCTCTCCCTCTAGGCCCTGTAGGCCCAGGCTTTATAAGGCCTGGTACCAGCCCCACCTGGTACGTGGGAGTGACCATCCCACCCTTCACTTTGGTCACTCCAGGAAAAGCCGGCCCGGATTATGCGGCTTGGAGCCACTTACTTGCTACAACGTGTCAGTAACTTAGTGTTACTGACACCATACTGCCGGCTTCCTCCACCGAGCCCAGGCTGCTCGGTGGCACGTATCTTCCCAAGCGCTCCCCAAGGCAGCATAGGAGAGCATCCTAGGCGACACATACCTGCCCTCCAGCACCTTGCCGGTCACTGTCTCACATACCCTCCCCCTCTGTTCGAGCCTGTGGGGTCGGACACCTTTCGCCGTCATGCAATGCGTCCTTGATAAGGCATCGGCATTGCCCTGTAGCTTTCTGGCCCTGTGCTCTACCGAAAAACTAAAATTTTGAAGGGTCAGGAACCATCTAGTGACTCTGGCATTTATTTATTTTGCCTGTCACATCCAGGTTAAGGGGGAGTGGTCTGTGATCAGCCTGAAGTGCCAACCTAGCAGGTAGTATTTTAGGGATTCCAGGGCCCACCTGATGGCTAGGCACTCCCGCTCAACGATACTATAATTTTTTTCCAGTGGCGTGAGCTTCCTGCTCAGATATATCATGGGATGTTCCTCTCCCTCTACTTCCTGGGACAGAACTGCTCCCAGTCCCACATCGGACGCGTCTGTTTGGACAATAAATTCTCTTTTAAAATTGGGTGTGACTAACACTGGACGTCTACAGAGGGCCCGTTTTAACTCTTGGAACTCCTTTTCTGCGTCAGGGTTCCACTTGACCATGACTGACTTACTGTTCTTGGTCAAGTCTGTTAGGGGTGCTGCTATGCTAGCAAAGTTCTGCACGAACCGCCTATAGTACCCTACAATGCCTAAAAAAGCTCTCACCTGCTTTTTAGTAGTGGGTTGTGGCCAGTTCTGAACGGCTTCAACTGTATTGATCTGGGGTTTTATAATACCCCTGCCTATTACATACCCCAGGTATCGTGCTTCTTCGAGGCCTATGGCGCACTTCTTTGGGTTTGCTGTGAGCCCTGCTTTTCTAAGGGAGTTCAGTACTGCCTGTACCTTGGGTAGATGGCTGTCCCAGTCTTCGCTAAAGATGATGATATCATCTAAATATGCTGACGCATATTGACGATGGGGTTTGAGTATGATATCCATCAATCTTTGGAAGGTTGCTGGGGCTCCATGCAAACCGAAGGGTAGGCAGATGTACTGAAACAACCCTTCTGGTGTGGCAAACGCAGTCTTTTCTTTCGCGCTCTCTGTAAGGGGAACCTGCCAGTAGCCTTTAGTAAGGTCGAGAGTGGAAAAGTACCTGGCATGACCCAGTCTCTCAATTAACTCGTCCACTCTCGGCATTGGGTATGCGTCAAATTTTGACACGTCATTTAGCTTTCGGAAGTCGTTACAGAAGCGCAGAGAGCCATCAGGTTTTGGTATCAGCACGATAGGGCTGGACCATTCGCTTTTCGACTCCTCAATTACTCCGAGGTCTAGCATTTTCTTGACCTCCTCTGAGATGGCTCGTCTGCGGGCTTCTGGAACCCTGTACGGTTTCAACTGAAACTTTACCCCTGGTTCAGTTATAATGTTGTGTTTTATGACACCAGTACGCCCTGGTATATCAGAGAACACATCTGAGTTACGTTGTTTAAATTCCCTCGACTCTTGTTGTTGGGATTTGGACAGGGACCCTGATACACACACCTTTGGGACCCCACCATGGGGGGTGCTCACTGCAGTCAAGGCTTCTCTGTCCTTCCATGGCTTAATTAGGTTTACATGGTACAACTGTTCTGGTTTCCGCCTACCTGGCTGGTATACCTTATAATTTACCTCTCCGACTTTCTCAATTATTTCATAGGGCCCTTGCCATTTTGCTAGGAATTTACTTTCTAGCGTGGGCACCAACACTAGTACCCGATCCCCTGGGTTGAAGGTTCTCACCTTGGCGGACCGGTTATATACCCGGCTTTGGGCTTCCTGAGCCTGCTGTAAATGTTCTCTAACAATGGACATGACCGCCGCAATTCGATCTTGCATGAGATAGATGTGTTCAATAACACTCCTGTAAGGGGTGGACTTGTGCTCCCAGGTCTCCTTGGCTACATCAAGGAGCCCCCGAGGATGTCTACCATAAACTAATTCAAAGGGAGAGAACCCAGTGGAGGATTGTGGGACTTCACGGATTGAGAACATTAAATATGGCAGCAGACAGTCCCAGTACTTCCCATCCTTATTGACTACCTTTTTGAGCATGCTTTTTAGGGTCTTATTCAATCTCTCAACCAGACCATCCGTCAGTGGGTGGTACACCGACGTCCGTAAGTGCTTAATATTCAGCAGCTTACACAATTCCTTCATGACCTTTGACATAAAGGGGGTTCCTTGGTCCGTCAGGATCTCTTTTGGTATGCCCGTGCGGGAGAACATGTGAAGTAGTTCCTTTGCAATACCCTTGGATGACGTATTGCGTAAAGGAACGGCTTCGGGGGAACGGGTGGCGTAGTCTACAACCACCAATATATGTTGGTAACCCCGGGCAGACTTTACCAAGGGCCCAACTAGGTCCATAGCGATCCGCTCGAACGGCACCTCTATGATGGGCAAGGGCACTAAGGGGTTCCGGTAATGGGGCATAGGAGCTGTTATTTGACACTCCGGGCACGACTCACAGTAACGTTTTACATCACCATGTACCCCAGGTCAGAAAAAACGCTGAAGGATGCGTTCCTTAGTCTTTTCGCTCCCGAGATGACCTCCCAGCACATGCTTGTGCGCCAGGTCTAAGACCATCCTACGATAGGACTAAGGTACCACCAGCTGTTCCACAACCTCCCCACGGACCTTGTCAACCTGATACAACAATTCTTGGTTGACTGCAAGGTGTGGAAACACAGTATCAGCCCCTGGGAATTGAGGCTCCCCATTTATCACTTTAACATTTTCCCTAGCTTTTACTAAGGTGGGGTCTCGGAGCTGCTCAGTTCCGAAATTGGCACGTGAGACCTCTAAGTCAGGCATAGCAATTACTTTGTCCTGTACCTCCGTCTCACCCGCTAGTACTGTTAAGGGAAAGTTATCCCCATTCTCTTGGGTCACCCCTACTGCTGGAACCGTACCCTCAGGGTCAAACGGTTCTGGACACACATCATACACATTTGCATTATCATGAACCTTATTTGCAGACGACCCTCGGTGTCGCCACAAGTCCCAAAATAGGGGAAAGTCTCTCCCGAGGATCACGGTGTGCATTAAGGATTTTACGACGCCCACCTCATGGGTGGCAAGTCCACACGGAGTCTCAAGTCTTACAAGGGCAATAGGATACTCCTTGGTGTCCCCATGCACACACACAACCCCCATGCGACGGCCGGTGAAGGTTGTGGGATCGACCAGGCTGGAGTGCACCAGCGTAACCAAGTTCCCTGAGTCCAGTAGAGCTGTCACCGCAAAGTCATTCACCTTTAGGTGACATAATGGTCGATCAGTCTCTGACACAGTCTCTGCAGGACATACTGGCCGTGCGAACATCGACCTCCGCCGGGCAGAGTCACAGTCCATGGGTTCCACAGTGAGGGGACAGTTGGCAGCAAGATGCCCGGGCTCATGACAGCGCCAACATCGTATGGAGGCCCGGTCTCCTTGGGGTTCTACCCGGGACCCGAATGTCCATTTGGGGCTCCTCCTCTGCCCCAAACGATCCCCCTCTGAGCCGCCTCCCCTTGGGACACTTTTGACACCCCCTACATACGGAACAGTCTTACCAGGTGCTCTGGCCGACTTGCTGTTCCTGGGGTTGGAACGTCGAGGAGGCACGGCTTGCAGTAAGTCCTCCGTGGCTTTATACCTCTCGACGAGGCTCACAAGTCGGTCCACGTCCTGGGGACCTCCTTGTCCCACCCAGCGCTGGATTGCGGGGGGCAACGAGCGTATAAACTTATCCAGAACCACTTTCTGTACGATCTCTGCCGGGGACGACTCCTCCGGCTGCAGCCACTTTCTCACCAGGTGGAACAGGTCGTACATCTGGGAGCGAGCTGGTAGGTCGTCCGTGAAAGTCCAGGCGTGTACGTGTCGGGCCCGCACATGGGTGTCCACGCCCAAGCGTGCCAGGATCTCACCTTTGAGCTTATTATACTCCTTGGCATCCTGCTCACCGAGGTCAAAATAGGCCTTTTGGGGTTCTCCTGTCAGGAAAGGCGCTACTACCTCAGCCCACTGAGGCGCTGGTAATTTCTCCCTCTCGGCCACTCTCTCAAAGACCGCGAGATAGGCCTCGATGTCATCGGTGGCCGTCATCTTTTGTAAGGCCGCCTGTACCGCGGTACGGGTGGTGGGGAGCGAACCAGACAACCTCTGCACACTTTGCGCCAGGAGAGCATTAGTCTCGGCCTGAGCTCTCATGGCCTCCTCATGGATCTTTTGCTGGGTCGCCGTCACTTGTTGCTGCTGGGCCAACGCTTGCTGTTGCTGCACGTTCATTTGTACCAGCTGCTTTATCAGTTCCTCCATCTTGGCAGTATCTGATGGCTGTGCCGTTGCAGCTTTCACCCAGGACATGGGGGTTACAGCACTCTCCAGTCAATCTCTCTTGGGCGGTTGCCCTTAGCAACGGTTCTCCAGCTGCTGCAGCAAAATGTCCATTAATTGGTGTATGTCTCTTTAAGACCGCTGCCCGCATCCAAACACCATATGTGAGGGATTAGCGTTTAGGATCGGTAGCAACCTGGGCATAAGCAGTCAGAGACAGTGACACTTGCGATAAGGTCTTTAGTCTAGGCTTCGCCTGGGTTTATTTCAGTGCAAACAAAACAAAATACAGGCCTTAACGCCAGGCAAACATAAAGTAAATCCTGCTCGTCTGAGCACTTACTATACATGTAGCGTCCCTGTCTACACACGGGTAACCAAATGGCTCCTGCACACAGCCAGTCAGGACTCTCAGACCTGCAAAGGTCTCAGCTCTCCCTCTAGGCCCTGTAGGCCCAGGCTTTATAAGGCCTGGTACCAGCCCCACCTGATACGTGGGAGTGACCATCCCACCCTTCACTTTGGTCACTCCAGGAAAAGCCGGCCCGGATTATGCGGCTTGGAGCCACTTACTTGCTACAACGTGTCAGTAACTTAGTGTTACTGACACCATACTGCCGGCTTCCTCCACCGAGCCCAGGCTGCTCGGTGGCACGTATCTGCCCAAGCGCTCCCCAAGGCAGCATAGGAGAGCATCCTAGGCGACACATACCTGCCCTCCAGCACCTTGCCGGTCACTGTCTCACAATGCATAAGAAAAGATAGGGCAAGACTACAGATGAGAGAGCACCAAAATGCTCGGGTGCTCGTTGCTCGAGTCGCACTTTTCGTAATGCTCGAGAGCTCGTTTCGAGTAACGAACTCCATTGTAGTCAATGGGCGAATCAAGCATTTTTGTATGAGACGGATGCTCCGCATAGCTGATGACTTGTCAACATCAGAAAACATCCGAAAGTCATGGAAACACCACAGAAACGGATAGGAAAGGGCAGGGGCAGCATGCATGGCTGCATCTGAGGCTCCCAGGTCCCACTATTAAGCCACAATGGGGGCAAGAGTCTGGCGTCACCCCCCTAACAATTTTTACTTCGGACAAACCCTCATTAGCAAGGCACACCTTAGCTAACCACCACACTACCTCCAACCAAGGACGATCACTTCCTGTGGGTGACACCTCTGCCTCTTCTCCTGGGTTACATGCTGTTCAACCCCCCGCACAACACTGCGTCCACAGCGCACACAAAAGTTTCCCTGCGCAGTGTTTAGCTGCCCTCCTGCCACACGCTCGCTTCATAGCCACACCACCCTCCTGTCTATTTCTAAGTGCATCTGTGATGAGGAGGAACCGGAGGCACACACTGCAGAGGGTTAGCAGGGCCAGGCAGCGACCCTCTTTGAAAGTGTGGGCGATAGCCCTCAATGCTGTTGGGAAGTGATGATAAATTGACGTACGATCATTATTCCAATCCCGTGGCACCTCCGTCACAAAATTGTCAGGAGCCGCAAATGTGGGCATAAAGGGGACTCAGGTGCCAGCCCAGCACTTCTACACATCTCCACAATGCATAAATATTCTGTGTGGGAAGCACATGAGCGGGCCCAGGGTCAGGCTCAGTCCCAGCCTCCATCTTGTGTGACCCAAGGTGCCGCGAGTTACATAGCAAATGGGAAATCCATGTGTCCCCACACACTATTCATTCTGTGTAGGTGTTAGATAGTTCAACACCGCAATTGAAAGTCTTTGAGTTCCTTGGGCTTGCCTATGCAGTCGGTGCACAAAGATGGTATTACACAAGAAGAAATCAGAGCGCCCAAACATCGCAGAGTTTCACTTCGCCAAGGACCTCGGCCCACATTTCTACCCTAGTCAGTCAGTGTATTTGTGCCAGACAGGTAAAGCAACGCAATGGGAAGTCTTTGTGCACTCACAGCATAGGCGAGCCCAAGGAACTCAAGCATGGTATTACACATGAGAAAATCAGAGTGCCCAAACATGGCAGAGTTTCACCCTGCTAAGGGCCTCGGCCTACTTTTTGCCCTAGTCTGTCAGTGTATTTGTGTCAGACAGGTAAAACACCGCTATGGGAATTCTTTGTGCACTCACAGCATAGGCAAGTCAAAGAAACCCAAGTAAAGTATTAAACATGAAGGAATTACAGTGCCCAAACATGGCAGATTTTCACTCCGCCGAGGACCTCGGCCTCTGCACTCACCCTCAGCTATCGTGGGCATAAAGCGGACTCCAATGCTAGTACAGCTGTGAACGTCTCATTTAATTAGTTGCGGTTGCTTTCACCGCTCCTAGGACTTAATTAACCAGGAACAAGTTCCACGGGCCCAACCTGGTGCAGTTGCATTTCCCCCAGGCCATAGGCCTCTGCCCACACCCTCAGCAATCGTGGGATTAAAGCGGACTCCGATGCTAGTACAGCAGTGAATGTCTCATTTTATTAGTTGCAGTTGCTTTCATCGCTCAAAGTCTGGATTAACCAGGAACAAGTTCCACAGGCCCAACCTGGCGCAGTTGCATTTCCCCCAGGACCTCGGCCTCTGCACACACCCTCAGCAGTCGTGGGCATGAAGCGGACTGCGATACTAGTACAGCAGTGAACGTCTCATTAATGCAGTAACGCTCTATTTGCTTGGCCCAAACCACTAACTGTGATAACAAGAGAGAAAATACATGTTGTCCAGTGCTGATCCCCTGACCCGAAGCAGAAGGAGGAGGTGGCATTACAGGGCCAAGAAACCAGGACCAGGACCCGCTATAGTCTGTGTGGAAAGTATGTGAGCAGGCCCTGGGTAAGGCTCAGTCCCAGCCTCCACCTTGTGTGACCCAATGTGCCCTGAGTTACATAGCAATGGGAAATCTATGTGTCCCCACACAATTCATTCTGTGTAGGTATGAGATCAGCACCGCAAGGGGAAAGCCATCTGCACTCTGCACCCTAACCAAGTCAGTCAGTGTATTTGCACCAGATAGGTAAAAACACCGCTTTGGGAAGTCTTTGTGCACCCACAGTATAGGTAAACCTCTGTAATATTCCTGTAGCAGAAGTATAGGCAGACCCCAGTAACATTTCTGTAGTAAAAGTAGAGGCAGACCCCTGTAACATTCCTGTAGCAAAGGTATTGGCAGACCCCAGTAACATTTCTGTACCAAGGTATATGCAGACCCCAGTAACATTTCTGTAGTAAAAGTAGAGGGAGACCCCAGTAACATTTCTGTAGTAAAAGTATAGGCAGACCCCGGTAACATTTCTGTAGGAAAAGGTATAGGCAGACCCCTGTAACATTTGTGTTATAAAAGTAGAGGCAGACCCCTGTAACATTTCTGTAGTAAAAGTATAGGCAGACCCCTGTAATATTTCTGTAGCAGAAGTATAGGTAGACCCCAGTAATATTTCTGTAGCAAAGGTGTTACGGCACTCTGACCCCCCGAGCGCCAGATGGGGTGCCCTGAACTTACCGCACCCCACTGTCCCTGCCTACTTGCCTCAACCTGGCTAACCCCATGCGGACAACTGGGCGGCGGTCCCTACTCTGGCTAGGGACCTGGCGACTACCTAGATGGACTAACTAACGGGGGACAGAGTGCCGACAAGGAAGGCAGATGGAGTTACCAAACAGGAAATGCTGAGCACTAGACAAAGCTAGGGAAAGGAAGCTGACGAGCAGACTAGCGGACTGACTGGAGGGAACTGCAGACAGAACTAACTAGTAGCTGACAGAACCAATAACAGGCAGTGAGCTCAGGTCACTGCCAGCCTTATAACAGCGAGACTCCGCCCAGGGGCGGAGAGTGGGAGGAACCAACTCCCCCACTCACAGTACAAGAGAAAGGAAGGGGTGCGGGCGGCGCCCTATGGGCGGACCCGCCCACGCCGCTGCACACCGGCCGCCCCACGTCGCTGGGAGAGCCCTGTCGTCACAGCTCCAGGACGCCGGAGCCGAAGCCGGAGCGGCGCGTGCTGACCGCGGGACCCCGCGCCGTGCTGCATGGTAACATTACCCCCCTCTGACGGGGGACCTCCGGGCCCCCGGAGACCCGACCAGGCTTATCCGGGAAACGACCGTGAAAGCGCCGTACCAACACGGGAGCGTGGACTTCTCATGCAGCCACCCAGGAATGGTCTTCAGGACCAAAACCCTTCCACGTCACCAGATATTGCAAGGTCCCCCATCGCAAGCAAGAATCCAGAATTTCCTGAACCTCGTACTTGACCTCGCCCCGAACCAGGGTGGGAGGCGGGGGACCGGAGGTGGTCCTCACCAAAGGGACAAAGGGTTTCAACAAGGACTTGTGGAACACCCTATGCACTTTCCACGTGGCTGGCAGCTCAAGTTCGTAGGCGAGCGGGTTAATTACCCGCGTGATGGTAAAATGACCTACAAAGCGCGGCGCAAGCTTTAAGGACGGGACCTTCAATCTTAGGTTCCGGGACCATAGATACACCTTCTGGCCCACCCTGTAAGGTTCCGAAACTGAGAGGTTTCTCCCACTGCGCAACTGCATGCGAGACCCCACTATCTCCAGATTCTTCTGTTCTTCCTTCCATACCCCCTGCAGCACATTAGTGGCGACATCAGCTGCAGGACAGGCAGACGGGGTAGGAAGAGACGTAAGGAAACGAGGATGCTGGCCATAAAGCAAAAAAACGGAGAAACGCCAGTGGAAGAACTAGTACGGTTGTTCAGCGCAAACTCAGTCAACGGCAGAAACTCAACCCACCGACGAGTCTTCTCGCTTGCAAACAGCCTCAAATATTGTACCATATCCTGTTTTTTTCGCTCAGTTTGACCATTAGTCTGCGGGTGGAATGCTGAAGAGAACGAAAGCGAAGTCCCAAGGTTTCTGCAGAAGGCCCGCCAAAACTGCGCCACAAACTGAACCCCGCAATCGGAAACAATGTTCTCAGGAACTCCATGGGCCAACAAAATGGGCCATCTTCGAGAAACGGTCCACCACCACCAGAACGGTGATGAACCCTTGTGATTCTTGCAGGTCAGTAACAAAATCTACCGAAAGGTGCGACCAGGGGCGTGACGGCACGGGCAACGGTCTCAGGGGCCCACTGGACGCCGCCGGCGACTCTTGCCATGCGCGCAAACAGAGCACCCCCTTACGAAGTCACGTATCTGACAAGACATGCCAGGCCACCAGTAGAGCCTGGAGCAGAGATCTAGGGTCCCTTGCACTCCCGGATGACCCGTGAAAACTGACGAGTGGGACTCTTTAATAACCGTGAGACGTAATGATTCTGGCACAAACCATCTGCTCTCCGGGAGGCCTAGGTGAGCGTCCTGCTGAGCCTTCTGAAGGCGGGGAATGAGACCAGAGTCCACAGCCGCAACCACAACCCCAGGTTCCAGGATATTTTCGGGAGGAAGCGACTCACAGTCTGGCAATCCAAAACTCCGCGAGAGAGCATCAGCCTTTACATTCTTAGCTCCCCGGAGATACGTCACTACAAGGTTAAACCTAGAGAAAAACAGTGCCCACCTGGCCTGACGTGCAGTGAGTCGCTTAGCGTTGACGAGGTATACTAGGTTCTTATGATCGGTGTACAATGTGACGGGATGCCGAGCGCCCTCTAGGTGGTGGCGCCACTCTTCTAAGGACCACTTGATTGCCAATAACTCTCGATTGCCCACATCGTAATTAAGCTCTGCCGCACTAAACTTTCGTGAAAAGAATGCACATGGACTGTAGCCAGCCCTCCCGCTAACCAGCTGAGACAACACAGAGCCGGCCCCAACCTCGGATACATCAACCTCCACGAAGAAGGGGCGTTGCGGGTCAGGTTGAACGAGCATCGGGGCGGCCAAGAACGCCCTTTTGAGACGATCAAGTCCGCCCCCTTCCTGGTAAGATTGGTCAACGGTTGAGCGATGACGGGTTGTTTCTAATGAACTTGCGGTAGAAATTTGCAAAACCTAAGAAACGTTGGAGTGCTTTCAGATTACCTGGTCGGACCCACTGGGAGATAGCTGCCACCTTATCCGACTCCATTTGAACGGACGTTGGAGAAATTACGTACCCCAGAAAGGACACTTGTTGAGTGCCAAACAGACATTTCTCCAATTTGACGAACAACTGGTACTCACGCAACCGGGTTAGTACCAACCTAAGATGCTGCACATGAGCGTCCCAGTCAGGAGAGTATACCAGGATGTCGTCGAGGTAGACGACTAAAAACACCCCCAGGACGTCGTGAAAGACCGCATTCATAAATCCCTGGAAGACAGCAGGGGCATTACACGGGCCAAATGGCATCACCAGACATTCGAAGTGTCCCAACGGGGTATTGAAGGCTGTCTTCCATTCATCCCCCTCGTGGATACGGATCAAATTATAAGCCCCTCTTAAATCCAGTTTAGAAAACCAGTGGGCTTCCACCACCTCCATCGGCTCAGGAACAGGGACTGGTACGGAAGAAGAGGGAACAGGACACACGACCTCCCTGACTCTACGAGCCTGTCTATCTTGCTTCCTAGACCTGAGCCTCCTATCTGCCTTCACTGCTAGCTCCATGGCTTCCTTTAAGGACCCGGGAATGGGATGGGAAATCAACAGGTCTTTGACCGCGTCCGAGAGGCCCTGCAGAAAAACGTCTTTCAGAGCGCTATCGTTCCATGCCGTATCACCCGCATTACGTCTGAAGTTGGAGCAATAATCCTCCACACAACGCGACCCCTGAAGCAACACCAACAGGCGGGAAACCGCCAACCTCGCTCGGTCCGGTTCGTAGAAGATACCCCCGAGTTCCTGAAAAAATGCGTCCACGGACTGCAGACAGGGGGAACCCTCGGGGATGGAAAAAGCCCAGGTCTGGGCAGAGCCCCGCAGCAGGAACATGACCAGCCCGACCCTCTGAGCCTCCGACCCAGAAGAACGTGGGCGCATACGAAATAACCAAGCGAACACCTCGGGAAGAGGGCACTTGGGTTCTGGACTGGTTGAGGCGTCCGGCCCCTGTGACAACCCCCGCTGCTCTTGGGCCGCCATGCGGACGGATGAATCCTGGATCACCGGCACCAGGGCTTGCAGCTGGTTCGCGAGGGACCTTATCGCCTCCATGGAAAAACAGTTTAAAGGGCCAGTTATTATGTTACGGCACTCTGACCCCCGAGCGCCAGATAGGGTGCCCTGAACTTACCGCACCCCACTGTCCCTGCCTACTTGCCTCGACCTGGCTAACCCCAGGCGGACAACTGGGCGGCGGTCCCTACTCTGGCTAGGGACCTGGCGACTACCTAGATGAAACTACCTGACAGGGGACAGAGTGCCGACAGAAATGGCATATGGAATGACCAACAGACAAGGACTGAGCTACAGGCAAACTGAAGGAAGCTGACTAGCAAACTAGGAGCTGGCTGAGACTAGCTGCAGACAGAACTAACTAGAAGCTGACAGAACCAATAACTAGCCGTGAGCTCAGGTCACTGCCGGCCTTATAACAGCGAGACTCCACCCAGGGGCGGAGAGTGGGAGGAGCCAACTCCCCCACTCACAGTACAAGAGAGAGGAAGGGGTGCGGGCGGCGCCCTACGGGCGGACCCGCCCACGCCGCCGCACACCGGCTGCCCCACATCGCCGGGAGACCCCTGTCGTCACAGCTCCAGGACGCCGAAGCTGAAGCCGGAGCGGCGTGGGCTGACCGCGGGACCCCGCGCCGTGCTGCATGGTAACAAAAGGTATAGGCAAACGCCCTGTAACATTTCTGTAGTAAAAGTATACGCAAACCCCAGTAACATTTCTGTAGTAAAAGTATACGCAAACCCCAGTAACATTTCTGTAGTAAAAGTATAGGCAGACCCCTGTAACATTTCTGTAGCAGAAGTATAAGCAGACCCCAGTAACATTTCTGTAGCAAAGGTATAGGCAGACCCCTGTAACATTTCTGTAGTAAAAGTAGAGGCGGACCCTAGTAACATTTCTGTAGTAAAAGTATAGGCAGACCCCCTGTAACATTTCTATAGCAGAAGTATAAGCAGACCCCAGTAACATTTCTGTAGCAAAGGTATAGGCAGACCCCTGTAACATTTCTGTAGAAGAAGTATGGGCAGACCCCAGTAACATTTCTGTAGAAGAAGTATGGGCAGACCCCAGTAAAATTTCTGTAGTTTAAGTATAGGCAGACCCCTGTAACATTTTTGTAGCAGAAGTATAGGCAGATGCCAGTAACATTTCTGTAACAAAGGTATAGGCAAACGCCCCGTAACATTTCTGTATTAAAAGTAGAGGCGGACCCCAGTAACATTTCTGTAGTAAAAGCATAGGCAGACCCCTGTAACATTTCTGCAGTAAAAGTATAGGCAGACCCCTGTAACATTTCTGTAGCAGAAGTATAGGCAGACCCCAGTAACATTTCTGTAGCAAAGGTATAGGCAGACCCCTGTGACATTTCTGTAGTAAAAGAAGAGGCGGACCCCAGTAACATTTCTGCAATAAAAGTATAGGCAGATCCCCTCTAACATTTCTGTAGCAGAAGTATAGGCAGACCCCAGTAACATTTTTGTAGCAAAGGTATAGGCAGACCCCTGTAACATTTTTGTAGCAGAAGTATAGGCAGACCCCTGTAACATTTCTGTAGTAAAAGTAAAGGCAGACTCCTGTAACATTTCTGTAGCAGAAGTATAGGCAGACCCCAGTAACATTTCTGTATCAAGAGTATAGGCGAACCCCTGAAACATTGGTGTACCATGAGTGTAGGCGAAGGCGGGAAAAATTAGTTTGATAACAGTATAGGCGAGGGCCAGAAAAATGAGTGTACCAAGAGTACAAGTGTACCCCTGAAAAATTGCTCAACCGCGAGGGCAGGTGTAACCCATAAATATTTTTTACAGATACAGCCCGCTCTTGCTTAATTTGTAACAGACCCTGGAGGCAGCCCTGTGAAAAAAATTGGTTTCTGACTGTTAAAGTATACTATTAAAACTTTGAAAAAATTTTTAAAAAATTGTTAGATGAGCTTTTTGGGCTGCAGAAAAATTGGCATTTCAGCATGATGACATGCTGTTTTAGGTGGAGGAGTGGGAGGAGGAGGAGTAATAGTATCCGAGAGTGATTGTCAAAGTTAATTCCCCCTTTTTTCCAGTGATAGAGTATGTTTTTTTCTCTGGTTTCAGCGAAAAGAATCTTTAGGTTCCGCTGCTCTCCGCCGGTGGAAAAGAGAAGTCTGGGGAAATCCAGCCTTTGTTCATCTTTATGAGTGTAAGCATGTCGGCACTGGCAGTTGACAGGCGGGTACGCTTATCCGTGATGATTCCCCCAGCTGCACTAAACACCCTCTCTGACAAGACGCTAGCGGCAGGGCAAGCCAGCACCTCCAGGGCGTATAGCGCAAGTTTGTGCAACGTGTCCAGCTTTGACACCCAATAGTTGTATGAAGCAGAGGCATCACAGAGGATGGTGGTACGATCAGCTACATACTCCCTCACCATCTTTTTACAGTGCTCCCTCCGACTCAGCCTTGACTGGGGAGTGGTGACACAGTCTTGCTGGGGAGCCATAAAGCTGGCAAAGGCCTTGGAGAGTGTTTCCCTGCCTGCACTGGACATGCTGCCTGATCCCCGCGCCTCCCCTGCCACTTGGCCCTCGGAACTGCGTCTTCTGCCACTAGCTCTGTCAGATGGGAACTTTAGCATCACTTTTTCCACCAGGGCCCTGTGGTATTGCATCCCTCTCGTACCCCTTTTCTCTTCGGGAATGAGAATGGAAAGGTTCTCCTTATACTGTGGGTCGAGAAGGGTGTACACCCAGTAATTCATGTTGGCCAGAATGCGTCTAATGCGAGGGTCACGAGAAAAGGCAGCCTAACATGAAGTCAGCCATGTGTACCAGGGTACTAGTACGCAACTCATCGCTGTCCTCACTAGGTAGATGACTTTCAGGATTCTCCTCGTCCTCCACAGCCCATACACGCTAAACAGATGAGAGGCAAGCAGCATGGGTACCCTCTGCAGTGTTCCCAGCTGTCTTTTCCCCCTCCTCCTCCTGCTCCTCCCCCTCCTCCTCCTCCAAAACGCGCTGAGATATAGACATGAGGGTGGTCTGGCTATCAAGCGACATACTGTCATCCCCGTCTCCTGTTCCAACCGCAAAGCGTCGGCCTTTATGCTTTGCAGGGAACTTCTCAGCAGGCAAAGCAGTGGGATGGTAACGCTAATGATTGCAACATCGCCGCTCAGCATCTGGGTAGACTCCTCAAAATTTCTGAGGACCTGGCAGATATCTGCCATCCAGGCCCACTCCTCTGTAAAGAATTGGGGAGGCTGACTCCCACTACGCCGCCCATGTTGGAGTTGGTATTCCACTATTGCTCTACGCTGCTCGTACAGCCTGGCTAACACATGCAGCATAGAATTCCACCGTGTGGGCACGTCGAACAGCAGTCGGTGCTATGGCAGATTAAACCAATGTTGCAGGGTCCTCACGGTGGCAGCGTCCGTTGTGGACTTGCGGAAAAGTGCGCAGATGCGGCGCACCTTGCCGAGCAGGTCAGATAAGTGTCGGTAGTTTTTCAGAAACCGCTGAACCACCAGATTGAAGACGTGGGCCAGGCATGGCACGTGTGTGAGGCTGCCGATCTACAGAGCTGCCACCAGGTTATGGCCGTTGTCACACATGACCATGCCCAGTTAGAGGCTCAGCGGTGAAAGCCAGAGGTCGGTCTGTTCTGTCAGACCCTCCAACAGTTCGGGGGCTATGTGCCTCTTGTCACCTAAGCTGAGTAGCTTGAGCACAGCCTGCTGACACTTGCCCACCGCTGTGCTGCCACGCAGCACCACAGCAACTGCTGACGACGTGCTGCTCACATTTCTTAATTGAGAGGTAGAGGTTGCGTAGGAGGAGGAGGAAGGGGAGGGTTTAGGGGAGGTGGCATAGACCGCCGCAGATACCAGCACCGAGGTAGGACCCGCTATTCTGGGTGTGGGTAGGACGTGTGTGGTCCCAGGCTCTGACTTGGTCCCAGCCTTTACCAAATTCACCCAATGTGCCGTCAGGGAGTTATAGTGGCCCTGCCCGCCAGTACTTGTCCATGAGTCCGTGGTTAAGTGGACCATCCCAGTAACCGCATTGGTGAGGGCACGATTGATGTTGTGGGAGACGTGCTGGTGTAGGGCTGGGATGGCAAAAATAGTGGCAACTGGGGGCTGAGTAGCGTGGGACCGCCGCCGCCATCATGTTTTTGAAAGCCTCCGTTTCCACAAGCCTGTCCGGAAGCATCTCCAGGTTGATTAATTTGGCAATGTGAACGTTTAAAGCTTGAGCGTGCTGGTGCGTGGCGGTGTATTTGCGCTTTTGCTCCAACACTTGCGCTAGCGACAGCTGAACGCTGAGAGACATTGCTTGATGGGGTCGAGGACAGCGCAGGTGAGGGTGTGGGTGCAGGCCGGGAGGCGCTTGTGCCCGTGTCCTGAGAGGGGGGTTGGATCTGAGTGGCAGGTTGGGGCACAGAAGAAGAGGCAGTGGTGTGACTCGGAGGTGGTGAACGGCCTTCGTCCCACATTGTGGGGTGCTTGGCCATCACATGCCTGCACATGCTGGTGGTGGTGAGGCTGGTAGTGGTGGCTCCCCGGCTGATCTTGGTGCGACACAGGTTGCACACCACTGTTCGTCGGTCTTCCGCGCTCTCACTGAAAAACATCCACACCTTTGAACACCTCGGTCTCTGCACGGTGGCTTGGCACGAGGGGGTGCTTTGGGAAACAGTTGGGGGATTCTTCGCTCTGGCCCTGCCTCTACCCCTGGCCACCCCACTGCCTCTTCCAACCTATCCTGCTGCTTCACTTGCCTCCCCCTCTGAAGACCTGTCCTCAGTTGGCTTAGCAAACCAGGTGGGGTCATTCACGTCATCGTCCAGCGGCTCTTCCTCCGAATCCTCTGTGCGCTTCTCCCTCGGACCTACTGCCCTTACTACTACCTCACTGATAGACAACTTTGTCTCATCATCATCGTCCTCCTCACCCACTGAAAGCTCTTGAGACAGTTGCCGGAAGTCCCCAGCCTCATCCCCCGGACCCCGGGAACTTTCCAAAGGTTGGGCATCGGTCACGACAAACTCCTCAGGTGATAGAGGAACCATTATTTCCCAATCAAGGCAGGGACCTGAGAACAGTTCCTGGGAGTCTGCTGCTCATCAGAATTTGTCATTTTCATGGAGTGAGGAGGCTGGGAGGAAGGAGGAGCAGCAGCCAGAGGATTCAGAGTTGCAGCAGTGGACTGTGTAGAAGACCGGGTAGTCGATAGATTGCTGGATGCATTTTCTGCCATCCACGACAGGACCTGCTCACACTGCTCTGTTCGTAATAAAGGTCTACCACATGGACCCATAAATTGTGATATGAAGCTGGGGACCCCAGAAACTTGCCTCTCTCCTAATCCCGCAGCAGCCGGCTGCGATTCACCTGGACCAGGAACTCGGCCTGTGCCCACACCCTCACTTGGACCTCCGTGTCCTCGCCCGCGTCCACGTCCTTGACCCTTACCCCTCAGCATGGTGGATTACGAATAGAGCAGACACAGAGCAGTGTAAATAATAATGGAATTATTTGCGTACACTTTCACGCTGAGAGCGGTATTGTAACGCTAACTCCAGGCAGAAACAAAGAATGTGGAAGGCTGCAAACAGGCCTAGCTGTGCAATAGTGATGCACTAAAACTCCCACCAGACACCCAGTAAAATGCAGACGGTCAGAGGTAGCCCAACGAATGAGCTTTTTTTTTTTTTGAAAAAGAATACAGGCTGTATAGTGTTTATATCACTTTCCCTCTATAAGTGGCTGTGTTGGCCGTACGCTGTGCGCCAAATTCACTGCAGACACAGACCGGTTTAGGTAATTATGGAATAATTTGCGTACAATTTCACACTGAGAGCGGTATTGTAACGCAAACTGCAGGCAGAAAAAATTGTAAGGAAGGCCGCAAACAGGCCTAGCTGTGCAATAGTGATGCACTACAACTCCCACCAGACACCCTGTTAAATGCAGACGGTCAGAGGTAGCCGAACGAAGGAGCTTTTTTTTTTTTTTTTGAAAAAGAATACAGGCTATATTGTGTGTTTATCACTTTCCCTCTATCAGTGGCTGTGGCCGTACGCTGTGTGTCAAATTCACTGCAGACACAGACCGGTGTAAATAATTATGGAATTATTGGCGTACACTTTCACGCTGACAGCGGTATTGTAACACAAACTCCAGCCAAAAAAAAATTATATGGAAGGCTGCAAACAGGCCTAGCTGTTCAATAGTGATGCACTACAACTCCCATCAGACGGTCACAGGTAGCCCTAGGAAGGACCGTTGGGGTTCTTGTAGACAGGATCCTGCATTACCACTTTCCCTTTCTCAGCAGCACTTTCCCTATACTCTGTATTACAGACTGCAGACTTAGAACGCTATAGCTATAATAGCCTGCACAGCCCGAGATAAAAAAATAAATACATTTGTGCAAAACTGCTCCCAGCAGCCACACAGTTATGCACATGGTCAGATGTGGCCCTAAGAAGGACCGTTGGGGTTCTTGTAGACAGGATCCTACACTACCACTTTCCCTATCTCGTCAGCAGCACTTTCCCTATACTCTCCCAGTGTGTGTCTGAGGTGAGCCGCGGGCGGGACCGCTTTAAGTACTCGGCGGTCACTTGATCTCACCAGCCACTCACTGCAGCGGGGGTCACAGGAGGAAGTGGTAATGCCTTCCCTGCATGTCTATTGGCTAAAAAATGGCACTAAACATGCAGGGAAGGCATTGGAATTGACTCGAGTACCGCGTGGTGCTCGTCTCGAGTAATGAGCATCTCGAACACCCTAATGCTCGAACGAGCATCAAGCTCGGACGAGTGTGCTCGCTCATCTCTAATCATTACGTCACACGCATGAGCAGAAGCCTGGGATGCCCGAGAAATTTAAAGACTCCCAGGTAGTATGAGTAGCTGAGAGCAGGGAGTTGTCACTGGGGACTGCTGTATGTATCCATTGTATTCCAATGAATAACAGCAATCATCTAAAAGTAAATAAAAAAATGTTAAAAGCAAAAAAAAAAGTTGTTTATTTGTTTCATCTCCCCTCATTGATCATTATTTGCAGACCTATTTTTTCCTTCTGCTTTGCTTAGATTCATTCACAAACGGAGGAGGTCAAAATACGCAGTACACCCCTAGATGAATTTATTAAGTGCTCTAGTTTTCTAAATGTATCATTTGTGGAAGTTCTCTGTCATTTTGGCCGCTCAAGGACTCTACAAGTGGGCAATGGAGCCAGAGGCGTAACTTGAAGCTCCTAGGCCCCAGTGCAAAACCTGTAACAGTGCCCCCAACTATAATGCTTTATTCATAGTACTGGGCTCCCTATATGGAGAAGAGAGGTCTTATGGGCCTCCTAAGGTTCCTGGGCCCAGGTGCAACCGCATCCCCTCCATCCTCTATAGTTACGCCCCTGAATGGAGCCTCAAAAACTTTCCAGCAAAATGTCTGTTCTGAAAGTCACCGGCTTCTCCTTGCGTTTTGGGTCCCGTTGTGCATACAGATATAATATTAGTGCCACAATGGATGTTTCTGAACATAGAATAAAAAGGGGTATCCATTCTGGGGTGCAAATCCTCATTTTCATGTACACTTTAGAAAAAAAAAACCTCTTCAAAATAAAATTTGCAAAAATATATTTTATTTTTTCTCCTCTAAGTTGCATTAACTTCTGAAAAGAAACTGTGCAGTCAAAATACTCATGACATCCCTCAGTGGATACATTAAGATGTGTATTTTTTTAAATGGGGTCATCTGAGGGGGTGTCTATCATTCTTAGGGCGCCTTCAGACAACCGCATATCGACCGGGTGCTCATATACGGTGTCCCTCTCTGCAGGGGAGGGGGGGGGGGGCTGGAAGAGACAGGAGTAGTGCACTGAGCTCCCGCCCCATCTTTTCCCCTCGGCACTATTTGTAATGGGACGATACACGGTCGTCTGAATGCGCCCTCACATCGATAAGCCTTTGCAATCTTGGCTCCTAAATGGTTAAAAAAAAAAAATTTCAAATGCGCATCCAGAATAAAGTAAACAGATGTAAATATTTAGAATTTGTACAGTATGTTAGCACATATTTCAGTTATTGCAGTTAAAAATGTGAAAAAAAAATCACAATTTTTTCAAACTTTTCTCAATTTTGGCACAGATATACCAAATTCTATTGGTCTATTTGTACCACCTAAATGAAGTGCAATATGTGGCAAAAAAAAACCTATGTCAGAATCACTTGGATATGCAAAACCTTTATGAGTTATTCTATGTTAAAGTGACACATGTCAGATTTCCAAAAATTTGCCCGGTCATTTTAAGGCACAAACAGGCTTTGTCACTAAGGGGTTAAGAATAGAGATGAGCGAACGTGTCCGTTACGGACACATCCGCACCCGGACACCGGCTTTAGCGAACACTGCAGTGTTCGCGCGTAAGTGTCCGGGTGCCGCCGGGGGGCGGGGAGATGCGCGGCGGCGCGGGCGGCAGTAGCGGGGAACAGGGGGGAGCCCTCTCTCTCTCCCTCTCCCCCCCACTCCCCGCCGCACCCCCCCGCGCTGCCACGGCGGCCCCCGAACTTTTTCGCCCGAACACCGAGGTGTTCGCAAAGTTCGGTGTTCGGGCGAAAAAGGGGCGGGGCCGAACGTGTTCGCTCATCTCTAGTTAAGAATTTATTATAGGAATATAAATGGTAACAGTAATACATATAACCTACTGAAAATAACAGTATAGGAGTCACATATCCTGAAAAGGCTGTAAATGGGTGTATATACACCAACAGTTCAAGGATTTGGACTTTAAATTGACGGAAAATATTTCTAAACTGAAGACTCGGATTTCTGAAACTAAGCAGGTAAAATTTATTTGGGACTTGTAAGACTATCGCACGTGTACTGTATATACCTGGACAATAAGCAAAATTGTATTGTTACTCCTCAAAAAAAGGAGAATGGTAATAATAACGAATAATAAATCCAAAGTTAATTTTAGCTCCACTGACATTAAATCTTCTGACACTGCATCTGAGATATCTCCTATGGGTGTGTCTGATAACTCAGGCTCCCACAGTGCGAATAAGAGTGTAGTTGTTACACCTAGGGGCTCAGTCACACAGGCAAAGATCCGCCCGTGTTTCTTCCCGATAAGACGGGGCCGCACTGCGTGTGGATGACTCTCTACAAGACCGGCTCCATTGCCGTCCATGTCTTTTTTCACCGGCCAATGCGGAGAGTCGTCCGCACCTGTAGTGCAGGGGTTAGAATCAGGCAGGAACACGGGCAGATCGGCGCCCGTGTGACTGAGCCCTTAGTTTTCAAAAACCACAGGGCAGGGAGCAAGCACAGACATAGTTCGGCAGTGTTGCAGACACACCAAGGAATATATCGAGTTTGTCAATTTGTCAGCCAAAATCTTGATTTCTGAACAAATTTCATTATTGTTTCATGTATTATGCAGCGTCTGATGAGCGGGCCCATAGATTAGGAGATGGCGGGTTAGAAAAGGGTTTCTTGTCATGGTGACTCTACCATCTCCTCCCCTGAGGGTAGCTTGGGACCTGACCAAGTTACTGCTGGGGGAGGTCACAGGGAAAGGGTAAATAGTAGAGATGAGCAAACCTACTCGTCCATGCCCCTTTTTCACCCGAGCACCGTGATTTTCGAGTACTTCCGTACTCGGGCGAAAAGATTCGGGGGGGCGCCGTGGGTGAGTGGGGGGTTGCAGCGGGGAGTGGGGGGGGGAGAGGGAGAGAGAGAGGGCTCCCCCCTGTTCCCCGCTGCTACCCCCCGCTCCGCCACGCCTCCCCCACCCCCCGGCGCCCCCCGAATCTTTTCACCCGAGTACGGAAGTACTCGAAAATCGTGGTGCTCGATCGAGTAATTACTCGAAACGAGTAGGTTCGCTCATCTCTAGTAACTAGCAGTTACCTTAAAGTTCGTTGTCACTCGTGACACCACTGTTCCGTCCTCTGTGGTGAATCCCAAAGTTGTAATAAAATAGTCCACACACAGGGATAACTTTCTGTACAAACCAGGAATGGTTAGTAATGCCAGTTTTACTTTCTTTTTTTTTTTATAATCAATGTTTATTGAAAAATTTTTGGATTCATTACAAACAGTATCCATTTAGGACGGTAGACAAAGGTACAAGTATTGACAATGTTCTGTACAAAATTACTCACAGAGTTATACCAGAGTCACAACGCCCCCACGGATGACTTACACAAAACTGTATGTAGATTGGGTCAGCTCCGCCCGCAGGGTGACCCACGAAAAGGGCTAAACCAAAAGCACAACAGAAGCAACCAAACTAGAAGACAAGACAGACTAGGGAGGGGGAGAGGGGGGGGTGGTGGGAAAGGGGGAGGGGGGATATCCTGCTGTATTGACCAAGGTGGAGTGAGAGCATCTCCTGACTGTGTCCGGGAAATGCTCTGATACGGGCCCTGTCTGTGATTTTTGAATAAGGTACGGACTCGGGCTTAGATTGTACCTCTATGACCCAAGAAAGAGCACTTCTACATCACGCTTCTGTTTGCCTACTGAAGAGGAGGGCACATCATCCAAAGGTTTAACCAATTTCGTCTCTGATTGACTTCCATGGGTTCCAGATTTTTAAGAAAGCATCGTGGGAACTAGAGAGTTCTTCTAGATTCATAAGAAGGTCTACTTTATCTCTCCACATTGGCAAAGAGGGTGGATCTTGTTGGCGCCACTTAAGTGGAATAAGAGACTTTGCTACGTCGATAAGGAACGCTATTAATTTGTGTTTTAGGGGGTGAAAGGCCGCTGTAGGCTTCCAAAGGAGAACCACCTCAGCGGAGAGGGTCAGGCCGGGAGAGAGCTTTTTGAGCACGCATCCGACATTGTTCCAGAAAGATAGCAAACAAGGGCAGTCCCACCAGATATGGAGGAATGACCCAGTGTGAGAATCGCATCTACAACACTTATCCGGCGAGGCCAGTTTGTGATCAGATAACCATTGAGGGGTTCTATACCATCTCACTAATAACTTGTAGTGCGATTCCTGGGAGGTGACACACGGGGATAACCCATATGCTGTTCTCAGGATAAGCTGCGTTTCGCTAGGAGTGAGGGAAATTCCTAGCTCTTTTTCCCAGGAAGTAATAAAGGTGGGTTTTGCATTAGTTAGGGGCAAAATAAATTGTTTGCGAATGTATGCCACCTTCCTTTTAATTGGGTTTCTCTCACCTAATGGGGTACACTGGTACATCCTAGGTAAGGTAGGCCCAGGCCAAGCTGAAGGATACCTCTCAGCTTCTTCCAAGTACAGGCCAAACAGTATCTGTGGGGTTCACTCACTTGCAGACTAGACTGGACTGTTCTGCTCTGTGCTCCACTCTTCAGCATCCTTGCAAACACATATATAAAACATAGTCACATGACATACAACAATATACATTTCTCAGACATATCACCCCTTCATCTCCAAACTATTAAAACACCTGGTTTACTCCCACCTTATAAGCTATCAGAAAATTCTCTTCTTGACCCTCTATAGTCCAGCTTTCACCCTCTAAACTAGACAGAAACCACCCTTATAAAAACGTCAAACAACCTCTTAATGGCCAAATAGAGGGGTGACTGCTCCCTATTGATCCTCCTCACTTTCTCCGCAGCATTTGACACTGTTGACCCTAAACTCCTCCTCAACATGCTTTGCTTCATTGGCCTAAAGGAGACTTCTCTCTACTGGTTCTCCTCTTATCTATCTGACCACTCATTCAGCATCACCTTTGCTGGCTCTACATCCCCTCCTCTTTCCCTTCAGGTTGGGGTCCCCCAGAGCTCGGTTCTCGGCATCCTCCTCTTCTCCATTTACACAGCCCCCATTTGAACAAACTATCAGGAAATTTGGCATCCAGTACCATCTCTATGCTGACGACACCCAGCTATACACCTCGGAGACGCGTGGGTGTGACAAATAAAGGGTGTACCTCTACTTTGTGATCCAGTCTTCAGACGGCCGCATAGGAAAACCAAAAGAGATAGATAGTACCTCTGCACTGGCCTTGAAGAAACACACACTAGAACACATAGATGCTCCATCTCCTTACATCCAGCTCACATTCAGATTGGGGACTCACACCTTTTCCTCCATCTTGAACACACAAGGGCTGAACGTACCCCTATGTGTCTCTGTGTTTCCTCTAGCAGCCTTAGAAGATGGAACAACAACTCATTTCCAACTCTCAATTACTCACTTTCATAACCTCTCTCATACCACATGACATGACAGACTTAATATATTTACATGCAGGCTTTGGATTTTATTGAAGATTACCCTCTCAAGCGCTGCAGCTGTGCAGCACACACACTGGAAATGACAAGACAGTTTTGCACAGTGCATCAGCAAAAGAAATACATGTATGACATTTAAGGAGGGGACCAGGATGAAGAACTGGGTCACTACACAGTCATACTGATTTAGGCATTATACAGCTTAGGTCTGGCCATTGTCTATGTGTACAGTATTCCTCACTCTCCACCTCACCATACCGTGCACAGCTCCAGCCCCTTTACCTTCTGTATCACCCCACTATTTGTAGCATGTAAGCTCATTGGAGCTCCTCACCCCTACAGTCTCCATCAATTGATTACTACATGTATCTGTGGTTTTTGTATTTTTGTATCTGTTTTCCCCTGTTTTATAGGCGCTGAGTAATATGTTGGCGCTATATAAAGATTGTTATCATTAACGACCTGGTAGAAGGATTGCATAGTAAAATATCAATATTTGTGTCAGGTTGTGCTGCTGGGATCTGATGTACTACAGGGTTCCAGGACTACACCTTCACAGGTGAGGGCTAATTGAGCTGGCTGGGTGTGGAGTTCCTTCTGCCAGTCAATCCCCATGGGTCTGTGCATATATATTCACAATCCCCTCTGTAAGAGCTAGATGTTATCCCTTCTCTCTGGGGTTTGTAGTCTTGCATGTCTGTATATGTGTTAGGTGTGTGAACAGTGTCTGGTCCAGTTTCTGTGCAGGTAACCAGACATCAGGTGTGGACAGTCCTGTTCAGTGCTCATGCTTTCTCTGTCTGTGGTGTGAGCAGGTTCTATGCGTGGTGGCTACAAGAGAGGTTGGTGTCGCTGGACTCCTGGTTAGTGTAGGGACTAGCTGTGTAGCCAGGAGCCGTGAAGTGACCCGCTAGCTTCCATATTTTGATCAAAATAACAACTAATACCTGGCATTTATACCTTACATCTGCTATTAGTGTTAGCATTTTGGCTGCTGTATGGTGTGATTTCGGCTCTGTGTGTCTTCTTACTCTGTCCAGTTGTCCCTTTTGGTGGTGGTATGTGTATGTGTCCTATCTAGGGTGCGTGGGTTCCTAGGAGCAGCAAAGGCCCAGATCCGAAGATGGCTGAGCCGCCCTTTATTGGGATGATGTCCGCACTTAGGTAAGTCAGTGTCACTAAACCTAGTAGGAGATAGGAAGAAGTGTATATCTGTGGTAGTTCCCCTTGTGTTCCCTATCCGTCATGGGCACGTTCGTGTGGGCCCAGTGCTTATTAGCCCACACAAACATAACATAATGCACCCCCTTTTGTAACTGGTGGGGTATTATGTTACAGACACTGGACCTGACACTGTTCACACACCTAACACATATACAGGCATGCAAGACTACAAACCCTAGAGAGAAGGGATACCAGCTTCCTCTTACATAGGGGATAGTAAATATATATGCAGCAGACAAGTGGGAATTGGCTGGCAGGAGGTTATGCAGACAGGCAGGGAAATACATGTTACCATTATATACTAAATGACAAACAACTGGGAAACACTGACATGGAAAAGGACTTCCATGTAAGTTTAGTGGCAGCAACCAGTGTCAGACAGCTGCTGCCGCGGCAAATAGGATCATGGGGGCATCAGAAAAGGTCTAGGGGCGCATGATGAGAACATTGTTTTTCCTCTTTACAAGTCACTGGTCAGACCACACATGGAATATTGTGGACAGTTTTGGGCCGGTACTCAAGAAGGACATATCAGAGCTTGAGGGGATACAAAGGTGGGCAAATAAAGTAATAAACAGAATGGGCGGACAACAATGCCCAGAGTGGTTATCAAAATTGGGGTTATTTAGTTTAGTAAAAGACGGCTGAGGGGCGACCTAATAACTGTCTAAATATATCAGAGGACAATACAGAGATCTCTCCCATCATTTATTTATACCCAGGACTGTAACAAGGGGGCACCCTCTATGTCTATAGAAAAGAAGGTTTATACACCAACATAAAAGGGGGTTCTTTGCAGTAAGAGCAGTGAGACTGTGGAACTCTCTGCCTGAGGATGTAGTGATGGCAAATTCCATAAAATAGGTTAGGAGGTTCCTGGATGCCTTCCCTGAGTGTTAGAATATTACATGTCATATCACTAATAACTTCAAAAGGGTCGGTGATTTGGGAATTATTTCAATTGACAGATGAGAGTTGGGAAGGAATTTTACTTTTAATGGGGAAAATTGGATTCTAATTCATTGCTTTTTTTTTGCCTTCCTCTGGATGAACATTGCAGGGTAATAGGCTGAACTGGAAGGACATATGTCTTTTTTCAGTCGTACGTAGTATCTTACTATGTTAAGCCCCGTTTTAACAGAGCCAAAACCAGAGAGATCAGCAGAAGCTTAACCCTGTGTTCTTTGCAGGACTACTATCAGAAGTTATATTTTAATCAAATCAGTGAATAAAACTTCCTGTTTTTCTTTCAAATGTTAGATTTAACATTGAGATACAAATTCAAAGTAATTTCTTAGTAACAAAAGCTCAGCTTACAGGAATTCATCTGATTCCGGAAATGAAAGAGAAAGTATTCTCTTTCATTAGATAGAAAGCTAAGAACAAAAGTTGTTCATTATACAGACACAAGGCACAGAGAAGAAAGAACAGTCTATGAGAGATGGAGCCCAACCAGCTCAGACAAAAGATCCTTAGATTTAGCCTGGATGATGGGCCTCGTGGTAATCAGGGATACTCCCGGGTTCTCTTACAGCTTATTGGTTCCATCGGTCATGGGAAATCTTTCTTCATCAACTCCTCTAAGTACGTGCTTGAAGAGGGTGAAACATTTATACAATATGCTGAAGCTGGAGAAACAGCAGATGGAGGAGCCATAACCACAGTAAGGAAAGCCTACGACCTCACTGAGAACATCACTATGGTGGACAACAGAGCATGTAACCTCGCAAACAGCTTTCATAAAGTGGTAATTTATGCCCAATTAGGTAAGTGAGAGCGTCAAACATTAGACTTATAGGGTAAAACCTTTTAACAATTCATCTATTCCCATGTCACATCCCATTGTATGTTGTCTTGTATGACCAATCTGCACAGTAGGGAGGGTTTACATGGAACTACAATCATGCAGATAAACACTCAGAGGAGTCACTGAAGCGTGCAGATTACATTCAATAATTTCCATTTACGCAGATAGATGATCGTTAATAGAGGGGATCTCCAAGCAAAATCACTTGCAAGTTGTTCAAATACAAATGACTGTGACTTTACACCAGATGACTATTGATCAATTAGCGACTAATTTATAGGTGAGCTGAGCTGAAAGGAAGTGACTATCTTGTTATCCTGTTGATGGCCATGTTGACATGGAATGACTGTCATTTACATCTCCTGTTTTGAGGGATTATTTGGCTGATAGTCATCCGGTGTAAAGCTGTCTTTAGTTGACTATTTACAGGAATGACCTGTAGAGACAAAAATAAATTCAGCCAACAATGAGTTAAGGGTAAGTATCTAGACAAAAGCTATGGATGGAGGCGATGCAGGACTCTGACCTAGAAGGTTGGTGGAAAATGAGCAGTAAATATCTAATATACACTTTGATAAATATCACTTCTGTTGCTCATGTGCTACTTCCATGTTTTCCTTTATGAAAGTAAGTTGCACACAATCTTTCAAAAATTGCAAAATTAGCAATTTCCAAATGTGATTCTCATGGGAGTAGAGGCAGAAATATTTTTTCTCATTACATGATGCTTCATACTGTTTTTATGCTATGATTTTGTAGATCTGAGTGATCTCCTTTTGTAATTTTAGGCCAGTGACGGATTAAGTAGACCAGAGGCCTTGAGCTGTTCAAACAACTTGCCCCTTTCACATGCAGTAATTAGAGTTAGTGTCTTTATTTTCCTGTGCTTAACACTGCTGTTCTGGTTCTCCCTGCTGCTTTGTTCAATACCCCTCTCAGTTCCATCCCATAGTAATAGTGTCCCACAGAGTACAAGTGCCCCAAAAATTCCCCCATACTGTGACCTCACACAGTAATTAAACCCCTTTGTCCCCACAAAATAATAGAGCCCCCTTATACTCCCATATGGTAATGTTAAGGACCGCTGCACGGTCACATAACCTTTTAGGTCTTGAGGTCCAAATTAGTTTGTATCTGGGTGCACCAGGGAGCCCAAGAACTAGACACAAAGAGTCAGTCTTCAGTTCTCCTCAGATACGTACAGTGAAGCCACGGCAAGTATACAGCTCACTCTGCTTAAGGTGCGCGTACTCTGAACGTTTATTAACTTTGCATAGGTTTCTCAATACAGGAAAGGAATGCGTCATTAGTCACGGTGTTAATCTCATTGGGTTAGAAAAACATTACAGCATAGTGTGAGAATATATATGAAATGTCCTTCAAATGTTTATTTCTCCCGACGTTATCTAGTCCTCCCTTGTGAGTTTGGATGGTTGCAGTGTCTTATTAGCACAATTCGTTCTTTTCCCAAATCTCAGAGCATAGGGGAGTCTCTTCTGATAATGATTGTACCAGGCTTGGTTCTCGGAACAAAAGAAACAAATGTCAAGAAACATTGTACCGTAGCTCATGCTCTAAAGTTATTTCTGCTTGAATTATTGTTTCACTACGCGCAAGCTTATTTATATATTATAATGCTCCATTTTGTATCAAGCGGCCATTTTCAGACAGATTCTTCCATATTATGAATCTGTACCTTCTCAGTAATAGAGCTTTTATGTGCCGCCAACAAAGTAATAATGCCCCCTCCATGCTCCACAAACTAATATAGCCCCTGTATACCCTCACAAAGTAATAAAATCCTCTCCATTTCCCCATAAAGTAATAGTGTCCCCTCCATACCGTCACAACATAATACAGCACTTTCCATGCTGCCACTAAACAATAGAGCTCCTTTGTGCCCCCACAAAGTAAGAGCCTTTTCCATGTCCCTACAAAGCAATAGATCCCCCTCTGTGCCCACAAAATGATACTTGCCCCTCCGTGCCCCCACAAAGTAATAGAGAACTTTAAATGCCTCCATAAAACAGAGCTTCTCTGTGCCCTAAGAGAGTAATACAGTCTCCTCTGTGCCCCAACAAAGTGATAGATCAATTTTCATGCCTCCACAAATCAAAGTTCCTCTATGCCCCAGTCACGCAGGCAAGGAGAGGCTTAGATTGTGGAGTGACTGGTACCCAACTTTTCAAGACTCTTCACTTGAACCGGACAAGAGACCACCACCTTCTGCCACAATTCTACAGCAATCTGCCTAGCCCTGTGCCCAATGTCGCTGAGATTGCAAGCTTGAAGTCACTAGAATACAGGCTGATGTGTACCCAGCTTTTCCAGACTTCTGCACGCATGTGAAGCAAAAGCTCAAATCATGACCTGATCGTTCTAGTGCTCTCCAGAGCTCTTTAATTCCAACACAAATATATGCAGCCACCACAGATATATCTTTAGAGATATGGTTTTGTGTTAACATGGACGAGATTCTCTAATTAATAATAATGATCTTTATTTGTATAGAGCCAACTTATTCCGCAGCGCTTTCAAGCATGGGAGAACACAAACAATACAACAATTACATGTGATTTACAATTAGTTTGAAGCCAACTGGGTGGGGGTGATACAGGAGATGCAGGGGAGGGGAAGATGAGGCATGGGGGAACACAGGCGATATAGGAGTTACATGTTCAAATCAGTTATTAAGAAGCAAACTGGGTGGGGAGGTAAAGAGGTGCAGGGATAGTGGTCATGATAAGCAGGATAGAAGGTGTGGGCAGCCATAGGGACAGGCAGGGATACTAGGACAGGAGATTTGTTATGCCTCCCTGAAGAGATGCATTTTTAAGGCACATCTGAAGCTTTGTGCATTGGGGATTGGACGGATGCCTTGGGGTAGAGCGTTCCAGAGGATGCGTGCTGCTCTGGTGAAGTCCTGTAGGCGAGCATGTGAGGTTCTTATTAGAGAGGTGTTTAGTCTGAGTGTGCTAGCAGATTAGAGTGTGTGGGCTGGGTGGTGTACAAACAGGAGGGAAGTGGCACCATGGAGTGCTTTGTAGGTGAGTGTGAGGAACTTAAATTTAGTTCTGCAGTGGATGGGCAGCCAATGCAGTGACTGGCATAGTGCAGAGGCATCTAAGTAACAGCTGGATAGAAAAATGAGCTTAGCTGCCAAGTTTAGTATGGATTGGAGAGGGGAGAGTCTGGTGTGGGGAAAGCCAACGAATAGCAAGTTGCAGTAGTCGAGTCGGGAGTGGATGAAGGCAACAATGAGTGTCTTTAGAGTGTCCATGGTGAGGAGCGGATGGATTTAAGCAATATTTCAAAGGTATAGCTGGCATGTTCAGGCCAGAGATTGGATGTGGGGAGTAAAGGAGAGGCCAGAGTTCAGTGTGACACCAAGGTATCGGGCGTGCTATCTGGGGGTTATGATGGTGCCAGACACCGGAATGGAGATGTTGAGGGGAAATTGGTTGGAAGGCAAAAAGACGAGGTCAGTTTTAGAGACGTTAAGTTTGAGAAAAAAGGAGGACATAGTGTTAGAGACAGCGGACAGACAGTCAGTGATATTTTGGAGGAATGCTTCAGAGATCTAACGAGAGGAGGTGTATAGTTGGGTGTCATCAGCTTAGAGATGGTATTGGATGCTGAATTTGTGAATGTTTGTCCAATTGGGGGGGTGTAGATAGAAAAGAGAAGGGGATTGAGGACCGATTCCTGGGGGACCCCAACAGCCAGAGGAAGTGGAGAAGAGATAGAACCAGCAATAGAGACACTGAAAGAGCAGTCAGAGAGGTAGGAGGAGAACCAGGAAAGAGCAGTGTCCTTTAGGCTGATAGAGCGGAGTATATTGAGAAGGAGGTCATGATCGACCATGTAAAATGCAGCAGAAAGGTCAAGGAGGATTAGTAGGGAGTACTCGCCTCTAGACTTTTCTGTCATCAGGTCATTTGATAGTTTTGTGAGGGCAGTTTCGGGCAAGGACGGAAACCAAACTGGAGGGTGTCGGAGAGAGAGTTGTCAGAGAGAAAGCATGTGAGGTGAGAGTAGACCAGGCGTTCTAGTAATTTGAAGATGAAGTGGAGGTTTGAGACGGGTCAGTAATTAGGAGCGTTGGTCAGGTCAAGGGTTGTTATTTTAGCAGAGGGGTTATGATGGAAAGTTTAAATGAGGAGGGGAAGGCGCCAGAGGTTAGGGAGAGGTTGCAGATGGTGGTGAGGTGGGTAATGACAGCTGGGGAAAGGGACCAGAGGAGGTGAGAGGGAATAGGGTCACTAGCGCAGGTGGCCGGGCAAGCGGTGGAAAGCAACCTGAAGATTGAAAGTGAATGGGTGATGGATATAGTGCTGAGGAGACTGGGATCGGGGCTAGCCATGCCGTTTTTGGAGATTTATTTTTGGATGCTGTCAATATTTTTGTTGAAATAGGCGATTAGTTCTCTAGCACTCTCTAGAAAGTGGAAGGGGGGAGTTTGTAAAGTGTGAGGCAGAGCAGAGACAGAGGAAGATTAATTTGAGAGTTTTGCCATCTCTGTGAATGGGGGAGTTGTGATAGGCAGTGGGAGGAGGTGAGCGTTAAAAGCTGGGAGGCAGATGAGGAGCTGCGGTTGTTAGTAGGAATATTTGTTAGGTGCACTGTTCAGACACAATCTTCTGCTTCTGTGTCTGGCAAATATGGGTATTATCCCATTCTCTGTGTTCCCTGAGCTTATATCACTCTCTTCCAGCACTCCTAGGGTTAATAGCTTCTGGTGTCCTGTTCAGCTGATGCTGCTTTTCTAATCACCATCATATATAGCTGCCTTGGGCCTTTCAGACCTTGTTGCAGTGTTGTTGAGAGTTTTGTTCCTATCATGTCCTGTCCAGACGCTGGTTTGACAGTTACCTTGCACTCTGCTTGTGTTCTGTGTTCTTCGTTTGTGTGCTCTGTAGTCTGTTGTTCCCATTGTCTGCTTCTTTGTTTATCATTGTCTGCTTGTTCTTCTTTTTTTTTCTGTATTCCCCGGTGTTGTTCTATCTTTGTCATATAGGTGTTCTGGCCTGCCAGGGTAAGTCAGCGCCTCGAGGAAGACCATGGGGTCGTCCTTATCGCGATGAGTACTTCACTTATAGGCAGGGGTTTCCCTCTCCTGGTTATCAGTTCAGGGCAAGATACCTTCCCTGGTTTCCATCCATATATGGGGCTGTTCATCTGGTATCTTACCTCCCATGCTGAGGTTGTCTGTCAGCTGTGCTGGATCAGATCTTCACCTACCCAGTAAGTTGACACACTGGTTCCACAACCACAGTCCTTACAATATTGAAATCACCAAGGATGAGGGATTTCACAGGATAGGAAGTGGGGAAGTCAGGTGGCGAAGTAGTCTAGGAACAGGTGGTGGGACCTGAGGGCCGCTAGATAACTGCAATGCAAAGGGACAGTGGGCGGAAGAGTTGTAGGGTGTGGACTTCGAATGACTGGAAGATGAGCGAGGGAGTCAAGGGAATGACCTGAAAGGTACAGTTCGACGACAGGAGGTTTTAATTGACAGTTTATTTCTAAAAAGTTAGCAGTGCTTATTTACAGAAAAATACAAAAATGATATTACAAGGTAATAGGCAAGAGACATACATAAGACACTGGCAGACAATATTAAAATAAAAGGATCAAAGTAGGAGTGTTACCATTCTTTGTGTGGAGTCTCATGGAATTACAGGGCAGTCCTCACGCATAGTGCGCACCAAGGGGCTGACCCTGAGCACACATCCATGTGTGATTTTTAATTCCAATAATTTTTATTGAGATGACAGGTTAATAGAGATGAGCGAGCACCAAAATGCTCGGGTGCTCGTTACTCGAGATGAACTTTTTGCGATGCTCGAGGGTTCGTTTCGAATAACGAACCCCATTGAAGTCAATGGGCGACCCGAGCATTTTTGTATATCGCCGATGCTCGCTAAGGTTTTCATTTGTGAAAATCTGCAAAACCCAAGAAAGTGATGGAAACGACACAGCAACGGATAGGGCAGGCGAGGGGCTACATGTTGGGCTGCATCTCAAGTTCACAGGTCCCACTATTAAGCCACAATAGCGGCAAGAGTAGGCCCCCCCCCCCCAACAACTTTTACTTCTGAAAAGCCCTCATTAGCAATGGATACCTTAGCTAAGCACCACACTACCTCCAACAAAGCACAATCACTGCCTGCATGACACTCCGCTGCCACTTCTCCTGGGTTACATGCTGCCCAACAGCCCCCCTCCCCCCGCACGACCCAGTGTCCACAGCGCACACCAAAGTGTCGCTGCGTAGCCTTCAGCTGCCCTCATGCCACGCCACACTCATGTCTATTTATAAGTGCGTCTGCCAGAGGAACCGCAGGCACACACTGCAGAGGGTTGGCACGGCAAGGCAGCGACCCTCTTTAAAAGGGGCGGGGTGATAGTCCACAATGCTGTACATAAGCAATGAGAAATCCAATCCTGTGCCACCTCCATCTGGAGCTGCACACGTGGGCATAGCAATTGGGAACCTATGTGCCACACACTATTCATTCTGTCAAGGTGTCTGCATGCCCCAGTCAGACCGCGTTTTTTTATAAATAGTCACAGGCAGGTACAACTCCGCAATGGGAATTCCGTGTGCACCCACAGCATGGGTGGCTCCCTGGAACCCACCCGCTGTACATAAATGTATCCCATTGCAGTGCCCTGGACAGCAGAGCTAACGTCAGATGAAATGCAGGTGGGCTTCGGCCCACACTGCATGCCCCAGTCAGACTGGGGTTCTTTAGAAGTGGAAACAGATGCATTTACAACTCCCTGTCGACCCACAGCATGGGTGGGTGCCAGGAAGCCACCGGCGGTACATAAATATATCCCATTGCATTGCCCATCACAGCTGAGGTAATATAATGTCATGTTTAATGCAGGTGGGCTTCGGCCCACACTGCATGCCCCAGTCCGACTGGGGTTCTTTAGAAGTGGACACATGTAGTTACAACTCCCTGTGGACCCACAGCATGGGTGGCTCCCTGGAACCCACCCGCTGTACATAAATGTATCCCATTGCAGTGCCCTGGACAGCAGAGCTAATGTCAGATGAAATGCAGGTGGGCTTCGGCCCACACTGCATGCCCCAGTCAGACTGGGGTTCTTTAGAAGTGGACACATGTAGTTACAACTCCCTGTGGACCCACAGCATGGGTGGGTGCCAGGAAGCCACCGGTGGTACATAAATATATCCCATTGCATTGCCCATCACAGCTGAGGTAATAATGTCATGTTTAATGCAGGTGGGCTTCGGCCCACACTGCATGCCCCAGTCAGACTGGGGTTCTTTAGAAGTGGAAACAGATGCATTTACAACTCCCTGTGGACCCACAGCATGGGTGGGTGCCAGGAAGCCACCGGCGGTACATAACAATATCCCATTGCATTGCCCATCACAGCTGAGGTAGTAATGTCATGTTTAATGCAGGTGGGCTTCGGCCCACACTGCATGCCCCAGTCAGACTGGGGTTCTTTAGAAGTGGACACAGATGCATTTACAACTCCCTGTGGACCCACAGCATGGGTGGCTCCCTGGAACCCACCGGCGGTACATAAATATATCCCATTGCATTGCCCATCACAGCTGATGTTATGTCAGCTGTAATGCAGGTGGGCCAAAAATTTATTGGATTACACTGTAGGCGAGGGCCCACAAAAATTGGTGTACCAACAGTACTAATGTACCTGAGAAAAATTGCCCATGCCCAACCGAGAGGGCAGGTAAAACCCATTAATGGCTTTGGTTAATGTGGCTTAATTGGTAACTAGGCCTGGAGGCAGTCCAGTTAAAATAAAAATTGGTTCAGGTGAAAGTTTCAACGCTTTAATGAGCATTCAAACGTATAAATATTGTTTAGAAAATTTATATGACTGAGCCTTGTGGGCCTAAGAAAAATTGCACGTTCGGCGTGATTACGTGAGGTTTCAGGAGGAGGAGCAGGAGGAGGAGGATGAATATTATACACAGATTGATGAAGCAAAAAGGTCCCCGTTTTGGATGGTGATAGAGAACGATGCTTCCATCCGCGGGTGCAGCCAACGTATTGCTTAGGTATCACTGCTGTCCGCTGGTGGAGAAGAGAAGTCTGGGGAAATCCAGGTTTTGTTCATCTTGATGAGTGTAAGCCTGTTGGCACTGTCGGTTGACAGGTGGGTACGCTTATCCGTGATGATTCCCCCAGCCACACTAAACACACTCTCTGACAAGACGCTAGCCGCAGGACAAGCAAGCACCTCCAGGGCATACAGCGCGAGTTCAGGCCACGTGTCCAGCTTCAACACCCAGTAGTTGTAGGGGGCAGAGGCGTCACCGAGGACGGTGCTGCAATCGGCTACGTACTCCCGCCAACTCAGCCTTGACTGGGGACCGGTGACACAGTCTTGCTGGGGAGCCATAAAGCTGTCAAAGGCCTTAGAGAGTGTTCCCCTGCCTGCGCTGTACATGCTGCCTGATCTCTGCGCCTCCCCTGCTACCTGGGCCGCGGAAATGCGCCTTCGGCCACTAGCGCTGTCGGATGGGAAGTTTACCATCAGTTTGTCCACCAGCGCCCTGTGGTATAGCATCATTCTCGAACCCCTTTCCTCTTCGGGAATGAGAGTGCAAAGGCTCTCCTTATACCGTGGATCGAGCAGTGTGTACACCCAGTAATCCGTAGTGACCAGAATGCGTGTAACGCGAGGGTCACGAGAAAGGCATCCTAACATGAAGTCAGCCATGTGTGCCAGGGTACCTGTATGCAAAACATGGCTGTCCTCACTCGGAAGATCACTTTCAGGATCCTCCTCCTCCTCCTCCTCCTCTGGCCATACACGCTGAAAGGATGACAGGCAAGCTGCATCTGTACCCTCTGCAGTGGGCCAAGCTGTCTCTTCCCCCTCCTCCTCATGCTCCTCCCCCTCCTCCTCAACGCGCTGAGATATAGACATGAGGTTGCTCTGACTATCCAGCGACATACTGTCTTCCCCCGCCTCCGTTTCTGATTCCAAAGCGTCTGCCTTTATGCTTTGCAGGGAACTTCTCAAGAGGCATAGCAGAGGAATGGTGACGCTAATGATTGCAGCATCCCCGCTCACCATCTGGGTAGACTCCTCAAATTTTCAAGGACCTGGCAGATGGCTGCCAACCAGGCCCACTCTTCTGTAAATAATTGAGGAGGCTGACTCCCACTGCGCCGCGCAAGTTGGAGTTGGTATTCCACTATAGCTCTACGCTGCTCATAGAGTCTGGCCAACATGTGGAGCATAGAGTTCCACTGTGTGGGCACGTCGCACAGCAGTCGGTGCACTGGCAGATTAAACCGATGTTGCAGGGTCCGCAGGGTGGCAGCGTGCGTGTGGGATTTGCGAAAATGTGCGCAGAGCTGGTATGACAAGTGGGGGTAGCTTTTCAGAAAGCGCTGAACCACCAAATTAAAGACATGGGCCAGGCATGGCACGTGCGTGAGGCTGCCGAGCTGCAGAGCCGCCACCAGGTTACGGCTGTTGTCACACACGACCATGCGCGGTTGGAGGCTCAGCGGCGCAAGCCAGCGGTTGGTCTGCTCTGTCAGACCCTGCAGCAGTTCGTGGGCCGTGTGCCTCTTCTCTCCTAAGCTGAGTAGTTTCAGCACGGCCTTCTGACGCTTGCCCACCGCTGTGCTGCCACGCCACGTGACACCGACTGCTGGCGACGTGCTGCTGCTGCTGACACATCTTGATTGCGAGACAGAGGTTGCGTAGGAGGAGGAGGAGGGTGGTTTAGTGGAGGAAGCATACACCCCCGCAGATACCACCACCGAGCTGGGGCACGCAATTCGGGGGGTGGGTAGGACGTGAGCGGTCCCAGGCTCTGACTCTGTCCCAGCCTCCACTATATTCACCCAATGTGCCATCAGGGAGATATAGTGGCCCTGCCCGCCTGTGCTTGTCCATGTGTCTGTTGTTAAGTGGACCTTGGCAGTAACCGCATTGGTGAAGGCGCGTACAATGTTGCGGGAGACGTGGTCGTGCAGGCCTGGGACGGCACATCGGGAAAAGTAGTGGCGACTGGGAACCGTGTAGCGCGGGGCCGCCGCCGCCATCATGCTTTTGAAAGCCTCCGTTTCCACAAGCCTATACGGCAGCATCTCTAGGCTGATCAATTTTGCAATGTGCACGTTTAACGGTTGAGCGTGCGGGTGCGTGGCGTCGTACTTGCGCTTGCGCTCAAACTGTGGCGCTAGCGACGTCTGGACGCTACGCTGAGAGACATTGCTGGATGGGGCCGAGGACAGCGGAGGTGAGGGTGTGGGTGCAGGCCAGGAGACGGTACTGCCTGTGTCCTCAGAGGGGGGTTGGATCTCAGTGGCAGGTTGGGGCACAGGGGGAGAGGCAGTGGTGCAAACCGGAGGTGGTGAACGGGCATCGTCCCACCTTGTGGGGTGCTTGGCCATCATATGCCTGCGCATGCTGGTGGTGGTGCCTCCCCAGCTGATCTTGGCGCGACAAAGGTTGCACACCACTGTTCGTCGGTCGTCAGGCGTCTCTGTGAAAAACTGCCACACGGTAGAGCACCTTGACCTCTGCAGGGTGGCATGGCGCGAGGGGGCGCTTTGGGAACCAGTTGGTGGATTATTCGGTCTGGCCCTGCCTCTACCCCTGGCCACCGCACTGGCTCGGCCTGTGCCCACACCCTGACTTGGGCCTCCGCGTCCTCGCTCGCGTCCACGTCCTATAGGCCTACCCCTACCCCTCAGCATGGTGTATTAGCAGTAGTGCAGAAACAGAACGCTGTAATTAAATGTGCCGCTTATTGGCCTATGGTTGGAGGCTGACTTCGTTTACGGAACCCCAGGAAATAATTTGGCACACGCCTGCTGTAACACTTAGCTGGCTGCGTATTTATTTGGAGAACTACTACCCCCAGCAGACACGGACCCAGAACACTGAGCACAGTGACAGGCAGGCCAAATAGATTTTTTTCCAATATTTTTTTGAAAAGGACCACTGCGTATATTCAATCTATAATATATGTCTTCTGGCCCTGCCTACACAATTCTGTCCCTGGAGTATTACTGCAGGGCGCAATGCTCTGCACGGCCGATATACCAAAAAAAAAGTGCAACACTGCTAAAAGCAGCCTCCACAGTACTGCACACGGTTAGATGTGGCCCTAAGAAGGACCGTTGGGGTTCTTGAAGCCTACACTAACTCCTAACACTCTCCCTACAGCAGCTCCAACATGATAGCACTGTCCCTCAGCTATGTCACAACGCATCTGAGGCGAGCCGCGGGAGGGACCGATTTATATACTCGGGTGACACCTGATCTCGCCAGCCACTCACAGCAGGGGGGTGGTATAGGGCTTGAACGTCGCAGGGGAAGTTGTAATGCCTTCCCTGTCTTTCAATTGGCCAGAAAAGCGCGCTAACGTCTCAGAGATGAAAGTGAAAGTAACCAGAACACCGCGTGGTACTCGTTACGAGTAACGAGCATCCCGAACACGCTAATACTCGAACGAGTATCAAGCTCGGACGTGTACGTTCGCTCATCTCTACAGGTTAAACATCACAGTTGTAATTCTTATAGTTTGCAATTTAAAATTGTAAACCTATACGTCAATGTTATTCTCCTACACCTCAAATGTAAACATAAACGTTTCTTTAGAGCGAAGTGGGTTGGGGAAGTAGGGGGGGAGGAGGTTAATTGGAGGTGTGGGGTGGGGGGGAGAGGGAAGTGGGAAAGGTACATTCCCAGGAACGAAAGAACCAATACAAATCATGACACAAGAGATATTCTTTGCCCTCCACACCTTTTTCAAGAGTAACCCTGGATTTTTAATATTCTAATTTCCTTTATTAGATTATCCCTTTTCTAACGCAATTTAGCCTCAGTTGCCACATTTCTCTGTAACTACGCAATCTGTCTTGCCTTAGAGCAAATAATTTTTCAAAAGAACAGTGTTCTGAGACTATATTTATTAAGTTCTGCATTGAAGGTGCATTTGAGGTTTTCCACCCCTTGGCTATCAGTAACCTAACACTAAGCAAGACATGTGCGACAATCTTCTTATACCGAGGTGGGATCTCCTCCAAGCCCAACAAAAATACGGCCAATTGCGGTGTTGGATTGATTTTTATGCCCGTGACCTTAAGAATTATGGAGAATACTAATTTCCATAGGGAGAGGATGTGGGGACACTCCCAAAATATATGGAGAAGAGATCCTGCTTCGTTGCATCCTCTCCAACATGTTTGAGGGGTACCCGGGAATAGTCTAGCTAATCTTGTAGGAGAGTAATACCATCTTGTTATCACCTTTTTGTGTACCTCTAATAAACTTCCGCTAGCAGTACTTTTGTATGCCCCTTTGAAAGCCTTGGCCCACTGCACCAGGTCATGTTTAGTTTTCAGATCTTTTTCCCAATTAAGGAGGTGGACCTTTTTCTGTCTATTTTCTTACTCCTCAGCTTCCCCATAAAATATGTCATACAAGTATTTAATTCGAATTTTTGGATAGTCCTGGGTAAATAGTAGATTGTACAAATATTTAGGTAGTGATACAAAACTTTTAATTTGTAGGTATTGGAGTAGGTCGCAACTACTAAGACTCGATTCTTTACACAGCTTGTCAAAAGGTTTTAAATCTGAGTTATCCTGAAGATCTGAAATTAAACCTATTCCTTTTTTCTTCCAGCTTTTGATTGTTAGATTGGGAATTAGAAGCTCTAAAGTTTCGATCGGGATAGGTATTTGTTGTCTAGGGCAATAGGATTTAGAAATCTCCACTAGGTGGGTCCATGCTTCTATCGAGACCTTAATGGTAGGACCCATTCCACCTCTTGCCCTCGAGGAATACAATATGGAAGCTGCAAGTATTGGTCCTTTCCCTTTTGCATATAAATGCCAAGATTTGTTTCTGGAGCGCTTTTAGATATTTCTGATGAATAGGAATCGTCATGGTTCTGAAAATATAAAGGATTTTTGGAAGTATTATCATTTTGTAGAGAGCTATTCTTCCCAACCACAATGGTTCTACTTGTCAAATTTAGCTAATTCAATTTGAAGTGAATCTAGCAATAAATTTATATTCGTTGCTGACATACTTCCCAGGGGGAGGGAGATCTGTAGTCCCAAATACAGAACCGGCCCTGTTTCCAATGGATAACGAAAATCTATTTTAATCGTCTCCTTGAGAGGTCTGGGTATATTAACACTAGAGATGAGTGAGCATGCTCGGATAACGCAGTTACTCAAGCGAGCATTGCTCTTCTCGAGCAACTGCATTCTCGTCAGAGCAGGCATGGGGGAGGGGGGGAGGGAGAGAGTTTCCTAACCTTCCTCATCACTTTGTTAAGGAAACGTAGTTGAGAGGTGTTTGGCGCATACAAATTCACTATCGTTATAAGAAAACGGTCCATGTGTGATTTTTAAACCCTCGGCGAGGTACCTCCCATTCTGCTCCTTCCATTCCCCATGGAGGTTTGACTTACACCGTAGTGCATGGGTATTGACATCCATATTTCTTTCATAATTCCGTGTGGATGCGACCCACAATGAAAATATGATGGTTAAGTTTCCTCTCCTGTTTTTATATATGGTTTGAGCTCACACACGAAGGGAGTCGGACACATACTTTCCCAAATCTGCAGTTCTGGGGTTTCTGAGCATCCTACAAGGATAGGAGTCCCTGCATCTTATTCATGGTGATGTGATATTTTTCAAAATATCCTTGTCATCGGGCTGCAAGGTACTGATCACTCACGATTTCCAAATGTACCTTTTTCCCTTTATTTGAGAGAAGTTCTTTTAAATTGGCTCTAAAAGTTAGCTGGATGTGGCCAGTTCCAGTAAAGGCTGTTCCTGTCCTTATGTCATATTGATCGTAGTTCTTGCTCTGGTTTAGCAAGGCTGTTGTATATTACAGGCCCCCTGTGGAGTTGTGACAGTCTTTTTGAAGTCTGCTTGTCCAGCATTTAACTCTTCTACCTACAAACTGCACAGCAGTGTTGCAAAACCTTGTGAGACTTAGCCATACCATACTGAATAGACTAACATCAAAATGAATGCTGAGACACACATAGAATGTCTGACAGCTTAGAGACTCTACATCACATTTATCTATCTCATATCTACCTTCCCCGTCATGACAGCCCGACAAAAAATACAGCCCTCTCCGTACAATATTTGCAGACAATGAAGAAAAAGAGCAGGCTGCACAGGATGTGCAGTGTCAGGAATACAGCCTTATGTATGTAAGTGACCAGAATCATGTAAAGATGGCAGGGCAGTTTGAATGGCCTTGAACCCTCTCCTTCTCCATCTTACTCCCCCTTCCTGGAACAACAAGACCCTGGAGGCCACCCAAACCACCCAAGTATAATCTGCCACATCTTGAGTTAAATCCTTGACAACATTTGATTGGGTCAAGGTCTGATATTAACAAGCAGACAATGATAAATTAAATGTTATGATTGATTTACACTGATTGTTATTCACTACTTTAAGGGGTGGACCTTGAGAGACTCAGCATAATGATACTAATATGATGTGTTCTGTGAAGATAAGGAAGCCATTACCATCCACCTTTCATCAGAATTTGTTTAGTGCACTTAATTACTAGCTGGTCTATTGGTTCTCACCTGGTTTGTCATACATCACTTCATTTGTTATGTCTTGTATTCTTCATTACCATACTGTCATAGCAGCTGGTTGCAAAGGCCACAAAAGTGAAACTAAAGGTCATTGGACTACTTATTGTTAAAGGGGTTGTCTCGCGCTGAAACGGGTTATTTTTTTTGCATAGGCCCCCCGTTCGGCGCAGGACAAACCCAAGGGATGTGTTAAAATTTTAAAAAAAAATATTACTTACCCAAATCCCCGCTCTGCGACTTCTTCCTTCTTCCTACTTCTTCCTTCTCCAAGATGGACGCCGGGATCTTCACCCACGATGCACCGCGGGTCTTCTCCCATGGTGCACCGTGGGCTCTGTGCGGTCCATTGCCGATTCCAGCCTCCTGATTGGCTGGAATCGGCACACGTGACGGGGCGGAGCTACGCGGTGACACGTAGAAGGGGGCGGAGCCAGAACATCGCTCGTGCCCGGACAGACCAGAAGGGAGAAGACCCTTCTGCGCAAGCGCGTCTAAAAAGGCAAGAAGACGTCAAAATTAGACGGAACCATGGAGACGAGGACGCTAGCAATGGAGCAGGTAAGTGAATAACTTCTGTATGGCTCATATTTAATGCACGATGTATATTACAAAGTGCATTAATATGGCCATACAGAAGTGCTGAACCCCACTTGCTTTCGCGAGACAACCCCTTTAACCTACAATGTGGCTGGACATCCCCTTTAATGGGTTGATGCTTATTTATACACAGTGTGAATATTTGGCTTCTTCCAGGAAACTTCATCCCCATCGGTGAGAAGGTGGAGTGGATGGATAACTATACAGCTATGATGCACAGACTGGAAGATGCAGCACTGAACCCAAACTACTCAGACTTCATTGTCCCCATCCTAATATACAGGTGAGCGGTGATAGGTTACTTGATTTGTTCAATTAAAAGTTAAGGTACTTTTACAAGGGCCAACTATTTGCCAAAAATTGCTCAAACAAGCAATTTTATTTGACAGTAGTCCCATATAAATGCTGGATCTGACAGAGTACTGAACTAGAAATCGCTCATTAGCAGCTCATACAAGTGAGCAACTTCTAGCTCAATGTAAACAAGCAGTCATTCATCTTTGTACAACTGGCCTGTTCACATAAATGGAGGTGGGCAGCCAGAAGTGATCCCAGATGTGCTAACCCATCATTCACTGATCGACTACTGCTCCTGCATGAAAGCATCGGAGCAACAGTCGTTCCATGTAAAAGTACCTTTAAGGCTCTTTCACACAGGCATATGGGTCATCAATATTTTATGAGCCAAAACCAGAAGTGGAACATACAGAAAGAAAGTATAATGGAAAGATTTGCTTTCTCCCATTTATTGGACCCACTCCCAGTTGTGGCTCACAAAATACTGCTGAAAAATACGCCCATGTGAAGGCACCTTAAAGGGGTTCTGACATGAATAATTTTTTTATGCTTTAGCAGCCATTGTTCCCTGGTGTGCCTAATGGACCCAGTGAACCCATGGGTTAATGGCTGCTAAAGCATAAAAAGATAACACTTACCTTGTCTTCTGTTGTTGTTGACATCGGGGGGTCAGCTCCTGGCAGGCAGTCTTCTTCCTCCAGCAGCCGCGCCGCTCCGGGATTGCGCGCATGCGCAGTAGAGAGGTGCCCTCTGACAGGAGTCAGGACGGGCTGCGTCTCCACTGCGCATGCGCAGCACTCCGGAGTTCAGCCGGACGGACGGGCCGCCCACAGCAAGCACTGCTTGTGACGTGCTTGCTGTGAGCGGTCCGTCCGTTGACCTCGGAAGTGCCTGACGGACGGAGCAGAGCAGGAAGCGTTCTTTTTGACCGCTCCTGCTCTGCTTTAAAGGCACAGAAGATGATGCCGGCTGGAGGGGACATGCCTGGCGATCGGGCCAGGCCAGGCCAGGTGAGTACAATTTTTTTTTCTTCATGTCAGAACCCCTTTAAGCCCCAGTGCTATCTGAATAGCAAAAATAACTGCTACCATCTGATAGGTTGTTCCCATCCCAGCGGCACTTCACATTGACACAATGCAGCCAGTCTGGGTCCATACTGAGACCCAAGTGAGAGAGCAGACAGACAGACACACAAAGCGCCAGGAATGTGAATTCTGAGGCCACCTGCAATATAAGTTAGAAGTGACCAACAGCTGGAAGCAGTATGATGATTTCTATCAGAACAAAGATCGGTCTTTAGACCCCAGGAATGTGTTATTATAAGGAGAGTAGAGAAAATCCAGCGAAAAACAAAGAGAACAAGGAGAAACATTATCATATTATGAGTCCTTCATCATCATAGTCACCATCATCATCATTAGAGATCAGTGAGTACCAAAATGCTCGGGTGCTCGATACTCGAGTCAAACCTTTCGTAATGCTCGAAAGCTCGTTTCGAGTAACAAACCCTATTGAAGTCAATGAGAGATTCGAGCATTTTTCAAGCTGACCAATGCTCCGCATGGGGGAGGTTGTGTGAATCACCTGAAAACATCAGAAAGTCATGGAAACACCACAGAAACGGATAGGGAACGGCAGGGGCAGCATGCATGGGTGCATCTGAGGCTCCTAGGTCGCACTATTAAGCCAAATTTTGGGCAAGAGCCTGGCAGTCATCCCCCTAATAATTTACTTGGGACAGACCATAAGCAGCAAGGCACACGCGCTGGCACATCTTAGCTAAGCACCATACTAGGTGCAACCAAGGCCAATCACCGCCTGTGGGTGACACCACTGCCTCTTCTCTTGGGTTACATGCTGGCATTGCTGTCCAACCCCCCGCATGAGCCTGCGTCCACAGCGCACACTAAATTTTCCCTGCGCAGCGTTCAACTGCCCTTATGCCACACGCTCGCTTCATAGCCACACCACCCTCATATCTATTTATAAGCGCATACTAGATGAGGAGGAACCAGAGGCACACACTGCAGAGGGTTGGCAGGGCCAGGCAGTGACCCTCTTTGACAGTGTGGCCAATAGCCCACAATGCTGATGAGAATTGATGATAAATTGACGTACGATCATAATTCCAATCCCGTGCCACCTCTGTCACAAAATTGTCAGGAGCCACAAACGTGATCATAAAGGGGACTCGGATGCCAGTACTTCTACACATCTCCACAATGCAGCAGCGCATACTAACACCAAAGATGGGTTTGAAGCAGGAGGTGTCGCAAAAGTAGCCACCACAGGTATACAGTGACCCTGTGAAAGTCTCATTAAATCCGTTACGTTTCCTGTGAACGCTCCAATCCAGTATCTCAGATAACTGTGGTAACACGAAACACGAATAATAATACATGCTGACCAGCGCTGACCCCCAGGGATGTGTGCGTTTATCACACGTAAACCAATCTTTACCACGCAGGGCATTATAAGTCAGGGGACACCCAAAAACAGGCAGTGTACAATTAGTTGACCTGTTATACAGCTGGGATTCCTGCAAAAGCCTAGTGCGCACTACTAGGCACAACAATCGTGGGCATAAAGTGGACTCGGAAGTTAGTAATGCTGTAAACGTCTTATTAAATCAATTACGCTTCATTTCATTGGTCCAAACCAGTGTCTCAGATAACTGTGGTAACACAAGAGCAAATACATGTTGACCAGCTGATCCCCAGACCCCAAGGAGGAGGAGGAGGTGGCATAATATGCCAGAGAAACCATGACTGAGGTAGGACCTGCAATCCTCTGTGTGGGAAGCACGTGAGCGGGCCCAGGGTCAGGCTCGGTCTGAGCCTCCACCTTGTGTGACCCAATGTGCTGTCAGTTACGGTTCCTTTCATCGCTCCAAAGACTGGATAAACCACAAAGAAATTCCACTGGCCAAACCTGGCACAGTTGCACCCCACCCAAGACCTTGGCCTCTGCCCAAATCCTCTTTTAGGCAGGAGGTGTTCCGCTGGCACCCAAAAAAAAGTTTCCAGCGTGTAGCACTGGGATCTAGGGCTAATTCACTGTGCACAGAGACTTTTAGACTTGAGAGGCGCTGAGCTGCACCAGAAATAATTAAGCCACTGTATACCGCAGGTACCTAGCCCTAATTCACCGCTCACAGACTTGTAGACAGGACATGCTGTATGCAGGCCCGTAAAATATTTTACCAGCATGTAGCGCTGAGATCTAGGGCTAATTAACCGCACACAGAGACTTTTAGATTTGATAAAATGTTAACAAGGCCAGAACTAATTTAACCAGCGTGTAGCGCTGAGATATAGGGTTCATTCACCGTGCACAGAGACTTTTAGACTTGAGAGGCGCTGAGCTGCACCAGAAATAATTAACCCACTGTATAGCACTGGTAGATACACTGCAAAACAGCATCCACACACGGGCATATAGCATACACCAACACAAATGGGCAGAATACAGGCGGGGTGCTTAAAACAAAATGGTGCACTACTGGTCCCAGACAGCCAAAATGATAATGCACACAATGAGATGAGTAGTCCTAAGAAGTACTGTTGGGTTCTTGTAGTCAGGATCCCTGCCTCACCACAACCTAATTCCTACACTAACACTTTCCCTATCTCTGCAGCACTATCCCTAAACTCTGCCAGCATGTGCCTGAGGCAAGCAGCGGGCGGCCCCAGTTTAAGGGAGGTTTCACACCAGCGTGTTTTTGTGCGTGCATATACATGCACAAAAACACGCTTCTATTTGCAATAATGCATTCCCTATGGTGTGTTCACATGTCCATGCTTTACAGGCATGTACCTGCAAAGATAGGACATGCGTGCGCCATAGGGAATGCACGCATGGTTTTCAATGGAGCCGTGGCTGCTGCCGGTGGCTCCATTGAAAACAATGATCTGCCGGCCCCCTGCATTCTTTTTCAGGGAAGGGCTTTACATATAAACCCTTCCCTGATAAAGAAAGATGGTAGTGTTCGGCAGATGTTTCCTTCATCCTCTCATCCTCGCTAGTATAAAGAATTCCCTGCTGCTACATCTGCCACATCTGTGACAGATGCAGCAGTGGAATTCTTCAATTCTCTACCGCAGCTGTCCCACATGTCAGCTGTTATAGAGGATTTTGCTGCCGGCAACCCCTTCAATTGATTTCAGGGAAGGGGTTTAAAAATAAGCCCTTCGCTGAAAATCCTGAAAAAGTTGTCTAAAAAAGAAAAAAAAAAACATATTTACTTCCCTTCAGCTTCCGGGGCACAGCCACATCTTCTCCTGCTGAATGAATAAATGGGCGAGAGTTGCCTGTGATTGACTGAGTACCTCAGCCAATTACATTCAGCTCTTTTAGCAGGCGGGGACAGCAGGAGAAGGGAAATAAGTATGTATTTATTTTTGTTCTTTAAACCACTTTTTCTGGATTTTCAGGGAGGGGCTAATATTTTAAAGCCTTTCGCTGTAATCAATTGAAGGGGTTGCCGACAGCAGAATCCTCTACCGCAGCTGACGTGTGACAGCTGCGGTAGAGAATTGAGGAATTCCTCTGCTGCATCAGTCACAGATCTGGCAGATGTTGCAGCAGGGAATTCTTTATACTAGCGGGGATCACAACAGCGGCACACAGGTAAGTATATTTTTAACTTTTTTTTTTTTTTAACACTAAAATCTTTCTTTATCAGGGAAGGGCTTATATGTAAAGCCCTTCGCTGAAAAAGAATGCAGGGGTGCCGGCAGACCAATGTTTTCAATGGAGCCGCCGGCAGCAGCCGCGGCTCCATTGGAAGCAATGCATGGACCTGCACTCACGTGTGTTTTTGCATGTACATGGGTGCGCACCTATGTACGCACCTATTTACACACAAAAACACGCTTGTGTGAAGCCACTCTAAGTACTCAGCGGTCACCTGATCAGCCCAGCCACTCACTGCTGTAGACGTGCAGCGGGCTGGCACGTCACAGCAGGAGGTGGTAAAGCCTTCCCCGCATGTTTAGCGCTATTTTTAAGCCGATAAACATGTGAGCATCTCGAGTAGTCTACTACTTGATTGAGCATCAAGCTTGGACGAGTGTGCTCACTCATCTTTAATCATCATCTATATTTTTTATTTCTCCAGCGCAACGTGTCCTTTATATGACAAAAATGACATGCAGACATTTATGGACAACTGTGTGAAGATGACAGGTAATACATGCGCTGGTTATGGTGGGCTCAGCCCCTCAGACTTCCTTTCCTCTTGCTCTATGGCTGCCATATTTTGACCAGCTAGGACCGGGGCATGACCGTCAACATAAAGAACTCAGCGCTGTTTTATGTCTTATACAATCTCTCTAAAACATGAGGGAGATTTACTAAGATAAATGTGCCACAGTTCTGGCTCTATTCATGCCCAAAAGTGGCATACATGTCACTGCACCACATTTATTATATGTTTTAGACACTTAACACCCTCACTGAACAAGAGGGTGTGACTTAGTGAGAAAAGGGCCTTTTTTGACTGGAAAGGATGCAACTCAAAATGTGAAGTTTGCTGCTAATATTGGTGTAAACTAAGCGAACTAAAAGACAGTGTAATGTTAGACAATAGTATCTAAAGATGTGAGAAATTTATCATATATAATAAGACACTGTGATAAATCTGGTAGCATAACCCTTTTCAGCCAATAACTCTCTTGTCCAAAACACTTATATAGAGTGTATGCACAAGTGTTTTAGCCATGTGTTTGAAGTGTAGAGAGGGGAGTAAGCAGCTGCCAGGCTGTCCTTCTCCTCATCCAGATCCTCAATCCTTTCTAGACTCCTCTGTCCCCCTCCAGAATGCAGTCATCCTCAAAACCCCATTGTCCTCCTCCAGACATCTATGCCATTCTTCAGACTTCTGTCCTCTTTCCAGATTTTTGTCATTTTTCTTCAAATGTCTCTATCCTCCTCCAGACTTCTTTATCCACCTCCAAATTCCTGTACTCCTCTATACCCTATTGTCCACTTCCAGACTCCTCTGTCCTCTACCAGACAGTTTTGATCCTCTTGCAGGCTGATGTCTGCTTCTAGACCCTTCTATTCCCCCAGATACTGCTGTCCAGTCCTCCTGTCTCCTCTGTCCTTAGCAGATCCTTCTCCCCTTCTCTATACCCCTCTGACTCCCCCCAAACTCCTCTCCAGACTCATAGAGGAGGGTGTTTTTGATTCCCTTCTACGAGCCAGTAGATAGATCCAACGCAGATTTCATACAGGTGGTCAAAAATATAAAAAAAATGTTAATCTGCTCGCCATGGCTATCTTTCATTTCTTCTCTCCATCTTTTAAGGTGTTGGGTACTTTCATTTGTGTATTTCTTATAGCAGCTCATAATAAAATCATAGATATGAAATGTGATAATAGAAATATTACACTCTGCATTATATGTCGGGATGTGACCAATGGGCTGAACTGAACATTTAAGCTGAAGGTACCACAGTATCAGGTTCTGCTCTGGATGAATATTTGCTAGGTATGGATTAGTGAGGTTGTATCATATCACACATCTGCTCCCATCTGTGTCTCTCACAGGAGTCGTCCCCATTGTCGTCCTCACCAGAAAGAGAAGTAGAGACTTCATTGAGATCGAAAAACAGTTCAAGCAGATGGGAGCTGAAACTGTTATAGGAATAGAGAACTACACCGATGAAGACTATATCCAGACTCTTGAGAGAACCAAAGATATCCTGATGGTTATTCACAAGGCCTTAGAAAATGTCACATTCCGTCTGAGACAGGAAAGAAACTCCCAGAGAGACTGGAGGGAACGGAAGAAGTTCCTGCTGGAGTATATACACATGGCTGAGAAAGAGAAGAAAGAAAATTTAAGAGAGGAAGAGAGGAGAAGAGAGGAAGTGAGGAGAAGAGCAGAAAGAAATTAAAAAGCCATTATTTTGGTAGCAAAATTCTCTAATGGCAGCACATAGACATGAAGGATGCACCAGGATAAGTCACTTCTTTATCAGAATGTTAATCCTGTCTACACTACTCTGTACTGTTGTATGTCTGCAGAGAATGATCTTTACTCATGTCAGACGTCAGTGATGTAAACTGTATTCACTCTGATGACTTATCAAATGATATTGATTATACATAAAACAAGATAATGATGTGATGACGACATATAATACAACCTACAGTCCTGTCTTTTAGTTTTTTATTAGAGATGAGCGAATGTACTCGTCCGAGCTTGATGCTCGTTCGAGTATTAGGGTGCTCGAGATGCTCGTTACTAGAGGTGAGCACCACGCGGTACTCGAGTCAATTCCATTTCCTTCCCTGCATGTTTTGCACCATTTTCTGGCCAATAGACATGGAGGGAAGGCATTACAACTTCCTCCTGTGACGTTCTAGATCTATCCCACCCCCCTGCAGTGAGTGGCTGGTGAGATCAAGTGACCGCAGAGTATTTAAAGTGGGCCGTCCGCGGCTCGCCTCAGACACACACTGGGAGAGATCAGGGAGAGTGCTGCGGCTTATTCAGGGATAGTGTTAGTGTAGGTTCCTGTCCTCAAGAACACCAACGGTTCTTCTTAGGGCCACATTTGACCATGTGCATTACTGTTGCGGCTGCTGGTAGCAGTTTTGCGCATTTTTTTTTTTTATATCGGGCTGTGCAGGCCATTACAGCTGTAGTGTTCTCAGGCTGCACTCTGTAATACAGAGTATAGGGAAAGTGCTCCTGAGATAGGGACAGTGGTAGTGTAGTGTAGGATCCTGTGTACAAGAACCCCAACGGTCCTTCTAAGGACTACCTCTGACCGTCTGAATTTTACAGGGTTCTGGTGGGAGTTGTAGTCCATCACTATTGTACAGCTAGGCCTGTTTGTAGCCTTCCATATAATTTTTTTCTCCCTGGAGTCTGCCTTACTATACCGCTCTCAGCGAGAAAGTGTACACACATAATTCCAAGATTATTTACACCGGGCTGTGTCTGCAGTGAATTTGACGCACAGCATATGGCCACTGTGACTTATAGAGGGAAAGTGATATACACACTATATAGCCTGTATTCTTTTCCAAAAAAAAACCAAAAAGCTCCTTGGTTGGGCTACCTTTGACCGTTTAAATTTTACTAGGTGTCTGGTGGAAGTTTTAGTCCATCACTATTGCACTTAGGCCTGTTTGTGGCCTTCCTGACTATTTTTTCCTTCCTGACTAGAATTTGCCTTACCATACTGCTCTCAGCGACAAAGTGTACACACATAATTCCAAGATTATTTACACCGACCAGTGTCTGCAGTGAATTTGACGCTCAGCGTACGGCCAACACAGCTACTTATAGGGGGAAAGTGATATACACAGTATATAGCCTGTCTTCTTTTTAAAAAAAAACCCAAAAAGCTCCTTCGTTGGGCTACCTCTGACAGTCTGCATTTTACTGGGTTGCCTGCTGGGAGTTTTGGTGCATTACTATTGCACTGCTAGGCCTGTTTGCGGCCTTCCTTCCATTTTTTTTGGCCTGGAGTTAGCGTTACAATTCCGCTCTCTGCGTTAAAGTGTACGCATGTAATTCCATAATTATTTACAGCGGTCTGTGTCTGCTCTATTCGTAATCCACCATGCTGAGGGTTAGGGGTAGGGGTCGAGGATGTTGACGCGGGCGAGGACGCGGAGTTCCAAGTGAGGGTGTGGGCACAGGCCGTGTTCCTGGTCCAGGTGAATCCCAGCCGGATGCTGCGGGATTAGGAGAGAGGCAAGTTTCTGGGGTCCCCAGCTTCATATCACAATTTATGGGTCCACGTGGTAGACCTTTATTGCAAACACAGCAGTGTGAGCAGGTCCTGTCGTGGATGGCAGAAAATGCATCCAGCAATGTATCGGGCACCCAGTCTTCTACGCAGTCCACTGCTGAAACTCTGAATCCTCTGGCTGCTGCTTCTCCTTCCTCCCAGCCACCTCACTCCATGAAAGTGACATCATCTGAGCAGGCAGACTCCCAGGAACTGTTCTCGGGTCCCTGCCATGAGTGGGAAAACCTGGTTCCTCTCTCACCTGAGGGGTTTGTCGTGACCGATGCCCAACCTTTGGAAAGTTCCCAGGGTCTGCTGAGGAGGCAGGGGACTTCCGCCAAGTGTCTCCAGAGCTTTCAGTGGGTCAGGACGACGATGATGATCAGACGCAGTTGTCTATCAGTGCGGTAGTAGTAAGGGCAGTCAGTCCGAGGGAGGAGCGCACAGAGGATTCGGAGGAAGAGCAGCTGGACAATGAGGTGACTGACCCCACCTGGTTTGCTAAGCCAACTGAGGACAGGTCTTCAGAGAGGGAGGCAAGTGCAGCAGCAGGACAGGTTGGAAGAGGCAGGGAGTGGCCAGGGGTAGAGGCAGGAGCGAATAATCCCCCAACTGTTTCCCACAGCACCCCCTCCCATCATGCCACCATGCAGAGGCCTAGGTGTGGATGTTTTTCAGTGAGAGCGCAGACGACCGCCGAACAGTGATGTGCAACCACCAGCATGCGCAGGCATATGATGGCCAAGCACCCCACAAGGTGGGACAAAGGCCGTTCACCGCCTGCGGGTCACAACACTGCCTCTTCACCTGTGCCCCAACCTGCCACTCAGATCCAACCCCCCTCTCAGGACACAGGCACGAGCGCCTCCCGGCCTGCACCCACACCCTCACCTCTGCTGTCCTCGACCCCATCCAGCAATGTTTCTCAGCACAGCGTTCAGCTGTTGCTAACAGAAGCATTGGAGCGAAAGCGTAAATAAGCCACCACGCACCCGCACGCTCAAGCTTTATACGTGCACATAGCCAAATTGATCAGCCTGGAGATGCTGCTGTACAGGCTTGTGGAAACGGAGGCTTTCAAAAACATTATGGCGGCGGCAGTCCCGTGCTACTCGGTCCCCAGTCGCTACTATTCTTTCCCGGTGTGCCATCCCAGCCCTGCACGACCACGTCTCCCGCAACATTATACGCGCCCTCACCAACGCGGTTACTGGGAAGGTCCACTTAATAACTGACACGTGGACAAGTACAGGCGGGCAGGGCCACTATATCTCCCTGACGGCACATTGCGTGAATTTAGTTGAGGCTGGGACCGAGTCAGAGCCAGGGACCGCTCAAGTCCTACCCACCCCCAGAATAGCGGTGCTCTGTGCTGGTATCTGTGGCGGTTTATGCCACCTCCACTAAACCCTCCCCCTCTTCCTCCTCCTCCTACGCAACCTCTGTCTCGCAATTAAGATGTGTCAGCAGCACGTTGCCAGCAGTCGGTGTCGCGCGGCAGTACAACAGTGGGCAAGCGTCAGCAGGCCGTGCTGAAACTAATCAGCTTATGAGAGAAGAGGCACACAGCCCACGAACTGTTGCATGGTGTGACAAAGCAGACCAACCACTGGCTTTCGCCGCTGAGCCTTCAACCGGGCATGGTCGTGTGTGACAACGTCCGTAACCTTGTGGCGGCCTCACGCCCGTGCCATGCCTGGCCCACATCTTTGATTTGGTGGTTCAGCGGTTTCTGAAAAACTACCCACACTTGTCAGACCTCCTCGGCAAGGTGCGCCGGGTCAGCGCACATTTCCGCAAGTCCACCACGGACGCTGCCACCCTGCGCACCCTGCAACATCGTTTTAATCTGCCAGTGCACCGACTGCTGTGCGACGTGCCCACACGGTGGAACTCTACGCTGCACATGTTGGCCAGGCTGTATGAGCAGCGTAGAGCAATAGTGGAATACCAACTCCAACATGGGCGGCGTAGTGGGAGTCAGCCTCCCCAATTCTTTACCAAGGAGTGGGCCTGGATGGCAGATATCTGCCAGGTCCTTGGAAACTTTGCGGAGTCTACCTACATGGTGAGCGGCGATGCTGCAATTATTAGCGTCGCCATTCCTCTGCTATGCTTCTTGAGAAGTTCCCCGCAAAGCATAAAGGCTGACGCTTTGCAGTCGGAACAGGGGACGGGGGAAGAAAGTATGTTGCTTGATAGTCAGAGCACCCTCATGTCTATATCTCAGCGCGTTTTGGAGGAGGAGGAGGGGGGGGGAGCCTGAGGAGGAGGAGGGGGAAGAGACAGCTTGGACCACTGCAGAGGGTACCCATGCTGCTTGCCTCTCATCTGTTCAGCGTATATGGACTGTGGACGAGGAGGAGGAGGAGGATCCTGAAAGTGATCTTCCTAGTGAGGACAGCGATGTGTTGCATACTGGTACCCGGGCACACATGGCTGACTTCATGTTAGGCTGCCTTTCTCATGACCCTCGCGTTAGATGCATTCTGGCCACTACGGATTACTGGGTGTACACACTGCTCGACCCACAGTACAAGGAGAACCTTTCCACTCTCATTCCTGAAGAGGAAAGGGGTTCGAGAGTGATGCAATACCACAGGGCCCTGGTGGACAAACTGATGGTAAACTTCCCATCTGACAGTGCTAGTGGCAGAAGGCGCAGTTCAGAGGGCCAAGTAGCAAAGGAGGCGCGGAGATCAGGCAGAATGTTCAGCGCATGCAGGGGAACACTCTCCAAGGCCTTTGCCAGCTTTATGGCTCCCCAGCAAGACTGTGTCACCACTCCCCAGTCAAGGCTGAGGTGGAGGGAGCACTGTAAAAAGATGGTGAGAGAGTACGTAGCCGATCGTACCACCGTCCTCTGTGATGCCTCTGCTTCATACAACTACTGGGTGTCAAAGCTGGACACGTGGCACGAACTTGCGCTATATGCCCTGGAGGTGCTTGCTTGCCCTACCGCTAGCGTCTTTTCAGAGATAGTGTTTAGTGCAGCTGGGGAAATCATCACAGATAAGCGTACGCGCCTGTCAACTGCCAGTGCCGACATGCTTAGACTCATAAAGATGAACAAAGCCTGGATTTCCCCAGACTTCTCTTCTCCACCAGCGGAGAGCAGCGGAACCTAAAGATTATTTTCGCTGCAACCGCGGATGCAAGCATTCTTCTCTATCACCGGAAAAAAGGGACATTTACCTTTGTCAATCTGTGTATGATATTAGTCCTCCTCCTCCTGCTCCTCCTCCTGAAACATCATGTCATCATGCTGAACTGCCAATTTTTGTGCGGCCCAAAAGGCTCATCTAACTATTTTTAAACAATTTTTCTACGTTTCTAACTAAAGCATTGAAACTTTAACATGAACCAATTTTTTTTAACAGGGCTGCCTCCAGGCTCTGTTACAAATTAAGCCACAGCTAGCTAAAATATTAATGGGTTTCACCTGCCCTCTCGGTTGAGCAATTTTTCAGGGGTACATTTGTACTGTTGGTACACTAATTTTTCGGGCCCTCGCCTATACTGTAATCCAAGTAATTTTTCTGCCCTTCGCCTACACTCATGGTACACCAATGTGTCAGGGGTTGGCCCACACTCTTGCTACAGAACTGTAACTCGGGTCTGCCTGCCTATACTTCTCCCACAGTAATGTTACAGGGGTCTGCCTATACTTCTGTTACTGAAATGTTACTGGGGTTTGCCTGAACTTCTGCCACGTAAATGTTACAGGGGTCTGCATATACTTCTGCTACAAAAATGTTACAGCTGTCTGCCTATACTTCTGCTACAGAAATGTTACTGGAATCTGTCTATACTGTTACTACAGAAATGTTACAGGGGTCTGCCTATACGGCTGCTACAGAAATGTTAATGGGGTCTGCCTATACTTCTACAGAAATGGTAATGGGGTCTGCCTATACTGCACCTACAAAAATGGTACTGGGGTCGGCCTATACTTCTGCTACATGAATGTTACAGGGGTCTGCCTATACTGCTGCTACAGAAATGTTAGAGGGGTCTGCGCATAAACAATAAAAACATTGAACAGTATTTAAAAACACAATAACGAAAAAATATAGAAACTATCTTTAAAAATGTACACATGTAAATTTTAAATGGGTGCCTTCCGGCAAAAGAAAAACAACTGTTAGAATCAAGAACTTTGGATTATTATTACTTTTTTTAACACTGTAGATATGAATGCCCTTCACTAAGAACATAACGGTACAAGTATTTTGGTTTTAGAACGTATAAGGGTTAAAAGCAGATGGATTATAAATGGTCGATGGATCAAACATGGCAGCTGGGTTATTGTCATAAGAGGCAGGAGCCTGAAAACTACGTTGCAAAGCATATGATGGCCAAACAGGGGCTTGTTACCTGTATGGGGTTTGGCTGGTTAGCTGGGGGCACACTATTAAAATTATTGTTGTTCTGGATTGCAATCTCCTGCAGGTTATTTGACAGTAAACACAGGAGGTTTATCAGCTCTGGCATACCCACTTCTGCCACCCCAGTGCTCTGCTGCCCTACAGCTGGAAGCCCTTGTTCTGCCATGAGGTTCCCCTCTCTTTGGAAATCTTCTAATATAGATAAGAATTTGTATCTTGCGGACTTTTCTGGGACAAGCAGACCAACATTGGTGGTTTGGAAGAAGTACGACCAATAAAATATTAGGATGATCATCATCCGCAGACTTCCTCCACTACAAATTCATGCTCAGAACCTACAACCTCGCCCTCCACCACGCCAAACAAGTCTATTTCACCTCTCTAGTCTCCTCACTATCACACAACCCTAAATGGCTCTTTGCTACTTTTCACTCCCTTTTCAGCCCTAAACCGCAGCCCCCTGTGACGGATCTCAGCGCTGTAGAGTTGGCTGCTTACTTCAAAAAGAAAATAGACAACATCCGTCAGGAAATAACTTCCCAATCCCAGACTAGCCCTGACTCCAGTCTTGTCAGCACTGCATCTAGCTCCTGCTCACTGTCTGTACTCAGTCCAACGACAGAGGAAGAAGTCTCCAAATTGCTCTTCTCTGCTCGCCCCACCACCTGCGCTAGCGACCCTCTCCCCTCACACCTCCTCCGTTCCTTCTCCCCAGTCGTCATCTCCCATCTCACCACTATATTCAACCTCTCTCTGACCTCTGGCATCTTTCCCTCTTCTTTCAAACACGCCATCATATCCCCACTGCTAAAGAAGCTGACTCTGGATGCGACTAATGCTGCCAACTACCGATCCATCTAAAACCTCCCCTTCATCTTCAAACTACTAGAACGCCTAGTTTACTCCCGCTTTGTAAGCTATTTATCAGAGAACTCTCTCCTAGACCCCCTACAGTCTGGCTTCCGACCTCAACACTCGACATACACTGCCCTTACTAAGGTATCCAATGACCTACTGACAGCCAAATCGAGGGGCGATTACTCCCTGCTGATCCTCCTCGACCTTTCCGCAGCGTTTGACACTGATGATCACAAATTCCTCCTCAGTATGCTTCACTCCATTGGCATAAGGACATTGCTCTCTCCTGGTTCCCCTCCTACCTATCTGACCGCTCTTTCAGTGTCTCCTTTGCTGGCTCTACCTCCCCTCCTCTTCCTCTTGCCGTTGGGGTCCCCCAGGGCTCAGTCCTCGGCCCCCTTCTTTTCTCTATCTACACAGCCCCTTTTGGACAAACCATCAGGAGTTTTGGCCTCCAATACCACCTATATGCTGACGACACCCAGCTATACACCTCTGCCCGTGACATCTCTGCACCTTTCCTCCAAAACATCACCGACTGTCTGTCCGCTGTCTCTAACACTATGTCCTCTCTCTACCTAAAACTAAACCTCTCTAAAACTGACTTACTGGTATTTCCACCCTCCACTAACCGACCTCATCCTGACATCTCCATCTCGGTGTGTGGCGCCACCATAACTCCTAGACAACACACCCGCTGCCTTGGGGTCATATTTGACTCTGATCTCTCTTTTACCCCCTACATCCAATCTCTTGCCCGAACATGTCAGCTGCACCTCAAGAACATCGCAAGAATCTGCTCTTTTCTCACTGTGGAGACGTTAAAAACGCTTACTGTTGCCCTCATCCACTCCCGGCTCGATTATTGCAACTCGTTGTTGATCGGCCTCCCCTGCACCAGACTCTACCCTCTCCAATCCATCCTGAATGCGGCAGCCAGGCTCATCTTCCTGTCCAGCCACTACTCAGACGCCTCTGCCCTGTGCCGGTCACTGCACTGGCTGCCCGTTAAATACAGAATTTAATTTAAACTCACTACCTTCATCCACAAAGCCCTCCACAACGCAGCACCCCCCTATATTGCTTCCCTAATCTCAATCCATCACCCAGCCCGGGCTCTCCGCTCTGCTACTGAAACCAGACTGAGTGCTCCTTTAATTCGAACTTCTCATTCCCGCCTCCAAGACTTCTCCAGAGCAGCACCGGTCCTCTGGAATGCAATACCAAAGGCTACCCGAGCAATCCAGGACTCGCAGAACTTCAGGCGTGCTCTAAAAACGCACCTCTTCAGGGAGGCATACCGCATTCCCTAAACAAACCCCTCTGTACTCCGCCTGATAACATGCTCTCTGCCCTAGTGACTGCAATCCCTGCTAGCCATCATAAACCGCTCCTGCAGTCATACTGTTTCTGCCGTCACACGGCTAAATGTCTGACCATTGTCTATGTGTATAACATCGCTCACTCTTCCACTACACCATACCGTGCATATTTCCACCCCCTTTACCTTCTGTATTACCTCACCATTCGTAGTATGTAAGCTCGTTGGAGCAGGACCCTCACCCCTATAGTATCAATCAACTGATTACTATGTAACCGTGGTTCTGTAATTTTTGTATTTTGTCTTTCTGTATTCCCCCCTGTCTATGTAAGCGCTGCAGAATATGTTGGCGCTTTACAAATAAAGTTTATTATTATTATTATTATCATCAAGACCTGGTCTCCCTAAGGGTTGAAGTTTGGTAGGTAATGGTTGGCATGCTGCCAGTGGAATAATGAAGGCTTCCATCTTGTTGGTACTGATAATAATTACATATTTTAGTTTACAGCTGAGGTAGGAATAGAGCCGACTATAGAACACAGCATCCCTGCAGGGCTGGGGACAGAGTAGCAGCAGCCACATATCCTTGGCCAGATGAGATCCACATACTCCCAGACTGATTCTGGACTGATGAAGCCTTTACTTGTGATCATCTTTGGTAATTCCTGACAAAGATGAGTGGTATAGCCAGAAACTTGCATTGCAAACACTTTCAAATGCTTAATAGAAAACATGAATGAAGCCTTTCCATATTTCTGATTGAGATGAGGAGGAGTTCTGAATTTTAGTACCTAGAATATCCTTTTCATTGCTATCAAATGCCCCTCTTGTCTCAGAAAATACCAGCTTTTCCACATAGCTGTTGTCGCTTCCACTTTTGTTCTGTGGCTTTACTTTTCTCCATTGGCTCATATTCGTATCTGAAGGTTTGATTTTGCCCATGGAGGCAAAATTCAAGGTGGAGGCGCAGAACCGAGCCTGACCCTGGGCCCGCTAACGTGCTTCCCACACAGACTACAGTGGGTCCTGGTCATGGTGTCTTGGGCTTGTAATGCCACCTCCTCCTCCTGCTTGGGGTCAGGGGATCAGCACTGGGCATCATATATTTTCTCCCGTGTTACCACAGTTATCTGAGAAACTGGTTTGGGCCGAAGAAGAGGAGCGTTACTGCATTGATGAGACCTTCACAGCTGTACTAGCATTGGAATCCGCTCTATGCCCACGATTGCTGAGGGTGTGTGCAGAGGCCTATGTCCTCGGCACAGTGAAAGTCTGACATGTTTGGGCACTATCATTTCTTCATGTTTATTACTGTCTTTGGGATCCTTCGGCTGGCCTACGCTGTGGGTGCACAAAGACTTCCCATAGCGGTGATTTACCTGCCCGGCACAAAGTCACTGACTGACTTGGGTAGGGTGCATAGCGCAGATGGCTTTCCCCTTGCAGTGTCGCTAGAGCTATCCGACACCTAGACAGAATGAATACTGTGTGGGCACATGGACTTCCCATTGCTATGTCAGTCGCGGCACCTTGGGTCTCACAAGGTGTTTGCTGGGACCGAGGCTGGCCAAGGGCCCGCTCACATCCTTTCAGCACAGGCTACAGCCGGTCCTGGTCATGGTTTCTTGGCCTTGTGAGGCCACCTCCTCCTCCTGCTTGGGGTCAGGGGGTCAGCATTGCGCATCATGTATTTTCTCTCGTGTTACCACAGTTATCTGAGAAACTCATTTGGGCCACAGGAGAGGAGCGTAACTGCATTAATGAGACGTTCACTGCTGTACTAGCATTGAAGTCCGCTTCATGCCTACGATTGCTGAAGCTGGTGGCCGAGGCCTATGTCCTGGGGGAACTGCAACTGAGCCAGGTTGGGCCTGTGGATCTTTTTCCTGGCTAATCCAGTCTTTGGAGCGGTGAAAGAAAACGTAATGGATTTAATGAGACCTTCACAGGTGTACTAACATCGAAGTCCGCTTCCTGGCTACGATTGCTGAAGCTGGTGGCCAAGGCCTATGTCCCGGGGGAACTGCAACTGCGCCAGGTTGGGCCTGTGGAACTTTTTCCTGGCTAATCCAATCTTTGGAGCGGTGAAAGAAAATGTAAGTGATTTAATGAGACCTTCACAGGTCTACTAACATCGAAGTCCGCTTCATGCCTACAATTGCTGAAGCTGTGGGCTGAGGCCTATGTCGTCGGCTCAGTGTAAGACTGCCATGTTTGGCCACTCTGATTTCTTTATTGTTCATGTCATGGGTTGCTTAGGACCCACCTATGCTATTGGTGCACACAGACGTCCCATCGCGGTGTTTGACATGTCTGGCACAAAGACACTGACTGACTTGGGTAGGGGGCAGAGTGCAGATGGCTTTCCCCTTGCGGTGTCGATTGAGCTATCTGACACCTAGACAGAATGAATACTGTGTGGGCACATGGATTTCCCATAGCTATGTAACTCATGCCCACGTTTGCAGCTCCTGACGGAGGTGGCACTTTATTTAATCAATTTCTCATTGATTCTCAACTGCATTGTGGGCTATCGCCCCCACCCCCCTCTGCAGTGTGTGCCTCCGGTTCCTCCTTATCGCAGACGCACTTATAAATAGACATGAGGGTGGTGTGGCTATGCAGCCAGCGTGTGGCATGAGGGCAGCTGAAGGCTGCGCAGGGACACTTTTGTGTGCGCTGTGGACGCTGGGTCGTGCGGGGGGTGGGGCAGCATGTAACACTGGAGAAGAGGCAGCGATGTGTCCCGCAGGCAGTGATTGTGCTTGGTTGGAGGCAGTGTGGTGCTTAGCTAAGGTGTGCCTTGCTAAGGAGGGTTTGTCCGAAGTAAAAATTGATAGGGGGGGGGGCACACTCTTGCCGCTATTGTGGCTTAATAGTGAGACCTGGGAGCCTGAGATGCAGCCCTGCATGTTGGCCCTCGCCTGCCCTATCCGTTTCTGTGGCGTTTCCATCACTTTCGTAGGCTTTCCAGATTTTCACAAATGAAAACCTTAGCGGAGCATCGGTCATATACAAAAATGCCCGAGTAGCCCATTGACTTCAATGGGGTTCGTTACTCGAAGCGAACTCTCGAGCATCGCGGAAAGCTCGACTCGAGCAACGAGCACCCGAGCATTTTGGTGCTCACTCATTTCTAGTTTTTATTAAAGTAGCACAAACTGAAATAGTTGCCATTTATGCAATAATTTTACTCAGAGTAGAGATTCAATCTTATATTGTTTCATGGGTTATCACAAATTGTACAGTTTGCCACTTTATATCAGAGTTTTTAAACTAAAACAGTAAAACTTATTCAAACATTAACTTTTGGTCATTCTGCTTCTTTTTTGCTTCTCTAACTCAGTAGGTTCACGACTTAAAGGGGTTGTCCCGCGAAAGCAAGTGGGGGTATACACTTCTGTATGGCCATATTAATGCACTTTGTAATGTACATTGTGCATTAATTATGAGCCATACAGAAGTTATTCACGTACCTGTTCCGTTGCTGGCGTCCTCGTCTCCATGGTGCCGTCTAATCTTCAGCGTCTAATCGCCCGATTAGACGCGCTTGCGCAGTCCTGTCTTCTGTCTTCTGAATGGGGCCGCTCGTGCCAGAGAGCGGCTCCTCGTAGCTCCGCCCCGTCACGTGTGCCGATTCCAGCCAATTAGGAGGCTGGAATCGGCAATGGACCGCACAGAAGACCTGCGGTCTACCGAGGGTGAAGATCCCGGCGGCCATCTTCACAAGGTAAGTAAGAAGTCACCGGAGCGCGGGGATTCGGGTAAGTACTACCCGTTTTGTTTTTTTTTATCCTTGCATCGGGTTTGTCTCGCGCCGAACGGGGGGGCTATTGAAAAAAAAAAAAAAACGTTTCGGCGCGGGACAACCCCTTTAAGATTCTCAAATATATAGTCAACGGGAATGCTCTAAGTTGAAAGAAAATTGTGTCTAAAACCTGGGATATTGACCAGGGTAATCCAAGCTTCCCACACTTCACCAAATCTCTTCAACGCATCCGACTGTATGGCATGTAGCCTTTCAAATAGGGTTATTTATGAAATTCTGTTTAGCACTTCCCTGAAGGACAGGTGGGGCTGTTTCCATCTGGCCGCTATATGAATTCTGGTTACCATACATATGGTCTGTATGAGTTTGTGAGCTTGATATTTAACCCTAGGCGGGCGGTCTCCCAGTAAAAGCATTGCCGGGGATTTTTTAACGGGCCTATAAATAACCTATGTAACAGGCTTTGCACCTGAGACCACAGTCTGGATACCTCCGGACATGTCCACCATATATGTAGTTGGGATCCCATCTCCGAGCATTCCCTGAAGCATAGGGGTGACAGGGCTAGATAAAATTTTTTAATTCTCACCGGTACTAAATAGGTGTAGGATTATTATAGATGTCTCCATTAAGCTGACCTGGTCATTGCCTTTAGAGATGGTTACACAACAATGGTGCCGCCTGTCCTCCGACAAGCTGATTTGTAAATCAGTCCCCCAGCAGGTCATAAATGGAAGTTTACCTCCTGCGGCTGGACTATTCAGGGTATTATAGATCAGGGACAGGGGACCCTTTCTAATGGGATCGCATCTGCATAGTCTTTCAAATATTGTCAGGTCAGGAATTTCTAGAGGCAATCCCAGGGAGTGCAAGAAATTAAAGATCTGATTGATCCCATAGTTCTCTGTCGCAGGGGTGTTAAATTTGGGCTCAAATTGAGCAAGTGATAAAAGATGGTATCTCTCTACAAAATGGGCCAGATCTGTCACCTCATTATTCTTCCACCACTGGAAGTGAACCAGATCCTGACTCGGTGGGAATTTTGTGTTAAAAATTATGGGCAGCATCCGTGACGGTTTGGAAGATAGTTGGTATCTGAAGTGTTGTTCTTCCAAACCTGAATTGAATAATACGTATACGGGCAAGTGTCACATAAGTTGGGTACCATGGGCCCATTCGTCCACATCAGCTTTGGGAATGTATTAGGGGCTATTCTGGCTGCCTCTATGTCTACCCATAACGTCACTGTGGTGCCTCCCAAGGTCTCTATCCATTGAGCCAATCTTGCCCCAGTATAGTATTTTTCTTCAAATTAGGGACAGAGAGACCCCTCTTACTTTAATAGTAATGCATGAGAGAACTCTTAATCCTAGGGCGATTATTGGTCCAGATAAATCGGAATATGGTTTGTTGAACATTTGCTAATACTCCTCTAGGGATTGGGGTATGTAGCGTCCGAAATAGATATAATATATGGGGTAATAAATTCATTTTTACTGCATGAATCCTTCCCACTCAGGATAGTAGTGGATCATTACATTTAGTCAATTCTGCTGAAAGTGTCTGCATCGTAGGGAGATAGTTCCACTTTTATAGGGTGGCCAGGGAAGTGGTTAGGTTTATGCCTAAAAAGGAGATGTATTGGGGTTGATGCTGGAAACCAAAATTCAAATCAATGAGTTTAATAAGGGACGGTAAAGAATTTAGATGGGCAATATTACATTTGTCTGGGTTTATTCTAAGCCCTGTGAGGTTCACCCACTTATCTAGTAGCCCCATTAATTTAGGCAGAGATGTTAGTGGTTAGGTCAGCGTGAGTAATAAATCATCCGCAAATAAACTTAGTTTATAGCCCACTCCCCCTATATTTACCCCTTTTATATTGAGATTTTGTCTAATTGCAATCGCAAGGGGTTCAATTGCCAATGCAAATAATGATGGCAATAGAGGCAAATCAAAAGATAAAATATCAGATAGTGTCAAAACAATCAAAAGATAAATCCAATGGAAAAAATAATAAATAACCAACAACCCTGATGCACTGACAATACACCATCAGGGTTGTTGGTTATTTATTATTTTTTTCATTTGATTTATCTTCTGATCGCTTTTGGCACTATCTGATATTTTACCTTTTCATAATTTTATGAGCAACTATTTTGCTGAAGCCAGAATACAAGATTGCACTAGAAGTGCCTGAAAGAGAGTATGGACTTCGTCCAGATGGTAGTTAGTCCCCTTTTAATTTAAGTAGTGGGCTCTAAGTGACACCATCTTTCCTTTTCGTGGGGTATGATACCCATTTACTTCTAGGGACATACCACGATCAGGTTATTACTCTAACACTGTATGAGGGTATTTAGGTCCCTGAAGATGATACCTCTATTGAAACGCATTGGCCCGTTAGTGTTAGTAGTCAAGTTGGGACCACTTCAGCCCAAAATATAGTGGGCATGAATAGTGGACCTAATTTGTGGAAGATTACAGGAAAATTTAGTGCCTAAATTTTCTAGTCCAATGCATTGTTGGCCAGTACCGCAGACCCCACCAGTGCACTAAAGTTTGTTCCGGTTATTTAACTGAAAGAGAATCTATCCATTTCCTGTTTTCTTTTAGGCATATTGGCTCTATTGCTGTATTTTGCATAGGGACCATTGTTCATAACATCGGTCTTTTTTCTGGTTGCTTTTTATGTTTGTTCATCCATGGTGGCGTGATTTTTCCAATATTCCCATCTTTTTAGTCAGTATCTAATAAAACTCATTATTTTAGACGTCTAGTCAGTGAAATTGCTATTCAATAATAGGTCGCTTCTGCCTCAGTGACAGGTCACAGGTTTATAACATTCGCAGTTTCTCAACGTACAATTATTTGCAACATTTGTCTACTGTACAATGGTGGTTAGGTGGCCGGAAAGATCTGGGGAGGTGTTGGAGGTTAGTGGTTTATAACGACCTTTAGTGAAGAGGAGGCTTCTGTGACAGTGGAGACTTTGCCGCTGGCCTTTATGTACTGCCTCCTGAATAGATTAAGGCACTAGATGCTCTGCTGACTCATCCAGGGGACTGATCCAGGTCTAAGCTACTTGGGCGCTCTTACTCAGTTATAGGCTCGTGACTCCTTCCGCACGACTGCTCACCTGTACTAGACCTTCTCCATGCTCCACTCCTTGTTCTGCTCCCTGTGCCTCTGCTTTTTGCAGTGTAAAATTTGTCAAAATGCCCAAGAAATGTGTAAATTTAGTGAATAATTTTTGTTACATTTGTGGTAAAATAACATTTTTGTCACAGAAAATCAATCTGACACCTCTTGTGAAGACTGCCTATCATCATTATTTTGGTATGAAGGTAGGGGACCAGGATAAGTCATGGGCTCCACATATATGTTTCAGCTCTTGTGCAGTTAAACTACGAGAATGGCTGAAAATAAAAAACGATCTATGGCTTTTGCTGTGCCTATGGTTTGGCGGGAGCCTACAAACCATACAGATTACTGCTATTTCTGCTCGACTCCGTCTATAAAGACAGGATTGTCAATGGAGAAAACAGGAACAGTTCAATACCCGAATCATCCATCTGCTATTCTATGATAATTCTGAGCTTATCAAGAATTAATCAGATATCAGTATTCACTTTTGTGAGTTATCATTATCCCAAGCACAGAAATTGCAAAATTGGTTGTGCTTCTATTGAAACACACTGTACTGGTTATATTTAATATTTTCCCATAAATCAGTGTGCGTGTGTGTGTTTTTATGCAGTTTGCTATAGATGCTGAGTAAGCCCGGGATGTCATGCCAGTGTGGCACACTGTGGTGATACAGAGCAATCCAGTGCCTTACCAGTAAGGGTAGTAATCCTGTATGGTGTGTCGCACTTATTTATGGGAGAAGCAAATGGCAGCATCAATGGTGTAGCAAAAGAATATAAAGTTTTATTGCTCCATACAGCAGGCAACGTTTCGACTTTAGCAGTCTTTATCAAGCCTGCTTTTTTCAAAAGTCGAAAAGTCGAAACGCTGCCTGCTGTATGGAGCAGTAAAACTTTATATTCTTTTGCTACACCATTGATGCTGCCATTTGCTTCTCTACTGGATGCACTACGCTGGGGACTAAGGATCCGTGGTCCCTTAAGTGGCTGTTGCATCACGTATCTACCGTGGCCTCTGCACTTTTTTGTGCATACGGAGGTGTGCTGTGGGACTCTCCTTTTGTTACACGCACTTATCTATGGCTGACACCATTGGTAACAGTTCACATGTATAGACTATGTTTGTTAGCAGTCACTCCTTCCTCAATCTGAGCTGGGTGGCTATATACTAGTTGGCATTGAACATTTAGCTTGCTTATATTGCGATCTGGCTCTCTGCATTCTACCAGGGTCTATGGTGATTGAGCCGCCCTGCAGTTTATCAGATGGTGCATTCTTGGCTTCTTTTTCTGTAAGTTATGTCTTTGTACATTGTTTCTCTTACCTCTGTGATTTTAATTTAGTTAATAGTGAGATAGTGTAGGTTCTGACGGATGTGTAGTGGCCTTGTTATGGCCTGTCAGCTTACGTGTTTTGGCCCAAATGCAGACTAACACCGGCATTTATCAGTGTGTGTGTGTGTGTGGTTTTTTTTACTGCAGTTTGCTATAGATGCTGAGTGAACCTGGGATGCCATGCCAGTGTGGTGCACTGTGGTGATACAGGGCAATCTGCTGCTTTGCCAGTAGGTTCTGTAATCCTGTATTGTGTGTCTCACTTAGGTATGGCTGACATCATTGGTATCAGTTCACATGTACAGACTATGTTTGTTAGCTGTCACCTCTCCCCCCAATCTGGGCTGGGTTGAGCTAGGTGGCTGTATACTAGTCAGCATTGAACATTTAGTTTGCAATTTGGCTCCCTGCATTCTACTGGGGTCTAATGGTGATTAAGCTGCCCTGCAGTTTATCAGATGGTGCATTCTTGACTTCTTTTTCTGTGAGTTATTTCCCACAAATCTAGTGTAATTCTGTTTGGGGGGAAGTGGGGTATGAACACTGTCTTCCCACAACAGACCTCGCCCGAGTTAATTTGATCGTTTACTCATTGTTTGCATGAAAAATTTTAGAAAGTCAAGGTTACTTTAGAATAACCGAGGAATAAAATATGTATACACATAGAGGAGCGATAGATTCTCCTCAGGCTGCATGTTCGGATGTCCCTCTGCAGAATGTGCCACCCCTCCCACTCTCCTCATTTAGGACCTAAAGAATGCTTACACCAAATTTTGTGCTTGTACGACACCGAGAAGTTTAATTACATAGGAGGTCATTTACTTTTGCACTTAGCATTGAATAATCAAGTTGTGACCCCTTTACTTTTCCTATTTAGGACCTAAAGAATGCTTTTGCCAAATTTCATTTTTTTATGACATTGGCAAGTTAGAGAATTAGATTTGGTACATTACACAAGGGCGAAAATATTTTTGCATTTAGCATTGAAGTTCGAATTGTGACCCCTTTACTTTTCCTATTTAGAACGACATGTTTATATGGCATCGGGAAGTTAGAGAATTAGTGACGAGTGAGTCAGTGAGTAAATTAGTCAGTGAGTCAGTCAGTTAGTAAGTCAGTGAGTATATATAGATACTGGAAATAACATCAAAGGTCCAGAAGAAACTGTATACATGTACCCAGGGGAATGTAAAAACACTTTGTAAAAAAAAAGTCTATCCCCTAGAAGAAGTTGTTGTTATGCTGCGAAATGTATCATGCAGCTACATCTCAGGCGATATACCAATGATTAGATGAATGGTCTTATCACCTGAGGCCATAAAACTGGTTTCACTCTTGGTCTATAAAACCAAGGGCTACTTGTGTGTATTGAACCTCTTTTTTCCCCTTGTGTAAAGCTTGTTGACCATTAGACACAATCAAAAGAGATTTTGCCTGGTTAACAGAGTATGAGAGGGGTGCATTATTGGAATGTAAGTAGCTGAATGGTTATATCAACAAATTGCCCATTTAATGGGCTGTTCTGGCCAGACGTTAGGAGGTGTTGGGACTAGTGGATGCATGAGGAAACACATACAAGCTGACTGGGCTCAAGGCACCCTCAACAGACCACCAGTGGAGAGTATAATCTGATTATTCAACAAGCATGAGCAGCTCCAGCTGTTTTATTGTCTGTCATCCAGAGAAAGGTAGCGGCATCCTTATAGGACCCCGTGTCTGCCAGAACCATTTCTAGGAACTTGACTGAAGAACATTTGGTCTCACAGCGGTCATTACATCTATTGCCTTCGACATCCATCGTTTGTCGTCTCCATTTGCAGTGATTCTGTGAACAATGAAACTTGACTGCTACTGAGTGGAACTAGGTTGCCTTCAGGGACAAATCCAGGTTTAGCTTGGGCACTGATTATGGCAATGTTCATGTCTTAGGGTAGAGTGTCTCAATCCTGCCTTTGCTGTGGAGTGACGCATTGCCCTCAGTGCTGATGTGATGGTCGTGGCATGGAGACATTACATACAACATTCAGTCCCCCATAGTTGTGGTACGAGGGACAACGACAGCTCAGCAATATGTTCAGGGCATCATGCAGCCACATGTGTTCCTCTTATGGAAGTGCATTCAAGAGGCATTTTCCAGCAGGATAATGTTCAGCCACACATATAAAGGGGTCATAGGAATGTCTCCACAACATTGTCACACTTTCATATTCTACCCGGTTGCCAGTAGAATATGAATCGGAACATTTCAGACACCAACTTTCATGGCCTACAAGTTTGCTTGATCTACAGGTTCAGTTACAGCAAATGTGGAACAATATGTCACAGGATACCATACGGAACCAGCATGCCTCCATGTTCACCTGTATCATATCTTGTATCCAAGCTAGAGGGAGCCCAACAGGGTACTAAAATCTCTCTTGAAGGGGCCAGTTTTCTGCAAAAAAATTTACTTTTGTTCTGATATTGTAATCACTTATACCGACGTTACAATCGCACAGAGAAAGTTTCATTCAATTTCCACAACTTCTGTTAGGGGATGGATTTTTTTTTTTACAATAAGTATATTAACCCCTTAATAATGCTTCCCTTTTATTTTCCATTTCCGTTTTTTCCTCCTCCCTTTAAAAGAATTGTAACTCCTTTTATTTAGCCATCAACGTAGCTGTATAAGGACTTAAATATCTGGGCCAAAATACAAACCAATACCTTGCATCGTATCTATTTACATCTGTCTATGCACGCGGTTATGCTTAGTCGTGTTTTAGGCCTAATTCCCACGTCCGGATTTCCACCACATAAAACGCGGCGGAAATCCGCGGAGTTTCACTGCAGCTTTTAGGTTCCATTGAAGCTAATAGCTTAATGTACAAGCTGCAGAATTCCACTGTGGAATTCCACAGCATGAAATTACCCGCGGCATGTCCTATTTGCCGCAGGAGTACACGCGGACGGCTTCCATTGTAGTCAATGGAAGCCGCCCGTCACGCTATAATTACGCTGTAACATTTTTCCTAAGGTGCCCATACGCAGAAGACAGACGAAGGTCCTTTTCGGACCAGATCGTCAAGGGACATCGTGGAGGATGGGGGTGAGTAGTTTCAGCTGCCCTCATGGATGTGATCCATGAGGGGAGCTGAAACTAACTTTTTTCAATTTTTATTTACTTTCATGCGATCGGCGCTATCCTTTGGATAGCCCCGATTGCATGACCGGGGGTTGGATATCCTGGCCTCCATGACAGCTCCAGGTTGTTGGCTACCTCTGGGAACTAACAGCATGGAGTTATCACGTCCTCAGCCCACGTGGCTTTAATCCTCAGAGGAAGCATGTTTTTACATCCCTGATGATTAAAGCCTACTCAGCAAGGATATAAAAAGTCAATGGGGCCATCACTAAGGGGTTAATCTTGCTATTCTAGCATGTACTATGATGTCAAAGGTTTTTTATCAAGGGTGTTTCTTCTGGACATTTCATCTAGATAGATGGGCTGAAGCAGCTATAGAAGACTACGCCCTGCAGCTAAAAAGCTTCTTACAATACAATATCCATTTTCTTTATAATTTTTAAAATATAACAAGAAATATAATGATGCAATTTGGATGTGTTACATAAATTTATATATACTTTAACACCATCCACCTTCTAGCTATGAATGTATTTAGTGTGCACGTTTATTAGCTGGTTGGTCGGTTTTCACCTTGGTTTGGCATAAATCATGTCCTTTGTTAGGTCCCATATTTTACATTACCGTACGGTCATGGCAGCTGGTTACAGAGGCCTCAACAGTGAAACCAAAGGTCACTGGGCTACTCGTGGGTAACCAATAGTGTGTCTGGATCTCCCCTTGAATAGGCTGATAATTATTTATATACAGTTTGTATATCTGGTTTCTTCCAGGAAACTTCATCCCCATTGGTGAGGAGGTGGAGTGGGCGGATAACTATACAGCTATGATGCACAGACTGGAAGATGCGGCGCTGAACCCAAACTACTCTGACGTCATTATCCCCATCCTAATATACAGGTGAGGGGTGATGGGTAATGAGGTTTGTCCAATTAGACGTTAGCCAAAAAAAATATTCAAGTAAGCAATTTTGATCAATTGTCCTGTACAAAAGTGGGACCCAAGAGGGTACTGAGCAAGACACTGCTTATTAGTCACTAATTGCTTTGTTTCAACTTATCTTTGAATGACCGCCGGTTCACAGTGAATGAAGTCAGGCCACCAAAAGGGATCTCTGACATGCTACACCTTTATTAACTGATAAACTATTGCTTCTACGTGAAAACACATAAGCGACAATTGTCCAGAGTAAAAGTACCTTCAGGGCTTCTGCAAATGAGCTTCTGAGTAGATATGCTCGTGAAGGCGTGACATAATTGTGACGGGAGAGCTCTTGTCAGCTATCGCGCACGTATCAGCGCATTCTATTGAACTTTCCTACTTTGCTGGGCCCATTATTAACAATAGTACAGGATACACCCACACTACTATTGAACAGGCTGAAAGGCCTAATTAGTCCCCAGTGTTATCAATTAACCCCACAAAAATGTGCAGTTTAGTGTGCTATTTTGTACAGATTGGGGGGAGGGGTGGTATTTATGCACCCGTATTGACTCCTATGGTGACTTGGGGGCATAATTGTGCACAAAAGTAGAGCACGCTAATAGCACAAAAACACTGAATGTGGGGTAACCCGTTGCAATCAGTGGGTTCTACTCTCTGTGGTTTACACAAACGATTTTGCATCTCAAAAGCAAAAAAAAAATTCTAAGATCTGAGGGGTCATTACCATCCCAGCGGTGCCCCACATGGACACGATGCAGCCAGTCCAGGCCCATCCTGAGACCATAGTGAGGGAGTAGAAATCCAGAGAAAGACAGAAAATGCATCGGGAAGGTGAATTCTGCAGGAACCTGGAACATATGTTAGAAGTGACCGACAGCTGGAATCAGAATAATGACTTCGACCAGAACGATGATCGGTCATCAGAGCGCAGGAATGTGTTAATATAGTGAGAGCAGAGCAAATCCAACCAGAAGCCAAGGGGACAAGGAGAAACATTATCATATTATGTGTCCATTATCATCATCATCTATTTTTTATTTCTCCAGTGCTACATATTATTTGTCTGACAGCAAAGAATTGCAGATGTTTATGGACAACTGTATAAGGATGACAGGTAATACATGCGCTGGTTATGGTGGGCTCAGCCGCTAGGACTTGCTTCCCTCTTCCTCTGTGGCTGCCATTTTTTGACCAGCTAGGATCGGCGCACGACCATCAACATAAAGAACTCAGCTCTGTTTTATGTCTTATACAATCTCTCTAATAAATTTTCCACAGTTCTGTCTCTATTTGTGCCAAAAGGGGTATACATGCCTTGCACCACATTTATTATATATTTAAGACACTTAAAGGGGTTGTCCCGCGCCGAAACGGGTTTTTTTTTTTTTTTTCAATAGCCCCCTGTTCGGCGCGAGACAAACTCGATGCAGGGGTTTAAAAAAAAAAAACGGATAGTACTTACCCGAATCCCCCGCGCTCCGGTGACTTCTTACTTACCTTGCGAAGATGGCCGCCGGGATCTTCACACACGGTGGACCGCAGGTCTTCTCCCATGGTGCACCGTGGGCTCTGTGCGTTCCATTGCCGATTCAAACCTCCTGATTGGCTGGAATCGGCACACGTGACGGGGCGGAGCTACGAGGAGCAGCTCTCCAGCACGAGCGGCCCCATTCAGAAGGGAGAAGACCGGACTGCGCAAGCGCATCTAATCGGGAGATTAGACGCTGAAATTAGACGGCACCATGGAGACAAGGACGCTAGCAACGGAACAGGTAAGTGAATAACTTCTGCATGGCTCATAATTAATGCACGATGTACATTACAAAGTGCATTAATATGGCCATACAGAAGTGTATACCCCCACTTGCTTTCGCGGGACAACCCCTTTAATTCATTATTACTACTGAGGCTACTGTGGGCGTCACTATTACGACTGGTGCCACTGTGGGGGTCACTACTACTTCTGACGCTATTTTGCAGGTGCCTATCACTACTGTGGCCACTGTAGGGGTCACTATTACTACTGAAGCTGCTGTGGGGGTTATTATTACTACTGGTGCCACTGTGGGGGTCACTAATACTACTGTAGCTACTGTGGGGATAACTTTTACTACTGAGGCTACAGTGGGAGTCACTATTATGAATGGTACCACTGTGGGGGTAACTATTACTACTGGCACCACTGTGGGGTGACTATCACTACTGTGGCCACTGTGGGGGTCACTATTACTAATGAGGATACTGTGGGGGTCACTATTACTACTTGTGTCATTCTGGGAGTCACTATTACTCCTGGTGCCACTATGGGGGTCACTAATACTACTAAGGCTACTGTGTGGGTCACTCTTACTACTGCTACCACTGTGTGGGTCACTTTTACTGGGTTCACTGTGGGGGTCACTATTACTACTGAGGCTACTGTAGGGGGTCACTTTACTAGTGAGGCTACAGTGGGGTCACTGTTATGACTGGCGCCACTGGGGGTCACTATTACTACTGTTTCCATTGTGGGGAGGTCACTATTACTACTGTTACCATTGTGGGGGGGTCACTATTACTACTGAGCCTACTGTGGTGATCACTATTACTACTGGCTCCACTGTGGGGGTCACTAATACTACTGAGGCTACGGTGGGGGTCACTATTATTACTGAGGCTACTGTAGGGGTCTGGGGCGTACCTAAAGGCTCAGAGGCCCGGGTGCAAATGTTCACATCGGGCCCCCCCCCAGACCCAGTATCTACGCCTGAGGGCCAATGTCCACGTGCGGATTTTATTTATAAAATCTGCACGTGGATCCGCACGGGAGATCCGTGCATCTTACTGCCCATAGGGATGCATTGGTATCGGTAGGGCAGCTAAAAGCATGCAGATGGGATTCCTTCCCGGTTTGCGGGTCACACGCACAGGAAGAAATCGCAGCATGCGCCATAGAGATAGATACATACATAGATGCTATCCATAGATATGAGAGAGATTTATAGATAGATAGATAGGTAGATATGAGATAGGTAGATAGATAGATAGATAGATAGATAACAGATAGAGAGATATGAGATAGATAGATAGATAGATAGATAGATAGATAGATAGATAGATAGATAGATAGATAGATAGGAGATAGATAGATAGAGAGATGGGAGATAGATAGATGATAGATAGATAGATAGATAGATGTGAGATAGATAGATAGATAGATAGATAGATAGATAGATAGATAGATAGATAGATAGATAGATAGATAGATAGATAGATAGATAGATAGATAGATACGGTAGATATGAGGTAGATAGATAGATAACAGATAGAGAGATATGAGATAGATAGAGAGATGTGAGATAGATAGATAGATAGATAGATAGATAGATAGATAGATAGATAGATAGATATGAGATAGATAGATAGATAGATAGATATGAGACCAGGCAAGTTAGATAGAAAGACATACAGATAGGCAGACAAGCAGATAGATAGATACATACCCTGGTGCCTGGACTACTTCTCTGCTGAGGAGAGCAACTGTACACAGTGTCATCAGGAGGGTAGCAGCAGGGAGATGACATCATCCCTGGGCCACTCGATGCCTTGCTGTGCTGTGCCCGTGTGAGGTGAGTCTGCTTCTGTGTCACCTGTGCTCTTTCCCCCATCCCCCCTCCTCTTCACCTGTCTTCTCCCCAAGTCCTCCGCCTCCCTTCTCCTACTCTCCTTTCTGGCTCGTGCTGTCGGCCAGCCGGACCACACTAACTTAGCAAGCGGTCGCCAACAGTGCAAAGTGAAAGTAGAGCTGTATATGCTGGAGGGGGGCCTCTGGGCCCCCTCAAGCGCAGGGGCCGGGTCGCCATTGCGACCCTGGCACACCCTGCCGGTACCCCTATGGTGGGAGTCATTATTACTACTGGCACCACTGTGGGGGTCACTATTACTATTGGGCCACTGTGGGGGTCACTATTACTACTGAGGCCACTGTGGGTTATACTATTACTATTGAGACCAATATGGAGGACACTATTACTACTAAGGCCACTATGGAGGATACTATTATTATCGAGACCAATATAGGGGACACAAATTACTATTGAGGCCACTGTGGGGAAACTATTATTACTAGGGATGATATAGGAAACACTCTTACTACTGGGCGGGACACTATTACTACTGAGGCAACTGTCGGGGGTCACTACTACTTCTGACGCTATTTTGCAGGTGCCTATCACTACTGTGGCCACTGTAGGGGTCACTATTACTACTGAAGCTGCTGTGGGGGTTATTATTACTACTGGTGCCACTGTGGGGGTCACTAATACTACTGTAGCTACTGTGGGGATAACTTTTACTACTGAGGCTACAGTGGGAGTCACTATTATGAATGGTACCACTGTGGGGGTAACTATTACTACTGGCACCACTGTGGGGTGACTATCACTACTGTGGCCACTGTGGGGGTCACTATTACTAATGAGGATACTGTGGGGGTCACTATTACTACTTGTGTCATTCTGGGAGTCACTATTACTCCTGGTGCCACTATGGGGGTCACTAATACTACTAAGGCTACTGTGTGGGTCACTCTTACTACTGCTACCACTGTGTGGGTCACTTTTACTGGGTTCACTGTGGGGGTCACTATTACTACTGAGGCTACTGTAGGGGGTCACTTTACTAGTGAGGCTACAGTGGGGTCACTGTTATGACTGGCGCCACTGGGGGTCACTATTACTACTGTTTCCATTGTGGGGAGGTCACTATTACTACTGTTACCATTGTGGGGGGGTCACTATTACTACTGAGCCTACTGTGGTGATCACTATTACTACTGGCTCCACTGTGGGGGTCACTAATACTACTGAGGCTACGGTGGGGGTCACTATTATTACTGAGGCTACTGTAGGGGTCTGGGGCGTACCTAAAGGCTCAGAGGCCCGGGTGCAAATGTTCACATCGGGCCCCCCCCCAGACCCAGTATCTACGCCTGAGGGCCAATGTCCACGTGCGGATTTTATTTATAAAATCTGCACGTGGATCCGCACGGGAGATCCGTGCATCTTACTGCCCATAGGGATGCATTGGTATCGGTAGGGCAGCTAAAAGCATGCAGATGGGATTCCTTCCCGGTTTGCGGGTCACACGCACAGGAAGAAATCGCAGCATGCGCCATAGAGATAGATACATACATAGATGCTATCCATAGATATGAGAGAGATTTATAGATAGATAGATAGGTAGATATGAGATAGGTAGATAGATAGATAGATAGATAGATAGATAGATAACAGATAGAGAGATATGAGATAGATAGATAGATAGATAGATAGATAGATAGATAGATAGATAGATAGATAGATAGATAGGAGATAGATAGATAGAGAGATGGGAGATAGATAGATGATAGATAGATAGATAGATGTGAGATAGATAGATAGATAGATAGATAGATAGATAGATAGATAGATAGATAGATAGATAGATAGATAGATAGATAGATAGATACGGTAGATATGAGGTAGATAGATAGATAACAGATAGAGAGATATGAGATAGATAGAGAGATGTGAGATAGATAGATAGATAGATAGATAGATAGATAGATAGATAGATAGATAGATATGAGATAGATAGATAGATAGATAGATAGATAGATATGAGACCAGGCAAGTTAGATAGAAAGACATACAGATAGGCAGACAAGCAGATAGATAGATACATACCCTGGTGCCTGGACTACTTCTCTGCTGAGGAGAGCAACTGTACACAGTGTCATCAGGAGGGTAGCAGCAGGGAGATGACATCATCCCTGGGCCACTCGATGCCTTGCTGTGCTGTGCCCGTGTGAGGTGAGTCTGCTTCTGTGTCACCTGTGCTCTTTCCCCCATCCCCCCTCCTCTTCACCTGTCTTCTCCCCAAGTCCTCCGCCTCCCTTCTCCTACTCTCCTTTCTGGCTCGTGCTGTCGGCCAGCCGGACCACACTAACTTAGCAAGCGGTCGCCAACAGTGCAAAGTGAAAGTAGAGCTGTATATGCTGGAGGGGGGCCTCTGGGCCCCCTCAAGCGCAGGGGCCGGGTCGCCATTGCGACCCTGGCACACCCTGCCGGTACCCCTATGGTGGGAGTCATTATTACTACTGGCACCACTGTGGGGGTCACTATTACTATTGGGCCACTGTGGGGGTCACTATTACTACTGAGGCCACTGTGGGTTATACTATTACTATTGAGACCAATATGGAGGACACTATTACTACTAAGGCCACTATGGAGGATACTATTATTATCGAGACCAATATAGGGGACACAAATTACTATTGAGGCCACTGTGGGGAAACTATTATTACTAGGGATGATATAGGAAACACTCTTACTACTGGGCGGGACACTATTACTACTGAGGCAACTGTCGGGGGTCACTGTTACTACTGGGGCCAGCATAGGGGACACTGTTACTACTGAGGCCACTCTGAACGTTGCAGCATACCTCAAGCTAATTAACAGTGTGTTTACACGTGGCGAGATATCCGCAGTGGAAATGTTCGCTGCAAGTTCTGCAGCATTTCTGCATCCAAAAAACTGCATACTGTACCACTGGTGCAGATTTTGACTGCAAATCAGCCACGCATCTGCAACTAATTTCATACTATGTGGCGATCCAACTCACCTCCTCCAAAGGCATTATGCTGTCAATGCTCCTGGCTTCCAGTTCCCAGCGCTGCTGGTCAGGTGAGGCCACTATAGGTCGCTGGGAACCAGAAGCCGGGGAGAGCTGACAGCGGGAAGCTTTTGGAGGAGGTGAGGGGAAGTACCGTATAGTATGAAATCAGCTGCGGACCAATGGTACAGATTTCAACAGTTTTTTGGATGCAGAAATGCTGCGGAATTTGCTCCCTCTTTTTTGAAATGGCCCTGTGCATTTTATAATGACAGAGGTAAAATCATATGTCGTGATAAGCCCCGCCCCCTGACCACATCCCTCTGTTTCGTTTTGATCCTGGGAAAATCTGGTCACTAGATATCTAACTAGAAATAATGTTTGCAAAATTTGCCATAATTTCAGTGCTAAAATTTGGTGTACACTAAGCCAACTAAAACACAATAATGTCTAAATATGCATGACATTTACCATAAAGCATGAGCAACTGTGATTAATCTGACTCCCACCCTCCAGAGTCCTCTGTCCTTTTCCTCCAGATTCCTCTCCTCTCTTCTCTAGACCCCAGTGTCTTACTCCTCTCTCCCAGTCTTCTTTCCACTCCTAGACCCATGTATTCCCATCAAGACCTCTCTATCCCTTCCTCCAGAAAATGCTGTCCCCTTCTCCAGACTTTTCTGGCCCTTTCAGATACTTCTGTCCTCCCCAAGGTTTTCTATTCTTCTCCAGGCTCCTCTTTTCCCTCCTCCAGACTACTCTGTTCCTCTCAAGAACCCTGTTTTTCTCTACAACTAGTATCCCCTTCCAGTATACTCTGTCCTTGTCCTGGCTTGTTTTCTTCTAGTTGAGACACTGCTGTCCCCTTCTGCAGACTTCTGTGTCCCACTCTAAACCCCATTGTCCCCTCCGGACCCCTGTGTCCTCTTCCAGACACCTCTGTCTGCTCCTAGACCCATATGTCCCCCAGCATACACTTGTTCTCCTCCAGATTTCTCTTACTTCTAGATCCATCTGTCCGCCTCCATCAGACACATACTACCTCCTTCAAACACCTCTTTTGGATTCCTCATCCCCCCCCCCCCCAGACTCCCGTCTCCTCTTTCAGACTCCTGTCTGTTTCTAGACCCCTCTGTCCTCCTATAGTAAGGTGAACAGATTTTCCCATGGTCAAAGCAGGACAGATAGGTATGGTCAGGGGCGGGGCTTATCATGACATATGATTTTATCTACGGCATTATAAAAAAGACAGAGACATTTAAAAAAAGACAGACAGGGAGCAAATTCAGCAGCATTTCTGCATCCAATAAAAAATAATAATAACAGCCGTACCATTAGTGAGGATTTTGACTGGAAATCAGCTGCATACCCACGGCTGATTTCAGTCTATGCGGCTCCCCCTCCCCTCCTCCGAAGGCTTTCCACTGTCAGTGCAGCCCAGCTTCCGATTCCCAACGGCCTGTAGTGACCTCACCTGATCAGCATCACCTGACCAAGCCGCTGGGTACTGGAAGCCAGGAAGCACTGACAGAGGAAAGCCTTTGTTGGAGGTGAGAGGGAGTGCTGCACAATATGAAATCAGCTACGGATATGCGGCTGATTTCCAGTCATAATCCACACCAATGATATGGATTCTGATTCTTTTTTGGATGCGGAAATTCTGCGAAATTTGCTTTGGAAATTTCCGTGGCGGACATTGTGCAGCATTTGCATCAAATTTAAAAATACCCTAAAGCTGCTCTCACGCAGCCCATTTTTTTAACATGATTAGCACAATTTTTCAAATGCCAGAGTGGCCTCAGTAGTAAAAGTGTCACTTATATTGCCCCCGGTAATGATAGTGACCCCCACAGTGGCCCCAGTAGTAATAGTGACCCCTATATGGGCCCCAATAGTAATAGTGACCCCCCACAGTGGCATCAGTGGTAATAGTGCCCCTATATTGGCCCCAGTAGTAATAGTGACCCCCACAGTGGCCTCAGTAATGATAGTGACTCCCATAGTGGCCCCAATAATAATAGTAACCCCCACAGTGACCTCAATAATATCATTACTACTGAGGCTGATATAGGGAACACTATTACTAATTGTCATTTTTTTTCACATTTTCAACTGCAATATGTCAAATATGTACAAACATACTGCACAAATTTTAGATGAGATATATTTTTCCAGCTGTTTACTTTGTTCTGGAAGAAGATTTGAAAAACTTTAAGTTTTCTTTTAGCAATTTAGGAGATGACCAAATTTAACATTAATTATTAAAATTTTATGGAACATTTTGTTTTCCTAGACCAAGCCAAGATTGCAAAGGCTCATGGGTGTCAGAATGATAGATACCCCATGACCCCATATAAAAAATTACACCACTTAATACATTCAATGAGGGCGGTCATGAGTATCTTAATCCCACAGTTTTTCAGGAGTTTCATGCAATTTAGAGGAGGAAAAAAATGAAATCTCATATATTGGCAAATATGTCATTTTAAAGACAGTTTTTTCTTCTATAGTATGCATAAAAATGAAGAGATAATCTTATATCTGGCTGCACAATGGGGTCCAAATCGAAAGGAGCAACCCGTGGCTTTCAGAAGAGAAATTTTGCTTTCAGCCCCATTGCACACTTGTACAGCCCTTGAGCTGCCAAAACAGCAGAACACCTTCAAATGACCCCATTTTGAAAACTAGACCCCTATTACTAATATAAAGTTATGTAGAATGTCTTAAAACAGGAGTAATTACAGAGGCTTGGTTGGGATGAGCACATGGGGCAATAAAACGGGGTATCTCTTCTCCCATGCTTGCTGCAAACCCTACACTTTTTTGTGGGGTATTTCAAATGGGGTGTATAAAGTGGCGCTCTGTGAGCCTTCACACCTCCTCAGACTTGTAAGCTTTCTGCGGTGCAGTGGTCTCGCACAGAAGGTGCTGCTGGAACTGCAGGAAGGTGAGCGTTTCCTCTGACTTCTTTTAAATTATGTAGGCATTATAGGTAGTGATCTGAATAAGATGCTGTAGATCACTACCTTTTTGTACCAGGTCCTGATCTTCCACTTCACTACGTATGGCTAAAGCACCTGGTCGGAGAGGTCTACACCCCCAAAAACATATTATAGTCTATGATACAGTCAGGTTTTCTCTTGCCCATGGCAGCCCCTCTCTCCCTTACTGCTACTACTGAGGTGTCTGCATCCAGTCGAGAGCATATAGAACTCCTTTTGTCATGCCACTGTGAGGGTATATGTATATATTGCCATATGTTTTTTATGCTTTTATACCTGTATGCAAGTTTTATTCAATTCTAAAATGACAAAAACCTAATATGTAGCCTTATATCAGATATTCCAAAGCTTTGCAAGGCTGAGAGATGTGTCCAGAAATTCAGAGATTATACAGAACCGGATACGAAGGCCGCGTGCTTGGCTGTGTTCCCAGAAGCGCCGTATCTCCCTTTCCATGCAGCTGGACACCAGGGGTTGTGGGAATCCTGTTCTGTTTTTACTTAATGTCCCACAGGTTCCTGTATTTGTGACATGGAGAGATTTGCACAATGGGACACTGGTGTAGTAATTGTCCATGTATACATGGTACCCCTTGTGTAAAAATGTCCCCATGAGCTCTCAAACAATTTTACCACTTATGCCAATGTTGTCTGGGCAATCTAGGGGGTTAGGGTGGTAGTCCCTGCCTTCATATATAAAGACTTTGCAGGTATATCCTGTAGTGCTCTCGCACACCTTATATGATTTGATGCTATACTGGCGTTTTAAGCAAGCCCTTGAAGTTCATCAGGAACTCGTCAACCGACAGTCTTTTCTCTTTCTATATTGAACCCCTTAAGGACATGGCCTATTTTGGGCTTAAGGACGCAACGATTTTTGGCGGATTTTCATCTCCATTTTTCAAAAGTCATAACTTTTTTTACTTTTCCGTCGACGCAACCGTATAAGGGCTTGTTTTTTGCGTGGCGAACTGTAGTTTTTGATGGTGCCATTTTTGGATACATAGACTATATTGTAAAACTTTTATTATTTTTTTTATGATAACAGGGAGAGAAAGAGCATCAATTCTGCCATAGATTTTGTTGGTTTTTTTTTACAGAGTTAAACCTGCAACATAAATTACACAATACATTTTTTCTGTAGGCCGGTACGGTAACAACGATACCAAAATTCTTATATATTTTTTTTTAAGTCCTGTAACTTTTTTATTTTTCTATGTATGGAGCTCTATGAGGGCTTATTTTTTTTTAGACGAGCTGTAGTTTTTATTGGTATTTTGGGGTACATGCGGCTTTTTTGATCACTTTTATTGCATTTTTTGGAAGGCAAAATGCTAAAACTTAGCATTTTACCTCTGTTTTTTTGCCGTGCAGAATAAAAAGCATGTTCAATTTATTGTACCTGTCATTACGGACGCGTCAATACTAAATATGTGCCATTTTAATTTATTGTTTATGCTAATATGAGAGAAAGCATAAAAAAGGCCTTTTTTCCATTTTTCTTTTTTATCCATTTTTCTTATATTTTTTTAAACCATCTATGTTCTTCTGGGGGATTTAAAGCACAGCACTGATGATCACTGTGATAAGGCATGACAGGACTTCTGTCCCGCCATGCCTTATCGCTTATACAGCAATCATAGGCTCTGGCAACACAGGACACTGGTATCTGGCATCCTGTTGCCATGACAACCAGCCAGGCTCTCTTCGATTATATCACAAGAGCCCGGCAACTTCACAGAGTGAACCCTTCCCATGACGCGATCTACATAGATCTTCAATGCACCCCTGCTGCTGAAGCGGGAGGCCGGCTATGACTGACAGGATAGCGTGAGATCTGTCATGATCTCGCACTATCCCTATGACGTAAGGGTACGTCATTTTGCGGGAAGTACCCCGCTCCCATGACATACCCTTACGTCATGGGGAGGGAAGGGGTTAAAGGATTCTCTAATCAGGGAGATTGGGGCCACAGTTTAAACAATCTGTTATAGGCTGGGTGATCTCTTGGGGGAGAAATGGAGGAAATGCATTAAGTTTTCTAAGCAGTGTTGGGGCATAACAGACGCAAATATAGGGGTTTGCATGCACAGCGCTGGTAGTCCAATACAAGTAGATGGAGGAATTCTTTACTAAACCCATTAATAATATGATTCCCAATTTTTAAATTTTTTTTATTGCTGGGACATTGGATAACGATAATCCGTCCCTCATCAACCTTAAAGTTATGATTTTAGAGAGTTTTTGTTAAAAAAAATAACAGTTCTTCACCCATAAAACAAAAACTATTTGTCCTAGAAACCTGATCATGCTCTCAATTTATTGATAATGCTCTTGTCCACAAATATAACTTAAATTTTTTTTTTTAGGTATGATTAATATATTTGAAGATATTAGTAAACTTTCAGAGCTGGTTGTGTTCTGGATTCCTAAAAATCAATATTTCCTGAAAACACTCAAGTTCTGGCTACATGCCATTTTCTCTTATTTTAATGTCAATTAATTTATTTTATCATGTTTATAATCGAAAAACAGTTAATGTGTAATGTGTAAGGTACGCAATGTGTTTTCATAGAAATTTTGACAAACCCAAGATGAAAAAGGGTATTGTATGAGAAGAACAAAAATCTGAATAAATTACAAGAAATGTATTTCACACAAAAAAGATGGTTTATTACAAGATAGAAGAATGTGTATTACAAAAAAGTGTATTGTAAAGTGTATTGTACCAACTAAAAAAACATAAAGAAATATAATATTTAGTTACATTTTACATGATTGAAACATCAGGAAGAGGCTTAGAGAGGGCGGCTTTTGCAGTACCAAGGTAAGGTTTCCTGCATTCTGCTACGACTTGTAACAAGAACTGGCATTGTTCTTCGTTTTTGATAATACTTGAATTGAAATCTTGGATCAATTTGACCTCCCTCTCTGATGAGTCATTTACAACCTTTAGTTTTTCTACTATCATTTTACCTTTCCAGTAATCAAGGTTTTCAAACCAAACACCCAGATCACTTTCCAAGGAAGAAGTTGCAATTTTGAACCATTTAAAAAAAAATTCAGTTTGAGGAGAAATAAAAAAAAATCTGAATTTAGCTATCACAGGTGATTTATAAATTTGCCTATTGCTTTCTCTGATACATCTTTATCAATATTTTTAGAATTTATAAGCCATTTTAACCCCCTAGTGAGCAAGCCTGTTTGCGCCTTGATGACCAGCCCAAATTTTGCAAATCTGGCATGTGTCACTTTAACATAGAATAGCTCCGTAAAGGTTTTGTACATCCAAGTGATTCTGATATTGTTTTTTCGCCACATGTTGTACTTCATTTAGGTGGAAAAAATAGACCAATAGAATTTGTGTAACTAATCACTGTGACAGTAGGGTTCTTTTTAAACTTAATTATTTACACTGGGAAGAGCCCACTAACTAATTTTAAACATAAAATATAACTTTTATTCACTCTGTTAAAAATTGAGCTCACTGACAAACATACACAGATATATATCAATCTAAATGATCAATTTACGATCAGTAAAGTATCAACACTGTAGTTCCAATATCAATAGATTCTGTTGGTGGACAAAAAGTATATAAATTATGCACGATCAACTTGTTTTTGTGTATCGTGCAGAAATTAACTTATTCTCCCACAGTCGACGCGTTTCTTCAGTCACCTCCAACCTGTGACTGATTCATCAGGATGGGGAGACAGTATATTACAGAAATAGGTCCACTTTGATGATGGATAGTGAGGATGTATTAATCACTTATCAAAAACTCCCTTTTTTTTCTTTTCCTGTGGATTTTTATATAGTACGGAAGTTTTCTTTTCCCCAAAATTTGATGATACTTGTGTTGCAAATGGTCTGAATTATGATATTAATTGGTTTCAGCTCAGTACTTGAAGTATCCAGCCCAGATTGATTTAGGTTTAATCATGGTTAACGGATGCCATCCGAGCTAGATCTCTAACCACATTAATGATATCATTCAGGAATCATGTGGTTACGATAGTACACGGACTGGCATCCAACTGATGTATGTATCTTCACTGTGACTCTGTTAGACTAATGGTCATCAGTGTGATCTTATTCCATAAATTATTCTAGTAACTTACTGGGGTACTTCTGTATAGCTGTCCCTGATGTTTGTTTATAAACCATCAGTAAGTAGCTAACAGATGTTACACAGCTACTTGAAATGTTTTTATATAGGCGGTCATAAACACAGTTGGGCCTCAATATTATGAGCCCATTGATAAACTGTGTTATCATTAGTGTCCTTAGTGCAGCTTTAGGTTAGTCTAAGTCAAAAGAGCTAGATACTTTGGCTCAATTGCAGTGACTGAACACTAAAGCTGACTTAGTTTGCTGCCCAGATCACTAAAGAGAGCTGTAACATAGTACTGGAATCGGATGTGATATCTGATAGCACCCTTCAACCTTTCCCACACAGCACAGCATGTGCAACCGCTGGGATCAATGTCCCACAATAAACTGACAGACCTGGTATCCTCTGGTTTGCCAGGGTTTAAGTATACCAAACTCCTCCCCTCTCATTGGGGGCTCGTCTCTGTTTGCACCTATCACAAGATATCCGGCCCTGAAGTGGGCGTTCCCATCTGCTGCAATCATGTGACCACTAGTGTCCCATGACTCAAATCATGTGGCTGCGGATGTCATGTGACCTATTAACTCACGAGGCGCCACACAGGTCCTTAACTATTGCAGAAATTCAGCATTATATCCTGAGTACCGCTGTCTTGCTTGACAGTTTGTTGTTTATGTCTCACTAGCTGTCTGCTTGTTCAACGCCCATACTCACTGTCCCCTTATTAGTTTGAAATCGCTCACTTTTAACGGAGAAACTATCTCCAACTGTTTTATTATATGAATGATGTATTAAATAGGCGATCCTATTGTTTTATGATCACACTACCTAGCAAACCATTATGAGCAATAAAACATTAGAACAGGGCTGTCGTGTCATTTCTATGATTTGTGCAGTGATATTTATTTGGAGTGGTATATTTTAATTGTAGCTCAAGCTAACAGCAAATGAACTGATTTTTCTTGCTGAACAAGATAAGTGTTTCCATAAAAAGACTACACCATTGTCTTAATTAAGGTTTTTTATTTTTATTTGATCCATTCATCTCAAAATGTTGCTACTATAACCTGTGTGTTATTACAACCATATTTATTTTACAGATGTATTTTTTAGGTCCTCACATTATATTCATGGTATCTATTAACACTTAAATGAAAGGAGCAAACGACAAACATTCATTCAAGCCATTTGGAGCCACTGAATTCAAGCGATGGATCCATCTTGATTCCTTCTGAAGTAGATCACGATCTACATTGCCTCTACGTGCCGTCAAACGCAGGGTCTCAATTCCTCTAAATACCACCTTATGGGGATCATTCCCATGTACGTCTCGGATGTGGTTTGCTAAACTAGTGCTCTCATTCCTGTTTATGTTTCCTATATGTGAGAGCACTCTTCTTCGCAGTTCTTGTATCGTCTTACCTACATAGTCCTTTGGACAAGGACATGTTGCGACATATATAACGGCTGTGGTTCTGCAGTTTATGAAGCTCCTAATAGAGTAGGTTTTACCCGTTGCTGCACCAGTGAAGGTTTTGGTCCTCTCCATAAAAGGACAGGCTTTGCAGCCCGAACATCTGAAAGAGCCTGAAATTGGGTGTTGATCCAGCCAGTTTTGTGGGTCCACTTTGGGAATATAGTGGCTGTGCACCAATCTGTCCCTCACGCTCCTCCCCCTCCGGTATGTAATAGAGGGTTGCTCAGATAAACATCTTGTGAGGTCAGTGTCCCTTCTTAGAATGTTCCAATATTTTTGGAAAATTCCCCTAACTTTGGCGGATTTTTCATCGTATGTTGCTATCATCCGTATTAAACCTTCACCCTGTTCTTTCACTTTTCTTGATAGGAGCTCAGTTCTTGTTCTTACTGCCGCTGCCGTTTGCGCCTCTCTAATCACGTTCTCTGGATAACCTCGTCTTGTGAATCTATCCGCCATTTCTCTAGCTTTTACTTCGAATTCCTGGGGTTCAGAGCAATTTCTTTTCGTCCTCAAAAGCTGCCCTTTTGGAATGCCCTTTTTAAGGGCCCATGGATGGTGACTTTGATAATGGAGGAGATTGTTGGTAGCTGTGGGCTTCCTATAGATAGTAGTTGCCAAGGTGCCAGTCGAGGTTTTGGAAATTTGGAGGTCCAAGAACGTGATTGATTGGGAGTTAATCTCTGATGTGAACCTCAACCCAAGATCGTTTTTATTCAACATGTTGACGAAATCTTGAAAGGAATCAGTATCCCCTGACCACAGTATAAGCACATCGTCTATGTACCTCAGCCAGATGTCTACCATGTTTGTCCATTTTAAGTTGGATTCTTCAAAGACAAATTTTTCCTCCCACCAGCCCAGGTAAAGATTTGCATAAGTGGGCGCACATGGGCTCCCCATTGCGGTACCCCTGAGCTGGTGGGAGAATTTGCCATTAAAAAGAAAATAATTATGTTCAAGGACGAACTGTAATAGTTCTATTATGAACATGTTATGCAGACTGAAATGTTGACCCCTTTGGCTGAGGAAGTGCTTTATTGCTTTGAGGCCACCATGATGGGGAATAGATGTATAAAGAGCTTCTACATCTAAGCTTGCAAGATAAACTGTTTCTGGGACGCAGATGCCATCCAGTTTCCTGAGTACGTCCGTGGTGTCTTGGACGTATGAAGGTAATGCCTCTACGAAATTCCGAAGAACTTTGTCGATATAGACACTTGGATTTTGTGTAATGCTGTTAATCCCAGAGACTATTGGGCGACCTTTAAGCGGGGACAGGCCCTTATGAACTTTGGGTATGGCGTAGAACGTCGCCACCTGAGGATAACTGATATGTAAGAACTAAAATTCTCTGTTGTCAATTAAGTGATTTTCTAAAGCCTTGGTTAATATTTCTTTTAATTGTTGTGAGAATTCATCAGTAGGATCCTTTGAGAGTTTACCATAGCTTGAAGTATCTTTTAAGAGCTGTAAACACATTTCTTGGTAATCTGATTTATCCATGATGACAATGTTTCCTCCTTTATCTGATTGTTTTATTACAATATTGTGATCTTTTTCTAAGGAGACCAAGGCTTTTTTTTCCGTTACTGAGAGATTTTGGTGATGGAAACACTTTTCTTGTGATAGTAATTGAAGTTCTTGTTTTACCAGAGTCTCAAATATATCAATGTGTGGATTATCACCAACAGGCGGCATACTAGTACTTTTATTCTTCAAGTTCGTAAAGGGGCCTTCCCCTATGGGTCTGCGAGCTTCTTGTGAGAGCTGGTCTAGGTCGTTAAGAGCAGTGATGTCGCTCGGATCAAGATTCAATTCAGCGCTTTTCTTACGCTCTTGAATGGCGTAATAAGAGTACAGGGACTCTACCGGATCCTGAGAAAGATATGTCTATCATTAATTTGTCAAAGAAGATTCTGTCTTTGGACGAAATTACAGTCCTCAAAAAAGGTCTGTCATTCGTGCCTACACATCAGTTTGATCTGTTTACGTGGGAGAAAGACTTAGCGCTATTTCTTAGAAAGCTACGCTGGCGTAAGTATTACGCCATTCAAGAGCGTAAGAAAAGCGCTGAATTGAATCTTGATCCGAGCGACATCACTGCTCTTAACGACCTAGACCAGCTCTCACAAGAAGCTCTAACCCATCATTAATGTGGTTAGAGATCTAGCTCGGATGGCATCCGTTAACCATGATTAAACCTAAATCAATCTGGGCTGGATACTTCAAGTACTGAGCTGAAACCAATTAATATCATAATTCAGACCATTTGCAACACAAGTATCATCAAATTTTGGGGAAAAGAAAACTTCCGTACTATATAAAAATCCACAGGAAAAGAAAAAAAAGGGAGTTTTTGATAGGTGATTAATACATCCTCACTATCCATCATCAAAGTGGACCTATTTCTGTAATATACTGTCTCCCCATCCTGATGAATCAGTCACAGGTTGGAGGTGACTGAAGAAACGCGTCGACTGTGGGAGAATAAATTAATTTCTGCACGATACACAAAAACAAGTTGATCGTGCATAATTTATATACTTTTTGTCCACCAACAGAATCTATTGATATTGGAACTACAGTGTTGATACTTTACTGATCGTAAATTGATCATTTAGATTGATATATATCTGTGTATGTTTGTCAGTGAGCTCAATTTTTAACAGAGTGAATAAAAGTTATATTTTATGTTTAAAATTAGTTAGTGGGCTCTTCCCAGTGTAAATAATAGAATTTGTGTATATTTTTTCACATTTTCAACTGCAATATCTCAGATACGTGCAAACATACTGTACACATTCTTGATAAGATATATATTTCCATCTGTTTACTTTATTCTGGGCGCACATTGGAAAAATTTTTTTTTAACCATTTAGGAGACGTACAGATTTAACATTAGGGATGAGCGAGTATACTCGCTAATGCACTACTCGCTCGAGTAATGTGCCTTAGCCGAGTACCTCCCCGCTCGTCCTGAAAGATTCGGGGGCCGGGGCGGGGAGCTGCGGGGGAGAGCAGGCAGGAACGGAGGGGAGATCTCTCTCTCCCTCTCTCCCGCCCGCTCTCCCCTGCTCCCCGCCGCAACTCACCTGTCAGCAGCGGAGCGCCCCGAATCTTTAGGGACGGGAAGAGGGATACTCGGCTAAGGCACATTACTCGAGCGAGTAGTGCATTAGCGAGTATACTCGCTCATCCCTATTTAACATTGATTTTTAACATTTTGAGGAACATTTTTCTTTTTCTATACCAAGCCAAGATTACAAAGGCTCGTAGGTGTCAGAATGATAGATACCCCCACAAATGACCCCATTTTTAAAATTACACCCCTAAATGTATTCACTGAAGGGGATCAGGAGAATTTTTATCCCACAGTTTTTTTCAGGAATTAATGCAATTTAGAGGAGAAAAAATAAAATGTCATATTTTTGCAATTATGCCATTTAAAAGACAGGATTTTTTTTTCTCTAGTGCACATGAAAATGAGTATTTATACCCAAAATGGATCCCCCTGTTTGTCCTGTGTTCAGAAACATACCCATTGTGGCCCTAATATTATGTCCATATGCACAACAGGGCCCAAACCGAAAAGAGCAGCCAGTGGATTTCAAAACAGACATTTTGCTTGAAGGTGATTTAGGCCCAATTGCCCACTTGTTGAGCCCTTAAGCGACCAAAATGATACAGAGCCCCAACAAATGACCCCATTTTGAAAACTGCACCCATTAACGAATTCATCAAGGTGTATAATGCGCATTTTGACCCCACAGCTTTTGAATGAATCTAAGCAAAACAGAAGGAAAAAATTATGATTTTCATTTTTTTAGCAACTATGTCACTTTTAAAAGTTTTTTTTACAACATACGTAGGAATGAAGACTTGCACCCTAAAATGGATCCCCCTGTTTGTCTTGTGTTCAGTACCATATTAATTGTGGCCCTAATATTATGCACAACGGGGCGCAAAACGAAAGGAGCAGCCGGTGGCTTTTAGAACAGACATTTTGCTTGAAGGTGTTTTAGGCCCCATTGCCCACTTGTAGAGTCCTTGAGCGGCCAAAACAATGGAGAACCCCCACAAATGATGCCATTTTGAAAACTAGACCCTTTAACGCATTCATCTAGGGATGTACTGCGTATTTTTTGAATGAATCTGAGCAAAGCAGAAGGAAAAAATTACAATTTAAATTTTTTTGGCAATTGTGTCATTTTAAAAACAATTTTTTTGTACAGCACATATAGGAATGAAGACTTTTACTCCAAAATGGATCCTACCATTTGTCCCGTGTTCAGAAACATACCACTTGTGGCCCTGATACTATGTCCATATGCACAACAAACTTCAACTGCGTCTTAATTTTTACGTAATCACCATTATCCATTGGATAATGGCGATCACGTGATCGGGGGCGCTCACTGCGGCCCATTGTCACTGCTCCAGGCTCTCGGCTAGTAGCCAGGAGCAAGGAGACTTTAAATTTCCTGGGCCCTCCACAGCTTCTCCGCTTGCGTCCACCATTTTGCTGATGGGCACATGTGCCAAAGTTGGGGAAAGGCCTGCAGATAAAGATTTCATTGGTAGACATCGCCAGAGGCCTTAGGTAAGTAATTTCACCTCCCCTCATGGATCGGATCTGTGATTGGAGGTGAAACTTTAACTTTGTTTACTTTTACGTGATCGCTGTTTTCAATTGGAAAATGGCGATCACGTACTGCGGGCCCCTGTGAAATCTCCAGGCTCTTGGCTATATTTGGTAGCCAGGAGCAGGGAGATTTTAAATTACCCTGACAATCTGCGGCTTTTGCACATGAGTCCACCATCTTGGCGGCATGCGCGTGCGCAGAATCCATGGTGAGGTCCGTGGATGAATCAGGGTCCTTAGGTACGTTATTTCATCTTCCCTCATGGATATGAGCCGTGAGCAGAGATGAAACTTACACTTTTTTATCTTTTTTTTAAACTTTTTTAAAACTTTTTTTTAGTTTACATGAACACTGTTATCCATTGGATAGCAGCGATCATGTGACCGGGAACCGCATGCAGCGGCTCCTGGTGACATCTCTCTGCTTTCGGCTACACATGGGAGCCAGGAGCCAGAGAGTTTTTAAATTTCCCGGGCCACCCGCCCTTCTTAGCGCGCCCAACGCATGACATCTGGCGCGCATGCGCAGAAGGTGCCGTCGGCACCCGGGAGGTCAGGGCACTGCGGGACATTGCGGAGGAGGCGGGTGAGTACTTTCAGCTGCTCTGATGGATCCGATCCATCGGGGCAGCTGAATCTTTAACTTTTTTTACTTTTTGTTGACTTTTACATGATCACCGTCATTCGGTAAATGACGGCGATCATGTGACCGGGGGAGGGGTCCTGCTCCAGGTTGCCGGCTACCTCCAGGAGCTGGCAGTATGAATCTGTCACGTCCTCAGCTTGCAGGCCCTTGATCCCTGCAGGAAACATGTTTCTACGTTCTCAGGGTTTAAGGCCCAGCAAGCTAGGACGTAAAAAGGCAATGATCTGGTCACTAAGGGGTTAACAATTGCAAATCTTGGTTGGAGCCATAGCCGCCTTGGGGACATTAAACCAAGCTTTCACCTACATATTAATAATAAACAAACAAATTTGCCCTGTTCCATTCTTTTTCACATCATTCAAAGGAAACTGATCCCTAAGGCCTCCTTCCCACGGACGGATTTCCGCCGCGTAATTCGCGGCGAAAATCCGCTGCGTTGCCCGCAGCTATTAGGTTCTATTGAACATAATAGCTCAGGGCTTACTGTGCGGAATTCCGCACCGTGAAATTTCCCGTCCTCACCCGCGGCATGCTCTATTTGCCGCGGATGTACGTGCGGACGGCTTCCATTGCAGTCAATGGAAGCCGTCCGTTCACGCTATCTTCCTCTGTAGCACAGGGGAAGATAGCGTGAAATCGCCTCTCTGCCTACCGCCGCCGCGTCATGTGACATGGCCGGCGTGTCACATGACGCTGCAGTGCGTCACGCTGAAGCGTCGTGCGGGACCCAGGATGCCGGATCCGCAGGTAAGTTTGGGTGTCTCTGGGGGGGCACCGTGACGGGCTCCGCTGCGGAATTCCGCGGCGGAGCCCATCGCGGCCGTGTGCAGCCAGCCTTAAAATATACATTCTTAGTGAATAAATGGCTTTGGCCATCCACCTGGCATGATGAAGGGCATCAGGTACCCTGAAAGAAAGTTCTTCTATTTAGTAGTACATCCCAAGAAAATTAAAGGGGTTGTCCCGCGCCGAAACGTTTTTTTTTTTTTTCAACCCCCCCCCCCCCCCGTTCGGCGCGAGACAACCCCGATGCAGGGACTTAAAAAAAAAAAACGCTCAGCGCTTACCTTAATCCCCGCGCTCCGGTGACTTCTATACTTACCGGCTGAAGATGGCCGCCGGGATCCTCTTCCTCCGTGGACCGCAGCTCTTCTGTGCGGTCCATTGCTGATTCCAGCCTCCTGATTGGCTGGAATCGGCACGTGACGGGGCGGAGCTACACGGAGCCCCATTGAAGAAAGAAGACGACCCGGACTGCGCAAGCGCGTCTAATTTGGCCATTCGACCATTTTAGACGGCGAAAATTAGGCGGGCTCCATGGAGACGAGGACGCCAGCAGCGGAGCAGGTAAGTGAAAAACTTTTTATAACTTCTGTATGGCTCATAATTAATGCACAATGTACATTACAAAGTGCATTATTATGGCCATACAGAAGTGTATAGACCCACTTGCTGCCGCGGGACAACCCCTTTAAACCTGATTTGAGAAATTCTTTATAGTCATCCCTGGGCCGCAGCTGTTTTAGTTGTTCTAAAAGAAAGCTTGAAGTCTCTTGTGGATCTTTTATTTTGTTTCTAATATATTTATCCTCCATTACACTTCTGTATTTTCTTTTGTCTATCTTAGACCACTTAGCTTGAAACTTTTTAAAAATATCCGGTTGAGGGCCAGTGGTAGAGACAATTTTGCAATTGAACACTGCCTTTAATAAGACTTCTAAAATGTGGTGACGACATGCCAGGTATAAAGGATTTTTCCTAAACCATTGTTCTACCAGAGCCCATGTTCTTCTGATCCGAACTGTGTTTACAGCAGTGCTATCAAAACACATTGCCTTGATTTTAACAACTGCCCCCCACTCTTCTACTTCAGAGAATGCAGCTTTTGCTTGAGTGATCCCCATAGTATTTTCAAGCTGATGTACTCCTATCAATTGATCTTCCCCACAGCTAGTGAGAATAGCTAGCCTCTCTACACCTTCTCTATTCAAAATATCTGGAAGCAATTTTCCATCCCAGTGTAAAACAACCTCTAAATCAGAATTTTTAAACCTACTTTAATAATTTATCCCACCATACCCTTTCTTGGGCAGAGGAGCAGCTCCTCAGCAGAGACCTCTTTCTGCCCTGAAGTTCAGTGAATATGATTTATTGCTAATAATTAGAGATGAGCGAGCACCAAAATGCTCGGGTGCTCGTTACTCGAGACGAACTTTTCGCGATGCTCGAGGGTTCGTTTCGAATAACGAACCCCATTGAAGTCAATGGGCGACCCGAGCATTTTTGTATATCGCCGATGCTCGCTAAGGTTTTCATGTGTGAAAATCTGCAAAACCCAAGAAAGTGATGGAAACGACACAGCAACGGATAGGGCAGGCGAGGGGCTACATGTTGGGCTGCATCTCAAGTTCCCAGGTCCCACTATTAGGCCACAATAGCGGCAAGAGTGGCCCCCCCCTCCCAACAATTTTTACTTCTGAAAAGCCCTCATTAGCAATGCATACCTTAGCTAAGCACCACACTACCTCCAACAAAGCACAATCACTGCCTGCATGACACTCCACTGCCACTTCTCCTGGGTTACAGGCTGACCAACCCCCCCCCCCCACGACCCAGTGTCCACAACGCACACCAAACTGTCCCTGCCCAGCCTTCAGCTGCCCTCATGCCACGCCACACTCATGTCTATTTATAAGTGCGTCTGCCAGAGGAACCGCAGGCACACACTGCAGAGGGGTTGGCATGGCTAGGCAGCGACCCTCTTTAAAAGGGGCGGGGCGATAGTCCACAATGCTGTACATAAGCAATGAGAAATCCAATCCTGTGCCACCTCCATCTGGAGCTGCACACGTGGGCATAGCAATGGGGAACCTATGTGCCACACACTATTCATTCTGTCAAGGTGTCTGCATGCCCCAGTCAGACCGCGTTTTTTTATAAATAGTCACAGGCAGGTACAACTCCGCAATGGGAATTCCGTGTGCACCCACAGCATGGGTGGCTCCTTGGAACCCACCGGCTGTACATAAATGTATCCCATTGCAGTGCCCTGGACAGCAGAGCTAACGTCAAATTAAATGCAGGTGGGCTTCGGCCCACACTAAATGCCCCAGTCAGACTGGGGTTCTTTAGAAGTGGACAGATGCAGTTACAACTCCCTGTGGACCCACAGCATGGGTGGGTGCCAGGAAGCCACCGGCGGTACATAAATATATCCCATTGCATTGCCCATCACAGCTGAGGTAATAATGTCATGTTTAATGCAGGTGGGCTTCGGCCCACACTGCATGCCCCAGTCAGACTGGGGTTCTTTAGAAGTGGACACATGCAGTTACAACTCCCTGTGGACCCACAGCATGGGTGGCTCCCTGGAACCCACCGGTGGTACATAAATATATCCCATTGCATTGCCCATCACAGCTGAGGTAATAATGTCATGTTTAATGCAGGTGGGCTTCGGCCCACACTGCATGCCCCAGTCAGACTGGGGTTCTTTAGAAGTGGACAGATGCAGTTACAACTCCCTGTGGACCCACAGCATGGGTGGGTGCCAGGAAGCCACCGGCGGTACATAAATATATCCCATTGCAGTGCCCAACACAGCTGATGTAACGTCAGCTGTAATGCAGGTGGGCTAAAAATTAATTGGATTACACTGTAGGCGAGGGCCCCCAAAAATTGGTGTACCAACAGTACTAATGTACCTGAGAAAAATTGCCCATGTCCAACCAAGAGGGTAGGTGAAACCCATTAATCGCTTTGGTTAATGTGGCTTAATTGGTAACTAGGCCTGGAGGCAGCCCAGTAAAAATAAAAATTGGTTGAGGTGAAAGTTTCAACGCTTTAATGAGCATTGAAACGTATAAAAATTGTTTAGAAAAATTATATGACTAAGCCTTGTGGGCCTAAGAAAAATTGCCCGTTCGGCGTGATTACGTGAGGTTTCAGGAGGAGGAGCAGGAGGAGGAGGAATATTGTACACAGATTGATGAAGCAAAAAGGTCCCCGTTTTGTATGGTGATAGAGAATGATGCTTCCATCCGCGGGTGCAGCCTACGTATTGTTTAGGTATCGCTGCTGTCCGCTGGTGGAGAAGAGAAGTCTGGGGAAATCCAGGCTTTGTTCATCTTGATGAGTGTAAGCCTGTCGGCACTGTCGGTTGTCAGGTGGGTACGCTTATCCGTGATGATTCCCCCAGCCACACTAAACACACTCTCTGACAAGACGCTAGCCGCAGGACAAGCAAGCACCTCCAGGGCATACAGCGCGAGTTCAGGCCACGTGTCCAGCTTCGACACCCAGTAGTTGTAGGGGGCAGAGGCGTCACCGAGGACGTTCGTGCGATCGGCTACGTACTCCCTCACCATCCTTTTACAGTGCTCCCGCCAACTCAGCCTTGACTGGGGACAGGTGACACAGTCTTGCTGGGGAGCCATAAAGCTGGCAAAGGCCTTGGATAATGTTCCCCTGCCTGCGCTGTACATGCTGCCTGATCTCTGCGCCTCCCCTGCTACCTGGGCCGCGAAGATGCGCCTTCGGCCACTAGCGCTGTCGGATGGGAAGTTTACCATCAGTTTGTCCACCAGTGCCCTGTGGTATAGCATCATTCTCGAACCCCTTTCCTCTTCGGGAATGAGAGTGGAAAGGCTCTCCTTATACCGTGGGTCGAGCATTGTGTACACCCAGTAATCCGTAGTGGCCAGAATGCGTGTAACGCGAGGGTCACGAGAAAGGCATCCTAATATGAAGTCAGCCATGTGTGCCAGGGTACCTGTACGCAACACATGGCTGTCCTCACTCGGAAGATCACTTTCAGGATCCTCCTCCTCCTCCTCCTCTGGCCATACACACTGAAAGGATGACAGGCAAGCAGCATCTGTACCCTCAGCAGTGGGCCAAGCTGTCTCTTCCCCCTCTTCCTCATGCTCCTCCCCCTCCTCCTCCTCCTCTGGCCATACACGCTGAAAGGATGACAGGCAAGCAGCATCTGTACCCTCAGCAGTGGGCCAAGCTGTCTCTTCCTCCTCCTCCTCATGCTCCTCCCCCTCCTCCTCAACGCGCTGAGATATAGACATGAGGGTGTTCTGACTATCCAGCGACATACTGTCTTCCCCCGCCTCCGTTTCCGATTGCAAAGCGTCTGCCTTTATGCTTTGCAGGGAACTTCTCAAGAGGCATAGCAGAGGAATGGTGACACTAATGATTGCAGCATCCCCGCTCAGCATCTGGGTAAACTCCTCAAAGCTTCCAAGGACCTGGCAGATAGCTGCCAACCAGGCCCACTCTTCTGTAAATAATTGAGGAGGCTGACTCCCACTACGCCACCCATGTTGGAGTTGGTATTCCGCAATAGCTCTACGCTGCTCATAGAGCCTGGCCAATATGTGGAGTGTAGAGTTCCACTGTGTGGGCACGTCGCACAGCAATCGGTGCACTGGCAGATGAAACCGATGTTGCAGGGTCCGCAGGGTGGCAGCGTCCGTCTTGGAGTTGCGGAAATGTGCGCAGAGCTGGCGCACCTTTCCGAGCAGGTATGACAAGTGGGGGTAGCTTTTCAGAAAGCGCTGAACCACCAAATTAAAGACATGGGCCAGGCATGGCACGTGCATGAGGCTGCCGAGCTGCAGAGCCGCCACCAGGTTACGGCCGTTGTCACACACGACCATGCCCGGTTGGAGGCTCAGCGGCGCAAGCCAGCGGTCGGTCTGCTCTGTCAGACCCTGCAGCAGTTCGTGGGCCGTGTGCCTCTTCTCTCCTAAGCTGAGTAGTTTCAGCACGGCCTGCTGATGCTTGCCCACCGCTGTGCTGCCACACCGCGTGACACCGACTGCTGGCGACGTGCTGCTGCTGCTGACACATCTTGATTGCGAGACAGAGGTTGCGTAGGAGGAGGAGGAGGGTGGTTTAGTGGAGGAAGCATACACCGCCGCAGATACCACCACCGAGCTGGGGCACGCAATTCGGGGGGTGGGTAGGACGTCAGCGGTTCCAGGCTCTGACTCTGTCCCAGCCTGCACTAAATTCACCCAATGTGCCGTCAGGGAGATATAGTGGCCCTGCCCGCCTGTGCTTGTCCACGTGTCTGTTGTTAAGTGGACCTTGGCAGTAACCGCGTTGGTGAGGGCGCGTACAATGTTGCGGGAGACGTGGTCATGCAGGGCTGGGACGGCACATCGGGAACCGAGTAGCGCGGGGCCGCCGCCGCCATCATGCTTTTGAAAGCCTCCGTTTCCACAAGCCTATACGGCAGCATCTCTAGGCTGATCAATTTGGCAATGTGCACGTTTAACGCTTTAGCGTGCGGGTGCGTGGCGGCGTACTTGCGCTCGCGCTCAAACAGTGGCACTAGCGACGTCTGGACGCTGCGCTGAGAGACATTGCTGGATGGGGCCGAGGACAGCGGAGGTGAGGGTGTGGGTGCAGACCAGGAGACGGTAGTGCCTGTGTCCTCAGAGGGGGGTTGGATCTCAGTGGCAGGTTGGGGCACAGGGGGAGAGGCTGTGGTGCAAACCGGAGGCGGTGAACGGCCTTCGTCCCACCTTGTGGGGTGCTTGGCCAACATATGCCTGCGCATGCTGGTGGTGGTGCCTCCCCAGCTGATCTTGGCGCGACAAAGGTTGCACACCACTGTTCGTCGGTCGTCAGGCGTCTCTGTGAAAAACTGCCACACCGTAGAGCACCTTGACCTCTGCAGGGTGGCATGGCGCAAGGGGGCGCTTTGAGAAACAGTTGGTGGATTATTCGGTCTGGCCCTGCCTCTACCCCTGGCCACCGCACTGGCTCGGCCTGTGCCCACACCCTGACTTGGGCCTCTGCGTCCTCGCCCGCATCCACGTCCTCTACGCCTACCCCTACCCCTCAGCATGCTGTATTACCAGTAATGCAGAAACAGAACGCTGTAATTAAATGTGCCGCTTATTGGCCTGTGGTTGGAGGCTGACTTCGCTTATGGAACGCCAGGAAATAATTTTGCGCAAGCCTGCTGTAACACTTAGCTGGCTGCGTATGAATTTGGAGAACTACTACACCCAGCAGAGACCCAGAACACTGAGGACACTCACAGGCAGCCCAAATAGATTTTTTCCCACAAATTTTTTTGCAAAGGCCCACTGCCTATATTCAATCAATAATATGTCTTCTGTCCCTGCCTAAGCACTTCTGGCCCTGGAGTATTACTGTGCAACACTGCAAAAAGCAGCCTCCACAGTACTGCACACGGTCAGATGTGGCCCTAAGAAGGACCGTTGGGGTTCTTGAAGCCTAAAATACTCCTAACGCTCTCCCTATAGCAGCTCCAACAAGATAGCACTGTCCCTGATCTCTGTCAGAATGCATCTGTGGCGAGCCGCGGGCGGGGCCGATTTATATACTCGGGTGACACCTGATCTCGCCAGCCACTCACTGCAGGGGGGTGGTATAGGGCTTGAACGTCGCAGGGGGAAGTTGTAATGCCTTCCCTGTCTTTCAATTGGCCAGAAAAGCGTGCTAACGTCTCAGAGATGAAAGTGAAAGTAACTCGAACATCGCGTGGTGCTCGTCTCGAGTAACGAGCATCTCGAACATGCTAATACTCGAACGAGTATCAAGCTCGGACGAGTAAGTTCGCTCATCTCTACTAATAATACATTCATTAGAAATCTGACCCTAACCAGACATTTTCCATCCTGTAGACATCAGAGAATAATAACTACACGAGCCCTTGACCCTGAAGCAAGCTAAGCAAGTTTTTTCCACTTATTACACCAGAGTCCTGAGACCCAAGTTAGTGTTTACCTGGTACATCACAGAGGAAATTGTAGTGACACTTTTTATTCCCTGGTAACAGCAGAATTTTGGAACATTGAAGGTACATGCACAGTCAGAAACAACCTCAGTAAGGAGGAGACCTCATCCCTGACTTCACTGATGAACAACTCTGACCTTATCATCTGTAATGTAGACAAGGGGGGCAGGATTGTCCCACAAGACAGATCTACTTATATTAAAGAAGCCATGCACATATTGTTTAGGTCCATTTAAACAGGACGAATGCTGTCACACGGGTACTAGCTTGCTCACAAAATGGTCAGCAGGGGCGCGGGGAGGCTGGAGGAGAGTTCTGGAGGAGCAGTATTAATTGTTTTTTTATATTTTGCAAATTTCCCCCTCCTAGCTAATGTGGCAGGTGATAAGTTTGGAAAGAGAGATATGCTGGAAATGGTTCAGGAGATTTGTAGTTTGAAAAGAAGTCTTAGGTAGAGCGTCCTTGAGATAGAAGAAATGTAATCTTGCAAGTATGTCTCTGGGCGCTCCTGTAGGTATATTTTCAGGTCTGGGTGCCCTATGAACTTTTTGATCAGGAGGTCAGATTATTGAGCATCATAGAAAAAAATGATAAAATTTGTGAGGAATCCTGTGAGCTGAGAGTCATTAACAGTTTGTGGAATGTCTCTGAATCTTATAATATTCCTCCATGTCTGCCAGCTTTAATTTTATTACTGCACTGTCATCCTCCACCTCATTATTATCCACTAGTGTGTTATGAGCAATCACAAAATCCTCCTTCTTCTCCTCGAGGTGTGAAGTCCGTTCACCTATGGCCATTATATCTCTGTGAATATTGCAAACAGCTTCTCTAAGATCTTTCTGAATGGTATCTTTAAGGTCTTGGAACACGGCTTTTAGTGCCTCAGGTGGAATGTGATCTACTTCTTTTTTGGTTAAAGAAGACGGAGGATCCGTTAGGAACTCCTTTGTGTTCCATGCAGAATGCATGCGGGGTGATCTAGAGTTTATTCTTGGAATCTGAGATAAAGAAAAGGGTGAGATAGCAATCAGAGCTATAGCCTCTTATTTGAGCAAGCTGTTCTGGGTATTTGTTAGGTGAGAGTAAAAGCTGAGACATTTGAGTTGCGGATGACGATTCCGCAGAATCAGCATTATCTGTTCCCAGTTGTGGGGTGGCAGCAGCTGCAGAGAAAGATGTCAGTTTAGGACAGCTAGCGCCTTTGTTCTTGTTTTCTGTCATGTTTGCGATTGCGTTATCCAGAACAAAGAAGAATGATGAAGCAGGTATTACCAGGGGGGCAAGCTGGCCAACTTAGAGGGAAAAGTACCTCTGCCTGAACTGTTTAAAGCATAGCGTTCTTCTGCTTCATGTGCTTTAGACCATTATGGAAGCGTTCTTAGAAAAGCATTATATGTGAGAGTATAGGTGATTTATTCATGTGTGCCACAAGGTGGCAGTAGCTGCTCATAGGATAGAAACTGAGTGAAATGCAGGCCTCCCTTAGAAATAACTTACAGGCATCCAGTGCAGTCCTAAAAGAAGTCAGGACTCTCCTGGGTCTCTAACTCCCAGCTACAGGGAACCAGATGACTGTGGGAGGTCAGGGAGGTCTGCAATCTTCTGCTTTGTGCCCTAAATTACCAGGGTCTTTGAAGCTCAGCCTACTGCAGTGGGGTCAGCAGCCTCCAGTGTAGGGGAATCCCCAGTGTGCGCAAAGGGCCGTTAAGATACCAAAGCACTGCCTCAGGCGATACCATCTCAGCTCCAGCGGGTCTCTTGCCTGATGTGAGGAGCATAGGATTCACATAGGGCAGCATTCTCAGTGCTGCAGCATGCTCTCAGAGCTAATGGTCCAAAGTGACACCACCAGAGCCAGACTTGGAGCCACCAGAAGTAGAGTGACGAGGCCCCAGCTTCACACATGGGATAGGGAATGTTCCTGGAAGCTCACTTTGGAAGGTAGCAGGAGGTTTGAGGAGTGGGTGCTGCCTGCTGGATGTACAGGCAAGAAATAGTGTCTAGGTGCTGCTCTAGAGCTCCTCTCAGAGTAGATGCAGTTGACCCTGTTGTGATGTGTCCTGAGCTTCCACATGGTTGAGAACTTTCTCCTCCTTGCTGTGGCCGGCAAGGGCTGTTACAAGTTCTGAGAACCAAATCAGCTAGGAATTATAATGGCTTCATCCACCTACTTATCTTGGGGGCCTCAGGTTTGTTTAAAGGAACACTAAACACCAAGGGCGTAACTAAGGCCTCCTTCCCACGAACGGATTTCCGCCGCGTAATTCGCGGCGAAAATCCGCTGCGTTGCCCGCAGCTATTAGGTTCTATTGAACCTAATAGCACAATGCTCACGATGCGTAATTCCAGCGCGGAATTACGCACCGCGATTTCTCCCGTCCTCACCCGCAGCATGCTCTATTTTCTGCGGGTGAGGACGGGCTGTACGCACTGACGGCTTCCATTGCAGTCAATGGAAGCCGTCCGTTCACGCTATCTCCCGCTGTAACCAGCGGGAGATAGCGTGAAAAAACGCTTTCCCGCCCACCGCCGCGCGTCATATGACGCCAAATGACGCGGCCGGCCGCGTCACGTGACACGGCCGGCCGTGCACGTGACACGGCCGGTGACGCGGCGGTGGTGGGCGGTGACGGGCGGTGACGCGGCGGTGGTGGGCGGGGAAGCGATTTCACGCTATCTCCCGCAGATAAGTATAGGGGCTCTGGGGGGCGCCGTGACGGGCTTCACTGCGTAATATTACGCGGCGGACCCCGTCACGCTCGTGGGAAGGAGGCCTAAAGGCTCAGGGGCCCGGGTGCAAAAGTTCAGCTTCCCCCATCCCCCCATCCCCTGTACCAGTACCCATACCTAAACCGCATAGCATATAGCTGCAGCATGAATTTATGTACATGATCTGCCCCCTTCGCATAAGCTTTCGACAAATGATGCATTTCCTGGTCAATGTGAAAATATGTGTATAACCGCTAGGCCCGGCTCACATGAGCGTATGATTACCGCGTATCATAGGCGTAGCGTCAGGGGGTGCTGGGGTCGCCATGGCGACCCGGCCCATGAGCTCAGGGGGCCCCGGAGCCGCCCTCCGACATACCCCCATGCACATTCAGTGCATTAATGGCTGACCGTTCTTTCCCCCGCATGATGCGGCAGTCAGAACAGCCAGCCTGAGAGGAAAAGCGGGGAGGTACTTACATGGGCCGGCAGGGGAGGAGGGAGGAGGTCACATGGGACGGCAGGGGACAGGGATCATGTGCTGCCCCCCCCCCCCATGCTTCCTGCTGAACGGGGAAGCTTCTGAGTTTACCTCTCCTGCTGCTGCTGCTGTCACATGGAGGAGAAGTGGACCGAGCCCTGGGGTAAGTGTATATCTGTGTGTGTGTATATCTGTGTGTGTGTGTGTGTGTGTGTGTGTGTGTGTGTATATCTGTGTGTGTGTATATCTGTGTGTGTATATCTGTGTATGTGTGTGTGTGTATATCTGTGTGTGTATGTGTGTGTGTATATCTGTGTGTGTGTGTGTGTATATCTGTGTGTGTGTGTGTGTATATCTGTGTGTGTGTGTGTATATCTGTGTGTGTGTGTATATCTGTGTGTGTGTGTGTATATCTGTGTGTGTGTGTATATCTGTGTGTGTGTGTATATCTGTGTGTGTGTGTGTGTGTGTATCTGTGTGTGTGTGTATATCTGTGTGTGTGTGTGTATATCTGTGTGTGTGTGTGTATATCTGTGTGTGTGTGTGTGTATATCTGTGTGTGTGTATATCTGTGTGTGTGTGTGTGTGTGTGTATATATCTGTGTGTGTATCTCTCTCTCTCCCTCTCCCTGGATTTACTGTATTTATTTGCACCCTTTACACGCAATTCAAAACCGCATCAAAACCGCATGCTGTTATTAATAGTGTCTGCAGCTCCTTTAGGGTGACTGCCCACTACATTTTTTTTTCACGGCGAAATTTGCAGCGCTTTTTTTCTCTGCAGGGGTCTATGGGACTTGTAATGCTAAAATAACGATCGCGCAAAATCGCAATTTACCGCGAAATCGCAGTTTTGTGCGATCGTGACTTTAACATTACAAGTCCAATAGACCCCTGCAGAAAAAAAAAAACGCTGCTAATTTCGCCGTGAAAAAAACCTGTAGTGGGCAGTCACCCTAACACCGTACGCGGACTTTAAATACTGCATGCAGGTTTTTATGTGTCTTAATTGTGGTTCTAAAGTGCAACATAAACATGACCCCCCTGAGGCCGCTCTCACACGTGTTCAGAAAACGCAGCTTGAAATCGTGGCATTTTTACCGTAATTTCGAGCAGCGTTTTTGAACACAGGTTACAGCTTCTGACAGCACTCTTCAATGCACCCCATCATTGTGATGGGTGAGGAGGTGTGTTAAAAACCACAAAAATGCAGGAACAGAACAGACAGCTCTCCAAAATCACAGCGTTAGAAACACCGTGTTCGAGCACAAATTTGAGTAACCTCATCGAAATCTAAGGGAGTGTTGTACCGCGGTTAGTACGGCACTCGGGGCGCTGTGCTAATAGCGGTAAAAAGAGGTATGTGTGAGAGAGTGGCCTGCGGGGCTACAAACAAATCTTCATGTAGTGCAGGAAATGTGTCATGTTTGGAAAGATTACGCCAAGGGGCAGATCATGTATGCAGCACGAGGGGCGTGTGGGGTGGAGGCCCGGGGTGGGGGGGCCCCGAGCTGAACTTTTGCACCCGGGCCCCTGAGCCTTTAGGTACGCCCCTGCCGCGTATTATGCGTGTGTTGTGTATGCAATCGATACGCGGTAATTTGCTGGCAATAAAATACATTGCCATACACAGTTCCACTCATATTTGTGGGTAGGAGTTGCGTACAATGCAAGTGCAAAAAAGAATGCAGCATGTTCTTCCTTGCGGTGTATTACATGCAATAAAGTACATTATTCACTATTGATGCATAATCAATGCCGCCCATATGTAATTACATTGCATATGGGTGGCATGTATATGCGCCATTGGGTAGCACAGGAAATATAAACAAAAAAAAAATAGGTTGACTGCACATAATAGCATGCGTGAGATAGGCTGTCATGCGCAGTACAATTTTGCTGCTATACACAGCGATGGGGCAGGTCACCCGCGGCTCCACAGCGGTAACACGCTGCATGACCCACACAGCATTTTACGGCCATGTGAGCCCAGCAATGGGCAGTGTTCATGTTTTGTGCTTCATTCTTGAACCACATTATAGTCATTGCGGTCTGTCCGATGCTGTTCGGTTCCGTCCAAAGCAGACCCGTTCAGCCTATGGGGAATCCCCTTCCCAACTCCCTTAATGCAGCATAAAAGTGGAATACACAATTCCCTGTATATAGTGATCTTGAACACGCTGATATAACCTGGGTATATCCTGTATATAATTAATAATATGTACAGCTGGTATAAATTATACCAGCTATACATATAAAATGTCATGTGATATATACCTCGTTGTGCCACATGGTTCACAGACTCCGCTCTCATTTTCACTTTTAGTGCATCACCAGCCAGTCCAATCACAACTGCAGTCTGTCAGTGAAAGGGAGGGTCGCGCCGGGGGAGTCTGCAGCCTGTAACTGGCTACCCGAGTAACACTCTCTTCCCTCTCTGGATGCCACCCACAGCCGAGCCAGAGGCTGCAGTGGTAAAACGGCGTATGGTGGAGGCTCCTGTTTGCTAGGGGGCCGGGCCACAATTGCGACTCCTAGTGGTATGCCAGTGCTTAACACTTAATTTAGTGACTTCCTTTGATTCTATTTTTTCTTGCATTAGAGCTAAAATTGAGAAATATATAAATAGATTCGCTGTGTGCCCCAGGAGCTCCGCTATCTTCCTCCTCCTCCTCAGTGTTTTGCGTCTGCAGGACAAATAACCCCCTTCCCTGCCCTGCTTGCAGAAAGACAGAAATATTTTTAATCCCACCTCCTTTGTCAAGCCCCATCCTAACAGTGCCAAAACTAGTGGAGATCATCGGCAGGAGCCTAACCCAATGTTATTTGCATCTTCTACAAGAGTATATATGTTTGCATCATGCCAAAAAGGCAGCAGACTGACATATGGAGAGGACAAGATTATCTCCTATTCACTTCCTTAGTTAGTTTCTAGGTTTATTGTTACTTACCCACCGTACATATACTGCAGATATGTACAAGGTTTGTATACAGCCGATTTTCCCATTAAGGTTTATGAGGGATTCCTGGGTCAAATCAACATGTTGATGCAGTTTACATTCCTTTTACCCTTTCCAATCCAGTGCAGACTCTCATCCGACATTAAGATTTCCCTACATAGCTCCGATATCGGACTAGGGCAGATACATCTTACTAACTCTATGCAGGACACTGTTCCAATGCTGGAGGCTTCTGTGTATGTATATTACAGTATGCAGGATAGCGCTCTATCATATACTGTAGCTGTCCTGTATACTGTAATATACATATGCAGAATAACCTATGACATCGGAGTGCTGTCCTGCATACTGTTAGAAACATGTATGGTGCCCAGTCTGACATCGAAGCTATGCAAGAATCCCTTCAATATCGGATCAGGGCCGACACTGGATTGGAAATTGTTACGTTTCAAAAAATTGTTATTAAAATCATCATGACATAAAATCTTTCATTGTTATGAATTTCTGTTGAGTAATTCCAAGGAATCCACAGCGTGCTCCCCTACCCAAAATAAATAAGGTGGCATGGGAATTGGATTGGAAAGGGTTAAGGGGTGATCCAAGGTAAAAAAAAAATTCTAAATGAAGCAAATTTGGTAAAATAAAAAAGAAGCATTGTTCACCCCGTTCTATCGCCCGCGGGTTCAGCATCATTGCCTCTGTCATCCCCACAGGTTTTGTGTACATGACAGCAGTGGTGACTTGCCCGTATATACACTTACTTCTTCAGCCAATCACTGGATATCTAAAGAAAGCCAATCAGGGGATCAAATCAGTGAGTAAAGCTTCCGGTTTAGAATTTTTAAATGTTAGATTTATTCCAGATTCACACGACCGTATTTGCATATGAAAAATGTGCGCACGCAATACGCCGAAAATGGAACCCATTGATTGCAATTCACAGGGGCGTATTTTGCCTGCACAACTCTGTCACACAAAAAGATATACAGCATGTTCTATCCTCTAGGGCATTTGAGCGAGGAAATAGAACATATGAAACTAATTAGGCTTATTAGCCATTTTAATGTACGGACTGTGGCTGCAGGTTATTATGCACGTGCAAATGGACATGATTTGCACAAGCAAGAAGTACAGTAAAAATGCAGTTATGTGTTCAAAAATGCAGCGTCCAATGTACAAATGCGAGGCGCAAATACGTGCAGAAATACTCATACTCTTGTGTGAATCCAGGCTTTATCATTAAAGGGGTTGTCCCGCGCCGAAACGTTTTTTTTTTTTTTTCAACAGCCCCCCCGTTCGGCGCGAGACAAACCCGATGCACTGGTTAAAAAAGAAAACCGGACAGTGCTTACCTGAATCCCCGCGCTCCGGTGACTTCTTACTTACCTGGTGAAGATGGCCGCCGGGATCTTCTCCCTCGGTGGACCGCAGGGCTTCTGTGCGGTCCATTGCCGATTCCAGCCTCCTGATTGGCTGGAATCGGCACGTGACGGGGCGGAGCTACACGGAGCCGCTCTCCGGCACGAGCGGCCCCATTCAGAAGAGAAGAAGACCGGACTGCGCAAGCGCGTCTAATCCGGCGATTAGACGCTGAAAATTAGACAGCACCATGGAGACGAGGACGCTAGCAACGGAACAGGTAAGTGAATAACTTCTTATAACTTCTGTATGGCTCATAATTAATGCACAATGTACATTACAAAGTGCATTAATATGGCCATACAGAAGTGTATAGACCCACTTGCTTTCGCGGGACAACCCCTTTAAGATCTGGGTTCAAAGTGATGTCTTAGAATCCAAAGTTCAGCTTCCAGGAATTCATGTGATGCTGGAAATGAGAAGTGAAAGTACTCAGAGATATAAAACCAAGAACAAAGGTTGTACATTATACAGGAACAAGACACCGAGAAGAAGGAACAGTCTATGTGAGATGGAGCTCCACCAGCACGAAAAAAAGATCCTCAGCTTCAGTCTGGATGATGGTCCTCGTGGTAATCAGGGATACAACCGGGTTCTCCTGCAGCTCTTCGGTTACACCGGTCATGGGAAATCTTCCTTCATCAACTCCTGTAAGTACGCGCTGGAAGAGGGTGAAAGACCTATAGCATATGCTGAAGCTGGAGAAAAAGAAGATGGAGGAGCCATGACCACAGTAAGGAAAGCCTACGACCTCACTGAGAACATCACTATGGTGGACAACAGAGGGTATAAGTTCATGAACAGCTTTGAGAGAGCGGAAATTTATGCCCAATTGGGTAAGAGAGAGCATCATACATTAGATTAGTAGGGTAGAACCTTTTAGAGTTCATCTATTTCCATGTCACATCCTGTTGTATGTTGTCTTGTATGACCAATCTGCGCAATAGGGAGGGTTTACATGGAACTGCAATCGCTCAGATAGACTCTCAGAAAAGTTGTTGAGGCGTAAAAAACAACAGTCAACAGTTTGCTCTTACATGGAGCGATGATTTGCTCATTAACAGTTTGCTAACACATCCTTCATAGAGGGGATCTCCAAGCAAAATAATTCACAAGTCGTTCAATACGAATGACTGTGACTTTATACCAAATGACTTTTGATCAACCAGCAACTGTTTCTTTAGGTGAGTTAAGCTGAAATGAAACGACTATTGAGTGAGTTATCTCTGATCACCCTGTTAATGGCCGTCTTTACATGGAATGACTGTCATTTGCATCTCCTATTTTGAGGGATTATTTGGCAGATAGTTTCCCTGTATAAAGGTATCTTTAGTTGATCATCTACAGAGCTTGCCAGGGAAGACAAGATTAATAGCAGCAACAAATGAGTTATATGTATGTACTAGCTGACATGCCCGGCCTCGCCCAAGTTAATTTGATACAGGTGTTTACTTGTTGTTTGCACGGAAAATTTAACGAAGTCAAGGTTACTTTAGAGTAACGGAGGAATAAAATATGTAGACACATAGAAGAGCATTAGATTCTCCTCAGGCTGCATGTACCGATGTACCACCCTTCCCACTCTTCTAATTTAGGACCTAAAGAATGCTCGCACCAAATTTCATGCTTGTACGACACAAGAGAAGTTACATTACATAAGGGTGCACTTACTTTTGCAATTAGCATTAAATAATCGAATTTTGACCCCTTTGATTTTCCTGTTTAGAACCTAAAGAATGGTCATTCCAAATTTCATGTTTGTAAGACACTGGAAAGTGCAAAAGTATTGCCTCCCCTATGTATCATACGTAATCTGATTACGGGAATTTAAGAATTAAGAGAATTAGATTACGTATGATACATAGGGGAGGCAATACTTTTGCACTTAGCATTGAATAATCGACTTGTGACCACTTTACCTTTACTATTTAGGACCTAAAAAAGGATCATCCCAAATTTCATGTTTGTACAACATCGGAAAGAATTAGATTTAGTACATTACATAGGGGTGACAATACTTTTGCACTTAGCATTGAATTTTCAAGTTGTGACCCCTTTACATTTCCTATTTAGGATATAAGGAATGCTCCTGCAAAATTTCATGTTTGTACGACTTCGGGAAGTTAAAGAATTAGTGTCAAGTCAGTCAGTGAGTCAGTAAGTGAGAGCTTTCACCTTTATATATATAGACTAGTAATTATTAGGACATTATAGTAGCAGTGATTCTGGTGGCACATCACACACACAGTAGCTTGATTGATTCCCATACAAGACAAACACAGCTTGGCTCCTCCCACAGTAGTGACATCACCGCAGGTCCTTTAGCCCACCGGATCTCTGTGGTGGTGGTAGCTCAGTGGGTTCTGTCAGGACTGCTGACCTGTGTAGGAAATTATAGTACCAGTGGAAATTATAGTACCAGCCCCACACAGCTCTGCTACATGGTACATGCATTATGATCCCCACACATCACACACACAGCTTAGCTCCTCACACAGCAGTGAAATCACCACACGTCCTTCAGCCCATCGGATCTCTGTGGTGGTGGTAGCTCAGTGTGTTTTGTCAGGACTGCTGAGTTGTGTCTTCTGAGATAATAATTGCTTTTCATTTTATTTTTGTCCTCCCAATCCAAGAGCCCTAACTGTGTTGTTCTTCTGTCGGTCAAGCTCTATGTTTTATATATGTTGTAGGACCTTCGAGCGATGAAGTTACCAGGGGCGGAGCATGGGAAGCACTCACACACAAACATACAGACAAGTGGTTGTTAGTAGTTCGATCTAGACAAAAGCTACGGATGAAGGTGATGCAGGACTCTGACCTAGAAGATGGGGGGGGGGGGGGTAGTGAGCAGTAAATATCTCATATGCACTTAGATGAATATCACTTCTGTTGCTCATGTGCTACTTCCAGGTTTTCCTTTATAACAGTAAGTTGCCAGCAATCTTGCAAAAATCACTAAATTTTGTGGAAAAATTCCAGTCCAAATGGCTTTTGTTTATGTATTAGGCATCACAAATGTGATTCTCAGGGGAGTTTGGGCAGAAATATTTTTTTCCCATGATGTGATTTTGCATACTGTCTTTATGCTATTATTTTGTAGATTTTAGTGATCTTGTTTTGTAACTTCAGGCCAGTGGTAGATTACATAGACCATAAGCCCTGAGCTGTGCACACAACGTGCCCCTCCCACCACATGCACAGTACGTATACTCAGTGGCATCTATTCTCTGTGCCCAGCACCACTCTTTTGGTCCTTTATACTTGAATCTGCACCCTCTCCCCATCCTGCTTCTATTCCCAATACACCTTTCCATAGTAATGGTGCCCACCAAACAATAATAGTGCCCCAAGAAATTATTAATTCTCCCCATAGTGCCCATGATGAGACATAATGCCTCATTTATGCTCCATAGTAATAGCTTCTTGCTTTGTAACCCTCACCAGGCCTCCACAAAATAATAGATTCTCCCATATGGTAATAGAGCCAGCAACAAAGTAATGAAGCCCCCTTCATGCTCACAAAATAATGAAGCACCCTCTGTGCCCCCAAAAGGTAATATAGCCCTTCTGAAGCCCTAGAGCCATCTCTGTGCCCCCACAAAGTAATAGAGTGCACTCAATACTCCCACAATGCAATAGAACATTTTCCATGCCTCCACAAAACAACAGAGCTCCTCTGTCTCCACAAAGTTGGAGCCTTTTCCATGTCCCTACAAAGCAACAGATGCTGCTCTGTGCCCCCAAATAAATACAGCCCCCTCCAAGCCCCTATAAAGTAATAGAGCCCCATCTATGCACCCACAAAGTAATAGAGCACTTTCCATGCCTCTACAAAACAACAGAGATCTTCTATGTTCCCACAAAGTAGGAGCCCTCTCCATGTCACCACAAAGCAATTGATCCCCCTTTGTGCTCTCAAAGTAATACAATCCCCTCCGAGCCCCAACAAAGTAATGCAGCCCCCTCTGTGCCACCACAAAGTAATGGAGCCTTTCAATGACTCCACAAAGCAAGATTGCTTCTTTCTGCCCCCACAAAGTAAGAGCCTTGTCCATGCCCTCACAATGTACAGACCTCCTCCATGCCCTCACCCAAAAAAGGAGCCCCTTGTGTACCCTCAAAAATAATAGAGTCAATCTGTCCCCCTTGCAATCCACAGCCCTCGCCCGTTCACTCATATGGGAGGAGTTGTATTTCCGATGCTTTAGCCTCATTACAGCATCCTCTGTTTATAACTCGCTGCTCTCTGGACAATAGTTGTAGGAGATGAAGAGGAAAAGCCGGCTGGGCCATACACAGGATGTGCAGTGTCTGGAATACATATTCCTCTGTGTGATTGACCATCAGCCTGTGAAGATGGTGGGTCGGTTTGGATGGCCACGGGCCCCCTGGGAGCAACAACACCCAGGAAGCCACCCAAACCATACTAGTATAACCGGTCACTGCTTGAATCAGGTCCTTGACAGCAGTCTATTGGGTCATGGCCTGATATTAACATACAGACAGTGACAAATGAAATTAGGATTGGGTTACACCGATTTGTATTGGCTTCTTCAAGTGGTGGACCCTGAGGGACCTTGTTTAGTAATACTTGGGTTCTGTGAAATAAAGAATTCGCGACTAGAGATGAGCGAGCATGCTCGGTTAAGGAAATTACTTAAGCGAGCATCGGCACTTAACTGCCTGCTCGTCCGAAAAGATTCAGGGGGTGGTGTGGGACAGCGGGGGGGGGGGGGGGGGGGGGAGATCTCTCTATCTCCCCAACGCTTCCCCTGCTCCTCCCCGCAACCCCCTGCTGCCTGCCAAATCTTTTTGAATGAGCAGGCAGTTACTCGAAAATGGCGATGCTCTCTTGAGTAATTTCCTTAACCGAGCATGCTCGCTCATCTCTATTCGTGACCATTCGCCTTTCATCATAATTTGTTTAGTGCACTTATTTATTAGCTGGTTGTTCGGTTCTCACCTGGTTTGTTATACGTCATGTCATTTGTTATGTCTTGTGTTTTTCATTACAATACTGTCAAGGCAGTTGGCTACAGAGACCACAACAGTGAAATCAAAGGTCTTGGGGCTACTAGTGTGTAACCCACAATGTGTCTGGACATCCCCTTTAATAAGCTGATGCTTATTAATATACAGAATGAATATTTGGCTTCTTCCAGGAAACTTCATCCCCGTTGGTGAGAAGGTGGAGTGGATGGATGACTATACAACTATGATGCACAAACTGGAAGATGCGGAGCTGAACCCAAACTACTCCGACTTCATTGTACCCATCTTAATATACAGGTGAGGGGTGATGGGTAACGAGGTTTGTCCAATTAGAAGTTAGGGTACTTTTTCAAGGAATCAGAAAAATAGTTTGCTCACGTCCACTTCACCCAAATGCTTTGTAGCTTGTAATGCATACAGAAATGGAGCTCATACCACACTGTCTAGTCCTAACAGCAGTACAAACAAGAAAATAGCCAAAAAGGTCGGCTTCACGGGTAAACAAACATGCTTTTATTTATAAATGGTGCCACATATCCAGAACAGGATGGGTTTCGACCTAATGCAGGTCTTGGTCACCACAGAGAGCTCAAAGAGGTGACTAAGGCCTCCTTCCCACGAACGGATTTACGCCGCGTAAATTCGCGGCAAAAATCCGCTGCGTGGCCCCCTGCTATTAGGTTCTATTGAACCTAATAGCACAATGCTCACGATGCGTAATTCCACCGCGGAATTACGCACCGCGATTTCTCCCGTCCTCACCCGCAGCATGCTCTATTTTCTGCGGGTGAGGACAGGCTGTACGCGCTGACGGCTTCCATTGCAGTCAATGGAAGCCGTCCGTTTACGCTATCTCCCGCTGCAACCAGCGGAAGATAGCGTGAAAAAACGCTTCCCCGCCTACCGCCGAGCGTCATATGACGCGACGGCGGTGGGCGGGGAAGCGTCTTCACGCGATCTTCCGCTGGTAAGTATGGGGTCTCTGGGGGGCGCCGTGACGGGCTTCACTGCGTAATATTACGCGGCGGAGCCCGTCACGCTCGTGGGAAGGAGGCCTAAGACCTGCATTAGGTCGAAACGCACCCTGTCACTGATATGTGGTACCATTTATAAATAAAAGCATGTTTGTTTACACATGAAGCCGACTTCTCTTTGGCTATTTCCTTCTTTTACAAGGGCCCACTGTTCGCTAAAAAAATGTTCAACCAAGCAATTTTATTTGAAAGTTGCTCCATGTAAATGTAGGGTTTGATAGGGTACTAAACCAGAAATCACTCATTAGCTTCCAATCGCTTCATTTCAGCTCACTGAAACAAAGGGACTTGTGAGCGACTTCTAACTTTGAACACAAGTAGTTGTTCATCTTTGAATGACTGCCTGTTCACAGTGAATAGAAGCAGAAACCAAAAATAGCAACAGCACGCAAAATAAATTTACTATCAGAGGTATACATACCTATAATCTAACCACATTAAATAATGCAAGGTTCTCAGTATATAATTTGATCAAATTACATTGGCCCATCTACCAACATCCAGGTGACCAAGCTCTCAGATGGGTCCTAACATTAATACCAGGTGGTGTATCTTAACCTGGGAAAGCTGAGTTCCTACCTCTCAAAATGCTCCTCTATGGGACTAAGCCTACAAATAAAACCAGGGAGGGTAGGATACCATATATGTTCACAGTGAATAGGAGCGGGCAGCCAGAAGTGACCTTAGATGTGCTCCACCTCCATCCACTGATCAATTATCGTTCCCGCGCAAAAAGACATGAGTGACATTCGTCCTGTATAAAACTACCCCTAGCCCAGTGTTGTCTCAATAGCAGAAAAAACTGCTAGGATCTGAAGGGTTGGATGGACATGTGAAAGTATTGAATTATATTTTATGTAGTTGTGTCGTGTGAATACTATCTGTGCTGTGTGCATAGCAAGAAATACATGAGAAAAGACAGGCATTGTAGTGAAGTTTTACTAACAGGGTCTCACAGACACTAAGCATGCAGCTTTGTCATAATTAACCTTTGTAATGTTTTGCTAAGAGAGAATTATCACAAATGTTGTAAACTTTGAATTGTTTTTGCTTTATGAGGGATGCAACACTATATCATACCCTCTTGCATTGAAACAGAAGAGCTTGGAAATATCACTTGAGTGTCTCTAATTGTGTTTTGCTCTGATGCATCGATAATAATTAGTCATACCTGATTGATAAGACTACGATATCCATTGAGCAGGGGTGTAACTATAGGGGACACAGTTGCTCCTGGGCCCAGGAGCCTTAGCGGGCCCATAAGGCCTCTCCTCTCCATATAAGGAGCCTAGTACTATGAATAAAGCATGGTCACAATTTATCATCATCTATGTTTTATTTCTCCAGCGCCACATGTTCCTTATCTGTCAGGAAAGAAGTGCAGACTTTTATGGACAACTGTGTGAAGATGACAAGTAATACATGTGCTGTGTATGGTGGGCTCTGCCCCTCAGGCTTGCTTCCCTCTTGCTTTGTGGCTGCCATCTTTTGACCAGCTAGGACTGGGGCACGACCATCAACATAAAAAACTCAGCGCTGTTTTATGTCTTATACAATCTTTCTAAAACACGTATAAGTGTGCCACAGTCCTGGCTTTATTTGTGCCAAAAAGTGGTATACATGCCTTTATTAAATGTTGTGGACACTTATGGCGTCTCAATTGACAAGGGGGTGTGGCTTAGTGGGAAGGGTCATGATTTAGCTAAAATATATGTGGCTTAAAACGTGCTAAACATTGATGTAAACTAAGTAAAATATAGTATAGTATTAGATAATTATGTCTAAAGATGCGTGAAATTTATCATATATCGTGAGTCACTGTGATAAATCTGGTAATTTTTACCTGTGTAGTCTAAGGCTAATTAAGCATTTTTGATAGCTGATATTTGTTCAACCAATAGCTCTCTCGCCATAAACCCCCATATATAGCGTATGAATGATTGCCTTGGTCATGTGTTTTGAGAGAAGAGAGGGGAATAAGCAACTACCAGGCCTCCCTGTCCCCCTCCAGAAACCTCTGTCCTCCTCCAAATCCTCAATCCCCTCTTCCAAACTCCTCTGTCCCCCTCCAGAACATTGTCCTCCTCTAGACATCTCTGTTCTTCTTCAGACTGCTGTCCTCTATCCAAATACTTGTCCTCTTCTCCAGACTTCTTTCTACTTCAAACTCACCTGAACCTCTCCAGACTCCTCTGTCTCTTCCTCCAGACTTGTCTATCCACCTCCAAAATCCTGTCCTCCTCTAGACCCCGTTGCCCACCTCCAGACTCCTCTGTCCTCTTCCAGACATCTTTGCCCCTCTTCCAGGCTGTTGTCTGCTTCTTGACCCTTCTGTTCCCCCAGATACTGCTGTCCTCTCCTCCAGACTCCTCTGTCCCTTTCTGTTCATCCAGCTTTCCTCCTTCAGAGGAGGGTGTTCAAAACTTACCTCTATTGACTATGCAATAAATCAGAAGCATGTCGATTGCCAGCTGTTAGTCACAGCTGATAACCTGGAGGAGAAGGAAGAAGTGGTTTTTAACCCTTTCTGCCATCTCCTTTCCAGAATACACAGCGCTCATTAAGCGCTATGTACTAAAAAGTGAAAATGGAAGTATACATGAGACGGCAGCCACGTGACCGCCAGGATCCCCTGCTACAGCAGAGCTGCAGGGTCATAGTAGACCCTGATCAGCTCTATTAGTGACTGATGTCACTACAGGGGATGTTTTCTCCTGTAACTGGGGCCCCTATGGAAAATCATAGATATGAAATGTATTAATAAAAAAATTATATTGTGTATTATGTGTCTGGATGTGACCAATGGGCTGAGCTGGACATTATGATGAAGGGTCTGCAGCATAGGCGTACTGTCAGGGGTTGCAATGGGGCCCCTGCACTGAGGCGGCCCAGAGGCCACCCTCTGCCATATACAAATGCATATTCAGTGCATTACCAGCTGGTTGCACTGTCGGCCGCACCGCACCAATCACCCGATGGGCAGTGCAACCAACCAGAAAGGAAGCTGAAGCAAAGAAGGAGGGAGGAAGATCCAGAGCATGACACATAGTAGAGTAAAGCAGGAATGATGATGTCATCCTGATGCTCCTGCTAACACAGTGTACAGTGGCCATGTCTGCTTGCCCTGCTGCTCTTTTCACACAGAGAAGTGGTGCATGTCCGGGGTATCTATCTATCTATCTATCTATCTATCTATCTATCTATCTATCTATCTTATATCTGTCCGCTATCTATCTGTATAGAAATCTATGTGTACGGCTGGTATAGGTTATACATCTCCCTGTATATACTCTATTTAATTCACACTTTACGCACAATTAAAAAACACATCACAAACACATGCGTCTTTTAATAGTGTATGCAGTTTTTAATGTGTTTTTCTTAATTGTGGTTCAAAAGTACAACAAAAACATAAATACACCCTAAGGCCACTCTTAGACATGCATTCAGAAAATGCAACTCAAAATCATGGTATTTTTACCGCAATTTCCAGTGGCATTTTTAAACACATGGTACAGCATTTAATAGCACTTTTTAATGCACTCCATCATTGTGGTGTGTGTGTAAGAGTGGCCTAAAGGGGCTACAAACACATTTTCATGTAGTGTAGGAAATGTATCATGTTTGGATTGATTATGCCAAGGGGCTAGTTTATGTATGGAAATTCATTTTGCAGCTAAATGCAGCACGATTTAGGTATGGATTCGGGTAAGGGGGTGGCGTGAGCTAAACTTTTGCACCGGGCTCCTGAGCTTTTAGCTTGCCCCTGTTCTACTCTGCTAGGTATAGATTAGTGAGGGTGTATCATATCACACATCTGCTCACATCTTTGTCTCTTGCAGGAGTGGTCCCTATTGTTGTCATCACAAAAAAGAAAAGTGGGGACTTCATTGAGATCGATAAACAGTTCAAGCTGATGGGAGCCGAAGTTATTATAGCGATAGAGAACTACACCAATGAAGACTATATCAAGACTCACGGGAGAACCAAAGATATCCTGATGATTATTCACAAGGCCTTAGAAGATGTCACATTCCGTCTGGGACAGGAAAGAAACCCCCGGAGAGACTGGAGGGAACGGAAGAAGTTCCTGCTGGAGTACATACACAAGGCTGACCAGGAGAAGAAAGAGGAACAATGGAGACGAGAAGAAGAGAGGAGAAGAGAGGAAGAGAGGAGAAGAGCAAAACAAAATAAATTGTCCTTTCTCTGGCGATTTCGAAAGTAAAATTCTCTTTTGACATTGTTTAGAAATGAAGGAGGCACTACGAAAATTCACTTCTTTATCAGAATGTTAATCCTGTCTACTCTGTTCTGTACTGCTCTATGTCTGGAGAGAATTATCTTTACTCATGTCATCTGTCAGTGACGTAAACTGTATTCATTCTGATGACTTATCAAATTATATCTATATAAAATACAATATAATGTGATAATGACATATAATACCACTTATTACCCACCCTGTCTTTCCCAGGTTCAGTATGTCTCTTTGCTGATATCACCGTCCAGTTTCCATCCTGTAATAACCCTGAACACATCTCCCTACTGTGTATAGTACCAACTAGTTTCTTTATGTCTCTTTTTATCTCCTTTCCTCTTTGATTCTATCCCTTTAGCTTACATGTAGGTGCACTCCTCCACCATGTCTCATAGTTGGATGAGGTTTTAGTGTCGGTATACGGTATTTTTCTTATACCTTCACCTATAGAACATTTCCAAGAAGCACTGTGGAACATCCAGGTGGTTTCGGTATGAGTGAGATGGGCCACAGTGTTATTTTTGGCCAGCAGCAGCTTCCTTCATGGTGTCCTTCCATGATCACCATTCCTGGTCAGTGTTCCTCTAATATTCCAGAATAAGAAAAAAGTTGTACCAGCAGCACCAATGGTTACCCCACACTGGGTCAGGCCGAGGAATGCCATAGCCAGAGAAGGAATTCAAACCAAAAACTCGAAGGTAAAGTCCATAGGAAAAAAGTGAAACTGGCAGCATATAAAGATGCAGTAAAAATACTTTTATTGCCCCATCACCATCAGAAGCAACATTTTGGCCCTGTGGCCTTCCTTAAGCTTGAGGAAAGCCACAGGGCCGAAAAGTTGCTTCTGATGGTGATGGGGCAATAAAAGTATTTTTACTGCATCTTTATATGCTGCCAGTTTCACTTTTTTCCCAGTGTTCCTCTAATAATGACACATGAACAGAGGTGTCTGCTGTCTGTAGGGTTTTCTGTAGATCTTCTGCTGTTCCGGTTGGGTTCTCCCCTCTTTCAGGATCCCCATAATGCTCTTGGAGTGATATAACAGGACGCTCCTGGAGGAGTAGAAGAATCCTGAATGTCCTCCATCTGTAGATAATAACCATGGATTGAAGTACTGCGTGTCATTAAAATAAAGGACATGAATGGTCCGGCTGTCTGTGTGTTATTAGTTACATTCTATTAGGCTATAATTGTGACCTAGACTACATTAGACACATTTTTATTAGTAATCAATGCAGAATTCCAGGGAATTCTAAAGGATTCGCTTACTTTTCCTTGTAACTGTATATGAATTGAGCATCCTTAACATGTCTCTTCTATCTACTCTTCAGACCCTTTTACAAGGCTCCCAACAGCCTTCCCAGTGATGATCACTCAGTGTATGTAGTCAGAGCCGTCTGGAGATCGCTGCGGCTGCCCGCCTCTATTCCCTGCAGACAGGCCGTAGATAATCATGCTGTGGAAAAGGGCCTTTTCTCATTAGGTAATTAGGCCTGTGTGGAAAATTCTGCAAAGCAAGAATCTTTTTAAAAAAAAGCAGTTGTCTGAGTGGCTCCATATTTATTCTGCAGCACGACAACAACTCCCAATCTCCACCATTGTCATTAAGAACAATCTTTAGTGTAAAGAACAAGGAGTCCTGAAAGGGATGATACGGCCCCACAGAGCCCTGATCTCATCCAGTCTGTCTGGAATTACATGAGGAGATGGAAGGACTGAAGCGAATCTACATCCACAGAAGATCTGGGCTTAGTTCTCCAGGATGTCTGGAACAAGCTCCTTGCCGAGTTCCTTTAAAAACTGTGCATGTGTACCGAGAATTGATGTTTTTAATGCAAAGGGCGGTCACACCGAATATTGATGTGACTTACATTTCTCTTTTGTTCAGTTACCTCATTTTTTGAAGCATTCTTAGCAGCTTTTTTTCCACACCTGCCTAAAACATTTACGCAGTCCTGTATATGTGCAGGATCTCCTGTAGGAGCCACCACCACATAACTGGATTGCTACCATTATGCGGCCAAGAGCCCCTGTGGTGCAAATATAATTGGCTATTTGTAGCCCTCCACTTTGTCCTTCATCCTCCATTTTGTATTTTCCTTTATTCTCCATTTTGTATCTTACATACGAATAGCTATGAACATTCAAGTGGACTTCAAACCTGTTTGGTGTAGGAAGCTTTGATGTCTTACTTATACAGAACAATGCTAACTGCATTAACTACAATTCCATTTGTATAGGTTTGTTTGAACTCTGTGCATATACATTGTATGGCCACGAATCTGTTGAGTCTTGTTAATCCTGTGATACCATCAGCATTGTCTAGGGAATTGAGTTGTTGATTCTGAACCTTTGATCAATGAAGCTGGCTACTTCAGATGGTGGGGGGTCTCAGATTGATAACATTGGTTTGTAAAGCTTATGACTCAGCAAGTTATACTAGTATAAAGGACAGGAGAGAGTCTAGGGAGTAGTTGGAATGAAGGAGTAGAAGTTTTTGGAACTAAGGAGTAGTAGCTTTTGGAATCTAGGAGGAGAAGCTCTTGGAGTCTCTGATGGAAGGATGAGAAGCTCTTTGTAGTAGGGACTCTTCAATACCAGATGAGGATGTAATCTGTTGAACCGCTAGAAGTGAGGGAACCTTTCGTGATGGTAATATGTGATCTGTAACCTTTTAGGTAGTAATGTAACTTGCTATCTTTATACTTTGTTATGTAACATCTGCAACCTTTATGTTTTGTATATAGCTATTATCACTTGTATCTAGATATTATCCTTTGTATATTAGATCCGATAATTTACAAACGTAGGACAATTACTCACCACTATGCTCAATTATCATTTGGTTTTAATAAATTCTTATTGTTAACCCTTTTATAGTGTCTTACTCTCTTTAAAGCGTAATCTGAACTTAAGTCTTGCTCCTTGCAGCAATACAGCCCCACACTCATAAAATTCTACATGGCTGGTAAATGTCTGAACTCCTACACTGTATCTAGGGCAATAGGTAATTTTATGCCAGAAATGTACACTTCTTTGGGACCAGGCATACATTTCTGTGAAGGCGCACAAAGGTGCCAGAGCTGCATTAAATACATGAAGTGGCGTGCACCTTGTCATGTACGCAGCACACCGCATGTTGGAGAAAATTATACTAAGCCCAGAAAATGCCCAGCTTAGTAAATTTTCCCCATTGTTTGTCCTCTTTACAAGTCACGGGTCAGACCACACATGGAATATTGTGGACAGATTTGGGCACCGGTACTCAAGAAGGACATATCAGAGCTTGAGCGGTTACAAAGGTGGGCAAATAAAGTAATAAACAGAATGGGCGGACTACAATACACAGAGAGGTTAGCAAAATTAGGATTAGTTTAGAATAATGCCGGCTGAGGGGCAACCTAATAACTATGTGTAAATATATCAGGGGTCAGTACAGAGATCTCTCCCATTATCTATTTATACCCAGGACTGTAACAAGGGGGCGCTCTAATAACTATGTATAGATATATCAGGGGTCAGTACAGAGATCTCTCCCATCATCTATTTATACCCAGGACTGTAACAAGGGGGCGCTCAAAGAACTATGTATAGACATATCAGGCAACAATACAGAGATCTGTTCCATCATCTATTATACCCAGGACTGTAACAAGGGGTGCTCTAATAACTGTGTATAGACATATCAGGGTCAGTACAGAGATCTCTCCCATTATCAATTTATACCCAGGACTGTAACAAGGGGGTGCTCTAATAACTATGTATAGATATATCAGGGGTCAGTACAGAGATCTCTCCCATCATCTATTTATACCCAGGACTGTAACAAGGGGGTGCTCTAATAATGCTGGACTATAAAACCTTAACTTATTTCTCCAGATATACAAGAGACTCTGGTGAATATGGTGGCGGGTATGCTATGCCAACTCCAAGATGCGGTGTCCCAACACGATAACCGGCTGGAGTCAATTGAGTCAGAGATGGAAATAATATCCTCAGAGCAAAATGCTACAACAAAGTGTGTGGAAAAATTGATGCAAGACAATAAACACCTTTGGGACCGTTTGGAAGATGTGAAGCATAAATCCAGACAAAGTTATCTACTAGAGATGAGCGAGCACCAAAATGCTCGGGTGCTCGTTACTCGAGTTGAACTTTTCACGATGCTCAAGGGTTCGTTTCGAGTAACGAACCCCATTGAAGTCAATGGGCGACCCGAGCATTTTTGTATATCGCCGATGCTCGTTAAGGTTTTTATTTGTGAAAACCTGGGAAATTCAAGAAAGTGATGGAAACGACACAGAAACGGATAGGGCAGGCGAGGGGCTACATGTTGGGCTGCATCTCAAGTTCCCAGGTCCCACTATTAAGCCACAATAGCGGCAAGAGTGGGCCACCCCCCTCCCAACAATTTTTACTTCTGAAAAACCCTCCTTAGCAAGGCATACCTTAGCTAAGCACCACACTACCTCTAACCAAGCACAAGCACTGCCTGCATGACACTCCGCTGCCACTTCTCCTGGGTTACATGCTGCCCACCCCCCCCCCCCCCCCCCCCCCGCACGACCCAGTGTCCACAGCACACACCAAAGTGTCCCTGCGCAGCCTTCAGCTGCCCTCATGCCACACGCTGGCCTCATAGCCACACCACCCTCATATCTACTTATAAGTGCGTCTGCCATGAGGAGGAACCGCAGGCACACACTGCAGAGGGTTGGCAGGGCCAGGCAGCGACCCTCTTTAAAAGCCCACAATGCTGTACAGAAGCAATGAGAAATCCAATCCTGTGCCACCTCCATCAGGAGCTGCAAACGTGGGCATAGCAATGGGGAATCCATGTGCCACACACTATTCATTCTGCCAAGGTGTCGCATAGCTCAATCCCCACTGCAAGGGGAAAGCCGTCAGCACTCTGCCCTCTACCCAAGTAAGTCAGTGCCTTTCTGCCAGACAGGTCAAACACCACGATGGGAACTAAGTTTGCACCAACAGCATAGGGGGGTCCTAGGAAGCCCCAGACATGAACAAAAAATTGATCTGAGCGGCCAAACATGGCAGACTTGCACCGCGCCCACGGCATAGGCCTCGGCCCACAGCTTCAGCAATCCTAGGCAGGAAGTGGACTTTCACTGCACCAAGGACATAGGCCTCTGCACAAACCCTCAGCAATCGCGGGCCTACAGTGGACTCCAATGCTAGCGTAGCTGTGCACGTCTCATTAGCGCTGTATTGCTCCTGTAGTTTGTCCCAATGCAGTGCCCCGGATAGTAGAGCTAACGTCAGATTAAATACAGGTGGGCTTCGGCCCACACTGCATGCCCCAGTCAGACCGGGGTTTTTTATAAATAGTCACAGGCAGGTACAACTCCGCAATGGGAATTCTGTGTGCACCCACAGCATGGGTGGCTCCCTGGAACCCACCGGCTGTACATAAATGTATCCCATTGCAGTGCCCTGGACAGAAGAGCTAACGTCAGATTAAATGCAGGTGGGCTTCGGCCCACACTGCATGCCCCAGTCAGACTGGGGTTTTTTATAAGTAGACACAGGCAGGTACAACTCCCTATTGTGAAGTCCGTGTGGACCGACAGCATGGGAGGGTCCCAGGAAGCCACCGGCGGTACATAAATATATCCCATTGCAATGCCCAGCACAGCTGAGGTAACGTCCGATTAAATGCAGGTGGGCTTCGGCCCACACTGCATTCCCCAGTCAAACCGGGGTTTTTAATACATAGACACAGGCAGGTACAACTCACTAATGTGAAGTCCGTGTGGACCGACAGCATGGGTGGCTCCCTGGAACACACTGGCGGTACATAATTATATCCCATTGCAGTGCCCAGCACAGCTGAGGTAATGTCAGGTTTATTGCAGGTGGGCTTCGGCCCACATTGCATGCCCCAGTCAGACTAGGGTTCTTTATAAGTAGACACATGCAGTTACAACTCCGTGTGGATCGACAGCATAGGTGGGTCCCAGGAAGCCACCGGCGGTACATAAATATATCCTATTGCAGTGCCCTGGACAGCAAAGCTAACGTCAGATTACATGCAGGTGGGCTTCGGCCCACACTGCATTCCCCAACCTGACCGTGGTTTTTAATTCATAGACACAGGCAGGTACAAATCCCCAATGTGAAGTCCCTGTGGACCCACAGCATGGGTGGCTCCCTGGAACCCACCGGTGGTACATAAATAAATCCCATTGCAGTGGCCAGCACAGCTGAGGTAATGTCAGGTTTAATGCAGATGGTCTTCGGCCCACACTGCATGCCCCAGTCAGACTGGGGTTCTTTATAAGTAGACACATGCAGTTACAACTCCGTGTGGACTGACAGCATAGGTGGGTCCCAGGAAGCCACCGGCGGTACATAAATATATCCCATTGCATTGCCCAGCACAGCTGAGGTAACGTCCGATTAAATGCAGGTGGGCTTCGGCCCACACTGCATGCCCCAGTCTGACTGGGGTTTTTAATACATAGGCACTGGCAGGTACAAATCCCTAATGTGGAGTCCCTGTGGACGCACAGCATGGGTGGCTCCCTGGAACCCATCGGCGGTACATAAATGTATCCCATTGCAGTGCCCTGCTCAGCAGAGCTAACGTCACATACAATACAGGTGTGCTTCGGCCCACAGTGCATGCCCCAGTCAGACTAGTAATATGTACCTTAACAGTAACCGCGTTGGTGGGAATGTGGTGGCGACTGCGGACCTAGTAGCGCGGTTTTATTTAGTTGGTTTTCGGAATATGGCCAGGATTAAGTGGGCCGTGGCGGGGGGATGGTGGGGGGGCTCTCTTGCTGTGTCAGTAAAGGTGAAATTCTTGGACTGCCACCAGACGGACCAATGCAAAGGTATTTGCCAAAAATGTTTTCATTGTTGGAGGAGGAGGGGGATGTTTTTTAGGCACTACGTGTCCTCTCCACGTGTCCGTGGTTATATGCACCTTAACAGTAACCGCGTTGGTGAGAAATGGCCTCACCACCATCATGTCTTTGTGAAGCCTCCGTTTCCACACCCCAGGGACATAGCATTACAAGCGGTATAGGCAGAGCCCAGAATTAGTAACATTTCAGCGGTAGCATTACGGACAGGCCCCAGTAACATATCACTAGCAGCATTATAGGGGGAGCACAGTCTTAGTTCCATTTCAGTAATAGTAGCAGTCAAGACAGGCCCCAGTAACAATTCCGAAGCAGCAGTATAGGGGGAGCACAGTATTAGTTCCATTTCAGTAGTAGTAGCAGTCAAGACAGGCCACAGTAACATTCCCGTTGCAGCAGTTTAGGGAGATAACAGTCTCTTTCACATTTCAGTAGTTGCAGTATAGACAAGGCCCCAGTTACATTTATGTAGCAAAAGTGTAGGCCAACCCCACACACCTTGCTGTACCATGAGTGCAGGCGAAGCCCATAAAAATGACTAGGATTACACTGTAGGCGAGGGCCCAAAAAAATTGGTGTACGAACAGTACTAATGTACCTGAGAAAAATTGCCCATGCCCAACGAAGAGGGCAGGTGAAACCCATGAATCGCTTTGGTTACTGTGGCTTAATTTGTAAATAGGCCTGGAGGCAGCCCAGTTAAAATAAAACTTGGTTCAGGTGCAAGTTTCAACGCTTTAATGAGAATTGAAACGTATAAACATTGTTTACAAAAGTAATATGACTGAGCCTTGTGGGCGTAAGAAAAATTGCCCGTTCGGCGTGATTACGTGAGGTTTCAGGAGGAGGAGCAGGAGGAGGAGGAAGAATATAATACACAGAATGATGAAGCTAAAAGGTCCCCGTTTTTTATGGTGATAGAGAACGATGCTTCCATCCGCGGGTGCAGCCTACGTATTGCTTAGGTATCGCTGCTGTCCGCTGGTGGAGAAGAGAAGTCTGGGGAAATCCAGGCTTTGTTCATCTTTATGAGTGTAAGCCTGTCGACACTGTCAGTTGACAGGCGGGTACGCTTATCTGTGATGATTCCCCCAGCCGCACTAAACACCCTCTCTGACAAGACGCTAGCCGCAGTGCAAGCAAGCACCTCCAGGGCATACAGCGCAAGTTCAGGCCACGTGTCCAGCTTCGACACCCAGTAGTTGTAGGGAGCAGAGGCATCATGGAGGACGGTCGTGCGATCGGCTACCTACTCCCTCACCATCCTTTTACAGTGCTCCCGCCGACTCAGCCTTGACTGGGGAGCGGTGACAAAGTCTTGCTGGGGAGCCATAAAGCTGTCAAAGGCCTTGGAGAGTGTTCCCCTGCCTGCGCTGTACATGCTGCCTGATCTCCGCGCCTCCCCTGCTACCTGGCCCTCGGAACTGCGCCTTCTGCCACTAGCGCAGTCGGATGGGAATTTTACCATCAGTTTGTCCACCAGGGTCCTGTGGTATAGCATCACTCTCGAACCCCTTTCCTCTTCGGGTATGAGAGTGGAAAGGTTCTCCTTATACCGTGCGTCGAGCAGTGTGTACACCCAGTAATCCGTAGTGGCCAGAATGCGTGTAACGCGAGGGTCACGAGAAAGGCATCCTAACATGAAGTCAGCCATGTGTGCCAGGGTACCTGTACGCAACACATGGCTGTCCTCACTAGGAAGATCACTTTCAGGATCCTCCTCCTCAGGCCATACACGCTGAAAGGATGACAGGCAAGCAGCATGGGTACCCTTAGCAGTGGGCCAAGCTGTCTCTTCCCCCTCCTCATGCTCCTCCCCCTCTTCCTCCTCCAAAACGCGCTGCGATATAGACATGAGGGTCCTCTGACTATCCAGCGACATACTGTCTCCCCCCGCCTCCATTTCCGAGCGCAAAGCGTCTGCCTTTATGCTTTGCAGGGAACTTCTCAAGAGGCATAGCAGAGGAATGGTGACGCTAATGATTGCAGCATCGCCGCTCACCATCTGGGTAGACTCCTCAAAGTTTCCAAGGATCTGGCAGGTGTCTGCCAACCAGGCCCACTCTTCTGTAAAGAATTGAGGAGGCTGACTCCCACTACGCCGCCCATGTTGGAGTTGGTATTCCACTAAAGCTCTACGCTGCTCATAGAGCCTGGCCAACATGTGGAGCGTAGAGTTCCACCGTGTGGGCACGTCGCACAGCAGTCGGTGCACTGGCAGATTAAACCGTTGTTGCAGGGTGGCAGCGTCCGTCTTGGACTTGCGGAAATGTGCGCTGACCCGGCGCACCTTTCCGAGCAGGTATGACAAGTGTGGGTAGCTTTTCAGAAAGCGCTGAACCACCAAATTAAAGACATGGGCCAGGCATGGCACGTGCGCGAGGCTGCCGAGCTGCAGAGCCGCCACCAGGTTACGGCCGTTGTCAGACACGACCATGCCCGGTTGGAGGCTCAGCGGCGAAAGCCAGCGGTTGGTCTGCTCTGTCAGACCCTGCAGCAGTTCATGGGCCGCGTGCCTCTTCTCTCCTAATCTGAGTAGTTTCAGCACGTCCTGCTGACGCTTGCCCACCGCTGTGCTGCCACGCCGCGCGACATCGACTGCTGGCAACGTGCTGCTGCTGACTTATCTTGATTGCGAGACAGAGGTTGCGTAGGAGGAGGAGGGTGGTTTAGTGGAGGAAGCATACACCGCCGCAGATACCACCACCGAGCTGGGGCCCGCAATTCTGGGGGTGGGTAGGACGTGAGCGGTCCTAGGCTCTGACTCGCTCCCAGCCTCCACTAAATTCACCCAATGTGCCGTCAGGGCGATATAGTGGCCCTGCCCGCCTGTGCTTGTCCACGTGTCCGTTGTTAAGTGGACCTTGCCAGTAACCGCGTTGGTGAGGGCGTGTACAATGTTGCAGGAGACGTGGTCGTGCAGGGCTGGGACGGCACATCGGGAAAAGTAGTGGTGACTGGGAACCGAGTAGAGCTAGGCCGGCGCTGCCAACATGTTTTTGAAAGCCTCCGTTTCCACAAGCCTATACGGCAGCATCTCCAGGCTGATCAATTTGGCTATATGCACGTTTAACGCTTGAGCGTGCGGGTGCGTGGCGGCATACTTGCGCTTGCGCTCAAACAGTTGCGCTAGCGATGGCTGGATGCTGCGCTGAGAGACATTGCTGGACGGGGCCGAGGACAGCGGAGGTGAGGGTGTGGGTGCAGGAGATGGTCGTTCCTGTGTCCTGAGAGGGGGGTTGGATCTCAGTGGCAGGTTGGGGCACAGGGAGAGAGGCAGTGGTGCAAACCGGAGGCGGTGAACGGCCTTCGTCCCACCTTGTGGGGTGCTTGGCCATCATATGCCTGCGCATGCTGGTGGTGGTGGCTCCCCGGCTGATTTTGGCGCAACACACTGTAGTGGAAACCCTAGAAGAAAGGGAACTGCCAGACAGCATTCCAAGGGGAAGCTAGACTAAGCCAGCCGTACTGGTGCTCTGTCTATTTGTGTGTGTCCACAAATATTTGTTTATCATATGAACGTTCATGAGTAGATCCCTCTGTCTGGGGGTAGATTACTAAACTGTGTAGCGACAGAAATGCTAGAGACTCTAGGGCGGGACATACTGTGTCTGGCGTCTGAGGAGACTTCTATAATCATGAATCTGGCAGCCATGATTGAAATTGAAAGGCAACAAACATTGTACCAAGGGCAATTCTTACACCCTCCAGAACAGTGTGGAAGTGGTGGAGAGTCAAGTTATCATTGATTAATCAAGCAATCTTCCTGTGTGCTCTAAACGTCCTACCTGTCCGTTATATAAAGTTAGTGTGCTTGTCTGTTGTGTAGAGCTAATCCTGCCGAGTTGTTTATATAGGAATAGTCTGTTTGTCTATCATATAGAATTAGTATCAGTCCTGCTCAACTGTAAGAAGGGATTGTCGGCAGTGAGAACGCATTGGCTGGGTTATAGCCAAGATTAATACACCGTACACAGCGGCGCGCTGTGAGTTGGGACTTTATAGGTTAGATGTTCATGATTGGATCCCTTCTATTAAAGGCAGACTTCTAAACTGTGAATTGTTGAAAGTTGAAAGTATAGGCTTGAGCCCGTAATGAATGTATAAAAAGGGTTAACTGAATTTGTTTAGTGAGGAAAAAAAAAAAAAAGGCTGCTTACTTCATTTAAAAAGAGGAAGTGGTGTAACACTGAATAGAAGCGAAGCAAATTCATGTGCTGTGCAAATAACAACTACTGTTCGTATGTCTTGTTATGTAATCTAATCTTTGTTATACGTCCGTCATACAAATGTAAAAAGTTATATGCCACTCACATACTGAGGGGGCTCTTAAGAATACAAAGTTACAAACAGTTGTGACCGTAAAGTTACAACATAGTAGTTATACATCAGACGTTAGAATTTCCCTGAATGTCAGTCAGAGGGAGAGAAGGCGGGCTGGAATGGCGTCAGTACCAACACATGCCAAAGACACCAGCGTTCAATATAACAGTTCAGTAAATAGGGAGATAGTCACTCAGTCACTCAGCAACCTGGGACAAAACTGTTGTAAAAGGAAAATTAGCCACATTATAACTTATAATCCTGTTTATCTGTCCCCTTCCATTCTGTGTTAGAGGAGACTGTCACGGGAGGGAGAGATTCTGAAAAGAGGAAGTTACTGGCCCTGTAGTCCCAGCACCAGTAAAGTACATTCGCAGACAATATAAAATAAATAAACTACAGGGAGTAAGAGGTAGATCTAGGTTAAGCAGAAAAACCGAGGTTGCTGTAGAGAAGCCGAAGAATGGGAAACAAGCAGGTAACGATAAGGCCAGGTATCCACAGGAGAAACGGGGCAGATTGACCCGTAATTTGTAAAATGTAAATTGTGTGATGCATAAGACTTTATCTTTATTTGGTTGTGATGTGTATCCGAGGACTGCCAACGTTGAATGAGAAAATAAGGAAGTAGGTATACAGCCACCCTCAGAGGGGTGGAGCTAGATGATGCAAGTATATGTAATGGGACATCCCTTGTATAAGGGAAAAAGTTTTGTTTTTTTTCTCCTGTCTCAAACTCAGCTTTCCACGGTTCCTGACACCCACAAGACAGGCATAGGGAAATTGAATATACCCACCATGATAATATATACGAGACCCAGATACACACCCCTGGGTCAAACAGTATCCCCCTAGTTAAGAAAAAAAAAAAAGGGGGGGTGAAGGGTCAGCCACACATGTTAGGTGCTGTGTGCTGATGCTTTGGAAAACCGCCGACCGGACACAATTGCACTGTTAATTTCCCTTGCAGAAGGCTGTAAGGCCTGGAGGCCTCCAAGACTAATTAAGTTCTGCAAGAAAGGTTGTTTTCCTGGCCAGGCCATACCTGTACATACACCCATTGCCAAATTCCGCACCTTTCTGGGCCTTGTTTCATACTGCCGCCCATACGACAGTATTGACACAAAAGCACAGAGGACAACCACGACCACTGAGATACTACTCCATGAGGTTAGATCCAGTGACTCGAGGAGCTCCCTCATCTGTTTGTGCGGTGGCAGCAATACAGGCAATGGTTGACAAATCTTCTAAGTTGGTATTGGACTACCCCTTAGTGGTCCACACCCCAAATGACATCCAGAACATACTCATGCAAGTGCAACCCAAGCACTTATCTCTGGCCTATTAGATCCGGCTACAATGTGCTCTTTCCATGCCCCCTCAATATTTCTTTCCGATGTTATACTACCTTGAACCCGGCTACTCTTCTTTTAATCAAGTATTCCGGTTTTAAAAAAAATTCTGTGCAACAAGATTCTGACAAAAACTGTTATTAGAATCCACTGTTAATGATGCATATTTTGAGTTTTCTTTTGTAGACGGTACCAGAGTGAGGATTGATGACTCCGAACCAGATATGCAGAGGTCACACAAGATGTCCTAAAAGCAGAAGCTCTGCCTCCGCATGCCCCAGTGCAAGAAGCGGAACCGAAGACCCTCGCTGAGACGTGTAGAGTGGTAGAAGGTAAGACGGCAACTCTTTACACTGACTCCTGGAATGCATTTGGCATAGCTCATGATTACGGCCCAATATGGAAGGCCAGACAGCTTGTTATCTCAGTAGGACAGCCAATTAAGAATGGTGCAGCGGTGCAGAGTCTCATGGAGGCCCTACTACTACTACCTGGCAATGGAGAATTCACACCGATTTCTACAATGGAGAAGCGAGAGACGACACCCTCGCCGACAACACAGCAAAGGCAGCGGCCCTCAAGCTGTGAAAGAAAGAAGAAAAGATACTGACAGCATGAGTCAGTGGTAAAAACTTTGGACTTTGATAAAAACTTTGGACTTTGATAAAAACTTTGGACATTGATATGTCAAGGACTTTACAGTTACAAGTCAACGAGGAAGGAAAGCAAATGGGCTAAAAGACAGGAGCAACAGAACAGGACGGCGTATGGCAAACAATCAACAGAACTTGCCTACAGAGGTCCCTGTCCCCCATGATGGCCCAACTGGTACACAGAATCAAAAGCAGCAATGACGTCGACACTGAACAAGAATGGGTGACACCTAGGTTCTCTGTAGCTGCTGCATCATTTGTCCAGTTAACATGATCTTTGTCATATGCGAGTCAGGACAGAAGTAAGGTGGCCATATAACACTTGCCTTGACCACTCTACCCATTTCAGAGATTGCCAATTTGACCACATTCAGCTCACACCTGTTGGGGAGTATGAATATGTGCTTGTTGTTGCTCGAGTCTTTTTCAGGTTGGAGGCCCACCCTGATACTAAGGTAAATGAGCAGGTAACCACACAGAAGCTCGTGAATGAGGTAATCTACAGATACAGGGTACCGGAAGTGAATAAGGTAAACAAAGGTATACAATTCATAGGTGAAATAATGTGACATCATGTCTGGAAAGTAATTGGACAGGGGAGTGTGCCTTGGTAAAGCCCTTATGCTCCTCCACATCCTGTCAGACGGCATTGAGGATAATGAGGTTACCCCCAATAGTTACTTTATCTCGATCCAACTCTGCTGTGTTCTGTAGTCATCCTGTCATGTTGGTCTATCCTTGTTTCCTGCATAGGTACGGCGGTTCCTTCCAGTCTTGTCACTAGGTAGTGTAGGGTCAGTGTAGGCGGCCTGGACGTGTCCACCATCTGGGCTATCTCCAGGAGGGACATTGGTGTGGGTGAAGATCAGGGAGTCCCACGCCGTGTGTACCTGTGCATACTACTAGTATTGTAACAGCACACTAGAGTGAGAAGAGAGGCTCCTGGTGATAGTTTTGACCTACACATGTACGTTGACGTCATAAGACGTCATAAGGGGGGTACCTGACGAGTTTTTAAAAATTAGAGACCACGTTAAAGCTAGTTTCGAGTCAATTTTTCCTGATCATTATGGTAAATAAAATGTTGACCAGATTAATTATGTTTATTATGATTAGCAGCGATTTATAAGTTATACTAGAGATGCCTTATAGGGACTAGTCGACCAATAGGACCTACCTCGACTATGACTTTTCAAAATAGAATGGCACTAGGTACGATTTTAGCCAAAAAAGGGAATGTCTGTAAGATGATAGGGGAGACTTGTACCTACATTCCAGACAAAACGTGACCCGCAGGTAAAGACGCAGTTGCCATTAAGAAGCTGACCGCACTAACTAAAAAGAGCTAACCTTAGTCTGTTCCTCAGTTAGGTACATACCTAACAGCAGAATAGAAAAAATAAGTTTAAAACATTGTGTATTTAGAACACTGTGATAGGTTTTCGCTAAGATTTTGCTTTATTTTATCTGCAGTGCACTCTGCTTTTGTCCACGCAACATACCGGTGTTACAATGCCCGTGGTCCTGTTACCTTGCCGCCTCTGGAAAAGGGAAGTGGGAATAATCACCTTGTAGCTCTTTCTTTCCAGACTGATATATATGATCATGCACTTACTAATGAGACAGAGGTTCAGTCATGTTGATCAGTCATTAGATAGTCCTAATTTTGCACTCTTTGTCGATGAATCGAGGTAGCGTCAAGAAGGCGGGTTCTACAAAAGTTATGCAGTGTTTACCTAAAATAGTAAAAGCCGCACCTCTCCTAACCTAATGCCTCGAGATCCCAGGTGGTAGCCTAGACCTCCACATGTCCATGAACCCACACCTAGGTATCAGAGGGGCATTTACAGCCTAAGCGACAGTTGTGAAAGACCGCCACTCTACTGGGTTTTCAGGACATTCTACACTAGAGTTTATCATGATAAGGAAGTTATTGATTATATTTGTCACCTTTATAGTCATCCTAATTTCTGTTTGTTGTTGCATACAGTGTATTCCGACCCTGATGACTGCCTGGTCCACCTGACTCACTATGATGTCCTACAAAAAGCCCACTGTAAGCGCAAACGTCGTCATCATGGATCCAGAATATGATGATGTCGAACCATCCTATACCCCATGGCAGTGATAGCCCCAGTCTACAACACAATGCGAGTCTAGTGACAGCGGTGGGGGATTGGGGTGGGACGGAGTAGGGCCAGTTTAGTGAAACAGATAGTTTCAAGGGGGGTCTGTAGTGGAAACCCAATATTTCTATATTCTGGACTGTGGGCCTTTGGTAATGGACAATGAACCTGTTTTTATTCTGTATACTAAATGCCAGTACTTTTCCATTACTGATACAAATATAGATATGCCTTCTTTCATGTATCCAATGTATCTACTTCCTCTAATGAAACTTCTGTTCTCAAAACGCTGACAAGATAATATATAGTGTAAACACGTTACATTTTCCATCTGTTTTGTAAAGAAATCAGACATAGATAACCGCAGTCTGAAACAGCTACCGCAATAATTACCCAAGCAATTTTACTGGAAACGTATGCAAATAACATGGGAGGTTTGTGCAATTTATAGTTCATGATGTAACATCCAATCATATTGAAGGAACCACAGGTGGGTCCAAGACAACCCACTCATCTAATCCACCACCTGATGGCCAATCACAGATGACCGGAGGATGGAAGAATTGCAAAATGCTTATCCAATAATTAAACAATACGTTGTATCTATGTATGCTTTTGACCTGCCCAGATGGGCAGATATGTTAAACTCTTTTAAAAGAGGCTGCGCGCCCAACATTAAAGCAGAAATGAGGAAGCTTACACATGCTGAACCTGTGTCAGTGTGAAAACTTCTTATGCGCATAATCAATTCAGAATTAATATGGAAGGATGTGAACATTCCTAATTGAGTAAGTTGTGGACACAAAGTAAATCCACGACAACACCTTGCACACCACAGTTCGGCGGTCGTCTGCACTCAGTGAAAAACTGCCACACCTTTGAGCACCTCGGCCTCTGCAGGGTGGCATGGCGCGAGGGGGCGCTTTGGGAAACAGTTGGTGGATTATTCGGTCTGGCCCTGCCTCTACCCCTGGCCACCGGACTGCCTCTTCCAACCTGCCCTGCTTCTGCACTTAACTCCCCCTCTGAAGACCTGTCCTCAGTAGGCTTAGCAAACCAGGTGGGGTCAGTCACCTCATCGTCCAGCTGCTCTTCCTCCGAATCCTCTGTGCACTCCTCCCTCGGACTTACTGCCATTACTACTACCTCACTGATAGACAACTGTGTCTCATCGTCATCGTCCTCCTCACTCACTGAAAGCTCTTGAGACAGTTGCCGGAAGTCCCCAGCCTCATCCCCCGGACCCCGGGAACTTTCCAAAGGTTGGGCATCGGTCACGACAAACTCCTCTGGTGGGAGAGGAACCATTGCTGCCCAATCTCGGCAGGGGTCCGAGAACAGTTCCTGGGAGTCTGCCTGCTCCTCAGAATGTGTCATTGTAATGGAGTGAGGAGGCTGGGAGGAAGGAGGAGCAGCAGCCAGAGGATTCAGAGTTGCAGCTGTGGACGGCATAGAAGACTGGGTGGTCGACAGATTGCTGGATGCACTTTCTGCCATCCACGACAGGACCTGCTCACACTGCTCAGTTTCTAATAAAGGTCTACCGTGTGGACCCATTAATTGTGAGATGAATCTGGGGACCCCAGAAACTTGCCTCTCTCCTAATCCAGCAGCAGTCGGCTGCGATACACCTGGACCACGAGCTCGGCCTGTGCCCACACCCTGACTTGGGCCTCCGCGTCCTCGCCCCCGTCCACATCCTCTAGGCCTACCCCTACCCCTCAGCATGGTGTATTACGAGTAGAGCAGAAACAGAACGCTGTAATTAAATGTGCCGCTTATTGGCCTGCGGTTGGAGGCTGACTTCGCTTACGGAACGCACAGCAGAGCCAGGAAACAATTATGCGCAAGCCTGTAGTGAGACGTAGGTGCGTAAGACTGAGCAACTGAAATTCACAGGGCAGAACCAGTCAAGTGGCCAAAGGCCAGTGGTAGGCCTTAAGTATTTTGCTTCAATTTTTTAAAATGGTGAGGTGAAAAACCAGACAGACACCGTATGCAGCGTATATATGTATACTCTTTCCCTCTGGCGGGATGACAACAATCATGTAACGGACACAGCAGAGCCAGGAAACAATTATGCGCAAGCCTGTAGTGAGACCTAGGTGCATATGACTGAGCTACTGGAATTCACAGGGCAGAACCAGTCAAGTCGCCAAAGGCCAGTGGTGGGCCTTAAGTATTTTGCTTAAATTTTTTAAAATGGTGAGGTGAAAAATCAGACAGACACCGTATGCATATGTATACTCTTTCCCTCTGGCGGGATGACGGCGATCATGTAACGGACACAGCAGAGCCAGGAAACAATTATGCGCAAGCCTGCTGTAACGCTTAGCTGGGTAATAATGAGCGACTACTACTACCCCCAGCAGACACGCAGTAAACTGAAGACGGTCACAAGCAGCCCAAATATAGTATTTTTTTCCAATTTTTGGGAAAAAGCCCACTGCCTATATAGCCTGTATATGGATTTCCCTGTTGGAGGATGACTGTGGTTATTGAAAGCACAGTGCAGCCAGAAAAAATTATGCGCAAGGCTGGGTATTAATGAGCGACTACTAGTACCCCCAGCAGACACGCAGTAAACTGAAGACGGTCACAGGCAGCCCAAATATAGTATTTTTTTCCAATTTTTGGGAAAAAGCCCACTGCCTATATAGCCTGTATATGGATTTCCCTGTTGGAGGATGACTGCGGTTATTGAAAGCACAGTGCAGCCAGAAAAAATTATGCGCAAGGCTGGGTATTAATGAGCGACTACTAGTACCCCCAGCAGACATGCAGTAAACTGAAGACAGTCACAGGCAGCCCAAATATAGTATTTTTTTCCAATTTTTGGGAAAAAGCCCACTGTCTATATAGCCTGTATATGGATTTCCCTGTTGGAGGATGAATGTGGTTATTGAAAGCACAGTGCAGCCAGAAAAAATTATACGCAAGGCTGGGTATTAATGAGCAACTACTACCCCCAGCAGACACGCAGTAAACTGAACACGGTCACAGGCAGCCCAAAGATATTTTTTTTTACAATTTTTTTGAAAAAGCCCACTGCCTATATAGCCAGTATACCTCTTTCCCTGTACCACTGTCCCTGCCTCACCAGTACTGCCCCTATACTCAGTAAAATGACTGCAGACTGAGGACGCTATGGTCTGCACGCCCGATATACAAAAAAAATATTTGCAAAACTGCTAAAAGCAGCCTCAACAGTACTGCACTCGGTCAGATGTGGCCCTAAGAAGGACCGTTGGGGTTCTTGAAGACGAACATAACAGCCTAACACTCTCCCTATAGCAGCTACAGCAGGACGGCACTTTCCCTAATGTCTCTCAGCGTACATCTGTGGCGAGCCCCAGTTTATATACTCGGGTGGCATCTGATCTCCCCAGCCACTCACTGCAGGGGGGTGGGATAGGGCTGAAACTTCACAGGAGGAAGCTGTAATGCCTTCCCTGTCTTTCTATTGGCCAGAAAAGGGCGCAAATTTCTCAGGGAAGAAAATGGAAGTAACTTGAACACCGCGTCGTGCTCATCTCGAATAACGAGCATCTCGAGTACCCTAATACTCGAACGAGTATCAAGCTCGAACGAGTATGCTCGCTCATCTCTAGTGAACATATGTTTTTCCTCGGTATCTCTAAAGTAACCACGACTTCATAAGATTTTCCGTGTGAACACCAGGCAAACACCAGTACCAAATTAACTCGGGCGAAGCCGGGTATATCAGCTAGTTTTTGTATACACATAAAGGTGTCTACCATACAAGTTGATAAATTCAATATATTTCTCTGATGTCTTTGTTTAAGAGGGGGCAGACAAGTTATCGCCTCACAGAGAGACTCTATTAAACTTATTTCAGACTGTAAGCTATCGTAAAGCCATATGTACAACCTAACTGCTCCTGAGAGCCAGGCCCTTAGGCCTCATGTCCACGGGGAAAATCAGATCCGCTGCAGATTCTACATGTAGAATCTGCAGCGGGTCCCTCCTGCCCCGCGGACATGAGCGCTGAAAATAGCAATTTAAAAGCATTTACCTATCCGTAGCGGGCGACGAAGCTCTGCTCTTCCTCACGGCCGGATCTTCATTTTCGGCCGGCGGATGAATTCCTGACGCCGGCGGCACGTCGCCGGCACGTCGTCGACGTGCCGCGCGCATGCGCCGGGCACATCCGCCGAGCCGAAGCAAGGGAGATGCGGCCGTGAGGAAGAGAAGAGCTTTGCGGCCCGCTGCGGGTGAGTAAATGCTTTAAATTCCTATTTTAGGTCTCCCGCGGATCCGGACGGCTTCCATAGGCTTCAATAGAAGCCCGCGGGAGCCGTCCCCGCGGGAGACCCGCATGAAAATGGAGCATGGTCCAGATTTTTTCATGCTCCATTTTTTTTAAAATCACTTTTATTGACGATCCGCGGGTATTTATGTACCCGCGGGTGGTCAATGCATCCCTATGGGGTGCGGATCCGCGTGCAGGAGATCCGCTGCGGATTTTAAATCTCATTTTGCCCGTGGACATGAGCCCTTAAGGTCTATATCCAGTACAGTTTAAGAAAGGGAAACATACATCACTCAAATTCTCCACTGGCTGCTGTTTTGTTTTGTTTTTTTGTCAAGAAAAAGGATCTGGCTTTGTGCCACTGTCTTGATTTCAGAGAGCTAAATAAAATCAACAAGCTAAATGTTTACCAATTGCCTCTTATTCCAGACCTGCTTTCTCAGTTAAAAGGTGCCAACTGGTTTTATGAGGGGCATATAATTTGATTCAGATTAAGGAAGCGGATGAATGGACAGCCTTAAACATCTTAACAAGTCTTTAAAGATGTTAACATATTTAACATGCCCTATGATGACCTGGTGATGCCTTTTGGTCTAACAAAGGCCCCTACAGTTTTCCAGTCTTTTATTAATGAAGTTCTCTATAAATTCATTGTCCACTTTGTACTGATATATCTTGTCCGTCAAGTTCTTCCAGCAATGCACAATAATAATTTGTTTCAAGGGGGTTCAAGATGGATCCGGAGGAGGTCTGGGCGCTTTGAGACTGGGTGCTACCAGATAAATATAAAAGCTCTTCAAAAGTTTCCGGGATACGGCCAATTACTATTGTAAATTTATTAGAGGATTTTTGGTGGGGGTTAAACCTCTGAATGATATGACAAGGAAAGGTTGTTTCCCTTCTAAATGGTCCTGAAGGGCATTACAATTTTTATATTCCCTGCAGAGATGCTTTGCAACAGCTCCAGTTCTGGTGCAACTGAACTCATCCAGACCTTTTGTGGTGGAGGTGGACTCCTCGGAGGTTGGAGTTGGAGCAGTGCTTTCGCAGGGAACCGTTAGTTTGCAAACTCTTCATCATTGTGCTTTCTTTTCACATAAATTTACTACTTCTGAGCAAAATTGCGATATTGGTGAAAGAAGGCTGTTGGCTATTAAGTGAGCTGTAGAGGAGTGGCATCATCTCTTTGAAGTCCTCGACATAAGGTGATGGTTTTTACAGAACACAAAAAAACTCATCTACTAGGTAGAGTCAGGTAAAAGTTAATCTGAGACAGGTGGGGTGCTCACTATATTTCTAGTGTTTCAACTTTGTAGTTACATATCGTCCTGGCAGTAGAACTGTAACAGCCAGTGCCCTTTTGAGAAGCTTTGGCCTGGTGGTTTCAGACGAACCTTCTCCGCGCATTCTTTTTGAGTGGGTTATGGTGTCAGCAGTTTTACTGGATTTGGAGGAACAGGTCCAAAAAGCACAGGATTTATCCCCATTAAGCCTTCCTCTGGGAAATCTTTTTGTCCCTGTTCATTTGTGACTACAGGTGTTGTCTGAAGTCCATAGTTTTGTGTTAGCTGGGCATCCAGGGATTAATAATAACTGAAAATTACTCACAAGAATTTTCTGGAGGCCATCATTACGACGTGATGTATTTAGTTTTGTCTCTTCTTGTAATCCCCTTGCTGGGAGGTTGCTGCCTTAACCTATACTTGTGAAACCTTGGACTCATCTATGGACTTTATAATGGCTTTGCTGCCTTCTGAGGGAAACACTGTTATGTGGGTTGTGGTTGACCGTTTTAGCAAAATGTGTCATTTTGTGGATATTCCTAATGGTAAAACCTTGGCTAGATGGTTTATTACTCATATTATGAGATTACACAGGTTACCCACGTGTTATAGTCTCCGAATGTGAGGTCCAGCTTGTTTCTAGATTCTAGGGTTTCGTTTGCTCTCGGTTGGAAATTCAGCTCTCTTCATCCTCTGCCTATCATCCAGAGACTAATGGACTTATAACATAGTGTTCTTCTGCTTTATGTTCTTTAGACCATTATGGAAGTGTTCTTAGAAAAGCATTATATGTATAGATGATGTATTCACGTGTGCCACAAGGTGGCAGTAGCTGCTCATAGGATAGAAATTGTGTGAAAAGCAGCCTTCGCTTAGAAGTAACTTATAGGCATCCAGTGCAGTCCTAAAAGAAGACAGAACTCTCCTGGGTCTCCAACTCTCAGCTATAAGGCACCGGACGACCATGGGAGGGCTACAATTTTCCGCTTTATGCCCTAAATTACCAGGGTCAGTGAAGTGCAGCGTACTGCAGTGGGGTCAGCATCCTCCATTGAAATCATCTAGGACTTATAATGGCCTCAGATTCTGTTAACCCCTATAGGACCAGAGATTTTTTTTAAGATCCTATTCACTGACTTTTTTCCCATTCTTTAGTTTTTTGGGAGGTAAAAAGCTAAAAAAAATGATTTTTTTAACATTTATAGTTTTGCTTTTATGCTAAAATGAAGTATGGGAATGGGTGCCTCATTTTGTTTTGGACGCTTTGATATATAATATGTATGGTTTTGGATTACAGGGCGCATACAGCGACGGTTTCTGTTGGCATCGGCTTTAAAAACCACTGGGATTAACCGCTGACAACTCGACCTGCTTCTGATTGATTGCAGAACAGGGGCTTTAATCCTGCGCTGTATTTTTACTATCCCCGTACCTATACCCATACCTAAACCACCCAGTGTACTGCTGCAAAACGAATTTTACATACATGATCTGCCCCTTTGGCATACACTTTCCATACCAGCTATACATATAAGATTACATGCGGTACATACCTCGTTGTACCGCATGGTTCACAGTCACTCAGTGGAAGGGTGGGCCATGCACTGGGGCAGTCTGCAGACTGTAACTGGCTACCGGCTCCCCAGGTAACAGTCCCTCCCCTCTCTGGGTACCACCCACAGGCCACCCACTGGCTGAAGTGGCAAAATAGCATATAGCGCCTTATAGTTCTCTATGGGGCCAGGTCGCAATTGTGACTCCTAGCGATATGCCAGTGCTACACACTTAATCTTCTAACTTCCTTTGATTCTATTTTTTCTTGCATTAGAATTGAACTTGAGAAATATATAAAGAGATTCACTGTGTGTCCCAGGATGTCGGCCATGTCCTTCCTCCTCTTCCTCAGTGTTTTGTGTCTGCTGTAAGACAACTGACTGCAGCAGGAGCCTCCCCCCATCACCACCCTGCTGCAATGCTTGCAGTAAGACAATAAGAGACGCATCCTAACAGAGCCAAAACTAGAAGACATCAGCAGGATCTAAACCCCATGTTTTTTGCTGGACTTCTTGAAGAAAGTTTATTTTTGCACCATTCAAAAAAGTCAGCAGACTGTCATACAGAAAGGACAAGATTATCTCCTGTTCACTTAGTTCATTTCTAGCTTTATTGTTACTTTAACCCCTTGACAACATCCACCATACATGTACAGCAGATATGTACAGTGTTTGTATAGAGCTGACTCCTCCCATTAAGATTTATGACGGATTCCTGGGTCAAATCAACATGTTGATGCAGTTTAGATTCCTTTAACCCTTTCCAATCCAGTGCAGACTCTCATCCGACATTAAGACTTCCCTACATAGCTCCGATGTCAGACTAAGGCTGATACATCTTACTAACACTATGCAGGACAGTGTTCCAATGTCGGAGGCTGTTCTGTATATGTATATTACAGTATGCAGGACAGCGCTCCATCATATACTGTAGCTGTCCTGTATACTGTAGCATACATATGCAGAACAGCCTACGAGATCGGAGCGCTGTCCTGCGTACTGTTAGAAACATGTATCGTCTCCAGTCCGACATGGAAGCAATGCCAGAATACCTGAATATCAGATGAGGGCCGACACTGGATTGGAAATTGTTACGTTTCCAAAAATTGCTATTAAAATCGTTTTTACGTAAAATCTTTCATTTTTATGAATTTCCGTTGGGTAATTCCAAGAAATCCACAAGGTGCTTTCCCACCCAAAATAAATCAGAGCTGGAAAGTGTGCGGGTGGCAGGGGAATTGGTTTGTAAAGGGTTAAGAGGTGATCCAAGGTAAGAAAAAAATTCTAAAAGTAACAAATTTGGTAAAATAAAAAAGAAGCATTGTTCACCCCGTTCTATCCCCCGCGGGTTCACCATCATTGCCTCTGTCATCCCCACAGGTTTTGTGTATGTGACAACAGTGGTGACTTGCCCGTATACACATGACTTCTTCAGCCAATCACTGGCCATATAAACAAAGCCGATCAGGGGATCAAATCAGTGAGTAAAGCTTCCTGTTTTTGATTTTTATATGTTAGATTTATGCCAGATTCACACGACCGTATTTGCATATGAAAAATGTGTGCAATACGCTGAAAATGAAACCCAATGATTTCTATTCACAAGGGCGTATTTTGCCCGCACAACTACGTCACACAGAATAATATACAGCATGTTCTATCCTCTAGGGCAGTGATGGCGAACCTTTTAGAGACCGAGTGCCCAAACCGCAACCCAAAACCCACTTATTTATCGCAAAGTGCCAACACATCAAGAGGCGGGGCTTGTCACAATGTATCATTGTACCCCCGTCGTTCTAAAAAGGACAGGGCTGCTTCAAAGCAGACTGGGTGCAGATTCTGACTGCTTTTTGGATGCAGAAATGCTGCAGAACGTCCTCAGCGGAAATTTCTGTGAAAAATTCTACAGCATTTCTGCATCCAAAAAGCAGTCAAGGTCTGCACCCTGTCTATTTTGAAACAGCCCTGCCCATTTCCGCCACATGTAAACATACCCCAGCGGTAATAGTGACACCCCCCCCCCCAGCAGCCCCAGCGGTAATAGTGACCCCCACATCACAGCGACCCCAGCGGTAATACTGACCCCCCACAGTGATAATAGTGACCCCCCACCACACAGCAGCCCCAGCGGTAATGGTGACACCCACCCATAAGCCCCAGGGTTAATAGTGACCCCCACCCCACAGCGGCCCTAGCGGTAATAGTGACCCCCACCCCACAGCGGCCCCAGTGGTAATAGTAACCCCCACCCCACAGCGGCCCCAGCGGTAATAGTGACCCCCACCCCCACAGCGGCCCCAGCGGTAATAGTGACCCCCACCACACAGCAGCCCCAGTGGTAATACTGACACCCCCCCCCCCGCACCCCCAGCGATAATAGTGACCCCCACCCAGCGGTAATAGTGACCCCCACCCCCCAGCGATAATAGTGACCCCCCCACATCACAGCGGCCCCAGCGGTAATAGTGACCCCCACAGCAGCCCCAGCGCTAATAGTGACCCCCACCCCACAGCGGCCCCAGCAGTAATAGTGTCCCCCACCCCACAGCAATAATAGTGACCCCCCAGCGGCCCGCAGTGCATTAGGGACACCCCCCAGCACCCCCCAGTGCATTAGGGACACCCCCCAGTGGCCCCCAGTGCAGTAGTGACACCCCCCAGTGCAGTAGTGCAGTAGTGACGCCCCCTCCAGTGCAGTAGTGACACCCCCCAGCGGCCGCCAGTGCATTAGGGACACCCCCCAGCGGCCCCCAGTGCATTAGGGACACCCCCAGCGGCCCCCATTGCAGTAGTGACGCCCCCCCCCCAGTGCAGTAGTGACGCCCCCCCCCCCCCCAGTGCAGTAGTGACACCCCCCAGCGCAGTAGTGACACCCCGCAGCGGCCACCCAGTGCAGTAGTGACACCCCCCAGCGGCCCCCAGTGCGTTAGGGACACCCCCCAGCGGCCCCCAGTGCAGTAGTGACGCCCCCCCAGTGAAGTAGTGACGCCCCCCCCCCAGTGCAGTAGTGACGCCCCCCCAGTGCAGTAGTGACACCCCCCAGTGCAGTAGTGACACCCCGCAGCGGCCACCCAGTGCAGTAGTGACACCCCCCAGCGGCCCCCAGTGCATTAGGGACACCCTTCAGCGGCCTCCAGTGCAGTAGTGACGCTCCCCCAGTGCAGTAGTGACGCCCCCCCCCCCCCAGTGCAGTAGTGACACCCCCCAGCGCAGTAGTGACACCCCGCAGCAGCCACCCAGTGCAGTAGTGACACCCCCCAGTGCAGTAGTGACACCCCACAGTGGCCCCCCAGTGCAGTAGTGACACCCCACAGTGCCCCTCCCGAGACCCACATACTTAGCTCCTCCTCCTGAAAGCTGATGCTCCTCTTCTGGTCAGCATGGTCCGGCATGCATATTAACATTTTCTTACCCACTTCTGCCTCAATAGGTAATTCCCAGCAACCTGATTGGTTGTTTGGTGAATCAACCAACCCAAACAACTAATCAGGTTGCTGGGAATTGCTGATTGCTGCAGAAGTGGGGGAGAAATTGTTAACATGCTCCTGACATACACTTTGACACACACGCTGCTGGACGCCTCCCCCCCCCCTCCCCCTCCCGGCGAAACCAAGTAGTAGGAGACGTTGGGGCAGGGGGAGAGGGATTCCAGCTGCACACTGAAGTCACTGTGTGCTGGGATCAGCGCGGCTAGCAGTGCCGTTTGTGAATGCCGGCAGGGGAGCCGCGGCCCCTGCTGGTATTCACAAGTGGTGAGCGGCCGATGGGGCGCGTGCCAGTAGGGAGGGCTCTGCGTGCCGCCTCTGGCACGCGTGCCATAGGTTCGCCACCACTGCTCTAGGGCATTTGAACAAGGAAATAGAACACATGAAACTAATTAGGCTTATTAGCCATCTTAATGTACGGCCTGTGGCTGCAGGTGATTTCACACACACGATTTGCACAAGCAAGAAGTACAGTAAAAATACGCATACTCTTGTGTGAATCCAGGCTTAGCATTGATAACGCTGTAAGGCAGACCATGTTGGGGTGGCTATAGGTTAGACTTTTAATAGCGTTCTGGTGGAGCTGACCTACTATTTTCTACATAGGCTTCTGGAAGTTGTCCATCCAGGTCCATGCTTAAGTGTGTATATGCCTAATTACACACGATACTGATTGATGACTGTTGGTCACACTATATTGCTGACAGCATTTTTCCCTTTATTTTATATTATTTCTTGATGTTGTCCTTGTCTATTTTTGAATAATAAAGCCTTTGCATTTTAGGGGATATTACCTGTGGGGATTTTTTGCCTTTGGCAATTAGAATTATGCTTATATAACCTGGAGTATTCCTAGGGCAATCCTACAATATAAGTTTAGCCTGGAGATCCAGGTTCAAAGCTATTTCTTAGAAACCAAATTTCAGCTTCCAGGAATTCATCTGCTGCTGGAAATGAAAGTGAAAGTATTCAGAGATATAAAACCAGGAACAAAGGCTGTAGATTACACAGAAACAAGACACCGAGAAGAAGGAACAGTCTATGAGAGATGGAGCCCAGCCAGCTCAGACAGAAGATCCTCAGCTTCAGCCTGGATGATGGACCTCGTGGTAATCAGGGATACTCCCGGGTTCTCCTGCAGCTCTTCGGTTACACCGGTCATGGGAAATCCTGCTTCATCAACTCCTGTAAGTACGTGCTGGAAGAGGGTGAAACACTTACACCATATGCTAAAGCTGGAGATAATGAAGATGGTGGAGCCGTGACCACAATAAGGAATGCCTACGACCTCACTGAGAACATCACTATGGTGGACAACAGAGGGTATAACGCCATGAACAGCTTTCAGAGAGCGGAAATGTATGCCCAGTTGGGTAAGTGAGAGTATTAATCATTAGACTTGTAGGGTAGAACCTTTTAATAGTTCATCTATTCCCATGTCATGTCCCGTTGTATGTTGTCTTGTATGACCAATCTGCACAATACGGTGGGTTTACATGGAACTACAATTATTCAGATAGCAGCTCAGAAAAGTCGTTGAGGCGTAAAAAACAACAGTCAACAGTTTGCTCTTACATGGAGCGATGATTTGCTCATTAGTTGTTTGCTAACACATCGTTCATAGAGGGGATCTCCGAGCAATATCATTCACAAGTTGTTCAATACGAATGACTGTGACTTTATAGCAGATGACTATTGATCAACCAGCGACTGTTTTTTTAGGTGAGCCAAGCTGAAATGAAACGACTAGTGAGTGAGTTATCTCTGATCGCCCTGTTGATGGCCGCGTTCACATGGAATGATTGTTGTTTGAATTTCCTGTTTTGAGGGATTATTTTGCTGCTAGTTGCCCTGTGTAAAGGTATCTTTAGTTGATTATCTACTTTGATTATCACTTCTGTTGCTCATGTGCTACTTCAATGTTTTTCTTTATAAAAAGTAAGTTGCACACAATCTTGCAAAAATCACAAAATGAACTATTTTGTGGAATGAAAAATTCCAGTCCGGAAGGCTTTTGTTTATGCATTTGGCATCACAAATGTGATTCTCTGGGGAGCAGAATATTTTTCCCATTATCTGATGCTATATACTGTCTTTATGCTATGATTTTGTAGATTTTAGTAATCTTGTTTTGTAACTTCAGGCCAGTGGTAGATTACATAGACCATAAGCCCTGAGCTGTGCACACAACGTGCCCCTCCCACCACATGCACAGTACGTATACTCAGTGGCATCACTTCTCTGTGCCCAGCACCACTCTTTTGGTCCTTTTTATTTGTATCTGCACCCTCTCCCCATCCTGCTTCGATGCCCAATAATCCTTACGTGCCTTTCCATAGTAATAGTGCCCACCAAACACTACTACTGCCCCAAAACATTAATTCCCCCCATAGTGCCCATGACAAGAAATAATGCTCATTTGTGCTCCATAGTAATTGTTTCTTGCTTTGTAACCTTCACCAGATGAAATTATAGATTCCCGCATATGGCAATGTAGCCTGTAATTACCAGCAGCAAAGTAAAAAAGTCTCCTTCATGTTCACAAAGTAAAAAAGCCCCCAAAGTAATAGGCCCCCAAAAAGAGATATTGCCCCTATGAATCCCCACAAAGTAATACAGCCACCTCTGTGCCCCCACAAAGTAATAGAGCCCACTCCATAACCCTACAATCTAACAGAACACTTTCCATGTCCCCACAAAACAACAGAGCTCCTCCATGCCTCCACATAGTAAGAGCCCCATCCATGTCCCCACAAAACAACAGAGCTCCTCCATGCCTCCATAAAGTAAAGGCCCTTTCCATGTCCCCACAAAGCAATAGAAGATAAAGAAGCCATGACCATTCACCTTTCATCAGAATTTGTTTAGTGCTCTTATTTATTAGCTGGTTGTTCGGTTCTCACCTGGTTTGTTATACGTCATGTCATTTGTTATGTCTTGTGTTCTTCATTACAATACTGTCAAGGCAGTTGGCTACAGAGGCCACAACAGTGAAACCAACGGTCATGGGGCTACTAGTGAGTAACCCACAATGTGTCTGGACATCCCCTTTAATGGGCTAATGCTTCTTTATACACAGTGTGAATATCTGGCTTCTTCCAGGAAACTTCATCCCTGTTGGTGAGGAGGTGGAGTGGATGGATGACTATACAGCTATGATGCACAGACTGGAAGATGCGGAGCTGAACCCAAACTACTCCGACTTCATTGTCCCCATCTTAATATACAGGTGAGGGGTGATGGGTAATGATGAGGTTTGTCCAATCAGAAGTTAGGGTACTTCTACAAGGGTCTACTGTTGGTTGAAAAATTGCTCAACCAAGCAATTTTATGTGACAGTTGTTCCATGTACATGCAGGGTCTGAAAGGATACTGAGCGAGAAATTGCTCGTTGGTTGCTAATCACTCATTACATCTCACTGAAACAAAGGGACTTGTGAGCGACTTCTAGCTCAGTGCACAGGCAGTTGTTCATTTTTGAATAACTGCCTGTTCACAGTGAAAGGAAGCGGGCAGCCAGAGGTGATGTTAGATGTGCTCCACCTCCATCCACTGATCAACTATGGCTCCTGCGCAAAAGCACATGAGCGACATTCATCCTGTATAAAACTACCCTTAGCCCAGTGTTGTCTCAATAGCAGAAAAAAATGCTAAGATCTAAAGGGTTAGATGGACGTGTGAAAATATTGAATTATGTTTTATGCAGTTGTGTTGTGTGAATACTATCTCTGCTGTGTGCATAGCAAGAAGTAAATGTGGAAATGACAGACATTGTAGTGGAACAGGGTCTCACGGACGTTGAGCATGCAGCTTTGTTATAATTAACCTTTATACTGTTTTGGAGAGAATTATCACACATGCTGAAGACTTTTAATTGTTTTTGCTTTATGAGGGATGCAACACTATATAATACACTCTTGCATTGAAACAGAAGAGCTTGGAAACATCGCTTGAGTGTTTCTCATTGTATTTTTCTCTGATGCATCAATAATAATTAGGCATACTTGATTGATAAGACTACAATATCCCTTGAGTATCACCTAAATTAAGTGATTACTCAAACAGACACGATGCAATCAGTCCTGGTCCATGCTGAGATCATGATGAGAGAGCAAAAGCTGAGAGACACACAAATCATCAGGAAGGTGAATTCTGCGTCTACCTACAACATATGTTGGAAGTGACCGACAGCTGGAAGCAGCATGATGACTTCTACCAGAATGATGATCGGTCTTCAACGCCCAGGAATGTGTTATTATAGGGAGAGCATTGAATATTTAACTAGAAACCAAGAGGACAAGAAAAGTATTATCATATTATGTGTCCTTCATCATCATGCTCACCATCATCATCATCTATTTTTTATTTCTCCAGTGCCACATGTTCCTTACCTGACAGGAAAGAAGTGCAGACATTTATGGACAACTGTATAAGGATGACAGGTAATACATGTGCTGTGTATGGTGGGCTCGGACACTCAGACTTGCTTCCCTCTTGCTCTGTGGCTGCCATCTTTTGACCAGCTAGGACCGTCGCACAACCATCAACATGAAAAACTCAGCGCTGTTTTATGTCTTATACAATCTTTCTAAAACACATATAAATGTTCCACAGTTCTGGCTCTATTTGTGCCAAAAAGTGGTATACATGCCTTGCACCACATTTATTATATGTTGTAGACACTTATTACATCTCACTTGACAGGTAGGTGTGGCTTAGTGGGAAGGCTCATGGTAAAATCCCTAAAAAGTGTCTGGTCCTTAAGGGCTTAAGTTATTGGGTACTTTCATTAGTGTGTTTCTTATAGCAGCTCACAATAAAATCATAGACATGATATGTGTAAATAGAAATATTATATTGTGTATTGTGTTTGAATGTGACTAATGGGCTGAGCTGGACATTATGCTAAAGTGTCTGCAGCATAGGCATACCGTCAGGGGTCACAATGGCGACTAGGCCCCTGTGCCAAGGGGGCCCAGAGGCCACCCTCCATCATATACAAAGGCACATTCAATGCATTACCAGCTGGTCACACTGTTGGCCTAACCTCCCCATTACTCGGCCGACAGTGTGACCAACCGGAGAGGAAGCTGAAGCAGAGAAGAAGAGGAGGAGGGAGGCAAATGCACGGCACACAGTGCAGTGGAGCAACATGATGATGTCATCATCCTACTGCTTTTGCTGACGCAGTGTACAGCGACTACATCTGCATGCCCTGCTGCTCTCCTCACACTGAGAAGTGGTCAGGGCCCCGGGGTATCTATCTATCTATCTATCCATCCATCCATCCATCTATCTATCTATCTATCTATCTATCTCATATCTGTGTATCATCTATCTATCTATCTATCTATCTATCTATCTATCTAACTATCTCATGTCTGTCAGCTATCTATTTGTATATAAATCTATACGTACGGCTGGTATAAATTATATATTGACTAGGGATGAGCGGGCGTACTCGGAAAAGCACTACTCGCTCGAGTAATTTGCTTTATCCGAGTATCGCTGTGCTCGGGTCTGAAGATTCGCGTGCCGGCACGGAGCGAGGAGCTGCAGGGGAGAGCGGGGAGGAACAGAGGTAAGATCTTTCTCTCCCTCTCTCCCGCCCGCTTTTCCCTGCTCCCCGCTGCGACTCACCTGTCAGCCGCAGCGGCACTCGAATCTTCAGGGACGAGCACAGCAATACTCGGATAAAGCAAATTACTCGAGCGAGTAGTGCTTTTCCGAGTACGCTCGCTCATCTCTAATATTGACCTGTATATACTTCACACTTTACGCACAATTAAAAAACACATCACAAACACATGCAGTTTTTAAAAGTGTATGCAGTCTCTTAAAAACCTATGCTTTTATATGGTTTTTCTTCATTGTGGTTCAAAACTACAACAAAAAACATGAATACACCCTAAGGCCACTGTCACACATGCGTTCATAAAACGCAGCTTGAAATCGTGGCATGGTACAGTGTTTGACAGCACTTTTTAATGCACCCCATCATTGTGATGGATGAGTAGATGCATTAAAAAACACAAAAATAAAACAGGCTTCTCTTAAAAACCGTGGCGTTACAAAACACCACGTTCGAGATCAGGTCTGCATAACCCCATTAAAATCAATGGAAGGATTGTACCGCAGTTAGCACGGTGCTCAGAACATTGTGCTAATACAGGTAAAATGCGGTGTGTGTGAGTGGCCTAAGGGGCTACAAACAAATTTTCATGTAGTGCAGGAAATGAGTCATGTTTGAAAGAATACACTAAGGGGCAGATCATGTATGGAAATTCGTTTTGCAGCTGTATGCAGCACAATTTAGGTACTGGTACTGGGGGCCCGAGCTGAACCTTTGCACTCGGGCCCCTGAGCTTTTAGTTATACCCCTATTCTGCTCTCTGTGAATATCTGTTAGGGCTCCCACCCACTGGCAATATTTTCTCCACTGCGATGCGATTCTAAAGTTAAAGTCTCGCATCGCAGTGCGAGAAAAAAATCGGCACGACGCCGGGGATACCGGCATCACGCCGACATATTGCCAGTCCTTTCAATGGGGCCAGCGGCAGCAGCGCTAGCCCCATTGAAAAGACATGGAGAATGCCGGGGACTTCTGCCACAGCTGTCACAGCTGTGGCAGGAGTTTCCTTCATCCCCGCAGGGACCGCGGGGATGAAGGAATCCTCTGCCACAGCTGTCACAGCTGTCACAGCTGTGGCAGAAGTCCCCGGCATTCTATTCCATTGCTTTCAATTGGATCAGCACAGATGCCGATCCCATTGAAAGCACTGCTTTGGCAAGCCCCGTGGAATGATTATCGGGGAAGGGCTTGAAATATAAGCCCTTCCCCAATAATCATCAATAAGTGTGAAAATTTTTTTAAAAAAATTATACTCACCTCTCCTGCTCTCAGCCGCGTTCTCCTGCTGGCTCCCCGGCACTGCTACTGAGCTCTTTCAGCAGTCGGGGATTTAAAAATCCCCGCCTCTTGAAAGGGCTGTGCAGATTGGCTGAGGGCTCAGCCAATAGCAGCTACTGCTTAGCTATTGGCTGAGCGCTCAGCCAATCGCACATAGCTCTTAGCTATTCATTCATGAATACCCTTCCCCGATAATCATTACGCAGGGCTTGCTGAAACCATTGATTTCAAAAGCAATAGAATAGAATGCCAGCTGTGGCAGAGGATTCCTTCATCCCCGCGGTCCCCACGGGGATGAACGAAACTCCAGCCACAGCTGTGACAGCTGTGGCAGAAGTCCGCGGCATTCTATTCTATTGCTTTCAATGGCACTAGCGCTGCTGTCGCTAGCCCCATTGAAACCATTTGCGATACGCCAGTTCTATACCGGCCTCTTTCTTGCGCTGCGATGCAAGATTTCTCTCGTGCTCTTGCAGCGCAAAAAAGAAAATATCGCCAGTGAGTGGGAGCCCTTAGGTATGAATTAGTGAGCTTGTATCATATCACACATCGGCTCACATCTTTGTGTCTCTCCAGGACTCTACCCCATCATTGTCATCACCAAAAAGAAAAGTGGAGACTTCATTGAGATTGATAAACAGTTCAAGCTGATGGGAGCCGAAGTTATTATAGCCATAGAGAACTACACCAATGAAGACTATATCAAGACTCACGGGAGAACCAAAGATATCCTGATGATTATTCACAAGGCCTTAGAAGATGTCACATTCCGTCTGGGACAGGAAAGAAACCCCCGAAGAGACTGGGTGCAACGGAAGAAGTTCCTGCTGGAGTACATACACAAGGCTGACCAGGAGAAGAAAGAGGAACAATGGAGACGAGAAGAAGAGAGGAGAAGAGAGGAAGAGAGGAGAAGAGAGGAACGAAATAAAAAATTCTGGTTTTGGCCATTTTGGAAGTAAAATTCTCTTATGGCATCATGTATAAATGAAGGATGCACCAGGAGAAGTCACTTCTTTATCAAAATGTTACTCCTGTTCTGCACTGTTCTGTACTGTTCTGTGTCTGCAGAAAATTATCTTTACTCATGTCAACTGTTAATGATGTAAACTGTATGCACTCTGATGACTTATCAAATGATATCTATATATAATACAATATAATGTGATGATGACATGTAATATGATCTCTCACCCGCTGCTGTCTTTTACAGGTTCTGTATGTCTATATAGTGCAGCAGTAGTCTGTAGTTGAAGCCTTCTGGATCGATTGTGCAGCAAAGTTTGAAGCAAGTATCACTGCAGTTGCTTTGCTTGTGATTTTCTCAATTCTGCAAGTGTTATGATGTGCCTTCTTGTTGACTGCTCTTGCTCACATGCATCTTCATTTGTGTTTTCTTCAGCTTGCCCTACTTAACAAGGCTCAAACAACATAGCAAATTCCATAAAACTCATATTATTGAAGTCCTAATGAGGATGTTCTGCTGGATGCTTTCATATCTCTTCTCCCTGTTTGCACAGTGTCCAGCAGCTCGACCTGCTTCATCAGATTTCAGAACCTTGTAGGTTCTGAGGCTTACGGGTGGCGAGGAATCCTGCTTTTCTTGAGCTATTGAGTAAGTTGGCACCAACTTGCACACTGCTATTGCAGCGTCTGAGGAGCGGGCCCACAGCCGAGGAAGCAACGGGTGGAGAAAGGCCTTGTCACGTGGCTCTACCATCTCCTCCCCTAGGGTAGCTCAGGAATCGACCAAGCTGCTGCTGGGGGAGATCAAGGGGATAATAACCGGAGGTTACCTGTAGTCTAATTGTCACTCGTGACGCCACTGTTCCATCCTCTGTAGCGGATCTCCCTGATGTAATAAAGTAGTCCACGTACTGGGTATTTTCTGAATGAAAATCGTGAACAGTCGATTCTGTTTGTTTATTTCAACGTTTAAACTTTGCACCCGAGTACTGAAGTACTCGAAAATCGCGGTGCTCGATCGAGTAATTACTCGAAACGAGTAGGTTCGCTCATCTCTATAATAAAGACAGTTTGGTGGAAGTGGATGAAAAAACAGTTGGATGATTTGATCCAAACAACAAAGAGGAGAAGTTAAAGGGGTTTTCTGAGTTATTACTTTTATATAGTTTTGGGCTCCCCAACCTCCAGCTCGGCTCCATCCCACATAAATACAATCTAATGATTGTTGTTTGAATTACCACTAAAATTGGTATTTTCATCTTAGCTTGATGGGAATCCACTGCTATAGGTGCTGGCCACCCGGCTGTGGCTAACAGAAGCAGCTGAGCGCTTCAGCCCAGAGTGGTTTCTGTAGCTATCATTGAAGTGAATGGGAGCTACGGAAACAGCACAGTGCACTACCCTGTTTCCATAATTCACGGAGTGACAGAAACGTTTTTTGACACTATTTGTTAGTCCCTCAAGGGAACTTGAAGATGTGATTGTTCAATCGCTGGAAAGTACATTGAAAGTATATGGAAAACAATGGGCGATATCGCAACGATTTTTTTTCTACTCAGCATCGCAGGAGTGAAAACATCGCAAATGAGAATGAAACCATTGAAAATCATTGGCTTCATAATCATGCGTTTTCACTCGCTCACTCTCACATCACAAAAAAGCACGATTTTGTGATGAAGCCCTTAGGGCTCAGTCGGAGGGGCATTTTTTTACATGCATTAATTTGCGCGTAAAAAAAAACAAAAACACACTTCGTGGGTAAAAGAAAATTGCGTGACCGCGTCCATTGACACCCATATGTCCTATGTTTTGTAGGTGCAAGTTTTATGCGCATGGAAAGATCAGACATGTGACCGCTACCATTGAAAAACATTGGTTTTATATAGATGCGAATTGCAAGCACAAAAAACATGCGCAGAAAAAATGCCCGTCTGACTGAGCCCTTAGGCCTCATGTCCACGGGGAAAATCAGATCCGCTGCAGATTCTCAATGGAGAATCTGCAGCGGGTCCCTCCTGCCCCGCGGACATGAGCGCCGAAAATAGCAATTTAAAAGCATTTACCTATCCGTAGCGGGCGGGGACGCTCTGCTCTTCCTCACGGCCGGATCTTCATTTTCGGCCGGCGGATGAATTCCTGACGCCGGCGGCACGTCGCCGACACGTCGCCGACGTGCCGCGCGCATGCGCCGGGCACATCCGCCGAGCTGAAGCAAGGGAGATGCGGCCGTGAGGAAGAGGAGAGCTTCGCGGTCCGCTGCGGGTGAGTAAATGCTTTAAATTCCTATTTTAGGTCTCCCGCAGATCCGGACGGCTTCCATAGGCTTCAATAGAAGCCCGCGGGAGCCGTCCCCGCGGGAGACCCGCATGAAAATGGAGCATGGTCCAGATTTTTTCATGCTCCATTTTTTTTTAAATCACTTTTATTGACGATCCGCGGGTATTTATGTACCCGCGGGTGGTCAATGCATCCCTATGGGGTGCGGATCCGCGTGAAGGGAATCCGCTGCGGATCCTAAATCATATTTTCCCTGTGGACATGAGCCCTTAGGCTGATTTGTCCAGGCCTGCAATTCAGCAAGATACTATGATTTATAGAGCTGCCCGGTCTGCTGGAGTCCACACCGTAACAATCTCTGAGGGCATTCCTTAGTATACTGCATCTGTACGTTCGTCTGGGGTAGTTGTCTATTTAGGGCAAGAGGACTGACAAACAGGCTATGCACTAGATGATCAGTGCATGCGTAACGAGCTGTAGTTTTTATGGGTACCATCTTGGGGTATATACAACCTTTTTGTTCACTTTTCTTGCTTTTTTTTTTAGGCAAAATAAAAAAAAAAAATCTCAGTTTTTTTTACTCTTTTTGCCATACAGGTTAAAAAGTGTATTCAGTTTGTTGTATTAGTGATTATGGATACGACGATACCAAATATGTGGGATTTTAATTTTTTGATATTAATTGGAGAAAAAGCACCAAAAAAGGAATTTTTTTTACTTCTTTTTTTTACATTTTTTTTTATTTTGACACTGTTTTGTCTGTTTTTGTGTCCCTGTGGGAGACTTGCACCATAGCACCTATGTTCATTATGATAAAGCATTGCAGGACCTCTGTCCTCCAATGCCTTATCGCTTGTTAGAGTGATCATAGGCACTGGCAATTGCCAGATACATGCATCCTGTTGCCATGGCAACCCGCTGGGCTCTCCGCAAGTACATCGAGAGAGTCCGATGATGTCACAGAGGGAGTGGGCGTGTAAGGTGTTAACAGCGGGGTCACTGTCTGGATGTACCCCCGCTGTCACAGGATAGCACAGGATCTCTTCTGATCTTGCGCTATCCTCAGGCCGTAACTGTACGTCCTGTTGCACTAAGTACCTCCCTGCCAGGACGTACAGTTATGCCCTGTGGCGTTAAGGGGTTAATTATAGCCCGTCCTGCAAAACCTTATGAACAGTTAATCACATTCCCTTGTGAAGGAGGTCTCATTTGAGCAGTTTTTTTCTTAAATAGTGCTCCACTGGACGCCCCTCTTGAGTGAGGGGGAACGGGCGGACAACTATTCCTGGGGAGCAGGTTGTTTGCTTCTATGAATGCTTCCATTCCATTCTCATCCAATGAGGTCTCCAAATCTAAAAAGTGAATGTGCTTCACCCAGGTGTTATAGTGTTGTGTCTTGCATAACCTATACCATTATATATACCTACAAACTTCTCACAAGTATCCCATCAATAGCGCCACAGGCTGGGAGGCACCACTAGTCACCATAGATGGCCATTTTATAAAGCATAGCAGTTCTGAGGCACTTCACCCTATCAGAGCCACAAAGTGCCAGACTCAACCATATTACTCAATAAAAGGTGGGTGTGAGTCCACACTCCACCTGACTCCTCTCCAACCATTTTTTTTGACTGACCTAGCAGTACACCTGGTTATTTCTGGGAATAGGGACCGGAGATGTAATATGTCATATTGAATGTCCCAAATTAATTCCCAAAAAAGGTGAGTCCCCAAATAGTTGACCCCGACATGCAAAACTAAAATGTCTGGATCCCTATCTATTCGAACAAAACAGAGTGTATCTGGCAATACACGGCTCCAGACCATGCCACAGAATTCTAACCAATGTATGATTGTGACTTTCCTGGAAAAACCAAGCTGTCTCCCATTAGGCTGCACTTTTGCCTGTTCCACACCCCAATACATGAATGAATGCCCAAAAATCCATATTAGAGGCACAAAATTAGGAGAAATACAGTCCACGAACATATCACCAATAGAGAAAAAAATTGAACACGTTAAACTAAACTGTGTATGATCCACCCCCATTATAGTAACAATATATGTTTATTACATCAGCCTAGGCAAACACATGTATATATTATAGCTATCTATCTCATATCTATCTCTCTATCTATCTCATATCTATCTCTCTATCTATCTCATATCTATCTATCTATCTCATATCTATCTCATATCTATCTCTCTATCTATCTCATATCTATCTATCTCATATCTATCTATCTCATATCTATCTCATATCTATCTATCTATCTCATATCTATCTCTCTATCTGTCTCTATCTATATCTCTCTATCTGTCTCTCTGTCTCTCTATCTATCTATCTTATATCTATCTATCTCATATCTATCTATCTCATATCTATCTATCTCTCTCTCTATATATATATATATATCTTCTTAGTAAGTAGCTGGCAACTTAATGGTTAATGTGCTCAATATACACTGGTATGTGCAGGCAGCATGTTGTAATACATCCCTACACATGTTTCTCTCACAAGTAGTTCTGTACTCTGATAGGAGTAGCTGCTCATTTACAGATAACACTATACCTCTGCACATTGTTACACTTCTGAAACTTTTTCTGTGAATTACCATATTATTGTATTAACCAATCCTGTATCAGCACAGTAGCTCTTTTTGTATACTCCTATTTTGTTATGTAATGTTTGTCTGTAAAAGGCTGTGATGTTGCTTTGAATAAACCAGAAGTCTACTCATGGTTGACCAAACGTGTCAGAGTCAGTTACATTGCATGCATGCTACTTCTCATTATAACCAATTTTGAGCAGGCTAGTGAAGTGAATGTGTAACATCTAGAGATGAGCGAGCGTACTCGGAAAAGCACTACTCGCTCGAGTAATTTGCTTTATCCGAGTATCGCTGTGCTCGGGTCTGAAGATTCGGGTGCCGCTGCGGCTGACAGGTGAGTCGCAGCGGGGAGCAGGGGAGAGCGGGCGGGAGAGAAAGATCTCCCCTCCGTTCCTCCCCGCTCTCCCCTGCAGCTCCCCGCTCCGTGCCGGCACCCGAATCTTCAGGGACGAGCACAGCGATACTCGGATAAAGCAAATTACTCGAGCGAGTAGTGCTTTTCCGAGTACGCTCGCTCATCTCTAGTAACATCCCAATACACTTACTGTGCATATGGCCGGAGGCCTAGTCCTTGCCACAGTGACGCCACACTCTTAATTAGACTCTCCAGGTGATATGCCGTGGAAATAACGGAGACAAGTCCAGTGAATTAGTAATCTGAGAGTGAGCAGATTTAATAATTGGAGTAACTGGCAATGAAAACAGTGGATTACCGTACTTGATGAACATACAGTTGTAATGATGATGCTTTATCTGCAGTAAATATTATAGAGAGAGCATGGAAGTTTAACGACTTAGACAATTTCCTCACTAATAGATTGTACTGAAGATCTGGTTTAGATAACGGAAGCAGGAGGATAAAGGACCAGCAGACTGGTCATGGTTTAACTTCACTGGAAAGTTATGACTCACTATTGGTTGTAGAAGTTGATCTCGGCGACATTCTTCTCTTCCTCTGCTGCATGGTGCCCAGGGGATGGATAAAGACCCCGTCCGGCCTGGGAACAAAACATGTGGAACTGCTCGATCTATCTGTCTGACGTGCTCCTCCTTTTTGACTCTGACAATTGACTAACTGCTCTCTCTTCCCTTCCCGCACTTTCTCAACTCCTCCTCCTGCATAAGGACTAATAGAGCTGCTTCCTTGTCCTTGGGCTCTGCACTAGTCAAATTAAACCTGACTGTCAGCCAATTAGTGACCAGCTGACATCAGGGATGAGCTCATTGCTTAGAGCTGACGGGGGAGACACAGGATCTCTCCCACAGACGGCACCTTCTGTACCCAAGGATGGCATACAGACAGGTAAGACAGGGCAGTGTGTTGTGTGTGTTTTTTGTAGTGCCCGCTGGGACACTGCAATCATTCCCATAACACCCTCTTAACCCCAAACACTCCAGGACATACATTCATATCTATGGAGGGGGATTGAGGGTTGATCCAGCTCCATACAATGCAGGTGCCGTCTATTCCTTACAGCCGACACCTACCTGCAAGGGCTCCAATAAGCAGCGGTGATGATCAGAGTTGTTAACCCTTTAAATGCTGCCAATAATACTGACAGCAACATTTAAATGCCCCAATTGATGTTTGAGGGTCCCAAACAGGTCCCCCATTATAAGATTGCAAGTTGCCATGGCATCCAGTGGCCTTCTGAGAGCCCCCAAGACTACCATTGCAGATTGCCTATCAGGCCATACCTTCAAACCCAATGGACAGCCACATCAAATGATGTATATACCACGGAACAAAGCTCAGGGTCTATACCGTCATTGACTGATGCACCAATTTTTAGCTTGTTTTTGGGGACTACCCCTAACGGAGAAAAGATCAAATCTGAAAGGAGGTGCCCAAAAAGGCTCATACATGTGACTTAGCAGAAATTCCTTTTGCAGCTTGTCCCGCACCACTTACAGATGTTGGAACTCCCGACCAAGTTACTGCTGGGGGAGTTTCACAGGAAAAAACTGTCCGAATTTTACCCTAAAGTCTTTCTGTCACTCGTGACGCCACCATTCTGTCCTCTGCGGTGAATCCAGGAGTTTGAATAAAATAGTCCCCACACGGGGATAACTTTCTTAGTAAAACCGGGAATGGTCGTAGTGCTTGTTTACTTGAATAAATTTGAATACAGTCCAAACTTCATAATATCAGGCTGACACAGGTGCAAAAATGATAACTGGGACTGTGGATTCTTCTGACCTCCTGTGTATCCTCCCTAGCACACCATTATCTGTGGGGTCCTGGCGACTGACTTCTCTTACTCTCTCTCTTGCTCTCTACCGGTCCACACTCACGATTAGGGTTGCACTCTGTACTACCGGGTGGTTCCTCTCACTCTCTCTCAGTACGCCATTTTAGCACTGAAGGGACCTGGGTGAATAATGTCCAGCGCAGACATCAGGCCATCGCTCAGCCTCTTCCATCTCTGGGATCCTCATAGGACAAGGCACACTTTCTCTTACTCAATGAAAGACATTCTCTAGACAGGCTCAGACTAAAACTTAGGCTGACTTGCAGAACCAACTTAGACTCTCCTCAAACTACTCTCCTTCTCTTCTTCTCTCCACAGCATCCTTGCAAATTATATATAAATATATATATATACACATATATAACATGATCACGTGACATACAACAATATACATTTTCACACATAACACAGATGTTATCCCATTCAGTGCTGCAGAGGTGCAATACACATATATTGCAGACACTGACAATTCAAATGCACAAGACAAGCACATTTATACTTATGGAGGGCCCCCGTTAACTCTGGGCCACTATACTAACAGCTGACCTAGACATCTTAGCCATGTGCCCCTGTCTTGTTCACTGCCCACTTAAAGCATCTTCAACATCAGTAATTAATGGACTGAACATATACACATACTGACAAGGCTGTGCTGGAGCTGAAATCCCACCAGCCAGCAACCCAGATTCTGGAAGATCCTTCTGAGACACTGCAGCAACGTCACCCTCTAGACCTGTGGAACCTTGGTGACTATGAAGTGGAGCTGAGGTAGATGCTGAGAATGAGGCTGAAAATGTGGTACTAGATTGTGGGATCCTCACATGGGAAGCTGGGACAGCCGCCTGCTCTGACCAGTTTGCTGCACCAACTTAGACCGTCCGTCGTCGACTACACTGGACTCCACGTAACTGCTAAGCTCCCCCATCAGGATCTCACCAAGAGAGCTCACCGCTGAGCTGGTTCAACCATCAGAAAAAAGGGCCATGGGTACTGTTTCAAGTAGTAGTTGTGGCTCCTATCATGGTGGCTGCTGTACTCCTCACCACCTCCAACACTGCTATGACCGCAGAAAGAGGGGGTTTGTCACTCGTGATGGCACTGCTATAGAGCACAACAGTTTTTGGAAATAGAAGCAATCAGGAGGAGACTGAGAGTAATAGTGCTAGAGAAGAGAAACACTTTACTGGAATCTTCCCTGAACAGAACTGAACAAAGCAATTTCCGACTGTTTAACCCCTTCCCGCTCCATGACGTAAGGGTACATCATGGAGCGGCGGGGTATGTATGAAGAGAGGTCGTGGAGCGGCCTCTCTTCATACGGCGCGGGCTTCGGCTGTTTATTACAGCTGACACCCGCGGGCAATAACCGCGATCGGCAGTTCAAAAGCCGCTGTCAATTCGGACAGCGGCATTTAAATCCCCCGAACTATGTTCGGGGGACCCGTACGGCACCCCTGCAGTGAGATTGGGGGAGCTGTGCAGGTGTCATGGCAGCCGGGGGCCTTCTGAAAGGCCCCTGGGCTGCCTTAGCAGACTGCCTATCAAGTCATCCCCGTGGGGTGGCTTGATATACTGCCATTTAACAGGCAGTCTGACGTAATGCTATAGCATTATGTCATCCTGCAGGAGCGATGAAAGCATCACATATTGTAGTCCCCCAGGGGGACTTTAAAGTATAAAGTTTAATTGTAAAAAAAAAGTTATAAAAGTTTAAATCACCCCCCTTTGCCATATCTATTATTAAAAAATCTAAATAATAAAATAAAATATGTATCTGGTATCGCCGCATCCGTAAAAGTCCGCTCCATCAAAGTAGTGCATTATTTTTCCCGCACGGTGAACGGCATCCGAAAAAAAAATAAAGAACACCAGAAATGCACTTTTTTAGTTACCCTGTCTCCCAGAAAAAACGCAATAAAAAGAAAAATGTCTTTGGAAAAAAAAAAGAGCAGTACAGTAAAAAAACAAACAAACAAACAAACCTATACAAGTTTGGTATCGTAGTAATTGTACTGACCCATAGAATAAAGTTATCATGTCGCTTGTTTGTGCGCCTTAGAAACAAGACGCACCGAAAGATGGCAGAATGTCGGGGGTTTTTTTCATTTTACTCCACTTAGAATTTTTAAAAAGTTTTTCAGTACATTATATGGTACTTTAAATAGCACCATTGAAAAATACAACTCGTCCCGCAAAAAAACAACAAGCCCTCATACAGCGACATCGATGGATAAATGAAAGACTTACGATTTTTTTGAAGGGGGTGAGGGGGGGGGGAGAAAAAAATGAAACTGGGAAAAGAAGAAAAAGGGGCCGCGTCATTAAGGGGTTAAAGTGACATTTACTTGTACAGAAAAATCGCATTCATTGTTTATGGAGCAAGGCGATCTGGAGAGCTAGTTGTTACTGTTGTGTGATGCTCCTGGTAGGTACCTATCCAACTCTGTGTGATAGCAAGAGCTTTGGGAGTGATGTAAAGACCCGTCTCTGATTGTCCAGGATCGCTTCTCTGATTGTCCAGGCTCGTTTCCCCTCAGGTCTGGGCTTGCTTCTCCTCAGGTCCGGGCTTTTCTTTCTGCCTTCTGTCCTCTTGCCGACTCAGCTCTATCACTGCTCCTAACTGCGCTCTCTTCACACTAATTACAACAGCCCTTCTTCTCACTCTGTTTCCTCTAATCTAACGTTGGCCTCCATCTAACTATGACTGCTTCTCACCTCACCAATTACAGATGGCCAATTTCAGCACTCCTCTCTCCACATCACCCCACCTTCTCCAGCCAATAACAATAAACCTGACAACAGGCGGGCCGTCCAATTAGAAATGAAATGATGGCAGCCAATCAAACGGGGCTGGTTCCTGGGCAGATTTATGCATCACCCTGTTTCTAGGCAGATTACCTCCACCCCTAATGGAGACTAGAAATAACTCAATTAAGGGTATTAGGTTGACAGTCTGCTCTAACCTTTATGTTACAACAGTGTTTTGTAGTGCCCCTTCTGGGTCACTACATCAGCCGCCTGTAAGGACTCCTAATGGTGATCCCACTTGCTGTAGAGCAGTTTTTATGCCCTAAACTTCATCCCTATAAACCTTCCCCGTAAATCCTTCACCCTTTAGCTTCCCCTCCTCCCTACAAATCCCTAATCATGTGGGCCTCCGCACAGGCCATTTCCTCAGTTAGGGCCCTTACTGTTGGATATCGCAGGTAAACAGCATGCTAATGTTATTGTTATTCAAAGTGGATATTATTTCCTCAAAAAGTGCCCCCCCTCCCCCATCTCCACCCCATATAATAGGGCCATTCCTGAGGAATTTGTACACACTTTGAATAACAATGACGTCGGCCTGAGGTTTACCTGCAAAATACAAGAAAATGATATTATTTTTCAGATTTGGACCTCTCACTGGATGAGAATGGATGCATCCAAGCCAACATCTATAGATGCCCACAGCAACAAACAATAGTTGGCACCAAGAGGGGCAATATTTAAGAGCATGAAGAAACAAAAATATCCTTCCAAAGGGAATATGATCCACTGAGGTTTCACAGGAGGGGCTATCCGGTAAATGTTTAAGGAAAGCGTATAAAAGAGCTAAAACTGATGATCGCTCAAAGGGACTTATGACCAGGAGTAACCCTGCAAAATAAATAAAAGTGATCCACTCTACAGGAACCTACGAAGGCTATACTCATCAAGTTATTAATGTCATGAAGAAATATTGGCCAAACATACTACCTCCATCAGTGGGAGACGCTCTGTCCACTCATCATGGACGCCTCTATATTTGATACAGCGAAATAACAATAGCAAGGCATTATATATGGAATAAGAGGCCCCTGCCCTAAGATATATATTGGTAAGACGGTTCAGGAGCTACATACGCACGAAAATGGACCCCCGTCACAAGGCATGTCACTGGGTGTCATGGAGGTGATGGTACTCAACTAATATTGT